>NW_027269279.1:13277500-13877500 GCF_023055355.1 Agelaius tricolor
GATTTCACTGACATTGCTATCCTAGAGGGATTTAATCTGTGTCCCAGCACTGATTTCACTGACATTGCTATCCTAGAGGGAGTTAATCTGTGTCCCAGCACTGATTTCACCGGCATTATGAAGGGGGTGTTAGTTTGAGCAAGTAGTTATGTGAATTATTGAAGAATGAACAAAGAGAGGAGGAATCACTCCAGCCAGACCCACAGGAGGGTGAGGGAGAAGTTCTGAGATCCAGGATATCTGCACACCCAGAGCTGGAGACATTAAACATCCCCTGCTAACACTGACCATAGCAAAGGGGTGGGCATTGGCCTTTGCCTAACTTGTAGCTGTGAATACTTCCAGAGCTGGATGAACACAAACCAAGTGGGCTCAGCAGAGGAAAAATCAAGCTGAGAGGTTTTTTTAAATGGCTCTGGATCAAGCCTCCCATGCCTTGTAACCTGCAGTGGTCAAGCTCCACAGCTTGGCCTTCAGTCTGGAGTGGTGTCCACGTGTGATGAGCCTACAGAAGAAACCTGCTCAGCTGGTGACTGATCCTCTTCAAGGAACAAGAGATTGTCAGCCAGGGCACAGCCAGGCAGCTCCTGCAGGAAGGGTTTCACCCTAGGTGAGCACAGACTGACACAGGTCATGCCCCTCTGCTCAAAGCCATGAGTCCCCACACCCATCCAGCTGAGGAACAAAGAAAACCATCAATAAACACCACTCAATATCCTCATCAACAGCAGCAGCACTAGAGACCAACAACAGGGATTTTCTTCAAAAGTCACACCTCCAAGGCAGAGCTGTTGGCTTCAACAAATCCTTCACCCTCTTTCCCATACTATTAAAACATGACCCACCCTTTCCCTTCTTTCCTCCTGCTTGAAGCTCCTGATGGAGTTACACCACTGTTTAGATCATCTTCACCAAACTGTAAAAGCCTTTCTTATTTCTAGGGCTCATTCACCATTCATACCTGCTTTTTCCATCACACAAGCCATTTAATCCTGTTTTCTATTTCAGCTTTGTTTATTCCTTCTTAAACTTCCCATCCTCATCTAAAACACTGAAATACAGAAATAATTCTGAAACAGAAATGCTGTTGTAGCTACAGTGCACTTCAGGCTTATTTGCACAGTAAACTGCATCAATTTCTGTTGGAGCATATCTCCATCCAAAAGCTCTGATTTCATGGAATTCAAGTGCCTGGCAAGGCCCTGCCAGTTGTAGCAGTGTTTTATTTGTGTTTGAAGTGGAAGCAGGCAGCTGCTCAGGCTGCCCCAGTGCCTGCCAGGCACTGCTGGCTCCTGCACAGCCCTGTCCCCAGATCACAGGCACAGCCAGCTTCCTCTAAATCAGAAAATAAAACACCCACTTCCTCGTGTTTGAAGCATAGCCTCTGGTTTTGAAGAAATGAAAATTTACAGAGGCAGGGAACGCGTTTTTGTCTCTAATGAAAATCAAACATTTCTGAAACGTTGACATCTTCATGCAGGAAAAGGAGAAATGGCAAGGCAAGAAATTAATTCTGTTGGTGTTTGTGAGAGATGGTTGGTCAGGCCTTTGCTTTCTGTTATTTAGCACACAAATAGTGTATGGCAAGAATAGGCAATCATTGTTTTTTTGTTTCTACAGCACCAAAAGGTTCCATGATGTCAGGAAGTTCTCCAGTACAGAAATCCACACTTAGCTGGGCCACCAGGCTTCATGCAGGGAGCCCACTTCAAGTCTTTCAGATCATCATAAATTTCAGAAGAGGATAAAGGGATCAAGATGAGACTCAATGCTCTAGACATGTCCAGCCTCTTTTGTTATCCTGCATGATACATTCCTTGCTTAATATCAGCCTGATTTACTGTTTCACCTCCTGACTCTGTAGTGTCAGAACTTCCCTCTTGGCCAGGGCTCACCCCTTGCCCTTTTCTGACAGAACTCACTTCATACCTAATGAGCAGTTTCAGAGTCAAGTCCATTCCCCACAGAACCCCTCACAGAACTGATCCTGAGCCAAATAAAGCCATGAGCACCAGTCACTAAAATCCGAGAGGCCATTACCCAGGGAGGTACATGAAAGTGAGTAACAAGTGCTCTGAGACCTTGGGAATCCTTGCACAGACTGCTTTCAAGACATTTCTGCTTGAAATCACTGCTAAAAAATGCATTTATACCAAGAGCAAGCCAGAACAGCCAGAATTCCACAGGTACCATATGCAACACCACTGCCAGCAGTCAGTCCAACTCCAGCCAGCATCTCCTCTAGGACTGTAAGATACAGTAAATGAAATAAAATAGGTATTGAGACCCAAACTGAGGGAGATTTCCACCTCTTGTGCACCCCAAAACACAACCAAGAGGCAGCTGGAGACAGGATGGGAACTGTGCTGCTCCCTGCAGAAAGCCTGGCCTCCTCCAAGTGCCACCCAAAAGCCACTGGGATTTGGATACAAGGAACCAGGGGGTAGATAAAGGGGTTTTTAGGGGGTTTGGGCAGAGGTGGAAAGCAAGAAAACTCTGCTGACTGAGTCTCATGAGGCTTAGGTGTAAAGAAGTTTTGTTTTATTTTATCCACTTGCCAAATAAACAACAGAATTATCAAGGCCAGTGGTTTCAGCTCAGGGGTGAACATCCCTGCTGGATGAGCTTTACTTGGATCCCACTCCACCCCTCAGAGCTTAGACCCAACAATGATCCCTTTGTTTCCTCTTGCAGGAATACAACACTCACAGTGAGTTTTGAGGTTCAAGGACAGATGAGCCAGGAGATTTTATATTGTCACCTAATTGTGCTGCCATCAAAACCAGCAGTTTCAGTGTAAGCAGAGTTAGAGAATCCCCAAATAATTCTGGAATTCAGCTCAACCGGTTCACAACCACCATAAAAGAGAATTTCATTGATTTTAGTGTCTAAATGGGTAAAATTATGGGAATTACCTCAGAATGGCATTTATATCCGAGCACTATGATGTTTAATTTAATGGAATACTTGTTGCTTTCTCTTACCTCACCTTAGTTTGCAAGCCAATGTAAAACTAATCTGATTTAAAGCCCTCTGATGTATGCCCTCTCTGCAGTGAAAACACAGGTTCTGTAAGTCCATTCCTGTTGCAGGAGAACATAAAATGCCAGTTCTGCAAATGAAAGTCACTATAATCAGCAGTAAAAGCTCACAGCTCTTTTCATGTGTTCTCTGATTTAAAAAAAATAAAAAGGAACAACAGGCAAGTTCCCCACTTGTACAATTACTTTAATGGGTGGAGAACAGAATTATAAGTTTACATTAATCAGGTAATTTGGCACTTAATCTTACTGCTACAAGGAGGCCAAGTTATTTTTAATAAGTCTGAAAATGAACCAGTAAGTCTGGAAAATTAATTTTTCATTTATTTTGCTATTGCTTCCAGATTAAACTCTGCACCTCATCATTGTAATTACTTCTGAAAGCTTATAAATATTTCATTGTTTTTATTGTTGTTTTATGTTCACCAACAAACATTAGAGACACTGACTCCATTGTTTATAGCTTCAGGTTTGCCTGTAAACTTATTCTGCACTAATATCTGCTATGATGGCCATAATAAAAAACAAAGCAGGGTGTGCTGCTATTGAATCCTTCAGAACCTCTCAGACACCAAAATATTCCCTTAAACTCTACCAGAAATGTGCTAGGGCTTCACTAACTATTAAAGATTCCAGACCATGGAAAGGTTCACTGCTCCAGCCTGGGATCAAAGGGTGAATTTGCTTTCTTCCACCTCTCCTTAAGGATCAGAAACAACCTAAATTTGATGTCCTCAAGTTTCTCTCCAAAGCTGCAAAATAGGAATAAATTGTATTTATTATTGAATATATTCCTGAAAACAGCTCTTCCTTTTACCGACCCAGTACTCTCCTTGCTACAAGCCCACAGGATGGGTGGGAGCTCTCTCTATTTTCCTTACTCAGCCATGAACTCCACATGGAGTCAGCAGACACAAAACCCCTCCCAAAAAGCAAATGATTCCACATCAGCTTTGGAAACACTTCCCAATCCTTCTCAACTGGAAATCTTGCCTACCCTCAGCTCACACTGTGGGCTTTCTGATTAAAGAGTGTTTAACCTCCAAGTCCCATTACCGATAATCTTGAGTGTTGGAATCCTGGATGCTGAGAATGTAAAACTTTCTGTGCTGAAGGGCACAGACCCACAAGAAAATACTGTATTTGACCTTGGGGCAAAGGAAAAGGCTTCCAAAATTGAATGACAGCACTGGGATGTGTAGTTTGATTAGAAGTGTGCAATATCACTGGGTGGAAACTTAGAGTTTGGGGTTTTAGAACATAGCAATATAGATGGGGCAAGATGGAGGTTTTAGGGCAGTGGCTGGTTGTTTTTTAGCATCTTCTTCCTTTTTCTTCATGGGTTTGGGTGGTATTTTGTAATTGGACAGAAATTTGACAGAGGCAGAAAAAGAAGCTGAGAACTGGCACTTGAGCCTTCATAATGTTGAGCCAGAGTAGAGGAAAGAAGGATTCAGCCAGATGAGCTGGTTTGTTTTAATGTCCCCAATATGCCTGTGGGTTGTTAATTGATCAAAGGGATCCAATCTCAATCAAAGCAGTGGCTGTTTTCTCTGTGGTCCCCATTAGCACATGAGATATATTGTAGAATATCCATATGTATAATCCAACTCCAATTTCCCATTATTCTCAGCACACTCACACCTATTCACCCTCTAAATAAATGTTCCAAACCTCATTTCAAGCAGGCAGTTACTGGCAGGAGCTGTGAATGGCACCTGCTGCCTTGCCCAAGGTTTGCAAATCAAATTTCAGACTTCCACTTAAGGTACAGCAGCACCCAAGATGTTCTGAGGAATTTGAAGATTCAGTTCTCAAGCTGCTGCAATAAACAATCCCTCTTTGGGGAGCAGAATAACAGCATCATCTCTTCAGTGGCTCTTATCAAAGTACAGGCCAAAAAACAGTGGTGTAATTTTTACAAAGCTGTATCAAATTATCCAAAGAGCTACTCTGGATTCACACCTGCTGAGTGCAAAGCAGATGATTAAAATAATTCCTCTCCCCACCATCACTTTCCATCTGTGTAACTCTGACAAACTGGAATAGGTTTAGAAAGAGAACCAAGCCTATTACTACGGGCTTTACAAACACAGCCTGTCACACTGTAGATTGTATAGAAAGCATCAAAATTCCAGATCTTTCCTAGGCTTTCTTTAAAGAGAATCTTAAATGTCCAGAGAGGACCAAAGCACTACTGGAAGGCTGCAAGAGCTGCAGTGGTGGAAAATAAAATAATTCTGAAAAAATTCTTCTCTTCTGGAAAAAAATATTGTTGCATAGGAGAAAGGTTTAAAACAAGTGATTCTACTTCTTGTTCCAGAAGCTCAGGACCACACAAGTCAGGTGAGACAATATTACACACTGGTGGATAAAATGCTGCAGGTGACAGGACACAAAGCAAAACTCAGATGGCATCCCAGACCTACAGAGACCGGGTGAGAGTGGATTTTGGCAGAGCTGCAGACCCACAGCATGGACTGACAGCCCTGTGACAGACTGCCAGGCAGGGCCGCACAGCACCCAGGGACAGCACATCCCTCTCTGCAGAGCCCCAGCTGCACACAGGATGGGGACACAGGCAGCAAAGTGGAAACATTGCTCCAGCTGTGTCACCCTGATTTTTTAAGATTTTCTAAGCCTTCTGATGTTGACATTCTTGTAGCAAACTTTCTCACACACTTTCTGTAAATAACTGATTGTTTTGCATTCTTTTATAGAAGAAGAGAAATTTGATGGACTGTTGGTTTGTCCAGTGTCGTTGGAGAGGTGGCACTGTCACCCTCCAACCCACTGGCACTTTTGGAAATCTATAAATGTTGGAGTCAGAAATTAAACTTCCTTTTTCCTTCACCTTGAGAGCAGCGGTGTGTACTCGTCTTGTTCCGTGCCCTATAGCGACACAGCTGAGCTGCACACACTCACAAATAGAAATAGAAAATGCCTGAGTAGGTCATAAAGATCTTGTGTTTTCTCTCATGATGTTCTAAGTCCTCTGGAGGAAAGCTCTCCTCAGCCTTTTGCAGCAGACTGAGGGCTTTGATGTCAGCTCACTGCAAGGACACTGCCTGGGGTGGGGTATTGCTTACCTGGCCAGTTAAACACACCTGAGCACTGCTAATTTTCAGTTTACCTGCCCTTACACTGAAATGTCTCCCTCACAAAAGAAGCATTTTGAAGGATTTGCACTCCTTACTTGAAAATGAAGAGAGAACAAATGTTTAGTAGGGATCTGAGCAGCACCTCAGCACTGACATTTGTTGGCAGCAAACTGCACTTTGTGCACTGGGCAAAGGCACAAATTATGTCAATCCTGGACTGATAACTTCATCACCTGAAAGGAGTTTAGCTTTGGATCTACCAGAATAACAGCATTTTAACACAAGTTTCAGAGCACCCTTCACATTGCAGCTCTAGCATGTTTGCTGAAGGTTGGTTTCATTGTTGTACAGATCAGCCAAAATTATTCCAAACATTTTCTCTGTGTTCATCTTTGAGGGGAGCACAGACATTCTGAAGGGTGCTCAGGCTGCCAGTCACAGCCAAGCCTGGAAGTCTTAACCAACTTGAAGAGTGTAAAATGCTATTTTCACAATTGCACAAGGCTAACTGATGGCATTAAAATACATAATACATGTTTATTTCAAAACACATACTGTATTTTATCTCATGTATAAAAGCAGTAAAAAGCTGAAGTAATTTGCAATTCCTGAGTGTATTTATTTATGGGCTGCAGGACATCAAGCCCTTTTAAAAGGGTTACATTTTAATTTAACATCTTCATTTGACTATTTGGAGTAGAAGCTCCTGTTGGAGATGGTATTTTCCCCACATCTCAAGCTAGTTCACAAAACTTAAGACCCAAATAACTTTCAAACTGAACACTCTTTGCAGTATAAATCCATGAACTAACAGCTTCACCAAGATACCCATCCCTGCACAGATCACCCTGAATATCTTTTGGAGGACAGAAATCAGCAAAAGGCACCCCAGCCAAAGGGATGTCAGTCAGAAACCCTCTTACCTCCCAACACCTGCCCATAGAAAGGCTAAACTTTTATATTTATGTGAATTTTAATATTTTGCTAAACCTTCTCAAAGCATTAGATGCCACTAGGCAGCTTTTATGATTGGAAAATTCCTGGAATCTCTATCATGCTGACAAATTCCTTGGTGTCAGGAAAATTAATCCACAAACACCAGAGGTTTATGTCCAAAAAGGAGACAGAGGAGTAACTTTATTCCAATAAAGGGAGAGGCCATGGGCCATTCCCTTGGGGTCTCTCCAATTCTTGGAGGACACAGCCTCCTTTTTATCCCAATTTCCCAGCCACATTTCCCTTCTCTCTTTCCCCATTGGCTGAGGTACTTGAGAGGTTCAGACTTCCCAGAACACCTGATACCAGAGATTTCCCTCTAATGTATAACCCTCCCTTTTAATTTTTAATTCTTATGGAATTTGGGGGGGTTTCCCCATTGTTTCTTTCATATTTCAATATCCAATTTCATTTATCAGGAAAGCTACAGTTTGTTTGTAAAAGCAAATATCTTTTTCCATTCATCAATCAGTGGAATCCTCCCCATTGCTTCTTCTATCTCCCAGTGCTGGTTTTATCTACCAGCAGCCCCACAGCTGGTTTGTAAAGACAAATCCATCATTCCTCTCAGACCCAAATAACTTTAAACTGAACACTCTTTGCAATATAAATCCATGAACCAACAGCCTCACCAAGATACCCATCCCTGCACAGATCACCCTGAATATCTTTTGGAGGACAGAAATCAGCAAAAGGCACCTCAGCCAAAGAGATGTCAGTCAGAAACCCTCTTACCTCCCAACACCTGCCCCTAGAAAGGCTAAACTTTTATATTTATGTGAATTTTAATATTTTGCTAAACCTTCTCAAAGCATTAGATGCCACTTGGCAGCTTTTATGATTGGAAAATTCCTGGAATCTCTATCATGCTGACAATTCCTCAGGCTGCCCCAGACCAGGAGGGAGGGGAGCTGCTCAGTTTGCTCTGTGCTATCAAGGCCCACACGATTCCATGCTGCAGGCAAAACAGACTGAGCTGAGAATGGCAGAAAAGGGACAAGGATATATCTACCTCTGCCTTATAGCCTTTTTTAATACAATATAACCAGTACAGGAAGTTATTGAGTTCTTCCTTCAGCATCCTTGGCAATAAAATAAATAAATGTCTTCCACTCAAGCTCCAGTAAGGGTGTAGTCAATATTCTCTACTTGGCTCATCACATGGCTCAGCCTGAGGCAAGAGGACAATTGGGTTTTTCTTTCTTCTCCCTTTCCCTCTCCCTTGCCTGTTTTATCAGCAGTGTCTTTTCCAGTGAGGCAGCACTTTCTACCACCACAGTTTGTCTCACTTCTTCCAAATTGACTTGAACTGATTGTTCCCCACCCCAACCAGGCAAGGCCAAACCAGGCATGAAGAAAGAAGACACTGCAAGGTAGTTTACTTACACTTGCTCATCCTCAGAGTTTTGAATAAGAAGGTTTGAACATGGAGAAATACGGACCAGCTTCATGAAAATCTCCTTTCTAGATGTTTCTAAACCTAGTTCAGACTGTCTCCTTTTGGAGGGAAAAAAAGGTGCATCGGACAATTATTTTAAACACCTGCTAGCTGTGTAAGGATACAGAACTCTCTTGCTTTCTACATGTTCTACATACTACCACCAAGAAAATTACTCTCCACAAAATCTTTCCTTACATATTTTTGGATTCCAATGTTTTCTACCACACCATCTGTATCTGAGGCACAATAACAGTACTGGCAGCTCCAAAACCTTCATTTCATGCATTTAGATTACAATTAGATTTCCTGCTAGGAACAGACTCCAGAGTTCCAGCATCAACAGCTGTCACACCTTGAAACAAACTTATTTGTATTATCCAGGTGTGTTTTTGAAGGAGCCCAAGCTGCCCTTTGCTCTATTCTCCTCCCTGTTGGAACAAAAAATTCACTTTGCAGCTCTCAGGTGTGTCCCTGGTGCAGTGACAGGTCTGTGAACAGTGCTGAAGCCCAGGGATGCAGGGAAGCTCCTGACACATCCCAACAAGCAGCACAGCAGGGTTTTTGTTCCTTTTCCCACTTCTGCTCCAGTTAACAATGAGATCCTGATCAGGAGAGTCAAGAGAAACGTTATCAGTGATTTCAGTCAGCTGAAAAGATGGCATGATCATCAAAATCCTGCAGATGATACAGGCTGAAGGAGGAACAGAAGACAAAGGCACAAATGAGATGGTTTAGAGAGACAAAGGAGCTGCTGTGCCATTCAGCCACCCCTCCAAAGGTGACTGTCACCTGAATATTCTGCAGCTCACCCAACACCTTCATCTCACACCCTCTGCTGTGCTCAGTGCCTCCTCCTTACCCTTCAGCACAGCCTCACTCAAACCCTCCTGTAGAAACCTTGGTTTCCTGCTCACCCTTTTCCTGTAGAAACCTTGGTTTCCTGCTCACCCTTTTCCTGTAGAAACCTTGGTTTCCTGCTCACCCTTTTCCTGTAGAAACCTTGGTTTCCTGCTCACCCTTTTCCTGTAGAAACCTTGGTTTCCTGCTCACCCTTTTCCTGTAGAAACCTTGGTTTCCTGCTCACCCTTTTCCTGTAGAAACCTTGGTTTCCTGCTCACCCTTTTCCTGTAGAAACCTTGGTTTCCTGCTCACCCTTTTCCTGTAGAAACCTTGGTTTCCTGCTCACCCTTTTCCTGTAGAAACCTTGGTTTCCTGCTCACCCTTTTCCTGTAGAAACCTTGGTTTCCTGCTCACCCTTTTCCTGTAGAAACCTTGGTTTCCTGCTCACCCTTTTCCTGTAGAAACCTTGGTTTCCTGCTCACCCTTTTCCTGTAGAAACCTTGGTTTCCTGCTCACCCTTTTCCTGTAGAAACCTTGGTTTCCTGCTCACCCTTTTCCTGTAGAAACCTTGGTTTCCTGCTCACCCTTTTCCTGTAGAAACCTTGGTTTCCTGCTCACCCTTTTCCTGTAGAAACCTTGGTTTCCTGCTCACCCTTTTCCTGTAGAAACCTTGGTTTCCTGCTCACCCTTTTCCTGTAGAAACCTTGGTTTCCTGCTCACCCTTTTCCTGTAGAAACCTTGGTTTCCTGCTCACCCTTTTCCTTTAGAAACCTTGGTTTCCTGCTCACCCTTTTCCTTTAGAAAACTTTGTTTCCTGCTCACCCTTTTCCTTTAGAAAACTTTGTTTCCTGCTCACCCTTTGCAGGTCTTGCTTTGCTGGAGCATCCACCCCTTTTCCTCAAGCACCACACCCCTCAGTTCTGGGGCTCTTTCTGAAGAAGGGTGCCAGGCTTCATGCTTTAAAACCTTCATGCAACAGAACCTGAATCACATCTCCCAGCTCACAATATTCTGTGATTCCACTGGGGCCAACAGGTACCACCAGAAGCCACCTCACAATAAATGGCTACACCAGCCAAAAGTAATATTCTTGTGCTGCTGGAGAGTCAGGTAAAACCCAAATATGTTAATAAACCCTTTAACCAAGGGCTAGTTGGTAAAGTTCAAATTATAAAATAACAGTTGAGGTCAGTCTGAAAGCAAAAGAAGTAGGAATAACTGGGCTACAGCACTTATTGGTAGAAGATAGCAAAGCTCACATCATCATCAAAGGAAGAAAATAAAGTGTAACTCTGGGTGTCTGTTACCACCTGAGCCACAAAAAAAGACCAAGATCCACAGCAGGAGATAAGTTGTTATCACAGGTACTCCACAGGAAACAAAATGCAATCCCAACAGGATTTCAGCAAGTTCACTTTGCTGCAAGCATCACTCCTGGAAGGAAGAGATCCCATTTCCTTCAGCTATGAGGCAGAATGAGGCTGTCCCTGCCTTTCCTGAGAGCCTCTCATGACTGATGAGGGTTCAGCTTTATATGGGATCACAAGATGTGTCCTGATCCATCAGAGCATTTTACAACACAATTATAGAAACCCATTCAGTGTCTAAAAAACGTGGGGAAGCAATTTGTCTCCCCCTGTTATCAAGCAGCAAAGGCAAGGCTCTATCTCGTTTCCTTTAGACACACATTATCTCAGAAGTCTAACTGCTGGATAAGGAATTTGTAATAGAGAGAGCAGAAATTTCAAGATACTACCACAAGAAGTATCTAATCCAAGGGGTAAAACACAGGTTTTGGTGGCACAACTAACACCCCACTATCTGCTGTTATGTAAAGCAGGTTTTTGCTTTTAAACCTGCCTGAGGGCAACAGAGCAGAGCAATGCAGATCTGCTCATACCAGCCTCAAAATGAGTCCAGTATTTCAGGTAAAAGACTCTTAACCCCCTTAAGTGCCCATTGATCATTCTTAGTATCACTTATTTCAATGATGTGATCTGTTCAGAATGCAGCTGTGGTGAAATAAATATTTTTAAATATACACTGAAGTGAAAGGTGGGAAGGCCAGAGGAAAAAAAAACAGACCTGGAATACACAGACATTTCACATCTTGTGCTCCTTTCTTATCTCTCATTGAGTAATGGTGCTGCATAATCACAAGCCTTCACTTAATTAATGCCCTAAACATCCAGAATGTCCTTTTGAAAACAAATTAATTACAACCTTTTATGTTTATTTTTGGAAATAAATCAGTCTGGCATCCTCTACAACAGAGGAGCACAGGGAGGAGTACCCTGGTCGTTATTAGGAAGTGAAAGGGGTCAAAATGATCCTGCCATAGCTCTGTGGAATTAACAGCTACAGTAAAGGAGGCATATTCCATTTATATTTTGTTCCCAACTAGGACCCAGGTAAAGCAAGCCCTGCCATGCCCTCTGCACATCAATGCCAAGGAGTCAGACAGCTCTGGACACTGTGTGGGACCTACAGGAGCTGTGCTGGGGGAGAGGAGAGACCAAGGAATTACAAATATTAAAGGGTGCAGTTGTGCTTTGCACAGCTCAGATGAAATCACTGGGCCTACCTGGATTTACCCTGGGGCAGCTGCTGGGATAAAAGGGACAGAGTGGATTTCTCCTTTGTGCTCTGGGATAAAAGGGGCACAGTGGATTTCTCCCTTGTGCTGCTGGGATAAAAGGGGCACAGTGGATTTCTCCTTTGTGCTCTGGGATAAAAGGGACAGAGTGGATTTCTCCTTTGTCCTGCTAGGATAAAAGGGACACAGTGGATTTCTCCTTTGCCCTACTGGATAAAAGGGACAGAGTGGATTTCTCCCTTGTGCTGCTGGGATAAAAGGGGCACAGTGGATTTCTCCCTTGTGCTGCTGGGATAAAAGGGGCACAGTGGATTTCTCCTTTGTGCTCTGGGATAAAAGGGACAGAGTGGATTTCTCCCTTGTGCTGCTGGGATAAAAGGGACAGAGTGGATTTCTCCCTTGTGCTGCCAGCCCCAAGGCATCCTGCAGATCAAACCATGGCTGTGCCAGGGCTGGGTCTGGGCTCTGTGACAGGACCTCCTTCAGTGAATGCAGGGGACTGGGAGGGAGGGGATCTCTCAGGGGTCTCTGTTGTCAGGATGACCCTGAGATGTGTCAGGGAGTCTCTTTTTCCCAGCCCAGCAACTGAAGGAGGAGTCAGGATTCTTCAGCTGTGGTTTTCAAGGTTGTTTATTTGCTGTTATCTATAACACTCTTCCCCTGGCCTGCTGAGGTCTGTTCAGCAGGTCAGTCCATGGCACACTGACTGCCCCAGAGGTGGTATTAATCTTTTTATACTAAAAACTACATGAACATTATTTGCAATAATTTCCCAATACCTATCACTTATGTTAGACAGTGTGTTCCTACTCTAAACCAATCCAAAAGTGCCACCATCATAGCAGAAGATGGAGGCTAGGAAGAAGGAGAAAGAAGGACAGGGCACACCCAAATTCCTGCATCTTGAGACCCCAAACCTCCATTCTAAAAACCCCAAAATTCTACTTTTCACCCTGTGACAAACTATCATTCTACTTAAAATTTCATAGCTTGTAAGTCCTCATATAAGGTTGGTAATTGTTTCCATGGGTCAAAAATCAAAGGCTCAGGGCTCTTGGGCTCTGTGCCAAGGTCTCTGAGCCCCCAGGCAGGGGCTGGAGCCATCCAAAGCAGCCAGAGGGATTTCCTGAGCTCCAACAAGGATCCACCCATGGGGAAGGACAATCACAGCTGGGCTGGCTGCACAAATCATGGTTTTAACTGCTGAGCTCAGGGCTGGGCTCCAAATCCACAACACCTGAGCATTCAGGAGCACCTGAGCTGCATTAGTGCTGCCCAGGGCACCCCTGCATCTCTGTGCTCCAAGGGCTTTGGGATGAAGCTGGATTCAGATTGAAAAGCAGCTGGTTGGTTATGGACTCAGAGAGATGGATGTTTAAACTCCATTTCAGTGAAGTACTGCTAAAGACATCATATTAAGAACAAATGCCATGTTTTCATTCCTTAGTTCCACTGAAAGTTACAGAATTCTTTGTAATTTACTGAATTCTTTGTAATTTACTGAATTCACAAATGACCAGATGTTGTTATAACACAGATCATTTTTGTTTTACCAGATAAGGAGTGAAAATGTGCATTGAAAACCTTAGTGAATGTTTTCAGAAATGGATAGATAACAACATTAAACCTGTGCCCCAAACCTGCCTGGCCCAGGGAGCCAGGTGTGCTCAGAGCACCTCCACAAAGTCTGAGTTTTACAGCACAGAAAGGAGCTTTGCTGAGCTCTGCCAGCATGGTCTACACCACAGCCACTTCCATTTATTGCATCTTAACCAGGCCTGAATGATCCCTTTAAAATTGAGATACAGATTCTGCACCTCCCAGCTTTAAAGGTCTCCCCTTTGTTTCTCAGGTGTGTTTGGCATCTGTATCTTTGTGGCACAAACCACACCAGGGAGTAACTAAATGCCAGAGAGGTTGAAATACTGGAGAGAAGCCATTAAATTTAATAATAATGCTGCTCCTCCAGCAGCTGGAATAACACATGCACAACATCAGCTATTCTGCTTTGATTCATCATTTCTGTGCCACCTAGGCAAACCATTCAGTTCAGGCATCAAGTTGAAAGCTATTACTTAAAATCTTTTAATGAAGACTGAATGCTCCCCAATTCATCTTTTCCAAATAAATAGAGGGGTTTGATTTTTTTTTAATAGCTCTGTAGTGTTTACATGCTTAAAGAGACACATCTCACCACTTGTTCTCAGTACACAGCACATCCTGGATGATTTTTCCTCAGAGATTATTTTTCTGAGAGGTAACAGAGATCTGTAGGCACTGGAACATCCCTCTGCTGCTGAAGGTACAGCCTAACAGATCTGCCAAGACCTGAAGACAAGGTTCCAGCATTTCAAAATGGTGATTCAAGCAAACAAAATCCACCTGTTAACAGCAGAGTTGTACAAATACAGCCCACCAAAAGTCATCCATTTTGTATATTTGTTAATTTCTGCTTGAATTTCTTCCATTATTTTCTTACACAGTGTCCTTTGTAAGGACACTAACTTTTGCAGTGCACATTTTATGTATTGATAGAAACATGTGGCCTCTTGAAACCCATCTGCAATTATTCCAGGCATTTGTACACAGAGAAACTGAAGCACAAGTTAAGAGATTGCCCTGTTAATCATTCCAGGCAAGCACCAAAGCAGAAACCAGAACCCAAACCTCAAAATCTAAGTTTTCTACAAAGGTACTAAAGTGCTTTGTAAGCTTATCTTAAATAAATACTAAATTTTATCTTCCTAGCAAATTCTTTGATAGATCTGCTACTTCTTTCCCCATCTTTAAACATTATTTTGTTATAGATGTGTGAAACTATCAGATTTTTAATTTTGATTAAAAAACACAGAGAAGGGTGTTGAAAAGGGGGCTTTGGGGTCACCTAATCCCATGTCTTCTTTGAAAAAAGAAATATTTCAAGCAGTTTATCATATCACTGGGGCATGAAAAATGATTTCTAAAGCGCAGATTCTGTAATACAGATGGGTGTTCCTTATCTGGCTGCACAGCTGACCCTGTCCCCAAGGTCCCCTGCCCAAGGAGGTGTTTGGGTCATTTCAAGTAGCTCAGCAGGAGCTGCAGATCACACTGGGGACTCCCCCCATCACTTCCTTTCAGCCCCTGCAGTGCATTTCTGCTTCCATCTTACACACATTCCATCAGTGCCAGGAAAAAAACATTTCCAAATGGCAGCCAAGGGCCTCTAAGAGCAGAGAGCAACAATGACATATTTGATGAAAATCCTTTTGCCAGGATTTTTCTCCTGAGAAGCTCAGAAGCCTCAGAAAAGAAATGTAACCAATAATTATCTGATGGCTGTGGAACGTGGTGTGGAGATGGTTTACAACAGGTGCATCTCTGATTGGTCTCATGTGGATTGTCTTTACTTGATGACCAATCATGGTCCAGCTGTGTCCAGGCTGTGAGCAGTCACAGGTTTTTATTATTCATTCCTTTCTAGCCTTGTGATGTCTCATTTCTCTATTTTTAGTATGGTTTTAGTATATCATTTTCTTTTAATATAATATATATCATAAAATAATAAATCAGCCTTCTGAAACATGGAGTCAAGGTTCTCATGTCTCCCCTTGTCCTGGGAACCCTCAAACACTTCCACACAAGAGCAGTGGGTGCTGGGACACACAGAGCACAGCACCAGCAATGAGATTTTGGCCATGGAAAAAGCAGGAAAATATTGGGAGAGACCTTTGGGGGGGTGTGGAACTGAGCCAGCATGAGGGACAAGTTCACATTTAACACCTGAAAGCTGCTCTGCTGATTTAAAGCTTGCCAGCAGGAACAGGGTCCATTTGTACTGAAGATGCACTTGGGTCAATAAGCACAAATACTTAAGCCACAAATTGGGCTAAAGGGATTTCTCTAGAAGAAACAATTAAAGCCTCATTGTGTAATACCTTGACTAAATAATCACAGAGGGGAGCAATAACCTTCTTGAAATACATGGAGGATGTATACAAGGAGGGAGATGACTCTTCAGGGATTCAGCTAATAGGATTAAAATTCTGAATATCAGAAACTTTAATAGTGCAGCCTCCTAGACCCTGGAATAATTGGTATCACCAGAGCAAAGAGTCATGGTATTAATACCACATAGACCAAGTGCTCCCAGGGAGACTGAGGACAGCAGCAGCGAGATTTACACTTTATTTGTGGTACCATTTCTAAATAGCCTTACAGGTCAATTATTGGACTATTTAAAACACTTAAGAATCATTAATTTGGAATAATTGGTGAGATTTTCAAATGATAGTACAGCAAGAGTTTTCTCCCAGTCATCCTGTAGGAAACTGGATCTCTGGCAGAGTATTTCCCTCACTGTGAACAAAGAAACTCCCAATTCCAAGGGTAGCTGAACTTTCCCCTCACTCAACAGCTAACCCTGAGACCTCAGCCAGCCCTGGCAGGTCATCTTCCATTCCTCAGTGGAAAGTAAAACTACATCATGGCCAGAATATACCCTATTATCCAGAGATTCTAATACAAAGCTTACTTTTTAAAGATCAAATCTTTTTTGCCATGTAAAATTTTATAACAGAGAAGCTCCAATACACAGAAGGAGAGTTGTAGTTTGAATTCCAAGCCCCAGAGAAGATATTGGTTGCTCCTAGCAGGAAGTTTTACTTCTACTATACAGATTCCCTGCATCTGTTTTATATCTCTTAAATTCAAACAAACTGACTGGAGTTATCTACTCTCATCCAACTTGATTAAACTCAGCACACAAATTCCCCAAATCAATAGTTAATTAAAAAGAAGTGCCAATTTCTACATGCTAAATTAGCCCATGCTAATTCTGCATTCCCTGGTCCAGGTATGTGTTTAGCACTAAAGGAAAGAAGATTACTTCAATTGCAAGTTATTTATTACATCTTAGGAAACTCCCTCTGTTAGGAGGGAAAAAATAAAAAGAGACCACAACAACAGCAAAGACAAAAACCAAAACCAAAAAAACCCACCAAAAAAAAAAAGAAAACAAAAACAAGCAAACAAAAAACCCCTCAAAAACCCAGAAAACTTCACTTAACGTTGAAGTTTAAAAACCAGATCATTGATGGTTACCCCCCCTCCATAGGGGGGCATTGCAAATTCGTAGAAGGCCTGAGAAGCCTGCACAAAGTAGACCCATAAAATCAAAACAGAAAAATTCCATCCTATTCCTGGAATTCCTCATGAGTTGTTCTTTGGATCTTAGAGACATGAAATTCCAAGAAAGCAATGTCATTTTCATTACATTTAACATCCATCTCATGCAGAGGTGTGAACTCACCACAAAATGCCTCATTCATCCTCCTCGGACATTTTTGCTACTTTTTTGGTTTCTGTATCTTACATCTTTTAAAGCTAAAGAAAAACATTATTATACACCCCAGTGTGGAGCTGGCAGATGTGGGGATTTGTGTGCTATGTGTATTGTGCCAACGTAGGCCTGTCCAAAATGCACAATTTAATACAGGTTCAAGGGGCACATTGGGCTGGTGTGTGGCACCCACCCCTGCAGGTCTCTCATGCCTGCCCAAGCCTGAGTCTGTTTGTAAATCACAGCCCAACATCCTCCCCTCCCTTGCACTAAATAATCTCATTTTAGGACAGGCAATACCCAGCTCCACCAGGATTTCCTCTCAAGAACCAAACCTATTATCATCTGTTAGAGTAGAAACTCAACAAGGTAAAGGCCTTGCCCGTTGTTGTTCTATTTCTAGAGTCCCATATTGTTGTTGTCAGGTTTCTAAAGTCCCATACCTCCTCAGTACGTTCTTATGGCTGCAGATCTTCACAGCACAGACTCCTTCCTCTGCATGCTGTTCTTTCTCAGTCCAGGCCTCCTCCAAGGCTCTCCCTGACTGGCCAACCCACCCCCTTTTATCCCAGTTATCTTTATTGTTCACAGCTGCAGCCCAGTTAAGGACATAGCAGCTGCAGCCCATCAAGGACAACCGGGACCTCCCAGGGCAAAGCCTCTATACAGATATTCAAATACAACACATTTCCTCTACTATATTTCCCCCTTTTCTTTTACTTACAGAACCAGGTTTGACATACAATACTTCAAGTACAATACACACATTTCCCCATGACTCAAAGGCCATGTACAACACACATAGCTCCTCGCTCAAAGGCCATACTTTTTCACAGCTCCTTGACCCAAAGGCTATGTTCTCTCACAGCTCTTGGCTGTCTCATCTTCTACCCACAGCTCTTGGCTGTCACATCTTCTACCAACTATCACATCAGGGTCACCAATTACTATTGTTCTATTTCTAGAGTCCCATACTGTTGTTATCAGATTTCTAAAGTCCATACCTCCTCAGTACGTTCTTATGGCTGCAGATCTTCACAGCACAGACTCCTTCCTCTGCATCTTGTTCTTTCTCAGTTCAGGACTCCTCCAAGGCTCTCCCTGACTGGCCAACCCACCCCCTTTTATCCCAGTCATCTTCATTGGTCACAGCTGCAGCCCAGTTAAGGACATCACAGCTGCAGCCCATCAAGGACAACCAGGACCTCCTGGGGCAAAGCCTCTATACAGATATTCAAGTACAATACATGCATTTTGCTAGGACTCAAAGGCCACCTCTACTATACTTGTTGAGCCTCTAAAGGGGGAAATGATGCCTCAAGTTTAGCTTTTCTATTTTTCAGATTCTGTGCTGCGTTAGTGTGTGGGTCTGGGCTTTATATCAGGGCATGGTGAGCTCTGCACAGAGCAGGGAGACAAAATAATTCCTGCTCCAGCTGGGCACCAAGGACAAATGATCCAAATCTCAGCCCAAGAGCACAAACACCGTGGGCTGGAGAGAGAAAAACAAGCAGGGTGAGACTGCATGGGCTAAAGCTGGAATGGGACAATGAACTGCAAGATGCAAATGGAGCAGAACTGATCCCAGGGAGAGACCCCATGCCCGGTCGTGCATTTTGGGGCCATTTTGGTTCATCTTGGGTGCAGCCCTGGCTGGGCTCTTGTGCTGCCCAAGGTGGATCCATGGAGGAGATGCTTTTAATAAACCCCTACTTTATTCTGTAACTCTGTCCAGCCTCTGTTCTAGGTCAGCCTTCACAAGGCATCAAGTGAAATCTGTGTGTTCTGCCAGAACTTCTCCCTGCTCTCCTGAGAGGCCCAGGAGCTGAGCACACACCTCTGCCTGAGCCTTGCCCACCCAGCTGGCTCAGGGGACATGGGGGAGCTGTGAGATCTGCACAGGGCCAGACCACCCCAAAAACAAATGCTTAGACTGCAACAAGTGGAAAGGCAAATCTGAATTATGTCCTAGGTACAGCCCAGAAGTGACCTGCTGAGATTCTTCCTCTTTTGTAGATCTTAGTAAGAGATCCCTGTTCAAACTTCTGCTCTGTTTGGGCCCAGAATAATTTTTGGCTGGGTTGGGGGTTGTTTGAGTGTTTGAGGGAGCAGTTTCTTGTTTACTTTTCCTCTTTACCAGTATGTGGGATAAGGAATTATATGTAGCAAAAAAACCTCTTTCAGTCTGCTCTTGACTATTATCTCAATCCAAGTCTGGCTTCATTCCTCTCTAAACCAGCAGCATTCTGAACAATTCCCAACAGATGTTCTGCCCCCAGCCTTGTCATTCCTCCAAAGAAACATTTCCCATTTCCCATTCTCCAGCATGGACTTGCAGGCTCGTCCTGCTGTGTGAAACCTTCCCCCCAAAACAGAGATTTTGCTGCCGTGCTGGGAGGCACTCAGCCTTCCCTGGGCCTCTTGCAATCTTGAGATGAAAGGAGGAAGCAGAACCAGGGCTGGAAGAACACCCCTTTTATTCCTTTTGCTGATGCCAGCAGTGCTTTCAGCCATTCCAGAGGAAATCAGATGTTCCAAAAGTCACAGTGCATTTGCCCCACTGTCACTTCCCTGAGAGTTTATCACCTTGGAGTTATACATTTCTCTAATGCATTTAGGAAACATTTTTAAGGTTACAGACAACGTATTTCACATCAAAGAATGGAAAATAAACAAGAGAAATCCCTCTGGTTTTGTGTTTCTTTGAACTTCCCTTACAAGGTAAGGACAAGCAGAATGCTTTGTCTACCAAAATGCTTTAATACTTTGAGTTTCTGCTCTTCCCTTGCAATATGAAACTCATTTTTCATGGTCACCCTTCACCATGTACTGTATTTGAGGTTATTTTTTTAGGGAAAAAAGGATTGTGGCACCTTTTTAGATACCCAGGTAAAAGCAGTTCAGTTCTGAATTTAAAAGAAAAATATTTAGTTGTTCAGAGGAAAATGTACTTCTAGGAAATAAGGCTGAGTTACAGAATATAAAATAATGTAGAAAGACAGCAGCTATTGTGCTGTGACATCCTTATGATAAATATTTTCTCATGTCACTGAACTGGTATGAAGAATTAAAGTAGTTCTTTCAATACTTATTTCTGATTTATTTTACCTTCACTTGAAGGCAGACTTTAATTATTAAACTTAACCCAAATAAATTCACAGACAATTTGGACAAGAGGGAAGAATTATTTCTACAGCATCACTGTAGTCATTCCATGGTTGTAAAATTATGCCTTTGCAGGTAGAGAGGGACAGCTCTCACCAACCCAGTGAAAGAACTCAAAATATATTCAATTAATGGATGAATAGATCCAGAAACAGTTTCATATTGTGCAAACAATACCAACTCTCATGTCACTAAAAAAACCTGGGGCTGAGGAAGAAGGGAAGTGCAAAGGCCTTTTGCTTTAGTGTAAACTGGAAATCGAGCTTGCAGATCAAAATGGGAGCTGCAATTCCTCTGCTCTGACAAAAATCATCAGCTAAGAAAGGGCATTTGCCCCTTCCTGTGTTGTGGGATGATTTGGGAATCAGGGCAGTGGAACTGGCACGTCCAGAGTGGAGGTCATCCAGGACTATGTGGGCACATCAAAGCAATTTCTGTTTTGCAGAAAACCTCTTAAAACCTTGAAATATTGAAATATTTCTAGGTGAATGACAGGTGAATTAAAATATTTCTAGGTGAGTGACAGGTGAATTGAAATATTTCTAGGTGAATTGAAATATTTCTAGGTGAATGACACCCTGTGATTTATGGGGAAGAAGCAGGTTTGTTTAATCACTACAGGGCTTTTTTAAGTCCTTACATTCCTTGTGATCCACTGAGCAGGCCTATTTGCATATCTAGGTTTTAAATGCAAATCAGATAAAGAATTTTACTAAGTGGATGATTTGTACAATACAGCCTCTAGGTCTCTTGCAGAATTACTTTGATGAGGGAATGGTTCTTTAATTACGCTGAAGGCCGATTACCCCATTACAGCCATATTGTTTTGTGGATTGCATATAATTTTGCTGTTTCCAAAGATTCCCTGCCATAATTCTGAAGAAAATGCAAACAGCAAGCAGACACTTGAGACACATTAGGCAAGAGATGCTTTAGTGAATTCAATTTAAGCTGCAACATTAAAGTGATTTTGTTGAATAAAACATAATGCAATAATGAGCCTGTGTATGTCAACTCTGCAAAGATAATAGCTGGAAACTTAGCTTTGCTTTCCTCTTTTCCAGGCTTTTCTCTTCTTAGGCTCATTAGTCAGAGACAATGCTGCAAAGAGAAACCTCTTCTAGAACAGGCTTTATTTCAGTTTAAGTGTATTCCCTACAATTGTATTTTACAGTTGAACATAGAGTTAAAGGAATTAATTTGTGCCTGCTTCACATCAGCCCTAATGAGATTACACACTATATGGGATTTTTATCCTTTAATGCCTAATGTTGGGACACCCTAATGTATAGATCACTCCAGATCATTTGGTGATGTTTGCTGCCTTTTTAGAGAAGAAATATTTACAAACATATTTGATTAAAGGGAAATAATCCCAGTTATACTCTGTACAGTTTTCTTTTACTCCACTTTCTGACACCTTTCTTGTCTCTCCAGGTAACAGCACCAAATGTAAGGAGGCAAAGAGCTCTTTATGTCCAGAGCAGGTGTCAATCATGGCATTAAGCTGCTCAAATCTGAATTACATGCAAGTAGCCTATGTATGACTGCATTAATATGCACCTTTACCACAAACAAAAGAAGGATTACAAGCTAATATTAAAGAAAATGAAAATTATAAGATTTATTTGTTTATTTGATCTTCCACCAGATCTCTTCTGATTTCCAGAGTTAGTCTGCAGGGTCAGATAGGTACAGCACAGCTACCAGGTGTTCCTTTTAATAGCTACCAAAATATCTCTAATTTGGTTTTAGGTGGAAAGGTGATTGCCAGCACTTGTACCTGCACTGCTTTTCAGTTATGGCTGTCTTGGGTTTCCAGAGCTTTTATAGCTTTGTACAGTTTTAGTAAGAGCTACCATATGGTCTGGTGACACAAAACCCTTTGCTACAGAAAGCTCCTGGGATTCTATGATTGTAGCACACTGGCAGCATTTCAGCTTTCATTTATTTGTGGAGTCATCATTTGATATGGGAAAAGAAAGGTAATAAATCAAAATCTCAGCCATTCATCATTTAGAGGGGTGCCTCACCTTGTAAATTCGAATTGCTTTAATGGTTTGGCACCATTTTATTTTGTTTTCATTGAATGAAGAATAGCTAAGGAGAACAGCCAAGCTTATACATCACCATATATATGAATCAAAGGCAAAACCAAGAGTGAAATGTTTTATAAAGGCAAAGCAGTGAACAGAACAAAAAGAAAACATCATTTATAAGGGGGGAAAAAGGCAGACAATCTTTGTTGCTTGAATTTAGATGTTATGAGATGCTGTGCCTTTAGGTGATAAATGAAAGGCTCAGAGGTCTGCAGGGTGGAAGTTGGGGTTATCCCAGAGGTTTCTGGCACAGCTGCCCCTGGCAGAGCAAAACATCTCTGTTTTGGGGGAAGATGGGTGAATTTGGTTGATGTAGAGAGTGGCTTTGCCATTGCTGCAGTTTGGTCACCAAACTCTTCCTAAACTATTCCCACGCTAAAGGTGCAGGAACTCAGGGCAGCAACAATCCCAAAAGAGTTTTAGAGCTGATCAGAGCTGTCTTGCAGCTTTGTTTGCTCTTATCTCCAGTTCTGTTTTCCCCACAAGCCCCTTTTCTTGCTGTTTGGGCCTGCAGAGTTATTTTCACTCAAAAAAAAAATGGGATTTACATTCTGGGTCACTGAGAACAACTTTATACCCCAGGTGGAGCAATAGGAAAGAGATTATGAATGCCAGGGGGAGTTCTTAGGTTCTGGTAATTAAAAGAATGAGACTATAGCACAAGAAATGATTTGCACTGCTCAGTGAAGGTTGTAGGGACTAAAGTGACAGCAGATATGGAGAAATCCGTGAGTGGGGCTCCATTCTCCTCTCTCTGTACCTGAGTCCCTGGTGAGGACTGTAGAGGTGGGTGAGAAGCATTCCCTCTTGAGACAGAAAATGCTGCATTTTCCCAAGGTAATTAATTTAATTAATTAATTAAAAGAATGAAGCTATAGCACAAGAAATGATTTTGCACTGCTCAGTGAAGGTTGTAGGGACTAAAGCAACAGCAGATATGGAGAAATCAGTGAGTGGGGCTCCAATCTCCTCTCTCTGTACCTGAAACCTTGGTGAGTTTGGTGAAAAGCATTCCCTCTTGAGCCAGAAAATGCTGCATTTTCCCAAGGTAAAGAAGGAAGGAGACTTTCCAATCAGGTGTGTTTCACACAGGAAGGTTAAATCTACACTGTGTACATCAGCCCCCCTGTGCCCCTTCCCTCAGATGGCAGCAGGGAAGAAACCTCAGCCATGGAAAATGAAAGGGTGAGATGTGGGCATTAACCCCTCTGAGCAAAGCACTGCAAAGCTGCTCTGGCTCCTGCCTTGCACCAGTTTGCATTTCCTGAGGTGCTTTGAAAACCCTCGTGCTGCTGGCACCCAGAGCAGAGCATTTGTGCCTGTGACTCCCACAGTGGCATCAGCTGGGAGCAGAAATGGGACAAGGACACGGCCATGGCTCATCCCTGTGAGCCCCAACTGCTCCTGTGTGAGCCCTGGGGGTTCTGTCATCCCTGAATTGTTTCATTGAGGGAGCCCCAGGCTGTCACCCTGGTTTTTTAAGATTTTCTAAGCCTTCTGATGTTGACATTCTTGTAGTGAATTTTCTCACACACTTTCTGTAAATAACTCATTGTTTTGCATTCCTTTATAGAAGAAGAGAGAGTTGATGGACTGTTAGTTTAACCAGTGGCATTGGAGAGGTGCCACTGCCACCCTCCAATCCACTGTCACTTTTAGAAAACTATAAATGTTAGAGTCAGAAAATAAACGGCCTTTTTTTCTCTTTCACCTTGAGAACAGTGTGAGCGTGTGTTCTTTTGTGTCCTATAGTGACACCAGGCCAAAGATTGTTCCTTGTGCTTTGGTGCCTGATGGTTTATGTCACCATGATATTTTATGAAAAATCCCTTTGTCAGGATTTTTCTCCTGAGAAGCCTCAGAATAGAAATGTAAACAATAATTATGTGATTGCTTGGAATGTGGTCTGGAGGTTGCTTACCAACAGGTGCATCTTTGATAGGTTCCATGTGAATTGTTTTTACTTAATAACCAATCCCAGTCCAGCTGTGTTGGACTCTCTGGTCAGTCATGGGTTTTTATTATTCATTCTTGTCAAGCCTTCTGATGTATCCTTTCTTCTATTCTTTAGTATATCATTTCTTTTAATATAACATTATATCATAAAATAATAAATCAGCCTTCTGAGAACTTGGAGCCAAATTCTCATCTCTCACCTCGTCCTGGGGACCCTCACAACACCACAACAGTTTACACTTCCTGAGGAGTCATAAATTAATCAACTTTTTTCTTCTTGTGCCGTGTAACTGACTCATCTAATAGTGCCCTTTATTTGTACTCACAGTTTCTTCATTTTATAATTTTTTGACCGTTTTTTCAATATTTTAGACAGTTCTAAGCTGCTTTCAGAGGTCTTTGCAGCTTTACAGAACACTTCTGACCCCTAGGTTAAAATATGCAGCCCAAAAATGAACAAACAATACAAAAGCAAGGCTGAGTATCCTCCCTTCTGGTGAAGGAAACACAGACTGGAATCTGTAGTAATGAAGCAATATCAGCATCCTGGAGTACTATTTCACAACATCCATAAATTGTTATTTTTCTTTTTCTCAATTCATTTACCCTACTGAAAATGCACTGGCAATGGCACCAGCATGTGTAAATGTCTTCAAGCTTTCATGTGCTTTGCTGTTTCATCTATGAATCAAAATCTTTATTCTTTATCACCAACAAAACAAACTCTCCACAAGATTTAAAAATCTGATATTAAAATAGAAAAAAAAAGCCAACAAACCCCTCCAAATTAAAAAGAAACCATGCATTCAAAAGGCATCAATCACATCCATGAAAGTAGAAAATGGGCTGCAGTTTGTCAAATAATTATTTTTTTTTTTAGAAGGGGACCCTCAAATTAGAAGGTTCCAGTGGCTGTTAGCATTCTACAGCAATATGCAGGACTTGGCAGACTATACAGACTTTTTAGAGACTGTTTATGCATTCTGTTTTTATTGGTGCCATGTCTGTAATATTTTTTTGTCCCTAGCTGATGCCACAGTAGGTGATATAAAAAAAGATGCATGAATAATTTATAAAAGTACTCAGAAGTCACCAAAGTGCCTTGCTCTGATGATGTAGTGTGCACAAGGGCCTTGGATAATAAAAGTAGATTATATATCATAATAGATTCTATGTAATAATAAATTAGAGTGGAAAACATCAGAAGGATACATTTTGTTCTGTATTTTGTGCTGCATTTCTAGAACTCTGGTCAATATAAACACCTAAATCTGCAAAGGAAATTTTCCAAGTAAAAGCATTTTGAAGGCTTAATAAACTTGAATGAACTTTATATTAAAAATCACTGAAATCCTGCATTGTCTTAGCAGGTTCACTTAGGCATCTCCTGAAAGCTTCCATCAGAAAGGAGAAACTCTATTTTTAAGTCAGCAGAGACATAGATAGATGGTTATTCATAATCAGCAGGACCACAATTTAAAAAACATAAAATCCCTGTTATTAGCCATACTTTAAAAAGGAAATAAAGCACAGTGATGATTTCAGTCCAGCATCTCCACAGTGGAGTTGCTGTCACTCAGAACAGTAAGAAGAGAAAGGATTTCACTCTGATTGCAATGGAATTATTTCATGTAAAAATCTGTCTGGATACAGAAAATGTTCTGTTGGGACAAAATCTGACAAAATCCCTAGAGGGAGGTTCCTAAGTGTCTCCTTTCTGCTTCTTTCACTTTGAGCAGGAAAGGGATTTGGCACAGTCAAAGACACCAATTCACAACTTCTGAGAGGGGTTAAGCATGAGACAGCCAGAGAATCACAGAACTTTAGAGTCTGTATCTAGGCTAAATTCATCAAGAAAATGTCACAACATTTCTCTGTGCATGCATTGTTCCTTGTACCTCTGGAGAAGTAACCATGATCCTTTCATGAATGATTCAAGGTGGCTGAGGCTATTTTGAAACAGATCAATGAAAATTGACACTTTGGCCCTTGGCAATTCAGGCTTTGCTCAAAGAGAAGTTAAGGTTGCCTGAACTTTTCTTCTTCTGTGCAAATGTGAAGAAAATTATCAGGCTCCTTGAACAGAAGCCTGAGACAGAACTATAGTTTAAATTTTATTAAAGTCATTTCCACTAACTTGAATATCATAATTTAGTGTGTTCTTGCTCACCTGTAGGGATGAGGAATCATGAAGCTTATGCCAAAGTATATTTTGGCTGTGTAAAGTGTGGGTGTGGTATTTTTGGGGTTCCCCATCGTAATGTAATCATGTAATTCATGCTTTAGAAAATGACACTAAACAGAAGAGATGAACTTGAGAAAAACAAATAAATATGCACTTCCCATGTTAGCATCCTTAGAAATAAGCAGGTTAAAAAAAAGATATGATTAAGAGAAGTGATTCATTGTAAGAGTTGTCCCTTAGCAGAATGCTTACACGTATTTTCTGAACTCCAGGAGGCTTTTAATGCAGCAATTTGGCTCCTCCACCTGTACAAATATTTCAAAGCATACTTCTTACTTCTTTCCTGTTAACTCCGTTTTTCTTCAAATCCTTCTAGATCCCATTTCTTTTAACTGACAATTTCTCCTTATTTCCATACTTCTGGAAAACCTAACACGGAATTCATGTGAAGCAACTGTCATATACACAACAAAACATGCATAAACATCTCACCCCACAGAAAGAAAAAATATTCCTAATGTTCTTTGATAATTGGATTTTTTTGTGTCTTTTCACTGTGCTTGGGTATCTTGGGCCAGTTTGAAGTATTTAAATATTCATCCATAATTTTTTCAAACATGGGATTACTAATCCTCACTAGAAGACACATTAGGTTTTGTCCCAAAATTGAGGCTCCCAGATTTATCTTTTTGCCCTGAATTGTGGGATGTACCTCCCAGAGATTCCTATAATACAATCTAAAAATTAGAGGTGCTTTATTTTGTTTCTCTTACTTACACTGACTCTAAGGGAAAAAAAAAAAAAACCAACAAAACAAACAAACAAACAAACACAAAAACGAGAACAAAACCCCAAACCCAAACAATCCCTCACTTTTCTCAGTTACACCAGGCTTGCTAGATCATTATTTGATTTAGATTGCTTGCTAGATTTATGATTCAAGAAAACATACCAGAAATCAAATGGTTTTAAGGAAAAAAAGACTCCTTTTATGTTTAATCTCATGGAGAGGTTTAACAAAGTGCCTGTCTCTCTAAAATGAATGGTTTTTTCTAGATGAGCTGGGGATGGGTCTCATGCAGATGGAACAGAAATGCATTTATCAGTGTAAGGTTTTGTCTTTGCCAAAATAAGATGCCTACAGTCATTTTGTGGAGCAACAGTGACATTTAGTGGTGACCAAAGAAATTCCTAAATTTTGTTGTTCCTTTAATGTCTGGATGACCCCAGGAACATTTAGCAGATGTTGTCACCTTCATTGAAATTCACACCTAATTTTCCCTTTTGTATATTGTAATTCGGTGTTTGTAAAGGGGTAAAAAGCTCTATTTCTATAATAAATCAACACAGACATTTTAAAAGCAAATCTTCTTTGAGGATCTTCCTTGAAAATCAACTCTTTAGCATATCATGATAAAACATTTAATAATGAAAAAATGAGACATTTTTCCTCGTTTGAGAATCAGACTGAAGCAGTGCATTATACAGATCAGATTGCAAGCATTAGATTTCCCTTATTTCCATTATTTGCGAGACAAAGTACTCATTGGAATAGGCAGTTGCAGGTTTCTCTTATTTCTCCTTCTTTCTTTCTTGTTTTTTATGTCAATGACCTTGGTAGGAAATTCTTTCAGGGGTAAACATGGATCCTGTTATCTGTCATCATGCTATTTTCTGAAAAATCCCTTTGCCAGGATTTCTTCTCCTGGGAAGCTGAGAAGCCTCAGAAAAGAATAAAAACAATAATTATCTGATTGTTGGGGAATGTGGTCTGGAGATCGTTTACCAACAGGTACATCTTTGATTAGTTCCATGTGAATTGTTTTTAATTAGTGACCAATCACAGCCAGCTGTGTTGGAGTCTGAGGAGTCAGTCACGAGCTTTCATTATCATTCTTGTTTAACCTTCTGATTTATCCTTTCTCTATAGTTTAGTATAGTTTTAGTATAGGACATTATGATATGATATGATATGATATGATATGATATGATATGATATGATATGATATAATAATAAATCAGCCTTCTGAGAACATGGAGTCAAATTCTCATCTCTCACCTCGTCCTGGGGATCTCACCACACCACACTTCTCAAACTTCTCTGGCTCACAGAAGCCACTGTAAAACCTCTTCCACCCAAAGCCATGCTCAGCCCTTCAGCAGAGTGAGCAGCCAATCCTAACAACCCCTACAAGTTGAGTTATTCTGGTTTAAAACAGTTTCCTTCTGATGTAGGGTTTAGAAAAAGTTCAGCAGAGTGCCAAGAGTAGAAATGGTCGGCACTGAGTGTATGCAGCCCAAGGTTCCAATGCCTGAAGGCCATTTTGGGACCCACACCTCCCATCTCCTGGGGAAGTTCAGCCTCTCTGAGTTCAGAGATAACTTTGCCCACCCCATAAACACTTGTGGGTGCATTGCCATGTGTTGGGAGGTGTCAGTACAGCTCACTGCTCCTACAGAAGCAGCTTCTGGGAAGTTTATTTGAGCCTTGCATGTGAAATGAGGCCTTGAGTGTGAGGGTGAAACAGCAGGGCCGAGGCCTACACACCGAACCTTGACCTGAGTCCACAGAGCCATGAGACAGCTGGCAGTTCTTTGTGAGAACAGAGCTCTGCAGTAGTGAAAAACAATTTGTTTTCCCTGAGAAAGGTCTCTGACTGTGGAAAACAACCTGATTTCCCTGAGAAAGAGTTCTGACTGTAGAAAACAACCTGCTTTCCCTGAGAAAGAGCTCTAGGACTGTGGAAAAAAAAAAGCCTGCTTTCCCTGAGAGCTCTAGGACAGCAGAAAACAACCTGTTTTCCCTGAGAAAGAACTCTAAAACTGTAGAAAACAACCTGCTTTCCCTGAGAAAGAGTTCTAAGACTATGGAAAATGCCTGCTTTCCCTCTAGAGCTGTGGTAAACAGCCTGCTTTTCCTGAGAAAGGGCTCCAGGACTGTGGAGAAAAACCTGCTTTCCCTGTGAAAGAGTTCTGACTGTGGAAAACAACCTGCTTTCCCTGAGAAAGGGCTCCAGACTGTGGGGGGAAAAAAAAAAACCTCTAGGACTGCAGAAAACAGCCTGTTTTCCCTAAGAAAGGGCTCTAGGATTGTGAAAAATAGCCTGCTTTCCCTGAGAAAGGGCTCTAGGACTGCAGAAAACAGCCTGCTTTCCCTCTAGGGCTGTGGAAAACAGCCTGCTTTTCCTGAGAAAGGGCTCCAGGACTGTGATAAACACTAGCCACCTGTCTAAACTGTTTTTACACCATTAGATGGAAAAATGAAAACTATCTGTCACAAACAACTTTTCCTGCATACAGGGGGATTGAGTGACCAATCAATACAGGCTAACTCGTTACTGACCAATTGAGGATAGACAGGGGATGTTCTTTAAAAACCCTATAAAAAGAGACTTGTGAAATAAACTGGGATTGATTTTTTCTTTTTACACCATCCTGCATCCTTCCTTATTGAGCACCACAGTGACATTTGAGGTCCTTTGGGATTTTAAAAATTAGATAAATGAGTGCTTTTTCTGTGTTTTTTCACTCTGATTTCAGGGACTCCATCTATAATAAGAAAGCAGATCAGATTTGGCAATGATCAGATGAGCCTAAAAGGGCTTTTGGCACTGTTTTCAAACAGAATTATTTAGCTTAGCCCATTGACAAGGTCTACATATCTACTGGTGTGTAAACTCCAGAGCCCACCCAGTGTCCTGTGCTGGATCTCTAATCCTCATAGAGACTCATCTTGTCCATATTACAGGCTGCCATTCAGTGGAAGCAGCAAATTAATATCTGCAGGGTTGGAAGCATTGAAAAAGTGGAGATGAGAGACTTGAGGGAGAGTTGGCTGGGTAAAACAAGTCAAATTGCTATTTGTCTAACCATGGGAAAAGGGACATGACTGTCTCCTCCTGAGTCCACTTATTTAACCGAGCACATAATTCCTTGGTACCCAAAAAGCCAATATTTGTAGTTGGTGTCTCAGTTTGGAGAAAGCTCCAGGAGACCTTTCTGCCCAAACCTATAAACTGTGAAAACACAGCACTGCAGCTGTTCCAGCCATGTATTTAACATTCAAAACTCCTGAATTTAAAGAGCTGGTTTAGGGATCCATTGTCTGTCCCAACCAACTTCTTTCCTTTAGAGAGTTTTAAAAATGCTCTGTAGATATACAGCAATGAGCTACTGTCAGGTAGCACTGTAATTTCTCTTGGAAGAGCCCAGCACTGTGTTTTATTGTAGTACTTTTCCCTCTGGTAATTTATGTTCTTGTGCCAGCTTGTCCCCAGCTCGTGGTGGCACTGATGTCCAGGACAGGGACCCTGGTGGGGCCAGGCCATCTCCCAGCAGCAGGAACCTCACAGCTCATTCCTGCTGATCCCTCAACTCCCTGAACTCTGCATTGCCCAAACACCCAGCTGCAGATCTGAATCACTCCACTCCCAGCTCAGCCAAATTAACCCTTCAGCTGCCTACCAGCAGCACTGCAGGCACCAATGTCTCCAAAAAGAGACTGATTTGGAACTGTCAGTACATATTTTCCAGGGAGAGAAAGTGTGGGTTTTTGGATTTATGAAAGAACAAAAATAATATTCAATTAAGCAAATGTCTCCAGATTCTCAGACATGCAAGAGCAGCACAATCAAAAATCCCCACATTTTCTCCTCCCTTCCCTCATCTTCCTTCTTCCTTTCATTTCTTCCTTCCTTTCCTTTCTACACCCTCTCTTCCCTTTCCTCCTTCCTATCTTTCCTCTCACTTCCCTTCTCCCTCCATCCCTACCTCTGTCCCTTCCTGCATCCCTCCCAACCTCCCTTTTCCTTCTCCTCTCCATCTTTGGGACAGACTGAGAGGCCTCTGAACACTTCCCAAACCTGGGAATGTTTTCCTTCCATGGTAGAAGGTTGTTCTCTGAAACACCTTTCAAGTCATCTTTTATCTTCTTGCTCTTCATTATCCCAATCTCCTGTTTTACCTACTTTTAGCCAATATTTGTACAGATAACCAAAATGTGGCTGTTGTAGTCAGTGACTTTGTTATTGTTGGGAAATGAGAGCAGTTCCCAAACCTGTTTCCAATCCTGGGAATGGCAGCCACATGCTGCCTCCCAAAATATGGTTTTCCCTTCTCTCCACTCCCACACAGGGGTTTTGCAATGGAGGTAAATCCTGAAGCAAGGGCTCTGCACTAACAGCAAGGTCATGGGGAAGCCTCCAGCAGACAGAACTACTACACACACTGGTCAGGTCTGCAAGGCTTCAGGTCTTCTCCTAACCAGAGATGATTTCTCCCTCAGTGATTTCATCCAGATAAAATATTTTTCTATATTTTTCACATTTATGTAGGTTCTTCCACAGACTGGAATCTTAAGCATATCACAATACACATATAAATAAATCAATCATTGAAATGTTTGAACATCCACCAGGATATCTGTGTATAACAGAGGATGTCATAGGGAGTTATATAAATCCCTGCCCAGTTGCTATTCAAATTACTGAAACTTTCCCTTTTCATTTGTCACCTGTGTCTTCTCTTTTCTGTTCCTTCAGTCCATTTTCCTTGGAAATAACCTCATGTGATCAACCCACGCTGAATTAGGTATGGATTCCACAGCAATTCCACAGCATCCTGGCTTGCTGGTGCAACTACTGGCCTGAATAACTTGAAATGCAAGGCAAGAATTGCTAAACAAAGTTAATCAGACAGATGTTTATCTTTAGAAATACATGTTTAGTATCTTTTATCTTTAGAAACTCATGCTGAATAACATTAAAATATTGCACAGGGACATAATTGGGACCATAATCGATAAGGAAAAGTCGTAAAATGTTTGTTTCAGCAATTTCAAAAAGACCTGTGAAACTGGTACAGTTCTGAAGGTAAAATAGGACATCTGAAAGAGTCCTTTTTATCTCTATAAAACCATGTATTTTCTTACAGCACTTCAGAACAGGGGGAAATATCAGAAGGTGTTTTGCCACTTTTATTGCTGCTGTAATCCAAATAATCACCTCTATTCCAAGCCTGCTGTTCTGCACCCTCAGCCCTGGATGTGCACTACCTTCAGCTTCCACCTTGAGTTTTCTTTACCCACACCACATTAAGGCAGGAAATATAATACATTATTATCACAGGTTTCATTTTGGAACCTTGCTGATAACCCAGGACAGCTGCAGTCCTCACTGTTATGGCCGATCCACTCTCCCTCTCATTGCTAATGACTGATTAATTATGAAATGCGCCTGCATTCATCTTCCCCACCCTTGAAAATGAAAGCTCTGACTTGCTCACAGACAGGGAGAAATCTTTGGGAAGCAAAACTTCCAGCTGTGGACTCGATCCCAGTAAATTTCATGCAAACTGTGTGAAAACTCTTCTGTGCATCTGTTTGAGTAATAAAGTGAATGGTGTGAGGCACAATTCTGACACATCATACAGGCTTTGAGATTCTTCTCAGCTTGTCTGAATATTTATCAAGATATTTAATCAAAATTCCTCCTCATATTTATGGCACCACAAGAACAACCTAGTTAAGATGCAGATATGCCACACAGCTCTAACAGAATAGTTCAAAATTCAGACCTGCCTTATTTATCATTTCTTGGTACAACAAGAGAACAAATTAGTGTTTTTTCCCTGAACAAATTAGTGGTTTTTTACTTTACTGACAAGTAAATTTTGCCTTTTTTCTGCAAATCTTTTTTTTGCTTCCCACATAAAACACATTGTCCTATTGTTAATACTGTTAAACACATTCATGTTTTCCTCTTGGACCTCATGATTTTCCCAACAATAACAAAGTCACTGACTACAACAGCCACCTCTGGGGTGGGTAAAAGGAACAGGAGATTGGGATAATGAAGAGCAAGAAGATAAAAGATGACTTGAAAGGTGTTTCAGAGAACATCCTTCTACCATGGAAGGAAAACATTCCCAGGTTTGGGAAGTGTTCAGAGGCCTCTCAGTCTGTCCCAAAGATGGAGAGGAGAAGGAAAAGGGAGGTTGGGAGGGATGCAGGAAGGGACAGAGGTAGGGATGGAGGGAGAAGGGAAGTGAGAGGAAGGATAGGAAGGAGGAAAGGGAAGAGAGGGGGTAGAAAAGAAAGGAAGGAAGAAATGAAAGGAAGAAGGGAGATGAGGGAAGGGAGGAGCAAATGTGGCGATTTTTGATTGTGCTGCTCCTGCATGTCTGAGAATCTGGAGACATTTGCTTAACTGAATATTATTTTTATTCTTTCATAAATCCAAAAAAACCTCACATTTTCTTTCCTTGGAAAATATGTACTATACAAGTTTTGACAGATCCCTTTTGTTCACCACTTAAAACAGAAGTCATGTATTTGAATTAAAAGGTCTTAGACAGGAGACAAAACTTTTAAGAACTAAAGGCCCCTTCTAAGGTGGCAAGTGGTGAGGATGAGGAGGAAGTAGTTTAGAAGGGAGGTTTCTAATATTTGCTTTCATCAGAGCTAAAAGCATTTGGTGGGATTTGGTGGGATTGGCCTTTGCTTACATTACCTGTACAGCCAGACTTTCATTTCATTTCAATGACCTTTTGCAGACCATGAGGAGCTTCCCCCTAAACTTTGCCTTTCCCTTGGCTGTCACTGTCCTATTTTCTGGAAAAATCCTCTTTGCCCAGGATTTTTCTCCTGGGAAGCTGAGAAGCCTCAGAAAAAAAGGAAAACAATATTATCTCATTTGCTTCTCCTGTGTTTCGCTGCTTTGGAATGTGGTTTGGAGATTGTTTATCCAACATGTAGTTGTTTGATTGGTTTCATGTGAATTGTTTTTACTTAATGACCAATCATGGTCAGGCTGTGTCAGACTCTGGAGAGAGTCATGAGATTCATAAGTATCTTGTTAAGCTTTCTGTCTGTATCCTTTCTCTATTCTTTAGTATAGCATAATTAACATAATATAACATAATATAACATAATATAATACCATAAAATAATAAATTAGCCTTCTAAGAACATGGAGTCAGATTCATCATTTCCTTTCTGCCATGGGGAACCTAGAAAATACCACACAGAAAATACTCCACTCTGAAGAAGCCAGCCTGGAGCAGAAAGGGAGCTGCTGCTGCTGCTGCTGCTGCTGCCCTGGAGCCTGGGCTGGTTTGGGCTCTCAGGTCTCAGAGCTGCATCCAGATGAAAATCCTGCCTTCACTCCAGGTGAGGAAAGCAGCAGAGTCTGGAAGATGGAAAACCACAGGATACCTGTGCCTGCACCAAATCAGACCTGGAAACACAATTTCCTGCTCAGCACACAGCCAACACAGCCACCAGAGGAGTGCTATTGGAGATAAATTGGAAGACTCAAGTCCCTTCCATCAGTTCCTTGTGCAAGGACACAAAACATGCCATAGGAATAAGAGGAAACTTTCCTGGTGTTTGGAAGCATCAGGATTTATCTAGTTTGGGGATGAATGGGGGAAATGGATTTGTAGAGAAATCTCAAAGCCTGACAGAGGGCTCACACAGTGTGCATCCACATGCAAACTTTGAGATAAGAAATGCTGACTGAGAAATGCCATGGAATAGGACAGATACTGTTGAGAGAGAAATGGAACCAGAAACAAGTTTCTAAGGATGGTTTTGTAAATAAGACTGGATACTTTGGAGAAATAGAACTATGAAAGATGCATTGTAGTGGGACCCATGAGGGGTAATTTTAAATTATTGGCTTTAAAGCATTTGCAGCATAGTGTGGCTAAAGCTGATAGGCCAAGAAACACTTACAATGTATTGTAATTTATAATGTATTGTAATTTATAATGTATTGTAATTAGGAAATGGTTGGCTTCTGATTGTGATGGCATGAATTATAACATCTGTATTGTCTCACCCTTCCCATGAGACTGAAAATGGAATGAAAGTTTTTAAAACAGCTCTGAGTTGCCCCATCTCTGGGTCACAAAGGGCTTGATCCAACAGCTGAGCAGAGGAGTGAGCACTTACAGCTGCATGGAAAAACCCAACACCTCCTCTTTCCTGCCTACCAGCCTCTGTTGAAGCCATGAAATCTGTCAGGGAGTGAAGCAGAGTTACCCCATCCAGCAGAGAGCTGTACAGACCTGCACAGAGCTGCTGGCAGCAATTACCTGGCACTCCCTGCAGCTGCACCTCCCAAACAATCTCTGTGCCTCTTTGGCACTCTGCAGGCAGGCAGGAGGAGTTTCACAGCAGCCTCCACTCACTGCCCACCATGGCTGGCTCAGAAAAGGCTCCCTGGCTGCCAGGGGAAACTCCTCAGACGTGGAACAGGGAGTGAACCTGGGGGAAACCTGAGCAAAATGCCACCAGAGCTCATCTGCCTCTTCCTGTGCACTCTGAGCGCTCCAAATCTCTCAGGTAAATGACTGAAATATCTTCACTGACCCAGGCAGGAGACAGAGAGGCTGTGAGTGAGTAATAAATTCTCCTGTCCTTTTGTTCAAGATGCCTCAGCAGCACTTAAATCAAATGAGTACAAGGTCAGGCAATCTTGAATTTTAATTCTTTTTCTAAAATGAATATCAGAATAAGCAAATGAAAAAGGCAATCTGTAAATTCTGTTCTGCAGGTCATTTCTGAACTCTAGAGGGGAATTTCAATTTGAAGGAATTTAAGTAATTCTGTATTTGTCTCTGCTCTTTTGCTGCTCTCAATTCTTCTTTCAATGCTAATCACTCTGAGCACAGGGATGCTCTGCCTGTGGAGGGGATGCAGGGTCAGAGAGGAAGGATATAAAGTGCTAATTAATAGCTCAAATCATTTCTCTGAGGAGAAGTGAATCACTCTTCTCTGAGGAGAAGAATCACTTGTCTGAGAAGACATCTCTGAGGGTCTCCTTCACCCTGGAAGGAGGCTGTGCAGTTGGTAAATCTGCTTCTCCAAGGAAATGCCCCACCCCAGACCCATCTCATAGAGCTTGGTCTCCATCTCCTGACTGCATTCCAGTGTCTGCAATCTCAGTCCTCTACAAAGCAAACATGGTCAGTCTGCCTGGGTTTTCCCTGGTCCAGGTTTCCTCAATGTGACATTTTTGGTTGTGTCAACAACATTCCGGTTGTCTTGTGCTTCATTTTTTTTCTTCTGCCTCAGAAAAAATCATTTTACAGCTGCCTCACTATTTGTAGCTCTTAGATGCTCAGAGAGAATCCAGTGACAGCATCAAGTGGTTTCTGCTGGGAAAGTTTATTCCGTGCAATAGGGAAGATTATGCCAACTATATTTTATAAGATGACAGAGATAGACAATGGTTTTTTAAAGAAATATGGAGTTGTTTTTACTGTATTTTTGCCTAAGGCTTGGCTACCTGAGTGCTGTTCCAGGCAGGAGCACTGCTGCCCGTGTGGGTGGTGACTGCCAGCCTCACACTGTGACAGAGAGTAGGAGGGCAGCTGGGATATATACCCTGTCTGCCATCCTCTTGGCCTCGGCCTGAAACACAAAAACTCACATCCCAGGCTCCTTTCTGAGCAGAGAACATTTATTGGGTGGAATGTGGATGCTCCAAGCTGCTCCTGTGGCTGTGCAGAGCAGACTCCAGGGCAGCAGGCAGTGTGTTCCTGTCTAGCCCAGGAGTTGGGGTTTGATTCTGGGTTCTGAGGACACAAAAAGCCAAAGGGGATGTACCAGGCTCTTGCTTCTTGCTGTGAGTTTGGTTAATCAGCAGATGAGGGGGGGATGGCCCCAGAGCCTGCAGGTTGGAGTTCTAGCCTAAGAGATTTTTAGCATAATGTATTATCCTCCTGGAAATTGCTATTTCTAGGACTTAGAGATGTGTGGGTTTCATTTTCAACATTTAGCTAACAAAGAAATGCCTTTCTCTTCTCAGGATGTTATAGACATTATTTTCTTGTTATCAGTGTTGAGAATTGGGAATTCCCTTGTCAGATTCCCCTGGACTGAAATTTCCCCAAGTGGAGAGTCAGACCATGCTCCAAGACATATAAAGCTGGTGGCATTGTTGGTCTCCAGATTAGCAAAAGAAGATTTAATAATACAATGCTTATTACCATAACAGGAAGGATTTTCAGCCTTATATATATATATATATATATATATAAGGCCTTTTATATATAAAGATTTAAGGGATATGCCAGGTAAAGCATTCCTGAACACTGTACTGCACCAAGTCTGAGCTTGCTGTTTCTTCTTGTGTTTGTTGAACCCTTGAAAGGAGATAATATTACAAATAAAGAGATAACTGTATTAAATTTTTACACTGTTCACATACACTTAGCAGTAAGTAGTGGTGATAGTAGTGATGAAGTAACAGCAAGTAATGAGGAAACATTATATTGTTCTATATTCACAGAGCAATGAGGATATTAAAATCTATCCCTGAGGAATGAAACTTTATTAAGGTTTATTTAAGGTATTTTAGACTGAAATGTAAGACAGACACATGTACTAGACTTGACCATGGTTTGTTTTTTTAATTGTCATTCTCTAAGGCAAAGAGAATAAAAATACTAAATTAAAAGGGCCATCCCATTCTAAATGGAAATGTATTCTTTGAGTAACAAATTAAATAGAATATACTGCTGATAGGGTAGGAGACAAAAATGCCATTTACAGAGAAAATATCATTTCTTTGGCATGACTGGAGACATTAGGGTGAGAGTCAATACCCTGGCTTGAATTATTGTAGTTTGGCTTTTCCTGTGAGGCTGCTGGTGGATCCAAAACCAGATGGAAATGTGACAGCCCTGGGCTCTCAGCCCTCTGGGTCCTGCCTGTGCTCTCTTTCCAGCTCTCTCCTGCTTTGGATGATTATTGTTTCCTTCTCCCTCAAAATGGACAAACCAGAGCTGATGGATTATTTCAGCATTCAAACACTTCACTGTTTGTACTCAGTGCTGTTTATATAATCTAGAATTGTCTTTCCTCCCACTGTTAAATTTGTGTTTGTTACAATTGCTTTGTGGGCTGTTGCAACAGATGGGTGGGAGAAACCATAAATATAATTTGCTTGGCTATGACACAGGATTATGTCTAGATCAAAAGTACTCTGGGAAAGCATGAACTCTCCTCCAAACTGTAATTTGCAGGATATAATGCCAAACAGAAACTTAAACCACTGAACTGCTTTTATAGAGGCACATATATTGTCATTGGATACAGAGTTTTTCTTGGTGAAAGAAGGAAAGAATTTCTGTATGAACTTTTCATAATTTCTGTATTTTCATAATTCTGAATTTTTCTAAATTCTGTATGAGCTTTTGTGGTTCAGCTGAAGTGAGGTGGCAGTCACTGTGCCAGTAGAAGACTCACTGGTTTTGACAAGAAAAAAGTGCACTAAGCCAAGCATAGCCAGGAAATGAAGATTGGTCTCAGCAGACAGGAAATAACCCTTGGGCCATTACAAGACTGATAGTCCAATTCAGAACTCTCTGCTTTTAAAATAGGTTTCTAGATAGTTTAATAATATAGGGTTTAGTACTATTGAATGCAAAAAAAATTTATATCAAAAATGTCCTAAAGCCATGACTTGAAAAAATAGGAAAACCTTCAGTGCAGCTCACCTCTGCTCAGACCTGGAGCTCCATTGTGTCTCTTGAGTCCTGGGGAGAGCCAATGTTCGTTCATGGAATAAAATCTGGTATGGAATTCACACCCTCAGGTATGCCAAATCCCAAAATTAACATGGGAACCAAACACAAGGAAAAGTAACACAAAATCTGAACGTTGAGAATCATGGAGAACACAAGAGACCAAATGGGTGGTTATGCTTTGCTTTGCCAACCTTGTTCATCCTGTGATTCTGCTGCAGTGTACAGGTCATTAAAAACTTTGCTTTTTTCATTTTTTAAAGACTAAAAGTGCCTTGACTACAGTGCTCTGAGTGTATGGAGTCTCAACCTACCAGAACTGCTGATGTGGCAGAGAGTGACCCTTCTGTTTTCTAAAGGACAAGGAAGAAAATTTCTCATCCCAGAGAAATCTGAATTTTATTTCAAAGAGCAGTTGAGCATTGTGTCAACAATGTATGACCTGTGCCAAAGAATCATAAGAGAGTTGGCATAACAGTTCCCCACATCATTAGTGATTTTATAAAGATATGATAGAGGAAATTAGACAGCTATTGTTCCAATGTTTTAAAAAAACATTGCTCATGGACTTGTCAGCCTGGTTTGATCCTGGGTAGAACAACTGACAATTTACTGCTTGACTTTCTGAACATGGCTCAGAAGAAAACACCCTTTTTAGTGGCAGTTAAAGACAAACCTGGTTAAGTGAAATAAATTTAATCAAAAAATAATCTTACAGTAACACATAGTGATAGCACAGTTACCTTGTTTTGGGGAGAGTGTTCACCAGTGGGTTGATAGAAACCAGTCCATCCATTCTTCCCTCCCAGTGGTTCTTTGGGAACCATTCCCTGCTGAGCAGAGAAAATGGGATTCTCCTGGGACTGGAAAGTAGCAGAAGTCTGATAAGTTTACACAGTGTAGTGCAGGATGTGTCCATGGGGAATCTTGCCTCCTGTGCTTCAAAGGATCTTATATGAAGATACCCCAGGGTAAAATCAACTACCATCCCATAGTCATGCTATGGAAACCTCAGAGGGAAGTAATAATTCCAGCTATAGAGCATGGAATAAGCTTATTCTATTAATAAACTTTGATCACAGCATACAGGCCCCTCCATTGTCAGAATCACATTCTCTGAAAAAATCCCTTTGCCCAGGATTTTTCTCCTGGGAAGCTGAGAAGCCTCAGAGAAAAGGAAAACAATTCTGATCTCATTTGCTTCTCCTGTGTTGTGCTCATGTGGAATGTGTTTGGAGATTGTTTACCCACAGGTGATTGTTCCATTGCATTCTGCTGGGAGCTGTTTTCACTCTTTGGCCAATCAGGGCCAAGCTGTGCCAGGACTCTGGAGAGAGTCACCAGTTTTCATTATTATCTTTTTAGCCCTCTGTATGTATCCTTTCTGTATTCTTTAGTATAGTACAGTATTCTTTAATATAATATAGTATCATAAAGTAATAAATTAACATTCTGAAAACATGGAGTCAGACTCATCATTCCTGCCTTCATCAGGACATTCCCTGCTAATACAATAAAGGAGCTGGCCCAGAGCTGGGATCTCCCTCAGCAGCAAATCCAGGAGGAAAGGAGCAGCACATTTGGAACCACAGCCTCCTTGGAACAGTTTATGGAGTGCCCCAGAGCCAAGTCTGTTATTTGGCTCCATTAAACCCAACTGGAGGGCTTGGCCTTTTCCTCCCACCACAAAAACTGTGGTGGGAAAGCTCTGCTGAGGTCACTGTTGGACTGCAGATCTCAGCCTGGGATGGGCAGAATTCATCAGCTTCAGCCAGGCAAGAAATTCTCTCTCCTGAACCAGAACTGAAATTCATCCATCTTTGGAAGTTATTCATTATTTCATGAGGGAGCAATCCTCACTCACACAGAGGTCTTGGTCAAACTGTTTTAGTGATACAATGAAAAACAGAAATAAGGAAAAGGAGCACTTTTAGCTGAGCTGCTCCATCCTTTCTTCTTCTCTGTAAAATACTTCAAACACTGAAGTGACTGTAGTGAAATGAAGCGTGTCCATCTCTGATGCAAAACACTGTTTTGCACTATTCTTCTAAGCTTTTTTTTTTCCCCCACCACTTAATTCTTTTTTTTTTTCTCCCTTTCTTTTGCTGGGAATTTTAGGAGGAGATGCTTTGTTGCCAGCACCTCATAGTATCTCCATTCTTTCAACCAACATGAAACACTTCTTAACTTGGAGTCCTGTGATCGTCCAGGGAGCAACTGTGAGATACTCAGTTGAGTTTCAAGGGTAACTACTAAATTTTTTTTTAATTCTTTTTGCCTTTTGAACATTGTTTATCTCAACTTTAGGCTCTAAATTTTTGGGTGTCTAGTTCATATTCAGTTCACAATCCTAAGAGAAGTTTAGTACTGTTAATGAGAAAGGAAAAATTCCTTTTGCTCCAATTCTGGAACAGTTTGCAAGTTAATAGATGCTGGAGTAATCCAAGGTATGCATCAATTCCATATAAGAAATCTGTCTCTATCCAAGAATTCAAAAGTTAAGAAGCTTTGCAACATTTTATTTAGAGAAGGAAGGATAAAACATTGAACTTTATTTTTTGTAACCATTTTAAACATCTGACACCACAGGAGGTTTCTGGTACATCTTGAGCTCTGACTTTTTATTATTATATGGCTTTGGGACTGGGGATTGTGGAAACTCAGGGCACTGGGAATATTTCTTCGCTCTGGTGTGCCCTGACCCCCAGGGGAGCACTGACTTTGACTTTTATTCATGGAGAAAGTTTTCCAGACTTCAAGATTGACTAGAATCCACAAAAGTGTGCAATAGATTATAGAGAGTGGTATAGGTGTATCATTGGGTGAGAAACTTAGGTTTTGGGATTTTTAGTACGTTCTGGATGGAAGCAAGATGGAGGGCACAGGGTGTTGTCCTGGGTTTCTTCTTCATGCTTCTTCTTCCTCCTTCTTCATGGGTTTGGGTGGCATTTTGTAATTGGGTGGAAAATCTGTGTTGCAGCTCTGTGGGATCAGTTATTGGGTTAAAAGGGAAAATAATCCAGGTGTCAGTTCTTAATTGGATAGTTTAGTCTTAAAAAGACCTTGGAACAAGAAATTGTTGGCCATTTTGTGCCTTCTAATGAAAAGCTGCCCAACTCACAGTAGTGAGACTGTTTCACTGATAAGAAGTAATAAACACTTGAGTCTGAACATAAATTACTGTCTCAATTAGTGCCTTCAATAGAGACCTAGAAAAACCAAGGACTGGTACCCCCACAGGGGATGATCAAGTCAAATGAGTGGGCAGGGCTTGATGCATCAACACTGTGTGGGCAGTCCCCACCTCCCACAGCACCGCGCTGCATTTGGCTCACGAACTTGGGGTGATTTTCTCCAGATAAGATCCAAAACACACCCACACTGCTTCCAAACACCTGTGGTGCTCCATCCCCAGTGCCTCCCAGTGCAGGTTTTACCTGGAAAGAACCCAGCAGCAGCTTTGGCTGCACAGACAGAGCTCGTGTCAGACTGCTGCCTGCTTCCTCTCCTCCTCAGGGAATACGAGCGGGAATACGCCAACGGGAGCTGGATCCCCATCTCGGAGTGCTCCCTCACCACAGCCACCATCTGCAACCTCACCGAGGACATCTCAGCCTCTGTGGCCTACAAGCTGCGTGTCAGGGCAGAGCTCGGTGCCACCAAGTCACAGTGGGGCACCACCAAAGGCTTCTTCAACCGCGCCATGAGTGCGTCCTGCTCTTCAATGGCACCTCCTGGGCAGCGTGCTCACAGCTGGGTGTGCTCACAGCTGGGTGTGCTCACAGCTGGGTGTTGGGGTGTGCTCACAGCTGGGTGTGCTCAGAGCTGGGTATTGGGGTGTGCTCACAGCTGGGGGTGCTCACAGCTGGGTGTGCTCACAGCTGGGTGTGCTCACAGCTGGGTATTGGGGTGTGCTCACAGCTGGGTGTTGGGGTGTGCTCACAGCTGGGTGTGCTCACAGCTGGGTGTGCTCAGAGCTGGGGGTGCTCACAGCTGGGTGTTGGGGTGTGCTCAGGTGCCCGCTTGTGCCCAGTGCATGGCAGGCAGAGCACAGACATGCACAGAGCACACCCTGTTTCTCAGCTGCTCCCATCCTGGGCTGGGGGGGTTCCCTTCTCAGACAATGTTCTTGGGCATGAGTTCATCCCAAGGCAGAGACAAATTCATCTGGGATTGAATTTCAAGGGTTTCAAAGATAAGCAAGATGGCTGCAGGGATTTCCTTTCACAGGCTAGTCATTCTTACCCTTAAAGATTTCTGTTCAACCAGGCTTGCTGTCATTTAATCCAAGCCAGGTAGTGACCTCTAAGAGGTCCAGAACCTGATCCTAAGGGAGCTTTTACTCAGAAAACAGCCCTGTCATGCTCCATGTGCCTTGTACTGTCCTGAAAATCCCATCCATGGTTCCTTCTTCCCATGGTGCCAGATCTGTGAGGTAACCTCAGAAGAGGAGAGAAAACTGGAACCCACAGCATTAATTTCCTCCTAGCAATGCAGGATGTTTTCTCCATGTCCTTCCACATCCTGCAAAGCCTGAGGTGAGCTCAACCCAAGGATTACAATGAGCACACTGTTTCCAAGATTTCTCTGGAATAATTTCCTCTGTCCTCTACCATGTAGTCAACAAAAACTGTGGTGGGAAATCTCTGCTGAGGTCACTGTTGGACTGCAGCTCTCAGCTTGGGATGGGCAGCACTCATCAGCTTCAGCCAGGCAAGAAGTTCTCTCTCCTAAACCAGAACTGACTCAATATTAAAAATTCCTCCAACTTCGGAAGTTATTCACTACTTCATGAGAGAGCAATCCTCACTCACACAGAGGTCTTGGTCAAAGCAGCACCATCAGAAGTGCCACCTAAGCTGTGACTGTGTCTCTTTGTGTGGAAGCATAGTCTAGAGAGTGCTTTAGATAAAAAATCCTTCCCTTTTCCAGCAGCTGTGGAGGCACAGACAGAGGCACAGACCACACTGTCAGGCAGAGACAGGGCAAGGACACCCCTGAGACTGACAGGAACAAAAGCAGCAGCATCTCATGGTTCAGTGAAGTATTTGGCAGCTTGATCCTGTGTCTTAGGGACCCCAAAACAGCCTTCAGACTGAGCTGTGACAGTTCAGAGGCTACAGCTTGCACTGGGATTCAGTGTGAATGTGACAGATGTTTAAAAGAGAAAGAGAAGTCCCTGCAAGTTCTTGTCCTTATGCATTTTTCCTGCTCTGCTGTGACACCTCTTGGGAAGCCTGGCAGTGAATCTGAGAGGAGCAAAGGGACTCAGACCCAGCCCACAGGTCCTGTCAGGGGCTCACAGGCAGCCAGGGCTCCTCCAGACTGCACAGCCCCAGGGACAAAGCCACAGGGGCAGAAGCACACCAGATCATGGAAAACACTTTGAAAAGATCTTCCTAAAGCAAACAGTTTAGTCAGTCTTCCTTCTTCATTTCTCATCATTCAAAGAGTTGGTATCCAGTGTGCCAGCACAGAACTAGATAGAAATGCTCCTGTTTGCTTGACAGCTGCATCTTGCAATGTCCTTTTGTTAATACATTACACAATATTTGCTTTTAACCACCAAATGATAACAGGTTGTTTTGTTTTTTTTTTAATTTTGAGATGTAGTGCTAAGGAGATTTTCACCTTTTTTTTTTTTTTCAGCTTTTCATTTAGAAGTACAAAGTAGATTTCCAGATCTCCCATTTATGGCACACTCATCATGTACATACTTGGATTTTATGTTTTCATATTGCTCAGTATTAGTGGCAATTCTCTGGATGTAAGAGCAAATTCTATTAAGAACATCTCTTCTATATGGCACTATGCATCACTCTCCTTCCTTTCTTGAAAGCAAAGTTGAAACCCAAAGTTTCTGCTACAGCAGAGGGGTAAAAAATGGCATAGATAAGTGTGAATAATGGCACAGATAAATAGTGCAAACATGATCTCTGTACTGCCTTGAACTTCCCAGCTCATAAATGTACAGTGCAGCTTCATCTCTGCTCGATTGATTCTCATTATTTCACTCCTATTCCTCACAGCAGAATCCCAGACAAAACCAAGCTTTGAATATCAAAGTAAGCAGGAAGCAAATCGCCTCAAGATTTACTTGCATACATTTCCAAAACCTGAAGTCACAGCAGATCATCAGCCCAAGTCTGTCTAAAACCATGCAGACACTAAAAGAAAATCAGGATTCATGTGAATTACCCCGAGGCTCATCATGTTTTTTTCCTTCACCTCTGAATAACTGCCAAAATTCCCACGAACAGCAGTGGTTTTTCAGCTCCTGTTCAGCTGTGTGGCAGAGCTGATCTTGCCCAGGAGTACAAGAGCTGCCCTGATTTGCTGTCCCAGACTCTGTGGCTGCTTCTGCTGCAGTTCTCGTGGCACCCTCAGGCCAGGCAGCTCCTCCACTGCTGGAGGAGAAAATTCAAAGCCTTTCAAGTTCTGTGCAGCTCAGCTGTTGCCAAATTCCCATTTGCAATGCCAGCCATGGTATTCTCCTCCTCCTGCTGGAAGTCTGCTCCTGTACTTGGACCCACAGGGAGGAAGAGCAGAGAGGGTCCTGCCCCGCTGAAGCTGTTCCTGCAGGTTGATGTTGTTCCAGTGGTGATGGCAGCCTCTCTCCCTCAGTCTGGGCAGAAGGGGGATCTCAGGGCTGTCTCTGGGTGTTAATGGTGCTCTCTGTGTTGGCAGCTTCCCTGACCCCTCCCCAGCTGAGGGCCGTGGCAGACGGGCACCATTTGCTGGTGGAGCTGGCAGACATGGGACCCTCCTTCCAGTTCCGGGTGCTCTACTGGAGGAAGGGCCAGGAGAGCAGGGTGAGTTTTACCCTCAGGGGGTAGGAAAGAACTGAGAGTGCCCTGAGGGATGCACACAGAGCCTGTTTGCCAGCCCAGCTCCTGCTCTGGGGCTGCAGGACCTGCCTGCAGTGGGTTGGTGCCACCTCACCCTGCACACACCAGGGGTTGCTGTGGGCTCCTCGTGGAGGAGCTTGTCTGCTCTTTCCACATTTCCTGCTCTAGGAAAAGGAATCCCCTCACACACCTCAACTACTGAGGTATTTTCTGTGGCCCCCATCGAAGGGAGGAAATGATGAATCTGACTCCATGTTCTTAGAAGGCTAATTTATTACTTTATGATCTATATTATATTAAATACTTTTATATAATTATAATTATATAGTAATTATAGCACTATTAATTATATTATATCTCATAATTATATATTAATTATATAATATATAATTATATATTAATTATATTAAAGAATGCTATACTACAACTATTCTAAAGAACAGAGAAAGGACACAGACAGAAGGCTAAAAGACAACAATGAAAAACCCATGACTCTCTCCAGAGTCCCAACACAGCCTGACTGTGATGGGTCATTAAGTAAAAATAATTCACCTGTTGGATAAACAATCTCCAGCCACATTCCAAAGCAGCAAAACACAGGAGAAGCAAATGAGATAATTATTGTTTTCGTTTTTCTCTGAGGCTTCTCAGCTTCCCAGGAGAGAAATCCTGGCAAAGGGATTTTTCCAGAACATATGATGGTGACAAACTATAGCTGGAAACCCCAAGTCAGAACCAAAGGTGTTTGTGCTGACTTCTCCCTCTGAACTTCATCTGGTTTACTCAGACTGGGATTAAGGTGTCAAAATGAGGTGCTGACAAACTTTTCTCAGTTTTCTGAGGCAGAAATTGCAGCATTGGTAGTCCTTGATGGATTTTTGTTCCATTAATTTATCTGTTCTGGCTTTCAATCTCTGTAAACTTCTAGCTTGTACAGCCTCCTGCAATGAGCAATTCTGCACCTTGACTCTTGTGCAGTCTCAACATTGATTTGGGGATGAGAGAGAGAACAATTATTCCCCATTCCCTCTCCCTACCACTCCATTAGTTTCATATTCTGTATCTTATTCCAGGCCAAGGACTCCCATACTCCTGAGCTGTTCCCTCTGGAAGCCCTCACAGCTATTTTTGTCTTTACCAGGGTGGGCAGGGAGAAACCTGGAGAGCCCAAGGTGCAGGAACACTCTGTGTTAGCACTGTGAAACAAAACAAGTCTTCTCACTCCCCTGTCTCTCCAGCAATTGTTAATGTGACCCCCACAGAACTGACAATCCCATGGAACCTGAACCCCAGGTTCCTGTTTCTGAGGGAGTATGCTGTGAAAATGTAGGAGAAAAATTCTCATGAGCATAATTCCACATTTCTCGGGGTTGAATTGCATTTGTTGCTTTATTACCAGATCCTCCTGCTGTTCTTCACAGTTGTCTGTCATCTTTGCTATTGTGAAGTGGGTTTTTAGTACCACCAGCAGGTATCAGTTTTCATTATTCTTCCTGATCACCTCTGCTAATACTGAGTCCCCACCATGGCTTCCTGCCACTCTCAATTAGCAATTTACTCATACAAAAGTCTTTATCTTATAAAGAGGCATCAGGAGCAGGACTGCCCACTGGGAGATCCAGCTAAATGAGATCAACCTTGTCCATGGGCTTTCTGGCACCTTAAAAACAAGCAGTAGGTTTGCATCTGTTTGTGTTCTATGAATAAAACTAATTAATTTAATTAGTTATTAAATCTTCTTCATTATATGCTCTTAATGACCTCGACATTAATTCCAAAAATTTCAGAATACTTTCTACCAACTGGACTGTTGCAAACATTAGTTTTGCTGGTCAATACAAGTCTTGTGCTGGGACTCTTATTTTTTTCAATTATTTTTACATTTGACATGTCTCATTTGATGTTTTTGCAAGAGATCACCCCAGGTAGTCATAGACCTGATTTTTTCCTTAAAATCTTTTCAAACCAATGGCCCTCCAGATCATGTTTCTGGGGAGAAGGCTATTTTAATGGTAGGAAGGACTTGCCCTGCCAGAAGAGCCCTCCTGGCTCATAGGAGTTTTCCATATGTGTGGAGCTGGAGGCTGATCAGGCCTTCTGTGAGAACAGGTTTGCATCTGCAGCACAGCAAGAGGAGCAGCTGGGGAGCTGTTAGCCATCCCCTCATGGCTGGGGACACTGGAAACAGCAAATTCATTTTGCTAGCAAGGAATACAGACCTATTTATGGCAATAAAATAATGTACTGCTGGTCACAGTTTCGATTTGCTGCAGTGTGTCTCAGTTGCACACACCAAAATCACTGGTCCATCCCCTCTCTGAGCTCCCTGGCACAGCTCTCACACCCCTGTCCCAGCACAGTGATGGTTTTGGCATCCATTACCATGAAAAACCATCACCATCACACCCAGAAAAAGCCCAGATCAGTGGAGACCTCAGACATCCCTCTCCTAGCAGGGTGCCAGGCTCTGCTCTAGGGTTGTGGCCCAGCATCATCATTAATCTCTGGCTTACAGCTCTTTCCTTCAGCCCTCCTGCCCTTCTGAGGTGTGTGGGCTCATCCTGCACCCCACTGTGCTTTGCTGGCTGCTTTCATCCTCCTTTTGTCCTGCTCACACAGGCTCAGACATCCCCTGCTGCTCCCTCCTTTCCTTGCTGGACAAGCACCATGGTGATGCCTGATCATTTTTTACATTTTCCCTTTTCTATATCTCAGTATCCTTTACAGAGATTCTTGGAGCTCTGTAGGCAATTATTGCATTCCTAGCTGCTTTTCCCAGTGCTTTTCCCACCATATTCCAAAGCCCCTATCCTACCTTGGTTCTCCCTGGGAAGCAAGGCTGAAAAGCAGCTCTTGGAGACTCATTTTCACCAATAAACTTCAGTTCCACCTGAGGGGGGAGGATTTAGAAGGGGCCTGAACTTGGAGAGGGGGGGGAGTTGCATCACCACTTTTGCTCAGTTTTTGGTGCTTTTGTCAATGATGCTAATTTACTAAACTTATAAATCAGTATTCAGCCTGTGGGGGGTGGGCTTTGTGGACACTGGAGGCCTCCAATAAAGATCAACCTTTGTGTTACCTGCTGCACTAATATTATCTCAGGAGGGTGTGTTGTTTCATTTCCAGGTTCTTTGAGGCTCCAATGGCAGGGCTGCTCTCTGAGGTGAGATCCCTGCCCTGATGTTTGTGTTGTGGGGCTGTGGCAGGTGCAGCAGAAGGTGCTGAAGGAGGTGAGCTCCGTGGTTCACCTGGACACCATGGAGGCAGGAGCTGAGTACTGTGTGAAGGCTCAGACTCACGTGCAGGCCATCAACAGGAGCAGCAGCTTCAGCCCCACGCAGTGTGTGAGGGCTCAGGGTAAGAGCCAGCCCTCCCTCCTGCCCCCTGCCCTGCCCAAAGCTTGTGGGAAATGAATTTGTAGAGAATTTTTTAAGGTAGCTTCTGAAATAGTTGGCTTCTGATTGTGATGGCGTGAATTATAAAAATCTGTGTTGTCTCACCCTTCACAGAAAACTAAAAAATAGAAAAAATAGAATAAAATAAATAGCAACAATTAAAATATTTAAAATTTTAAAATAATTAAAATATTCAAATTAAACAATATTTTTAAATTTAAAATTATAAATATTATATTATGATAATAATAATATAATAATTTCTATATGTATATGATAATATTATATTATATGGTTATATTGATATAATATATTATTGTAATAATAGTATATTATATTATAATAGTTATCTATAGATATTATATTACTATATAATATAATATCATAGTATACCAAATATTATAATAATATTATATTATTACATTAATTTATTGTAATAACATTTATTATTTTAATAAGTTCTTGTAAATAATATTATATTTTATATTATAATAATATTATAATAAATTATTATGATTATTATAATGATATTATAATAGAATAATTTAAATGAATAAAAATAAATAGAACTAAAAAAATAAAAATTATAATATAATTTAGAAAATAAATAATAATAATAAAAATAGAACACAAGTTTTTAAAACACCTCTCAGTTACCCCATCTCTAAGTCAAAAAAAACCTTAATCCAATAAATGCTCTTCCTTTTTTTCCACCCCAATCTTCTGCCTGGTTTGCAAACGTGCTGTGTTTGTTCCTTGGCAGAGGTACAGCAGGAAGGGTCAGGGGTGCAGCCCCCCAGCCTGGCCCTGGCGTTGCCTGGGGAGGGATGTGCCCAGGGTGGGTGGCAGAGCAGGCACACAGGGCTCAGGCTGGCTGCAGTGAGTGCCTGCTTCCTGCAGGGTCTCTGAGAAGCTTTGCTGCTCTCTCATTTGCAGGTGACACATCCATGTGGCTGGTTACTGCCCTCATCTCCTCTGCTGGCTTTGCTGTGGCAGTTTTTACCCTGCCTCTCCTTATCTGGAAAATAAGTAAAATCTTCCAATATTCCTGCTGCCCTGCTGCTGCCCTGCCAGACACACTGGTAACTTTTTTTTTTTTTTTTTACTGTGTTTGTTTTATTGGTTTTTAGCATGGTGGGTATTCACAGGAGCATGGGGCAGTGAGAAAAGCAGATTGCCAGGAAGCTTTGCCCTTTCCAGTGTGAGGAGCTGAACTGCAGGGATCCAGCAGCCCTGAACTGCATTTGGCCCCAAGCCCTGGGCAGGGAAGATGCTCCTGGTGCTTTTGGGGAAAGGGCTTGGGAGGCAGGGACTGCCCCTGCCTGAGCAGCTGCTCCCTGAACCCACCAGCTGTGCCACTGTCAGCACTGCTCCACGTCCCCTGCTACCCCTCTGAGCTTCTCAGCAGCTTGCCAAGGAGAAATCAACCAACAGCTCCTGGGGAAAATGTGAAAATGTCCAGTTCAAGTGAGAACACAGCTCAGCAGCTTGTGTGGCTGTGGGCTCTCTGGGCAGCTGTGGCAGGAAGGATGAGAGGAACACTTTGTGGGGAAAAGCACAAGCAGCCTGAGGGTGTTTGAGGGAGTGCATTTGTTTTCCAGGAGGAATCAGAGCCCCCCACCCAGCTGATCCTGCGGGGCAGTGAAGAAGCTGAGCAATGTGACCTGATGGTGGTTGTGATGCCCTCAGAAGAAGTTCTGCAGCTGTGGATTCAAAAAGCTCTTTAGAGCAGCCCAGAAAACAAACAGCCCCTCTGTAGCAGCTTCATCCATCCTCATCAAAAGCAAGTAAAGGTGGCAGCTGCCAGTTCCTGTCCTTGCCCTTCATACCCTTAGCCAGGAGCAGACATGGGGTGACCCAGGCCCCCTTTTTCACCAGAGCAACACCTGAAGAGCCCAGTCCCTTACTCCAAATCATTTCAGCCTCATTGTTTTTACCTCAACAAGAGCTTCCTATGTGGCTAAGCCAGCTGGAATGACCAGGGGAAAATGCAGACCCTGAAGGGAGGTGACATTCTTTGAAAAGGGCATGAGGGGATGTGGCATCCTAATCTGTGCACGTGACAGGCACAGTGCTGGTGCCACCAAAACTTGCAGAAAATAAGTAAACAGCACCATGAGGGATGCCTGGCTTTCAGGAGTGGTGTGGGAAACAGCCAGATCTCTGAAGCTCTGCAAGACCAGCAGAGCATCACTGACAGTGTACAGCTCCAGTAGCACCCAGTCAGGATGTCAAAAATGCAAAAGCTGTGTATTGTGGAATTCACCTTCTCTGAATAAATCCCTTCACCCAGGATTTTTCTCCTGGGAAGCTGAGACACCTCAGAGAAAAGGAAAACAATTCTGATCTCATTTGCTTCTCCTGTGTTGTGCTCATGTGGAATGTGTTTGGAGATTGTTTACCCACAGGTGATTGTTCCATTGCATTCTGCTGGGAGTTGTTTTCACTCTTTGGCCAATCAGGGCCCAGCTGTGTCAGGACTCTGGAGAGAGTCAGGAGTTTTCATTATTATCTTTTTAGCCTTCTGTAAGTATCCTTTCTGTATTCTTTAGTATAGATTCTTTAATATACTATAGTATAATAAAGTAATAAATCAGCCTTCTGAGAACATGGAGTCAGACTCATCATTCCTGTTGTTGCTCTATTTCTAGAGTCCCATACTGTTGTTATCAGATTTCTAAAGTCCCATACCTCCTCGGTGCATTCTTATGGCTGCAGATCTTCACAGCACAGACTCCTTCCTCTGCATCTTGCTCTTTCTCAGTTCAGGGCTCCTTCAAGGCTCTCCCTGACTGGCCAACCCACCCCCTTTTATCCCAGTCATCTTTATTGGTCATAGCTGCAGCCCAGTTAAGGACATCACAGCTGCAGCCCATCAAGGACAACCAGGACCACCTGGGGCAAAGCCTCTATACAGATATTCAAGTACAATACATGCATTTTGCTAGGACTCAAAGGCCACCTCTACTATATTTCCCCCTTTTCTTTTACTTGTTAACAGTCGTACAGATATTCAAGTACAACACACATATTTCCTTGCTCAAAGGCCATACTCTTTCACAGCTCCTTGACCCAAAAGCTATATTCTTTCACAGCTCTTGGCTGTCTCATCTTCTACCAAATATCACTGCAGCTCTTGGCTGCCACAGCTCTTGGCTGTCTCATCTTCTACTAACTATCACATCAGGGTCACCAATTGTTATTGTTCTATTTCTAGAGTCCATACCTCCTCAGTGCATTCTTATGGCTGCAGATCTTCACAGCACAAACTCCTTCTTCTGCATCTTGTTCTTTCTCAGTTTAGAGCTCCTCCAAGGCTCTTCCTGACTGGCCAACCCACCCCCTTTTATCCCAGTCATCTTCACTGGTCACAGCTGCAGCCCATCAAGGACAACTGGGACCTCCCGGGGCAAAGCCTCTATACAGATATTCAGGTACAATACATTTCCTCCACTATAATTCCTGCCCTCATCAGGACATTCCCTGCAAATACAAAAGTGTATTCATGAAGGAAAAACCAAGACCTTTAGGGAGAAGCAAATTAGGGGTGAATTATTTAAATGAGAGAGGATTGGAGTAGAGAAAGATTGGGAAAAGACAGAGAAAGGTAGGCTCCAGCAATAGTTAAAGAAATGCGAAAAGACAAAAAATTATGTGTAAATAGTGGCCAGGATCTCCCTGGGTGCTTGCTGGGCATCCCTGTGGTTCAACACCATACCTGAAACAGGACAGGGATTATTTCACACAAGGCAGATGTGTTGCTGTGGTCAGGAGGGCCAGAGTGAGGGGCAAATGCAGTTCTTATCTTGGCAAACAGGAATATCAGGCTGGATGGATCAAGCATCACAGCATTGTCATTTAGTGACCATCCCAGGCCTGACAACACCATTATCCTCCAGGCATCTTGTCCTCTTGAGGAAGGAAATTGCAAATGATAAGAGAAATTCCTTCTAAATACAGATAAAATGCAGGTGTTGTGTATATTGCAATTATGGCTGTCACACTGGAAAAAAATCATTTTCTCACCTGTAAAGCAGAGACATGTGCCAGCAGGCCATGAAAAGACATTGATCTGAGAAGCTTTTCTCAAAAGTTTTCAGTGGTTTTGCTGAAATGCAAGACATCTCAAAGAGTGCACCTTTTCCAGTTCCATTCTTGCAACCTTGTGTGAGGCCATCGGGTGGCAACAAAGCACTGTGGAAAGGCAGAAGTGGCTCAGGAGCCTGTACCTGTGCTCTGCCTAGGCACTGTGATCCCTGGCTCCTGGCCAGCCCCTCATTTTCCAGTTGCAGCCCACTTGTTTGGTGGATTCCTGTCTCATTTGCTTCTTTCTGGACAATGTTGGAGTGCAGAGCTTTGGTGTTCAATTTTAAGATTGGTATTGCGGAATATTGACCAAATTACAGGGTGAGAAAATCCGTGCAGGTCTGGGCATTGAAGACTCAGCATTCATTATTAGTTTGTTGATAATTAGCTGGGAAATGCCTGGCTACAAGCACCCATAAGATGCTGGGCCCACAGATGATTTGGGAGTGAAGAGGAAAAGAGCATTTCCATGGGCAGGAATGACCCAGCAGGTCTCACCCTCCCTAAACCAAGCTGGAGCAGCAATGGGAGGCAGGCAGGAGTGATTCTGGCAATGAGCTGCAGTGTTTGGGGAGCACACACAGCACAGAACTTCAGTTCCTTGCAGGGTCAAGGGCTCTTGGGCAAACATCCCTTTGCACAGCTTTGCCCAGTGCTTGAATTTTCAAGGGCAGCTCCACATCACAGAGGTCTTGGTGCTGGGGCTGGTTTAGGGAGCTCCTGTGCCTCACATTTATCTTTATTTTATACCCCATTGATTCAGATGAGTTCAGTGCCTTGATTTCTCAGTGCCTTGATTTCTAGACACCCCACAGGGGTGTCCCCATGCAGGAAATGATCCTCTGGCTTGTCCATGCCATAGATCCAAGAAGCCTCAGCAGATCCTCCTATCTCTTGCCCCCACACTGCTGCATTTTCAACACCACAGAATCAGAATCTTCTGAGCTGGAAGGGACCCACGAGGACAAACAAATCCAGCTCTTAAGTGAATGGCCCATATGGGGATCAAACCCACAATCTTGGCATTATCAGCACCATCCTCTAACCAGCTGTGGCAGCAGCAGCATTGTTCAGGGGTATGTAGAAAAGAAGGGAAATAAAAGGCCATTGAATGTGAAGGGCGTTTAAAAAATTATTTTCCTGTGTATTTTCCAGCTGCACATTAAGCATAGAGCATATGTTTCTTCCCCACTTGCAATAACAGATTTTATGTCCTTCCTCATTGCCAATAAAGCAGTTAAACTGTTGTAGAAAACTGCACAGACAACATTAAACAAAAGAAACACCCGAGAAAAAATTCTTAAAATGGGGACATGGGAGAGAACAGTGTAAGTGCCACTGCCTCCTTAGCAGACTACTCTCAATTTACATTAGGATATTCCAGTTTATGGCAGCTTGAAGCCAAATTTGAGATGGTGATTGAAAATCCTTTTCAACCTCCTCCTTTTGAAGAATGTGCTGCATTTTGTTAAGGCTGAAAATCATGGTAGAGAACAAGAACGACTCCCCTGCCTGCCATGTACACAGGGCAGGGTGGCATTGGCATGGGCAGCTGCCATCACTGACTCCTTAATTCATTTTCCTGCTATCCAAAGGTTGATTTTGGCATGGCAAACACTGCCTTTGATAACTGATTTTGCTCCCACCACCAGGATACCACCTTGCAAAAAGGCCCAGACCATTCACCTCAGTGAAGAATGTGTATGTGTGAGCTTTGCTCTGTTCCTTTCCCTTCATGAGGTACAAAGTGCCTCCATTTCTTTCAAAATAAACTTTTCTACTTTCCACAAAAAGTGTTGCATGGAAATAAAGCAAAAAGCTGCATCATCTTCTGAGTGAGTTTTGGTTTTGTGCTCTGTTACCTGTGGGATGTGAGTCCAAAAACCCAACCTTTTAATGAAGACTTTGTAAGAACAGAAGAAGTGGTAATTAGAACATTTTCAAAGAAAAAATTATGAAGATCAGCATAAAAACTGTGGATAACCTGAGAATTTCAGCAGAGTTACATATTGCTGCATTGACAAGAAAGCATGGAATTCAATTATCTGTTCCATGACACTAACAGCCTGGAATATAGGGTAATTTTTCCTCTGAACTATATTTCATTAGAAGTATATTGCTTTTTGCAATTTTTATTCATTTCTCTCTCCAATCAAACCGAGATCTTTAACTTGATAAATTACCATTTTACATGTTTCCTACATTATTATTTTATGTTTTGTCTCTTTTCTTACAAAATCTAGAGGTAACCAAAAGCACTACTTTGACTGCAAATCAGTTCCATTTCTTGTGAAGGTGGTACTCTGTCCTGCAAATAAACTGCTACAAAAATAATAAACATCCAAACCAGAGACAGATATTTATTGCTTGAAGAATTTGCCTACAGATGATTCTGTTGCTATTACAGTGTGAAACAGCAGAAACAGAAAATTACTCAGTTCACGTCTCTTGTGGTGCTTCTCAATAAATGGAACTATTAAAAAAAAATCAGAAATTACTAAATCAAGACATAAAAGCAATTAAAAGATGGCAAGGTTAAGTGAAATTGCCCAGGTAAATACTGCACACGGAGCCCTAATTTGGTTTCCTGCCGTGCATGGGCTATAATTTAACTGTTACTACAGAAATGGCCCCTTCTGAGGATTTTAATGTCCATGATTTGCTTGGGATCAACTCAGAGCTTTGTTAGGAGCCAAGGACAAGCTGTGCCCATGCAGGCAATGGTCCTGCCACACACACCCTGCCCACCCCACAGCCCCAGGCAGGGCTGGCAGCAGCTTCCCCTGGATTCACACATCCTCAGTGCTGGAATCCAGAGAGATATGGGGGCACTGCCAGCCTGAGCTCTGCTGGCATGGCTGCATTTAATGGTGTTAGGATGACTTGAGGAGTTTTTAAATATTTTTAAATTATGAATTTATATTTTAAATTTGTGTTTTTAATTTTAAAAATATTTTAATTTATATTTTTCATTTTAAAAATATTTTATATTATTCTTTCTTTGATCAGACGCCTGAATCAAGAGTGTGAGGCCTATTTAGAGACTAAGCACAGGTTTAAGTCAATACATTCTACCTTAAGTCAAACAATTCCCATTTGGCAGAGCTATTTTAACTGTCTCTATCAGTATCCAATCCTGCAGTTTCTGTTAAGGGTGTTATTGTATTTGCAGGGGGTGCCCCAATGAAGGCAGGAATGATGCATTTGACTTTATTTTTTTACAAGGTTGATTTATTATTTTATTATACTATATTATATTAAAGAATACTATACTAACTATACTAAAAAATACAAAAAGGATACTTACAGAATGCTAAAAAGATAATAATGAAAACTCCTGACTCCTTCCAGAGTCCTGACACAGCTTGGCCATAATTGGCCAAAGAGTGAAAACAACTCCCAGCAGAATGCAATGGAACAATCTCCTGGGGGTAAACAATCTCCAAACACATTCCAGACAAACACAACACAAAAAAAAAGCAAATAAAATATGAATTGTTTTCCTTTTCTCTGAAGCCTCTTAGCTTCTTAAGAAAAAAATCTTAAGCAAAATATTTTTCAGAAAATGTAGAAACCACAGGGTGTTGTATTAACACACACAAATACCTGGGATCTGTGAAACCTGGGTGATTTGGGCACCATCAGCAGAGCCCATGGTGGAGGAAAGGAAAGTCTCTTCAAAGATGCACACAACCTCAGAGGTCAAGGGGAGAGGTAGAGTGTTCCCTACCCGACACCTTGCACGATACTGAGAATAGAAAGGACTTTTCCCCATCCAAAACCCAATCAAGAAAGGGGTTGGAAAGAGGAAAATTCATGACCAGCTGTGAAGCTGGAAATACAGCTCCCAAGCTGAGCAGTCAGTGTGGTGCTGCTGAACCTTTCCTTCCTGTAGCTCCATTCCCATTTGAGCTCACAGAAGATTCATAACACTTTCCCTTTGAAGAATTGCTCTCTCATTTTGCCCCTTTGCTGAGGTCAGAGAGTTCATGTAGATCTGTGAGAGTGGTCTTTGATAGCAGCCAGCTGCAGCTCTGTCCTTTTATCTTATTGTGGTCTCCAAAGCAGCCTTCCCCTGCACCAGCCCTCCCTGCTCTCTGCTTTCTCTCTGCTCAGTGTCCTGCTTGTCCTCCAGGTTGCTCATCCATCTCCTCCCTCCTGCTGCTCTCCAGACAGGCTGATGGCTGGCATTCTCCCTCTTTCTGCCAAGTCCTGGCCTTGACTCCCTCTTCTGCCATCTGCTACAACTTCATTGTGAAATTTCGCATTGTTCAGAGCCACACTCTGCTGGGTTTGGTGCTGCCTCAGAAGTCCCTCAGTTTGGGGGATGTCTTTCCCCATGACACTTTGTGCTATTTTGGGGCAGTCTTAGCCAGGCCTTCTCAGGCAGTTTGGCATTTTCTTAGCCACTTCTGCATCCTCATTTTCCTCACTTTTCCTTCCATGCACTGTGAAAAGCTGTCCCCAGCCAGGCAGGAGCTTTCCAAGCACCAGCCTGTCTTCTGCCTGCTGACCTTTTCTCTTCCCCTTGGAACAGTTATGCAATTACCTGCCTTCGCTCTGGAGACACATCTTTGCCACTACATTTTGCTTTCAGTATTGATCTCTTGATTTTTAGTTTGGTTGCTTTGTCTTCTGCTCTGCTCCTGGGGGACAGATTTCTGCTCAAATTGAGGTTTGCTACTGAAAGGTTTAAAACCTGCTGGCTGTGTGTATAAATTTGGTGTGCTCTAGAACTTCTCTCCCAATGGAGACTAAATGCAGTGTCCTGTTACATTCAGGTCCCAGAGCCAGCCTGACCCTCCTGCCTCCCTGCCCTCACCTTCAGCATCACTGCCCTGATGGGATCATGGGCACATCCCAGGGGCTCTTGGTGCCCTGGCTTGGAATAAGCCCCCATGTGCACCCATTTTCTGCATGGCCCCATCAAAAAGCCATCCCTGCACCTAAGCAGCCTCTTCCACTCTGCTCTGGTAAAGTCTATTTCCCAAAGTGTATTTTGCTCCAGGTACAGGGCTTGCTCAAACAAATCTCCCTGATCACTCCTTTCTGAGCTAAAATCCCACTGCAAATCATGATCTACTACTTAAAATGCCTGGACATATGGATGAATCTTAATTATGGGGAGGGGAAATACATGGACATACAAATAAGCAACATTATTCTTCATATAAATGACACCAAATGCAGACAGTTTGCTCCTTTGCCAGGCAGAAACTAAAAACTATAAACATTTAGATGTTCTAGCTTCTGTCCCTAAAAATACATTGATAAGGGAAGAAATGTCTTTAAAAACACAACAAGGAAGTAATATACATGAATTATAATAATAATAATAAATTAATTCATCTGTAGTTAGTGGATTAGGCACTTCCAAAAGCACAGTGCGATATGACAATATATAACTTTATATGAATATGGAAATCAGATGCCTGCCTTATAAAAGAGCATGTTTGAGTAATGAACCCTTTGACATTTCTGAGCACTGCTCTGTTTGTTGTGGCCACTTTGCTCTGGGGCTGCTCTCATGCCAGGCCTGGGTGCCCAGGAATATTGAAAGACTCACGAGCTGCCATTAAGGCTTTGATGTGCAAGAATGCTTCTTTAATTACAGCAATAAAGAATGAAGTGGGTTCTGCTTTTAGAGTTCTTCTTAAGTGGGCCTGCAGCTCCTTGTAACAACTTAAGACATATCAAAGTTAGCCTTAACAAAGAATACTAAATATTAATTAAACTTTCATCTCAATCCAATCCAACTGTCAATTCTGAGGAAATAATTCTTGTAACTCTAAGACAGAAAAAATTATTATTCAGGATCAAAAGGAGGATAGTGTGATACTTAATTCACTCCCACCATAGGTGGGCACATGTAAATAGTTGGTTGGGAATTGCCTCAGGAATGCTGTGCTTGCTCAGCCCTGACCTTTTGGACTGCCTCATATCAAAGTTAGCCTTAACAAAGAGTACTAAATATTAATTTAATCCAATCCAACTGTCAGTTGGGAGGAAATAATTCTTGTAACTTTAAGACAGAACAATTTCTAATCCAGGATCAAAAGTAGGATAGCATCACACTTAATTCACTCCCACCATAGGTGGGCACATGTAAATATCTGGTTGGGAATTGCCTCAGGAATGTCGTGCTTGCTCAGCCCTGACCTTTTGGACTGCCTCTTCAGGCCATCAGCCAGCCAGCTCCCCCAGACACGAATCAAGGCATGACTCAGACCTGCCACTTCTTTTCATCTCCCTTGCTCTCCAGCAGCTGCTGGAAGAATTAAATGCAGATAGCAGATGAGTAAAAATCTGCTGGCATCCCAGTCCCACCCAGCTGTGACACAAAGAGCAGTGCTGGCTGGTGGATCTGATGCTTTTGGGACACTCAGGGAGTCTGATGGATGGATCTGAGGGATCTGATGCTCTTGGGGACTCTCAGGGAGCCTGATGGATGGGTTTGAGGGATCTGATGCTCTTGGGGACTCTCAGGGAGCCTGATGGATGCATCTGAGGGATCTGATGCTCTTGGGGACACTCAGGGAGCCTGATGGATGCATCTGAGGGATCTGATGCTCTTTGGGATACTCAGGGAGCCTGATGGATGCATCTGAGGGATCTGATGCTCTTGGGGACACTCAGGGAGCCTGATGGATGCATCTGAGGGATCTGATGCTTTTGGGACACTCAGGGAGTCTGATGGATGGATCTGAGGGATCTGATGCTCTTTGGGATACTCAGGGAGCCTGATGGATGGATCTGATGAATCTGATGCTCTTGGGGACACTCAGGGAGCCTGATGGATGGATCTGAGGGATCTGATGCTCTTGGGGACACTCAGGGAGCCTGATGGATGGATCTGAGGGATCTGATGCTCTTGGGGACACTCAGGGAGCCTCTGTGCTGCAGGAGGGTGCCTGCAGTCCCTGAGTGGCACAGCCAGGATGGGCAATGCTGCTCACAGCACCCAGAGAGGCCACTCAGGGATGGCTTCTCTACTGCCCAGTGATGCTGGACCAAGGAAATTTTTATGGGAGAGGCAACAGTTTATTTTACCACTTTCATTTCTGTCAAGATTACTAAGGGTCTCTGCTACAGTACTGTCAAAAATCATTTTTTGCCTGGTTGCTTTAGGAACAGGGAGAATTTCCTGAGCAATCTTCTTGTCCTTGCCTAAATGCCACAAGCAAAGTACGTGAAAGACACACTGCAAGTCATGAGTTAAAGTGAAGACCAAGGTTTCCTGTGGTATCATATTCAGCCCACCTTCACATGGACCCCTGGGGGCTGGCCATTTGCTGAGGGCTTAATTTCTGTCAGAAAATCAAGATTGTCTCTGAGCAGCATCTCTGAGATGAGCTGGACTGTGCAGCCCAGCCTGTGTGCTCAGAGTGCCAAGCATCACTGCTGAACACAGACTGCTTTGGGCCAGCTCTGAGGAAAAGATAAAAACTGGGGTGAAAACAGCAGAAAGGAGCCTAAGTCTGGAGTGGAGAGAACAAAGACTTCACACCTGGGTAACACAGTCTGGAGAAACATAGACAGTATTTCCATCCCAGCCCTCTTCTCCAAATATAAAAATAAAACCTGTTACGTGACTGAGGTAAAGAGAAACTTCCCATTTTGCTGGACAGAGCAGAGACAGGGGAGGTGTATTGGGGGCACACCAATAATTCATATTTACCCTGGAAAGAGAGCAAGCTATGCAGAACTCTATGTCAAGGGAGGAAAATTCCAACCAGAAAAGGAGATTTTGAGCCATTTGCAAGACAAATGAATTGAACAAGTGAATGCTGTGGCTCTGTGGTGCTGAGGAAAAGCAAAGAGGAGCTGCCAGGAGGGGTCCAGTCCAAAGTGGCAGGAGGAGCTGGGAAATCCAGTCCAGTGAGAGCTGAAAAGGACAAAATAAACACATGAGGAAGCCCAGGAGGAGAGAGCCGTGAGAAATTAAAATTTAAATAAAACTATAGAAGGTTTAAAATGTTGATTTAAATCCAGCATGTAATCCCATGCATTTGACATTGCTGGTTCAAATAAACACCCAGACTGAGCTCACCATGTCCCCATCAGCACCAGAGGACCCAAAAGTAGGGCTTCCTCTCACTTCAGTGAATGGTGCCTCTGTTTTCCACTAGTGAAAAACAGAGCCTGATTGAAAGATTCCTTTTGCAAAAGCTATCATTATTTTAAATCCTCCCGGGCAAATTGTTTTTGTACACAGTAAACACAATTTACACTGTAATAACAATTTACACTGATCCTATAAGAAATACTGAAAGAAAAGGGGTTACTATAACCTGGGAAGGTAATTTTTCTCACAACATCAGAGAAAAGTTATTACTGTAAAAAGGTTTTTAAAGATTCTTGCAACCACAACCTGAAAACTACATCTTTTACCATTCAAACCCTTCTAAGTTATCATCAAAGATAATGCCACATAAATACTACTTAATCCAGGCATCTGAACTGCCTTCTGCAACATATGCATGATCTTTCCATTTTTATACACAACAAATCTGATAAACAGAGATTATATAAAGAGAAGTCATTGGAGTATTACAGCATGAGCATAGCACAGAATAGTTTCCTTCTTCTCAAGTAATCCCAACAATGAAAAAAAAAAAAAAAAACTGGTTTCCTTTAGGAAAAAGAAAATTATTCATATTAAAAGATTCTCTGACTGACCCTACTTTACTTTCTGTTCAGTTTTTTTAAATGCTTAAGTTTCTAAAAGCTCTGTATCACAAAACAAACCAAATTTCTGCTTTATTTTGTGAGGGGTTTTTTTATTTACTGCCACCATGTCAGTTCTCAACAGCTCTGCCAATCAGAAAAACAAGAATGAGGAAGATAAGGAGGAACAGAAATAGAAATATCTGTTAGGATTAGGAGTAAAAACAAAATGTAAGAAGTATTTAGCACAAAATTATCCCTGAAAACAAAAGTCTTGGATGCCCACCCCTCAGGGAGATGGGCACAGGGAGAAGCAGAGTGTGCAGGTGTTGGTGCTGCAGGCCAGCAAACACAATTCACAGGGCAATAGATAGAGAGAATTTGTGAGAAAAGAGCTGTAAAGACCTATATTCACACTTGGGGAAGTGTGATGATTCAGATGCTGGCAGCCACTTGAAAGACAGTCCTGAAGAACAGCACCAGCTTTCTTGTGAAGGCTTTCTGTCAAAGTTTCAAGTGCTTTGTTTATTCCTCTTAGCAAGTGGATAACCCTGAGAAATACAGGAGCACCACAAATGCATTACTGAATAAATGTCCTAAACAAAAAAATAATTGAAATAATAATCCTGTGGTCCTCTGAATAGCTATCACCTCAATTTCTTGCATGCAATTAAAACCAAGGAAAGAATGCTGATTATTTGGCTGCAAGATGTAATGCTGCAAGGGCTGGCACAGGAAGAGGTGCTCTGAAGTCCAACAGGACAAGGAGAGGCACTCTGCTAGTGCAGAGCACAGGGAAAAACCTGGCACTGAGGAGGTGGCACTCACCAGGCACAGGCAGGAGTGGGCAAGGCAAAGCCTCTTGGGTACAAAGTTCACCAAACTTGCAGAGCTGCCATCATCACAATTGCTCTCACAGAGAGAGCCCTGTGAGTTTTCTCACAGAAGTTTTCTATTATCTTTCCAGTTTATTTATAACAAAAAATTACCAAAGCCAAGTGAGCGTAGAAATAGTGGGAAATCTCATCAACAGTTGGGCTCAGACATTTGGGACAGGCACCAAAAAGAGCCATGAGTCCTGTGGGGCATCAGGAAGGCAGAAACAGGTCCTGGAAGCCTTGAGGACAAATTTCACCTCATCCTCCCTGGCTTTCTCAAGGAGCTGGAGGAGCTGCCCCCCAGTTCCTGTCAGCAAAGCAGAGCACGAACTCTCCTTGTGAGGTTCATGGGCACTGTCCTGTCAGTGTGAGCCTGCTTGGCTATGTGGGTATTTCCAGGATATTGGATATTTCCAGGAGTGGGTATTTCCAGGGAAAGCCACTGCTGGGCTGCTCTGAGAGGCCACCAGCACCCCCATGGCCCCTGCAGGGAGTCCAGCCTAGGCTGGCAGGAAACCCCACTCAGAAGGCACAAACAGCTTCTCCACCACAGAAAACTGTGTTCATCCACCAAGGGACAGAACTTACTGTGTGGCAAGTGTGGCCACCTCAGTGCTGGACACTGGGTCTCAAGGGTTGTGCCTCCACCACCCTCAGGGCACTCAGCAGAGAGCTCAGAGCAATGTGCAGGGGGGTCAGAAACTCTACGAGCCAGCTGGACTTCGTGAGAGGACCATGCACTTCTATTTGGAAATGGGATATTAACTGCTCCCTGCTCTCAGCATTGCCATCTGGTGAATAAAGCCCAGGGTTTGCTCTAATTAGCTCTGTCCGTCTGCACAAAGCAGGACCTACAAAATTTCCTCCAGATCCACTTCAACCAAAACATCTGCAAGAGCTGGGTCTGGGAATAAAAGCCTGGACAAGGGGCTTTGCTTGATGCTGTGAAAGGTGTGGGTTTCACACATCACACACTTTCAAATCTAAATTCCTCTGGGGCTGCCAGAGCAAGCCTCTGAAGAAAGAGATTTGCACCAATATTGCAAAAGCAGAATCAAGCCCTGGATTTACTCCTCTCTAGCCCAGAGCAGAAATGCTAAAGTACCACTCCACCCCTCCTCCTCCTCCTGGACGAATCTCTACCTCGGGATACACGAAAAATGCCTTCCACAGCTCCACACAATAACAACATTAATAATAATAATAACACTAATTCTTGTCGGGACTGAGCCGTGACGCCTCCCGCAGGCCGGCTGCGCTGCAGTGGGCTCGGAGCGGTGCCGGGCACGGTGGTGGCAGCGGGTGGCAGCTGTCCCTGCCTGCTCCTGCCCATCCTACGGGAGCAGGGCACAGCGAGGCTGGCAGCCTGCAGGTGTCTCCCGGCGGAGGAGGCTGCGGAGCCCCTCGGGAGGATGATGTGCGGTGGCCGAGCAGATGTTCACTCGCCTCTGGGGCTCCTCGGCAGGCAGAGCCGCTCCGCTGCCCTCAGCGCGCTGAAGCTCCGCGGCTGCGAGGGATCGGCCCCGCTGCCGCGCCGGCAGCTGCTCCTCTAACCAACAAAGGCAGGGTTTCAAGTCAAGGGGGAAGAATGGGAGTCTGGCTGCAGAGCTTCCTTCACCGCTTCAGCAGCAGATTGGAAGAAGCTGAGAGTTTTGATGCCTGGACAACTGGATTCTGAATCGTGAGAGGCTTTGAAACCCACCCCCCCCTCCCAAATAAAACAAACCCCTTTGACTTCTTCTCTCAGCAGGAGGGGGAGGGAGGGCGGATTTACCATGAAGACAAATCGAAGATGCAGAGCCCTGCTAGCAGTGAGTCTGAATCTGATGGCTCTCCTCTTCTCTACAACAGCTTTTATCACGACCCACTGGTGTGAGGGCACACAGAGGGTCCCCAAGCCGAGCTGTGGGAAAGAGAAGAAGACAAACTGCCTCAACTACGGCGGGAATGAGACTGCAAATGAGACGAACCAGAATGTGGTTCATTACAGCTGGGAGACGGGAGATGACCGCTTCCTTTTCAGGTATTTCCACACTGGGATCTGGTACTCCTGTGAGGAAAATATCAATGCTGCTGGTAAGTATAAAACAACTTCCTCCCAGCCTGTGCTGCTTTGTGTTCGCCTCGGCGCGATAAGCGAGGGGCAAGCCGTACCTTAGAGCAGAGAGAGGCAGGGGTTTAACAGTTCTTTGTAGAAAAGCAACCTGTTTCCTGCGGGAGCAGGGGGTCGCTTGTTTACCTGCTGGCTGCTGCAGGCTCCGAGCTCTCCAGCCGAGCCAGCCGAGCCCCGGAGCAGCAGCGGTGCCGCCGGGCGGGCACTGCAGCCCCGGGCGGGCAGCGCTCCCGGAGCGCACGGCGCTGCTCCGGCAGCTCCGACAGGCATCCCGCAGCAATCGCCCCCAGGACAGCGGGATGAGCGGCAGGGAGAGCACAGAGGGCACGGGTTTTACCAGCTTTTGCCTGGTTTCTGCTCGCCCTGAAGTGAATGACCGCCCGCCAGCCCTCCCTGGGGTGTGCGGTTATTGAGCAGAGAAATGCAGTTAAAGGGCTCAACTGGGCACAAGAAAGCTCATTTCTGTTCCCTGCTCAGCCATTGACTTGCTGGGAAGCGCTCAAAAAGACATCTCTCCAGCTTATCAGTGCATTCATTTCCTCTGCTGTAGCCTGGCACTTCCCAAGGAATACAACACTGGAGGGTGGATGGCAGGCAGCTGCCCTGGGACCAGTCTGAGGCTCAGCAGATGCAAACTGACAGCCCCTACTCCCAGAGCTGTCTGCTAGAGCTAACATCCACACTCTGCTTTTGAAAGAGATTCTAGATTATGTGACTGAAAAATAAAGTTTACAGATGTGACTCAGTAGGAGATGATGGATTGTGGATACTTGTTCCTCACTGGGCTGTTCCCATCCCATCCCTGCCACTGCCCTAGGAGTAGATCAGGGAGTTGGTCCTTCTCTGCTGGGAGACAGGAACAGTTAACCATGGGTGTGTTATGCCTCTGAGAACACAGCCCCTCTGGTAATGGGAAATTTAGGGTAGAATTCTGGTAAAATTGATAGAATTCTCTGTGAGGATGTACTATTAAATGGGGCAAACCTGGGGAAGTGCTCACAGCCTGTTTCATCCCAAGGGGTTGTGTATTCTCCCTGGTGTTTTTGAGGAGAGTACTTGCAGAATCAGTTGCTTATTAAAACTCAATTTAATGTCAAAAAAGGAAAGTTCATGAACTCCAGCCTTGGGACTGCAACAGCTCCAGGCTGAATTGAGAGCACCAGAGCAACACTCTTGATGTTAGAAAGAAAAACACAGGAAAAAAAGCTGATTTGTCTTACTGATTTGGGAATCAGCTTAGGCCACAGCAGCCTGAGTGAGCAGCCTAAGACTCTCTGGCTTTTTGAGCATCTTAGCTGGGGTTGGCATGATCAAGGATGCCCATATTTTTGGCACATACTGAAATCCTTCCAAGTCCAGATTTATGTGTGAGATAAGTTGTAACTGTGTGACTCTAGCCCACTCAGAAAAGTGAGTTATCTGTGGGAGAAGAGAAACACAGAGATCTATTCTGTACTGGGTAAACAAAGCTGTGCTGTAGTGGGTGATTTCAGGAGAGAGATGGAAGCCAGCTTAAAAAAGTTATGGTGAAAGCAGGAGAGAAGGGGCTGCTTCTCCTTCCCCACACCACCACAGCAGCTCAGTGAGTGTTTCCTCTTATCTGAAACTCTTCAGTTATCAGACTAGGTGTGACCAACCTTTGGAAATAACCCAGGCAGGTACAGGGATATACTGGCTAGGACAGACAGCTGCCTCTTTCAGATTTACCATATCTTCTCCTGGGAAGGACAGGAACAATGTAATGGACACGGGTCTAAATTTGTTCCTAATAGTGCCAACATAAAACACCCGACAGCTTTTCACTCAGACTGATGGGTTTGGAATGCCAGACTGTCAGAGTGTTGTCATGGCCTCTTGCAGCCTGACTGATGATCATTTTATCAGAGCTGCAGGGCCCTGAGGCACAGGGCTGTGCTTACACAGGCAGCCCCACTCCAGCTCCCCGTGAGGAATCCACCCCAGAGGCTCATGCCCCACCCTCAGCACACCTGCTTGAGCCCAGTCCTGCAGGCATCACAAGTCACACAGTCATGGCTGTGTGTTTAAATTGTAATTAATTGCATTAATACTGTTAAATAGTGGTGAATTCAATTAGTCCAAGTCCCCAGCTCAGATGTACACTGTCAATAGCATCTTTCCTAAAGCTCTACCAGCAGCACTCTGAAGTGACTGCAGCAGCAGCCTTGATCCAGGCAAAGTCCCTTCCCCAGTCACTCCCAGCCTCACACTCTGTCAGCAGAACATATGGACAGATCCCATGGTCAGCACCATTCCCACAGCTCCCATGCCATCCCAATTCCTCCCTGACTCACTGATGTCTGAATTTAAGCAATGTGAGAGGAGACCTCATCACAGTCTGCAACTGCCTCATGAGGGGAAAAGGAGAGTCAGGCACTGGTCTCTTCTGTGACAGGATCCAAGGGAATGGCCTCAAGTTGTGTCAGGGCAGGTTTATGTTGGATATTGGGAAAAGATGCTTCCCCCAGGGGCTGCTTGGGCACTGAATGGGCTGCCCAGGGTACTGGTCCCAGCCCTGAGCCTGCCAGAGCTCCAGGAGTGTCTGCACAGCACCCTCAGGCACAGGGTGGGATTGTTGGGGTGTCTGTGCTGGTTTGATGATCCCTGTGGGTCCCCTCCCTCTGTGATTCTGTGCTGGATCCCACCAGGCACAGGTGAATGCCAGGAACTCTCTGTGTGCTCTGTGTGATCGTGGCACTGCCAAAACTCTCCAGAGCCTCCAAACTTCCACACCTCCGAGCCACATTCTTCCTCCAGCCACCAGGCTTTTGATTTCTCTCTCCTCCAGCCACACTGTCAAAACTTTCTGCTCCATGCACTGGTGCAGCTGCAACACAGCAGCTCTTGTAGTGCCAACAGGAGCAGCTCCCAGCAGGCTGATGGGAGCAGCATTCCAGGGCTCCCAGTTGGCTGGAGAGGCTGGGACTCAGTCACACCTTAAAATGACATTTAGGCAACAAGCAAACACATTTTTGAGTGTCTTCTCCTTGCCCCTGTTTATCTGCAATGTGCATTTAGATTCCAGAGGCTGAGGTGCAAGCAGCATGCCATCCACTTTGTGCAGAGCCCAGTGGAGCGTGCCTGCCTCTTGGTGCCAGTTTCTGCTTTCCACTGACAGCTCTAACAGAGATTGAATGCTGTGATTATTTCTGAAATAATTTGTGAATCTAGAGTTTATTTTTATCCAGTATGTCTAGGACAGCTCAAGAATTCAAAAAGCATTTAGTACCTGAGAAATGTAATTGTGAATCCCCTCTGGGAAAAGAGGGACTGGAGCATTTCTATTTCATTGCTGGGGGAGTCCTGTAATTATTTAGCACAATTTCTGACTCAAAAGTGTGCTGAACCCCAGTCTAGCAGAAAGAGGTTCTCCCTTTCAGAGTGGGTTCAGTGCTTTGGGTGCCACACAGGTGGAGGTGCCTTCTGTAGGAGCAACACACCCAACCTCAGAAGGGGCTGGGGATAAAGCTCTGCAGTCTGAGCTGCTCAGGCTGCACCTGGGGCCTCCTCCTGGGCTGTGAACTCCTTGGCTGGGGCCAGGTGCTTCAGAGCCAAGCTCACCAGCATTTAATTTCTTTTAAAATGTGACTTTGGGCACGTATCTTGTTGCACACACACAGTCTGTGCTTGGGCACCACAACAGTGCTGCACTGACAGCAGCAGTGGTGAACCTGCCGTGGATTCCATGACTCAAGAACACACATGCCATGAAAAAATTAGCACATTAAGTAGGCAAGGTGGCATATCAAATTCTAAAGGAGAGTGTGAGAGTAGGAAGTAGCTTGAGTTGCTGGGAAGCAATGAGAAGTCAGCCAGTTTTGCTCAATTGTGTGTTTGCTTTGATGTTAATAGAAAAACCCATGAACTCAGCCCTTGCTTTAGTTGCCAGTGAAGACAAGCTCAGTATTAACATCCACAGGCAGAGGGGGAAGAGCAGCTGCCCAGCTGCCTTTTAGCAGCACTGCCCCATTAAATAAACAAGGATGCTCACCATGCTCCCCAGAAATCAGGAGAGCAGGAATGGGTATGCATGGCTTGTTTTGTGGGTTTGGATTGAATTTTTTGGAGGGCAAGGGGCCTATAGCCTTTTGTGTGCTCTATGCCACCTAATACTCCTGAAGGAGGAAATGGGAGAGTGGAATTTAGATTGGATGTAAATATCAAAATGGGTCAAAGGTGTGGGCACTGAATGTGCCTTGAGGAGGAGCCAGAGAGGGAGAGGGGTTTCTCCTGCAGAAATGAGTAAATCTGTGCCATAAACACCAGAAATTGCAAGTTGCCCCAGCCTTTCCCAGCTGCACAGTGGGGTTTCTCCTGCAGAAATGAGTAAAAACCAGAAGTTGCCCCAGCCTTCCCCAGCTGCAGAGTGGGGTTTCTCCTACAGAAATAAGCAAATCTGTGCCATAAACACCAGAAGCTGCCCCAGCCTTTCCCAGAGGTGCTGCAGAACCACTCTGCAGCACCTCTGTCCCCCGCCCCTGTGATAATCACACATCACAGTGATTCACCACAGGTGGCTGCCCAGACAGGGGCTGGGCAGAAGTACCTTGTGAGTATATAATTAAAAGCAAGAGGACTTGGGAATTCTTGCTGGATTATGAGAAATACAATATAATTGGCATGAGTGAAACCTGGCAGGTTTATTCGCATGACTGGAATGTAAAAATTGCTGGTTCTGAATTGTTAGGAAGGAAAGAGTGGTAAAAGGAATGGAGGAGGTAGATCTCTGTATTAAAGATAAAATTTCCAGTGCTAGAGGAACTGAACCCACGAGGCTAGGATAATCTCCTTCTGAGGATGTTGAAATAATTGGTACATGAAAATGCAGGGTTAGAAGAATCTGTACATCACTATATTAAAGAAAAGTGGGAAAAAAACTGTACAGGCCACTTGACCCAGGGATTTTAGGACAGTTTTCTGAGAAAGCACTCATTTCATGGCCATAAATAGGTTTTATCAAAGGTATGGGTTTATTAAAGGTAAATCATTTACCAAGATGAATCACTTCTCAGACAAGGGTAATGGATTAGACCCAGTCTCTGTGGATTTGCAAAAAAAAAGATTTGGTGGAATGTCCCAGTGAAAATTCTTTCCAGAAGAGCTGCAGAGAGTGGGGAGGATGGTGAGAACAGAGGGAGAGGCAGGCAGGCTCCACAGTGAACAGCCTGAGCTCCAGAAGGCTCAGGGCACAGAGATGTCCCATTGGTGGGGATCAAGTGGCAATGACACAGCTCAGACAACACACACCACTGACTGCTTCCATGATTCCAGAACAAAAAGGCATAACAGACAAAAATAAGTACTCTTTCCTGCAGAGCTCCCTGCTAGGGAATGTTGAGAAGGCCAAAATTGGGAATTGCATGGATCCAGAGAGGAAACCTCCATTCCTGTTACTGACAGGATGCTTTTAGAGCAATCCCCAAAGTGCTGCTGCAGTTCTGGTGTGACAAGGGGAGTACAGGAGCAGAATCACCCTGTGCCCACCCCTTTGTTCTTCCCTAAATATCTGTCACTGGCTTCCCTAAATATCTGCCACTGCAGGCAACACAAAGACAGTGGAGCAGAGAGACCTTTTGCATCAACCTGTGTTGCAGATTCACTTTATTGATTATCATTGGGATAAATAGATTGTAAACTGACTAAAGAACAGTCTTACAAGGAGACTGTGGCAAGTAATACAAAAGGGAGCATTATCCCAATGGAGACCAGATGTTTTTAGCTGTCCTCAAATTTGCTTTTGGAACTGATTCTATTATTGCTGAGATTAGCAATCAAGGAAAAAAAAGAGCTGGGGATACAATTTGTGTCACCTAAAAAAAATAAAGGTGAGATGAATCCTGCAGCCAGCCCGTGGCCATCAGCAAATGTAGGTGTCTGTGCCCAGACTGATCAACATCCTCATTACACAGGAGCACTCCTTGGGAGGTTCCACTGCTCCTCCTGTGGCATCAACTGAGCCCTGGGATTATGCTTTTGCCTCATTGGCCAAAAGAGAATCTGTCTAAGACCTTGCAATTCCCAACACAGAAGTTTTAATTTGAAGAGAATAATCCTGCTTTGACTGTGCCTCTTACGTACATGCCACACAAAATCTGGGAATATTGGCATTACAGAGGAGAGATTTTTCTGCATAACTGAAAATGTGAGCTGGCCTGATAGAGTTGTAAGAGCAGCATTACATTTTAAAGAAGGTTAAAAGCACCAGATGCCAAGGCCTAAAGCTCTGTGAGGTCACAGGTAGGTGCCAATTGCAGGGGGAAAATAAGAACCAAGTTGGGGGGCAGTGTTTGTCTGGGGTGGGGCTGGGAGCTGCCAAGAGCTGTGGCATAAAAAAGAGATTATTCTAGGGAAAAATCAGCACCACAGGCAACACCAGTGTGTTTTGTAAATGCCATGGTGCATGGGTATGGTAAGAAAAGGGGAAGGTGAAATAGGTGCAGTGGGATTTCCAAGGTAGTTAAGGAAAAGAGAATCTCCTTCAAGAAAAGAAAGCTGGTGTTCTGTAGTGTACTGAAGAGCTAGAGAGGATGTAGTGATACCTTACACATGTATGGATAAAGAAAATAAAATTACTTAAATAATTCATCATTGAGGGGAAAAAAGTGACAATCCAAGGACAGGTTCCTGCAGAGTGTGTCTGGACCTCACCTCCACAGAGGGCAGTGTGAGCAAAGGAAACCCAGGGGCTGAAATGGAGCCTTCCAAAGTGCCAGAAGAGCTGCAGGAGAGAAGAGGAGTGTTTCTGGCATGACAAAGCTTGGAGTGAGTCCTGCATAGCTGATGTGTTGGTGTTTTAGGAGGTCTGGAAGGAGCCTTCTTGCTCCTGTTCTGTGACATCCCTGCCCCGGGGGGGCTGCTGGGCACTAGTGGGAGCCAAGGAAAAAATAGCTGCTGACTGGGTGCCCATCACGTTTTCTGGAGGTTTTAATCGAATCTAAAGCAGCAGAAACTGGCTCCAGGTGGAGGCAGTGTGTGAGGAGGCTGCTCTGCCACTGCTGACATTATTCCAGCTGCTCAGGATCTAATTGGTATGGCTGCTCATGCACTGAACATTAAACTGATGATCTAATTTGGGATCAGAAGGGAAATCTCCCTCAGGCTAGATATCAGGGAGAGTAACAAATTTTTGCCTTCCTTAACAGCATGGGAAGGATCCATTGCAGAGAAGCACTTGTGAGCTCCTCCTAACAAATCTCTGGTATTTTGCTTTCAGGATGAGATAGGTCTGGCCATAGGAATTTACAGATTTATTCGTGTTCCTCACGAGAACTCTTGCTCCCTTCCTGTGGTACATGATAGCTGTGATTTCTGTGCTGGTGATTGCTTTATTGCAGACATTCAGGTTTTTATAGCATGTTGGGGATATTTTGTGTCTGCAGCGCTCTGGGAGTTTTGGATTTTAGGTCCTCCTGATCCTGCTGGGCAGACTAGCTGTGTGAACATCTATCATCCATAAAACATGGACATAAAGTCCCTGTGGGCTGAGCCTCATAACAGAGCAAAGTAAGGGACCAGGCAGCTAACTACCCCTTATTAGATATGTTACTGTTCCTCATGAGTGTTTGGATGTGTCTGTTCTCAGCCATTTAACCCAGTAGCCTTAAAGGACACATCTGAGGAGTTCTGGTGGCTCCTTGTAAATGGGATAAACTTCAAAGTGTTGGAAGATTAACACACAGGTCCCAGATTTCAAAGGGAACTGAGATGCCTTACCCCAGTGTCAGTGCAAAATATGAACAGATGCTTTCAGGGCTGAGGAAATGCATAAGGGATGGAAGATCAATGACTGTGGTACCCCCGTGGGTTTTAAATTACACCAGACTCAATCCTGATGTTAAAACTTTCCTTATGGGGGTTTAGGAGAACTGGCTGACTGGCAGATCTCACAACTGGGATGTACAGTTTGTTGTGATTTAACAGCTGATAATTAAGTGCTGCTCATCCCCTCACTCACTCCTGCCCCAAAGGGCTGGGGAGGAGAGCCAGAGAAAGGCAACACCCGTGGGTTTAGATAAGAACAGCTTAATAAATAAAATACAACAACAATGAGCAATAAAAATAGAGAAAAGGGGAGAGAAAGGACTAAAGCCCCCAAAAAGTTTAGGATGAGAACAGTGTTGCACAGTGCAGCTGCTCACTGCTGCCCAGCCCAGCCCAAAGCAGTGACTGGCAGCTCCCAGCAAAACTCTCCCCATTTTACACACTGGGCATCACATTCTAAGATCTGTAATATCCCCCTGGTAGCTCAGGTCAGCTGTCCTAGCTATGTCCCCTCCTGCTTTTTGTGCACCTCCTGAGTGGCAGAGCATGAGGCACTGCAAAGCCCTTGGTTTGGGCAAGCCCTGCTCAGCAACACCCAAAGCACCTCTGTGTTATCAGCACTGTTCTCATCCTAAACCCAACACTCAGCCCTGTGCCTGCTGCAGGAACCAAACTGACTCTGTCCCTGCTGAAACCAGAATGGCAGGGAATAGGGCTGCTGAAACCAGGACCCTCTGTTAGTCACAAATTGCTGTGACATCAGTGTTCTTTTTGCTAAACCAAAAGGCAATATCAGCCTTTGCTGCTCTAGCTTAGGAAGGAATACAAAAGCCAGTGAGCAATAAGAAGCAGGTGTAATTACTGTGGAATGACATGGCTTGTTTCTGCATGTTTCTAGTCACAGGCAAACAAAATCCACTTGCCTGTATTCCACCTTCCATTTGGCTACAAAAAGGACTCAAACCATGCTCACAATGTGGAAAATCAGTTGAGAGGTAGAGACATTTCACCATGCTTAGACTCACTAGGTTTGGAGAGACCAAAAATCTTCATCATTCAGCATGATTTCACTGTGCATCGCCCAGGCAGACAACAAACACTAATGAGAAATATGTTTCAAATTTATTGGGTACATGCTTGGGAATAAGGTTCACAAGAGGAAATGCACGCACAACTTTTTTCCACTTGATTTCCAAAACTGGATATTCATTTCCAGTGTGCTGCAGTTCACTTCCTTTAAAAGTCATGGAGAAAAGGTTAAAGTTACCTGTTTCCATACCCCAAGCCAGGGCTTCCTGCCTGGAAAAACAGGAAATCTCAACCCAAAGAGCAGCCAGGAGGATGGAAGAAGGAAAGACTTCATAGAGTGAGGGACATACAGCAGCTACATCTCTGTGAAGAGCATTGGGGTTTGTCTTTCCCAGCTTTCTGGGTGTCTCAGGGATCCTGGATTGCCAATATCTAATTTATTTTGGCATATTTACATTGGCTCAGGGTCAGCACAGTGTGTCACCCTTGGGATGAGCAGGTGAAACCCTCCCCTTCCCATTGTACAGCTTCAAAAGCTTAAATCAACTCAGAGCTCCTTGATTTAATGAAGTCAGCTCTAATTTGACACCAAAATCATTGAAAACCTCTCTCAGCACTGCTGTTGCCCCGATTTTCACAATCACTTGGAAACCCAACCTCCTTCCCAGCTCTCTAAATGATGGATGTGTGTACACATCCTCCAGGTCTTACCAAGATAATCAGCTGAATCTTGTGACTTGGCTGGCTTTCAATTAGACATGATTTGAGAGCAGCCCGTGGAGATGTTTGCTTTGAGATGCTGGGGAAGATTTTTCACATCAGGGAAGAGTTGCAGCCTGGAACAAGCAGTTGCCATGGCATAGTCCCAGGCAGCAGCACCAGCATTCCCAGCTCTGCCCACACTCCCTGCCCTGCACAGCCCTTCCCTGCTCCAACCCCCCAGGAGGGAACCCCACCGTGGGAATGGGACCTCTGGGGTAAAATTAGCAACATTCCTTTGGGAATGTGCAAACTGAGGAGAAGTGCACCACGCCTGAAATGGAAAAGTGGGAAGGTTTGCATTTTCCCACTTGGAGACGTAGGAAGTTGGAAGGGGTTGGGTTTGCTGAAGGAGAACAGCAGCACAACATTCAGGTTTAAAAGCAATCCCAAAGGCAATACAGGCTGTGAGTAATCCCTGAGAAATTGGGCAAATTCTCAAGATATTTAGAGGTAGAAGAAATGTCGATAGGCAGCAGCAATGAGTGGCAGCTGTCAGAGGAAGAGAAAATAATTAGCTGCATAGTTCAAGACATATTTTTTTGCAATTCTGTGTGAGCTTGTTTATTTTCCAGAAGAAAATATTGCTCCAGCAAAATCAACAGGGTCAACTGGAAAATGTTGATTTTACTGATTAACACTCAATTTTTCGTTAGGGGAAAAAAAAGTCAATTAAGTGCCCTGAGATGACTTTAAACAAAGTTTGCATATTTCAGTTGGTAATTAACCTGATCCAATTCACTTTGAGTGAGCCTATTAACCTGTATTTTCCCTCATGTAGTGCTTTTTTTCACTGAAGTTGTGTTGGAGTCCTCAGCCTCATCTAGGCTGGGATCCCTGAAGGGTTATATCTTTTTTTAGACAAATACAATGATTTTACTCTCCGTAGATGATGTAGGATCTCATCAGAATCACATGACTCCAGATATAATTGGAGAGATAAAGATGTGTTAGGGCCTAGTGGGAAAAAAAGGGGACCTTGTCTGTCGTAGGCTGGGAGCCAGGGTGTTACTAAAAGGGAATGTTGTTTAAAAGAAATTTAATCATTTAAATTTCCATCATAACTGCACTCTTGAACTCGTAAAATTTTATGCAGAGTAAGTGGATACAGACAGCTTTTCTTCTTTTTTTTTTTGCAAGATGAAAAGCAGAGTTATAACAGAGTTCAGCCAGAACTACCAGATTTCTTTTAAGTCAATTTATTTAACTTGAATATTTTCAAACCATGTCATTGCAAGACATACAAAGTAGGATTTTTCAGGGTTGTTTTTATTTTGTTGCTGTCATTACTAATCAGGCATTTTCCCCTGGCTCAGAGAGGAAACAACTCGGCAATGCAGGACCAATAAGCAGGACCCAGAACATCAAATTCTGCTCTTTGCTATGACAACAGCCATGTTAGAAACAGAACATTGTCTTGAAGTGCTTTTTTGGTGGTTTTTCTGCCCTCTTCCTCGTTTCCAGTCTAAACCAGCAGGCTGCTGGGCTGTGTGAGGTTCTGAGGACAGGAGCAAACAAACCCCACCTTTTAGGTGGAAGAAGGAGTAGAGTGGCTCTCCCAAAGGCTTAAAGGCAGAGGGCACACAGGGCTTGGATGAACATCTGTGTGCTGGAGTTCAGACCCAATTTCTGTGCATCCAGACCTGCCTTCAGCTGCCCTATGCAACTCTCTCATTCCACAGGACCAGGAGGAATTCCATGGTGGAAGCCCCAGCCAGGCATGTTTGATGTACCCACGAGGTGGGCAGGGCAGGGCAGGGCCCTGGAGCCAGCAAACCGTGGGACCTGATGGTTCTTTAGGACCTGTTTGTCTTAATTTTCTGGCAGGATTGAACTTGGGGGAACTTGGGCTTTCTTTTGGCTAGAGAGGAGCTGAACTCTGAGCTCTTCCTTGGGAAGGTGTGAGGCTTTGCCTCCAGCAGAGTCCCAGCTGTCTCTGTGTGTGTGACACTGACCCCTCAGTGGGGCAGGTGATGGAGCTCCTCCACTTTGCAGGGAAAGGGAGGTGTCTGGGACTCACCCACCTGCCATGGCTGACCCCTCCACCCTGTGCAGGCCTTACCAGCAGTGTCCCCTCCCCTCCCTGCTCTCTGCAGCTCACCCTGCCCGAGGCACAGCTCTGCCCAGCGGGCCTGCCCTGCACAGCCTTCTTCTTCCCCCTCAAGGGTTCTGCCCTGCACAGCCTGCTGCTTCCTCTTCATACAGTCTGCCCTGCACAGCCTTCTTCTTCCTCCTCAAGGGCCTGCCCTGCACAGCCTTCTTCTTCCTCCTCAAGGGTTCTGCCCTGCACAGCCTGCTGCTTCCCCCTCAAGGGTCTGCCCTGCACAGCCTGCTGCTTCCCCCTCATACAGTCTGCCCTGCACAGCCTTCTTCTTCCTCCTCATACATTCTGCCCTGCACAGCCTGCTGCTTCCCCCTAAAGGGCCTGCCCTGCAGAGCCTGCTGCTTCCCCCTAAAGGGCCTGCCCTGCACAGCCTGCTGCTTCCCCCTCAAGGGCCTGCCCTGCACAGCCTGCTGCTTCCCCCTCATAGAGTCTGCCCTGCACAGCCTTCTTCCTCCTCAAGGGCCTGCCCTGCACAGCCTTCTTCTTCCCCCTCATACAGTCTGCCCTGCACAGCCTGCTGCTTCCCCCTCATACAGTCTGCCCTGCACAGCCTGCTGCTTCCTTGTCAAGGGCCTGCCCTGCACAGCCTGCTGCTTCCTCCTCAAGGGCCTGCCCTGCACAGCCTTCTTCTTCCTCCTCAAGGGTTCTGCCCTGCACAGCCTGCTGCTTCCCCCTCACAGGCCTGCCCTGCACAGCCTTCTGCTTTCCCCTCAAGGGCCTGCCCTGCACAGCCTGCTGCTTTCCCCTCAAGGGTTCTGCCCTGCACAGCCTTCTGCTTCCCCCTCAAGGCTCAAGGGCCTGCCCTGCACAGCCTGCTGCTTCCCCCTCAAGGGCCTGCCCTGCACAGCCTGCTGCTTCCCCCTCACACAGTCTGACATTGCACACATGAGGCAGTGTCCATGATGAGAATGTGCACAGGCTTGGAAAGGTTGGGAGCTCAGGACTCCCCTGCATGTTGTGAACAAGGAGGAGGAGGAGGAGTATGGGCCTCCTCGTATTCAGTCCCTTATCAGTCCCTTATCAGTGCCCCCAGTGCTGGAAATGCCACAGCCCAGGCCCAGGCCCGGCCTGGTGGCCTAAAGTTGTGAACTGCTGGTGCTCTTCTGGGTGTTCAGTCCAGAGTACGTTTAAACAGGTCCAAAGAAAAAGGAAAAAAAACCCCACAGTCCAGGGAACTTCTTTGCCTCAGCTAGCTAAACTAACTCAAAGCAAAGGAGAGCTCTGTCCCACTGTCTGTCCATCCACAGACAACACAGTCCAGGAGCAGGAATGTGGAGGAGTGAGTGTAGTGTCTGAAAACAAACTGCGTGCTTCTTCTCTCCCCCCTTCACTCTCTGGAACAAGTCTTAAAGGTGCAAAATTTATTATTCAGCATAAACAGAACCAAGACGATTGGGGATAAAGGCATCATATAGTCAACCCAGGACATTCCACCCCTTATCCCCACATCATCAGCTTACTACTAAAACTAATATATATTCTAACTCTACAAACACATACATTATACCTCCAATATACAGCTATAGACAGACAATGGCAGTAACATTCAGCAAACAGTGATATTTACACATAGTTCTCACCCAGCAATCAGATCTCCCCGAGGTACACATCGTGTTCTTCCATCTTTTTGCATTATCCACCATGTGCAACCTGGTCCCTGAGCAAAAACAATCCCACAAATGGGTTTGCCTGTACTCGAGGCAGAATTGATCCAAACTGCCTTCCCCAACAAACCTCTGACATGAACCACTGGGACTTTGTCTCCATCTACTCTATGCAAGCAAGATATAGAGATGGTCTCCTAATACTGCCACAACTTCCTCTGTGTCCCTGGCACTGATGGATCAAATCCACACCTTCCTCTGTTTCCTGACACCACACAGCATCCCAAAGCTGAGCTTTCTTCAGCACACACTGGCCTGGAGCTGGAAGGCATTCCAGCCCTGCAGAGCTGAGGGAGCTTCCCCAGCTGCATGGGATGGGGACGTCCCTGAGAGTTTGTGTGAGATGATGCTGAGCGTGATCCCAGGAAGCTTAAAGAAGTGCCAGGGAATTCCTTTTTCCTTCACCTGTTTGCTGCTGGGCCCTTCCCATCCAGGCTGGGGGCACACACACACACAACACACACACACACACACACACACATGTGCAAGCCTGACACTGATGTCTCTGACCACACAGACCCTCAGAGAGGACTGTGCCTTCATCAGCACCCACAGAAACATCCCCCCAGCAGCAAACTTGCTCCTCTTTCTCTTCTGCCTGCCCAGCTCTGCAGATCCTGCTGGAACACCTCCACCTGTTCCCACTGCAGATTCATGGGGACATCCCACTGGTGGTCCCTCAGATATTTTCATGGGCTCTGCATCTGTTACCCACACAGCCTCAAGACTCTTCCCCACCCACCAGCTCAGTCTTTCCAGATGTGTCTCCTCCCACTCTCTGGCTGCTCCAGCTTGAAATTCCCCAGCAAGTTACAAACACTCATAGACATGCACATATACAGAATTAGATTAATTAATTATGATTAATTAGCCACAGATCAACTTTGGACTCTTGGTAGCTGCCAGTCCTGCAGATCCCTGTGACATGTCCCCTCCTTGGGATGTCCCCTCCTTGGGAAGGCCAGCAGAGGCACAGCAGAGCCCCTGCAGGGTCAGTGTGATTAGGAGGAGTGTGTTTGCAAGGACTTGCACAAGTGATGTTTTTACCTCACCCTGAGGAAGCTCAGGAGAAGCTGGTGCCAAGTGCTTTGCCCATGGCTGCTTAGGTGTTGGTCAGCCCTCTCTGCTCAGCCTCCAGCAGCTCCCTGTCACTGCTGAGCCCCACAGAGCCCCATGTGCACTGCTCATGGCCTCTGCTCCTGTGTGGCAGTGCAGAGAATCCCAGCCATGTCCCACCTCTTCTTCCTGCTTGAGTGAAGAGAGGAGAGGTCACTCCTTGCCTTTCTTCCCTGTCAGGATCACAGCCACCAACAGTGGAAGGCAGGGCTCTCAGGGGATGAATCCCAGAGACTCTTCTTGTTGCTTCTCTGAACAGTCTTTTGTATATTCTCTAAAGACTCTCCAGGAGCCTGGATAGGGGGAGAAGATGCATCTGGAAAAGGACAGCACAGCAGGATAAACTCTGCCAAGTCTAAAATTAAACTTAAGAGGGCTTAAGAGATCAGTTATACAAGATACCCAGAAATAACTTAGAATAAATCCTAAGAGGAACAGTGAAAGCACTGCTGACATCTTCAGTTCTCAGCGAGATGCATGTCTGCATGTGCAAGTGTGACTGTGCTTTATAAATACCACCAGTGGCTACCATTGAAAATGGAAGAGGGTTTTCCAGTGCTCCAGCAGCAGGAACAGCAAAGGGAAGAGTCAGGAACTGCTTGTGTAGCTCCTACTGTGACCTTCAGCAGCAAGCCAGGCACAATCAGCCATTGAAAGTGAGGTGGCATCAGGCTCTTCTCTGTCTCCAGCCATTCTTTTTGCTATGGCTCCTAAAGGACTTTTTCTGGACACTCCAACACTTTCTGTCCATGTTATTTAAACTGGAGGCCTCACCACAGGGAGAGATGGTGTTCTGGGCAAGCTGAGTTTGAGGGAGGAAGAGGATGCTCATTCCTCCCAGCAGCCTGTGACCACCCTCTCCTGTGTCCTGCAGCCAAACACTGGTAACTCTGTCCCCTGCCAGGTGGCTGAAAGGCACCACCAGCTCTCCAAGCAGCCTGTGCACCTTTTCTAGCAGCAAAGGCCATTCCCCTTTGCCTGTCTTGGGAGATAATACTTTGGAGAGCCAGGTGTTTGTTAAAGGTTTCCAGTAATATGGCTTTGGATTCACTGTAACACAAGTGAGGCATGATCACTGAGACAGCTTGAAGTCAGGTTCAAATAAAACTGTGATAAAAGTAATAACTTACATCTGATAAAAAAAACAACCACAAAAACCAGAGCCAAACCACAGATCCATATGGCTAGAATGAAAAATCCTGTTTAATCTGCTTATATCAAGTCCAAATCTAGAGGTCACTCTCCCTATATTCCCTTGATTTTATGTCAATAAAATTCCTAAAAAACCTCATACCCTAAACTCAGAGGCTCTGGAAGAGAATGTTTTCTGCTTACACCTTAGTATCTTTCATAGTCCATTTACTTATCTGGATTTCTTGGTCAGGAACCTAAAGTAAAGAGGGAGAGCTGGGCTTGTTCATGTCCCTACAAGCAGACAAAGGATGACTGCACTGATGCCAGAGCAGCTACAGAAGTTTGGGTTGGCTATCAGGAAACATTTCTTCAGAGGTGGACCAGAGTGGGAACAAAGTCCGTCTCTGAGTCACTAAGGGATGGGTATTACCATCCTCAGAGCATTTCAGAATTTGGGTGGGAAAGTCATGTCATGCTCTGAACAGGAAATGTGCAGGGCTGGTAATTTCTGTGATCCAGAATTACCTTTCCATCTGTTTCCCCCAAAACACTGACAGTTCTTCTGCCCAGATAGAGCCTGCCCTGGATCTGGAAACAGAGATGGTGCTTTGGCAAGCCAAGTGTCACTTCCTTTTCTTGGCTGTCCTCTGGACTCACAGAGTAGAAATCCTTCCCCTGGACATATCAAAATGTGCATGTCAATGTCAAGTGAACCTTTTCTTTTATAGCTACTTAGACAATGGACTAGGTACACATCACCTCTCAGTGTATTTAGCATGGATTTAAAACTGCAAAAAGGAAATAAAAGGGAGAAATAATAGCATTAAAATAATAGATTCTTATGTCAGCACAGCTATCATTTGAATGATTACCTTTATCTCAATCTTGCCAGTAAAGACACCAGAAAGGTGAGCACTTTATATTGCTTTTTATGCATACTGAATTACAAATAGGAAAAAAATACACTGACTTCACCATCACTGTGGCATTTCACTGTTTATTCTTTTTTAATGGCTCACCTTTCCTAAATTAGTCTTTTGAACTTTGTAATTAAAAATGAGCAAAGCTAATTAAAAAAAAAAAAAACAGCCTAGTCCTATAACTGCCTTTGCATCAATTACAGTCTTAAAGGGCAAAATGGACTTTATTCCATGACCTCTGGCAGATGTGCAAGCACACCTTGGAGCACATCATATCAAAAGGAACACATACACTTGGTGGAGGGATGCACCCAGGGCAGAGGAATTATTTGATCATCTTTGGTTACCTGAAGAAGTAAAAAGAAAGGTCAAAGTGTCCACCCTAAGACCCATTTCCTGTTCAGAAACTCCTCAAGAATTCCCTCAAGGCCAAAGGTGGTGTCCTAAACAAGAGAGAATTTAATTTACAGTGAAGCACAGGGAGGGGCACAGGCTGAGATGCTCAGAGCAAGGCATTTCCTGCTTTTGAAACATTTTTTTAAACCATTTATACATTTCCTTAGCTTCTTAGTGCTTCAGGCTTTTTCTCAGTCATGTGTGTCACATCTGTGTGTGGAGAGCTCTGTGCCCATGGCAGTGCCCCAGCACTGGGAGGTTTGGTCACACTGGGTGGGGCACGGGCATTGTGTGGTGATGAGAAGGTAAAAGTGTGGGTGAGAGGGGCCCGTGCCCTGCCAGTGCCACCTGCTGAGCTGTTTGTCCCTCTGTCACCCCAGCCAGAGCCCAGCACTGCTCCTGCCTTTGGGAACAGCATCACTGGCCCAGCAGGGGCTCAGCCAGCAAGGGAGGATTTCCTGCACTCCTGATCCAGGGGCTGCAACCCCAAGGGAAGTCCAGCCCTTGGGCACAGGGGAATGAATGTCTGTCCCCAGGGTCCTGGAGAGACTGGGGTGGGAGTGAGGGCAGGAAGCCCATGCACAGAGAGGAGGCAGAGTGACACCAACCCACTTCTGTCTCCTAAAACAATCCTTTTCTTTTAAAGGTGAAAAATGTCGAAGTTTTATTGACCTTGCCCCGGCTTCTGAAAAAGGTAAGAGCACACAGCCAAGGCTTTTTCCTCCCATCTTACAGATTGCATCAGTGTTGTGTCTTGTGGGACCTGAGTGCCAGGGTAAGCAGGATCCCCCAGCACACAGGGACCCACATGCCATCCATGTTACACACAGCCAGCTGGAACAAGCTCCAAGGCTCTGTGACAGCTGTTTGCTTACTTTGTGCAGGTCTGTCATTTATTTGATCTTAACTCAGATGACTTTCTTCAAGGAAAATATTTATTTATGTTGTAAGACAGATGTCACTGTCATATTTTCTGAAAAAACCCTTCGCCAGGATTTCCTCTCCTGGGAAGATGAAAAGCCTCAGAGAAAAAAACCCAATATTATCTCATTTGCTTCTCCCTGTTTTGCTGCTTTGGAATGTGGTCTGGAGATTGTTTACCAACCAAGGTGCATGTTTGATTGGTTTCATGTGAATTGTTTTTACTTAATGACCAATCACAGCCAGCTGTGTCAGACTCTGAGGAGTCAGTCACGAGTTTTTCATCATCATTCTTGTTAAGTCTTCTGTCTGTATCTTTTTCTTTAGTATAATTTTACAATATAATATAATATAATATAATATAATATAATATAATATAATATAATATAATATAATATAATATAATATAATATAATAGCCTTCTAAGAACATGGAGTCAGACTCATCTCTTCACCTCATCCTGGGGACCCTGCAAATATCACAGACAGACATTTCACTTCTTCCTCTAGTGAGGAAGGAAATGCTGTGTGGTCTCCTCATGCCATGAAGATATTAATGGTCAGAAAAATACAGTCACAGTTTCAAAGATATCTCTTTGTGAGAAGGAATCATCCAGGTGCTTCTTTGGTTGGTTTACCCTTGTGGAAATGTATATACTCAAGTGCACAGAAGCAGCTTGCAACCATTTTCCTTACCCTGGTATTGAAATTCAATTGATCATTGAGATTTCTTTCATTTTCAGAAGCAATTTACCCCACTTTTGAAAATCTATAAGGGGGAAAAAATGCTCAGTAGAGCTCAATTAAAGTGAACTGAGCCCACCCTGGTCCCAGCTGAGGAGATGCCCCATATATTTTGTCAGATCACTTGAGACAATCCCAAAACCTTTTGGGCACAGGGTGCCTTTCTCAGGCTTGGTGGAGCAGCAGTAAGTGGTGTAAGGAACAATTTCCCTTAATTTGCCTGAATTGCTGATCCACTGGAAAATGGGAAGAAAGGCAATTACTGCTAATAAAGCAGGGGGATATTGCAGGGAGAGAAACAGCCACAGAGCCTCTGTGAAATTCATTGTAAGCAAACCCAAATAAATTATGCACATAAGGGAAGAACAAGCCTGGGATTAGTGTCGCTAATGGGCTCCCAGTTAAATCTCACACACACAAATGGGACCTTGGGGCACGAAGGCTCTTACAAAACCAGAAGCTCAACACTCAGCAGCCACCAGAAAACAAACTCTGTGATAGAAAACATGACAAAAGGACTCAGTGACGCCTTTTCAGGCTATCTAAAAACAGAGGCCAGACAAAATTAAGGGAATAAAAAGCAGTTCTATTTATTGAGGGGCCTTCAGGTACATTTAGGGCAGATGAAGCTTCCATGGGGCTACACCCAAAATGAATGAAGGGTCACAGATTTTCGCAGTTCTATAAGTTTGGTCCATTTGCACATTGGGGGTTAATCTGCCAATTACAGCCTCGGGTAATGAAGTCATTTACCCCAGGTTTGCTCCCCCAGCTCCCTTTTGTTTAATCTCTCAGGCCTGAGGCAGTGAGGTGTCCTTGACTGCCAGGCCTGGAGAGGAATTGTTGTGTCTGCCCCAAATGGGGAAGCAGCAGCTCACACTGAGTGTGGAGCTTGGAGTTACACACTAAAAACTGCAGGATTACAAATATAAGAAAAATATAAAAGCAAAAATCCTAAGGCAACCACAGAAGCAGGGCAGAGAGGCACAGAGCTGAAAGCTGCACTTTGCTGTAATACACTGGGGAATTTTGTGCTTTTCAGTGCAGCTCCCAGAACAGCAGTGAGGATCTCAAAGTTCTGGAAAGTTCTGTCCAAGGATGGGAGTAGGACTGGTGCTGAAGGAGAGACACAGGAGAGGAGATGGAATGGACAGGGCTGGGAGAGGAGCTGGAGGGGCAGCTGGGCAAGGGAATCTCAGCTGGGCAAGGGAATATTCCTGCCTTGCCCTGCCAGGGCTGTGGGCACAGCCAGCCCCTCCAGCAGGCAGACCAGAGCTGGCACAAGCTGCCTGCTCTAAAGGCACTGGGGTGGGTTTCTGCTTTATCCCCTTTCTCTGGAACTTCATTATGGTGCAGAATGCTTGGTGGCATCACCCACACACTTTCCAAAACAGCATTTAGTGCTTTACTTTCAGGATTTCTTTTGGTTGTGTGAAATGCTGTCAGCATTTTTTTTTCCCCAGGAGAATTTTAGAGTTGTTGCATGATGTCAGTGCATATTTCTAGATGATTCTGTTTTTCTTTTTTGAGGAAGGAAGGCTCTTTCTGTGTAGTGTTATAAAGAAAATTCTATCTATTTCAGAAGACTTTCCATGGAGTTGTAAGGCATATTGACAGAAAAAGAGGGGAATGCTTTGTTAGAGATGGAAAGTGCTGACCATCAGACTCATAAACAAAACCAGGATAAATTCCACAACTGTACATCAAGTTGGACACTGCAACATGGTTAATCTGGAATTTTCACCATCAGTCTGTACTCTCCAGAGCTACTTTCACCACATGTGAAGAGAAAATTGATGCCTGATTTACTTTTCACTGAACAATTCTTTAATGTCTTGACTTAATCTGCTCTTTTCCAGTTAGAAGAAAATTCCCATTCCTTTAATTTCTTCATCCCCTCACTCAGCATTGACTTTAATGGCCAAAGGCTTATCAACTACTCAGCTCCAGCCAGTCCAAGTCAATGAGAAAGGATGAAATACAGTGAAAAGCAAATTTGAGTTCAGTTCAAACATTGTGGTTTTCACGGGCAATCATGTAACTGGGAAATTTGGGACTAAACTTAGCTTCACAATAAGACTGCAACTTATTCATTTTCTGTATATATTCTTAGCATCACTTACCACCAAAAAGTGGTCGTTTATCTGAAATGTCTCTGCAATTTTGTTTATCTGAAATGTCTCTGCAATAGAAGCTCCATTACTGCAGTTGAGCACTCAGGTTTCCCAAAGTTTTCCTTTTAGTTGGTTTTCCCTGGTCCAAAGAGAATTCCTGTCTGACCAACTTCTAAGCTAAACAGAGGCTCCTGAAGCCCATGCCTTTTTCTGAGCACATCATCTTTCACTTTTAAGACACAACTTTTAAGACATGCTAAGAACACACTCAGTGTAGTTGCACAGCCCATCTTTGCTTGGGTCCACCACCAATTAACAGCAAGGTGGTGTTAAACTCCTGCAGATTATTTAAAACCCTCTGATATAGAAAAAGAAACTACCACAAAAACTCACAGTAAATAAAACCATCCATGACGAGGTCTAGTCACAACCTTACCACAAACCTTGCATTCATAAATGAAAATTCTTACAGTAAAAATCTCATATTTTATGGCTGAGCTTCCCATCTTTATGCATTAGTGCTGATCTCCAGTGTAGCTGGGAAATGCATCTCTGATCAGTTATTGTACCCTTGTCATATATCTCACCAATGACATCTACTAAAAGGAGGCAGCAAAATTTGGGGCAAACAGACCCACAGTATGGTATAAATAAGCATTTCCAACCCACACTAGGAGAGCTTTTTCCTGCATTTAAGGCAGCTGCCAGCAATCTGTCAGAACCTCATAAGCCTAACATTGAATTTATTAGCTGTTGCTGGTTCTTAGTGCCAAAGCTGCTTAGCAAAATCAGCTTCATGATGGTAGATATTAACTGGAAAAAAAAAACACATTTTCCTATGAGAGTTTACATTTGCTATTGATAAAAATGATAGAGCAATAGCTGGTTACAGTGGCCAGGCTTTTAATGGGCTCTCACTGAGCAGATGTTGGGGCCCACAGAATGCTCTAATTTTCACTCCAGACATGAGCAGTAAGACAGCAAATATTTCCAAAAGGAGTTGGAAGAGAGCTGTCAAAGTAGGCTGGACCTGATATTTCAGTTCTCAGTTTCTTCTGGGATATTCTCTGCAGAACTTAATCAAAGTTCTGTTGTCCCTGAATATTTAGCTGCCTGAGGAAGAAGAGGGTGATTTTTCCAACAAGTGACAGACACTTCTGTCCCTGTTGTGGTGCCCCACCAGGACACTGAGGCTGGCACACTCCTCCTTCCATGACATCTTCTGTCATCCCATTCCCATGACCTCAAATCTGTGTCCAAGAAAAATCCCAAGAGGCCACAGAGGATACATTCAAAAGGGGGAAACCAAGACCAGAAATTCTGGGAAAAGTGGTTTTAAAAGTTGTGGTTTTAAAAGTTGTGAAGAAGGGGAACCATGACACCACAATGGAGAGCAAAAGGTCCCAGAAATGATCAGATTAAAGGTTTCAGTGACCATAACACCACAGCTGGCCAGACCCACAGGTGTTTCTCCCCCTGCTGTGTGGGATTGCAGCTCCTGCATCCTTCTCTGCATGCATCACTGCCAGCTCTCAGCCAGAGGGTGAGCCCAGCCCAACTGCTTGGGCAAGAGAAACCAGCTGGAAGCAGCACTTGTGCTGGAACCATTTTACTGGAGAAGAGCAGGGCTTTGCAGGAAATGTGGTGCCCCCAGCAGTTTCTGGGATGGTGCTGGTGGAGGCTGGGACTTAGCAAGCACCTGGAGTGCCCAGAGCTGGAGATGGGGGGCCCTTCCCTTGTGGGGAAGTGCTGCAGCAACAGGCTCAAATGTCAGTGCTGGCTCAGAGCTTTGAGATGGCCACACAAACACAGGGCAGGATTCCCAGGGCAGGCTCCTCACAGGTGTGCTGCAGCCTGGCCAGGTTACTCCAGGGCTCTGTGGTACCTGGTTTTGTGGAACAATTCCACAAGGAATGGCAAGGCAGCAGGCCACCAGCAGCTGCCTGCATTGCGCTGCATCCTACCTGCTGATAAACTCAAACTCACAAAATAAACCAGGCTTTTCAGAGACCACAGAGGCTGAGGCAAGGCAAAAGCCTGCAGAAGGAAAATGCTCATGGCTAGTGAACATTGAACAGTCCAAAATCTTACAGGGAGGCTTTTTAAATGAGAGACTGTCCTCAGGCAGAGGTAGGAGGTGCCTCCTGCACGTCCTCTACACAGCCTGTGGTGGTGCATCCTGGAGAGAAGAAGCAATAACAATTCTGCAATGCCTAAAAAGTGGCTGGCAGAGCTGAAGTAGCACATGGCAAACAGCAAGTAAACAAATCAAGTCTCACCTAAACACAGCACAGAAAAAAGAGAAAGCTAAGCCAGTTCTGTACATGCTCCTAAACCAGCACTCCAGCAGCAATTAATGAGAACAGAAAAACTAGATGCCTGATTTTAATGGATCCTGACATAATAGGTGTAGCAGAAATTTGATGGGAGAAAGATAATTAGAGGGACAATAACGTCTTGTTGCTGATTACACTGAAAGACAAAGCAGATGTCATGTACTAAAGCTGAATCAGAATAACAAGGTAATGTCATTAATGAGCAACACAATCTCTGTGGATGGATTCCATGTTCAGATAAAAAAATGCAGAATTATGTTAGTGATCACCCCTTGGGACAGCTTCAGAGACAGCAGGGTTAAAACTGATAGCAGAGAAGGTGTAAGGACAGAAAACAAAACAGCAGGAGCTGACTAAAACACCATGCACAGACCAAGAAATGTTATCCACGATGTAAAGACAAAATTTGGATGTGAGCATGGAGAAATTAGTGGGAAGCTTGTTACTCTTGACTTAACCCTACACTTGATTGAAAATGTTAGTAGGAGATCCCTTGTATGGCTTGTATGGCAGATTCAGCATCCTTCAGAAGCAATAAAAGTGGTTTTAGAATTTGTGAAGAAAGAAACCCAAGAAAAGCAAGAGCTACTTAAAATAGATTAAAATGTTCAGCTAAAAGGACAACTGAAGCCTGAAAGCCTGAAAACCACTGGATTCTGGCCTCTGAAGCATGCACAAAGTGAGTGACTGAGAGCAAATGGCAGATGATGATCAGTGTTGATAAATGCCAAGTGGGGAAGATGAGGAGTCATCCTACCTTTACATATATAGTGATGGGTTCTGAATTAGCTTTTCCCCTCAGGATAGAGCTCTTGGGCGATGACAGACACTTCTATGAAAACATTAATTCACTGCTCTGCAGAGATTAAGATGAAAAAGAAATATTAGGATCATCGTAGGAACCAAAGAACAAAACAAGAAGTCACCATGCCACCACAAGTACTCATGATGTACCCACCCACCCTGTGAGCACCTCTCATCCCTCCCCTGCCAGCCCCAGCTCAAAGCACTGACAATAAAATTTAAAGACATAGAGAGAAGAGTGGCATTTATGGTCAAAAATAGGGAAATACTTGTTTGGATGAGAAGGACAACGCAGAGCAGATTTGAGGCTAGAAAAGAGACAAATGAGACTTGTAACAGCCAAGTTAAAAAACAAACCTCCTTTTTTATGTACTGGGTAGATGTTCCTAAGAAGAAAAAAAGAGGATCAATTTTCTAAGAGGAGCACTTAGAGACCTGCATCAGTAAAAAGAAATGTAACTGAGTCTCCCAAAAGAACTGTACACTTTCCAAAACAGGCTCTATATTCTTCTTGAATACTTCCTATTGCATTATTGTTCATATATCTGCAATGGGGTAAATCCTTACCCACACACACAAATACCTGTGCACTTGTCACAGGAGAGCTATGATTAAGTGTGCAGGAAAAAATGTGTTACTTTTATTTTATCTGTGTTTTCTTACACATCTGTTATGAATCACTGAAGTTAGTTTTAAAGGGCAATTAGACATACAAAGATGAAACCATTCTTACCAGCAGAATTCAAGCTAAATTCCTAATTACTGAAAGAGGAAACAGTCTTGTTTTTCACCCTGGGGATGCCAAAGATGTGGAGAACACTGGTCTGAACATCATTCATTTCTCAGCCCAGTGCTGAGGGTAGAAGTACATCACAGGCTCTGCACTGGTGCTCTTCAAAGGGAAACACTGAACCCAAATATATTTAGTGAGGCACATGGGATAATTCCCTTTTAGAGTATTTTTCATCATTTTTTCCACTCTCTTGCTCTACTCATTATATTACTACCACACCAGGAAAAAGAGATTATGGCTACAAAGATATCCCACAGTCTGCTCAGTATCACACACAGATTCAATCTGCTCCATGCCAGAGCCATCCAAAGCCATCATCACATAGAAGAGAATAATTTTATGAGTCACAGCTCCACCTCACCTTCCAAAGTAAAGAAACTAACCAAGAGGTAAAGCTAAACAAAACCAAAACACAGCTTAACAGAGCTTTTCCTCCCTCCCCTCAGCAGTGTCAGGTATTCCTCCTCTGGTTTCCCACGTTCTGCAAGGCGCAGTCCCTTGTCTGGGTGCCAGCCCTTTCTCTGCCCTTGCTGCCCCATTCAGTTGATTGGAGCAGGCAGGTTTAGGTAGCTCAGGTGGCATTTAGGGTCAGGAGGCCTGCAGTGTCTCTGGTGGCTCTGTGTGTGCCTCTGCAGCACGAGAGCACGGGCAGATGGTCGGCTCTGCCGTGACGCATTAACCAGCAGCGCTCAGGCACTGCCAGCCACAACAACATGCTCAGGGTTCGTTCTTCTCACCATTTTCTATTGATCACTCCAGCATTTCTGGCTTGGAATTCCCAGTATTGGAGTAGCAGAGGAGAGCAGATGACTAAACCCACCCAAATGGCACTGGAAGAGAGAATGAGATTTACATGGAGCTGGCCTTACTGCTCTTCCAAACAATGTGCACAGCATTTCTGAGTGTGTGCCCATTTGCCTTATTTTTTCCTCTCTTCCCTCTTGAAGAAGAGAGATTTAAGTGAGATCCAGGTGTCAGTTCCAACAAAGTCACTAAGTCTGAAAAAGCAGAGCAATGAGTCAAGAAACACAAGGACAGCAAAGACACACTAGGAGACACATGAGCAGAACTTTTTGTTGCTGCTAACATGAGAAGGGTAACAATTCCCCATGTCCCTGGATGACCAAGAGAAGAATGAAATGCTTTTGCACAAGGAAGAGATGACACTTGCAGGGTGCAAGTTCACACCCCCCAGAACCAGGGCTGGCCCTCAGACATGGCTCTTCTCCTCCCACATGGGGTGACACCTGTCTAGGTGACTTCTCCCAGCCTCTTGTGGTTTCCCAGTGTTTTGTGGCACTTCAGGGATGTTGGGGACAATGGCTGTGAAGCACGGGGTGAGAGGAGCACGTTCTCCCCCAGGCAGCAGCTGCCAGTGGGGAGGTGAGAAGGTTCCACACTCTCCAGGACAGCATTGCCTTGACACTGGTGTCTCCTCAGCTGCTCAACAATGCAGCACTGGCTTGTCCTTCAAGTGCCACACTCCTGGTGTCTCCTCAGTCAGGCAGAAGGATCTCAGTGGTTATTTGGGAGCACACATGGCTCAGTTCCACTGCTTTGAGCAGACAGAAGGGGTTTTGTCATATGATGAACTGTGATGCAGAAAACCCCCCAAAGCTCCTACTTGCTCATCAGACTCTCTCAGACAGCTCAGGGCTGAACTGGCAGAGGAGGGGCTGGAGCTGGTGTGGTCTCACCACAGCTCAGACAGAGCCTGGCTCTCAGGGCAGACGTGTGACACTGAGTTATGAGGAGCTCCAAAGCTCACCCAGAGCTCTCTGGCTGCCTGCAGCATTGTCCAGCCTGGTCACTGGCTCAGGGACAGCATGGCAGAGTGTGACAGCTCAGCTGAGGCTGCTTTGGGCAGCCCCTGACCTCAGGAGGGCAGCTCTGCTCTGGGAAGGGCTGGGATGCAGCAGCCACAGATCCACTGGGAGCACAGGCTGAGGCAGTGGGTGTTCCTAAGGAGGATGAATTCCCACTGAGGCATTCTGAATGTGAGCCTGCCCCAATTAGGAAGCCAATTTTCTGTCTGAAAGGGCCCTCAGAAATCAATACAGATTCCAGACCATTTCTTCTTGGGCACTGCTCAGGAAGGCTGGCCTTTCAGCAGGCAGTGTCACACAGGCAGTACATTCATTTATGGGCTTCTTTATGCTGGATAATTTCCAAGCCACTCTCCAAAATGCATGACAGACATTTCCAGGCACACAATCCCTGCCTTTCTGGGTAAAACATGGTTAACATGACTCAGCAACATCCTTCAGGAATAGCAATATGACTTTCCCTGAAGAAATCCTTTAAGAGCAAACAGCTCATGTTTATGGATTCAAAATGCTTTGAACTCTCCCAGCAATTCCTGTGTTGGCCACCTCTTCAGTGTTTCCCTGAGAACATGCACCAACACTGGATCTTTGACAGTCATTTCCATGGCCTGGCCAGCCTGAAGGAGCATCCAGAAGAAGATTTCATTATTTCATCTGGAGATAGGACCTCCAAATCTGCCATCAGATCCCGTTGGCATAGTGAGCTGGCACCAAAACCCAACTCTTCTGATTTGACAAGTATGCATCAAACTCCATGGCTGCATGTGACTGTAGGTGGTAGGAGGTATAGATTTGATTTAAACTCTCCAGAACTGGTTTGTTTGCCTCATTAATCTCAAAAACTCAACAGGAATTGAAATTATGGAACTCTGGCACTCCAGAAACAGCAGGAAATGTTTCTTGATCATCCTGCACCTAATCCCATTCAGATGTCATCCTAGTTCTTGGTGTTTCAATCCAAACTGCTAACAAGCCTGAGCATGGTTTTAATAATGCAACACGAGAATCATCTTGGGATTTTGTGGGGAAGGAGCACAGAACGTGTCAGGCTTGACATGGCTCAGCTTAACCAGAGCTCTCTCATGGAGAAGATGGAGTGAACTGTTCCTGGTTTTGTCTGGAAATGGCAATGGATTTGAGCAAGGAATGAACTTTGGACATCAAGCAGTCAAACTCAGCTCAAACCTCCTGGAAGTCATTAACAGTGCTGATCTTTGGGTTCCTTCATCAGGAACTCACTGAATGCCTCGAGTTCTTCTGAGCAGAATTCCCATGGCTTTTATCAGAATCTCTGTTCTACAGGAAGCTCAGCCCTGGAGCTCCCTCACTCCATGGTGAGAGGTGTCCACTCCTTCCTCAATGGCCAGAGCTGACCTGAAATGGTTTCAGGTTCTGGGAAGAACTTTGTGAGACTCACTGCAGGCTGAGGTAGAGATTCTTTCTCTCACTATCAGAAGAAATGTTGCATTTGTTTCATCCCTTCAGGACTGTCTGCAATCTCCCTTTTCTAACATCTCAGTGCAGGCAGATGCACTCAAGTTGATCAGCACCTTGCAGAGATGCACCCAGACCTGTGGATCTTCTTTCAAAATGCTGCTGCTCTGTGCTGCCAGACAGAAAAACAAGGGACTGATCCTGCCAGATGGCTCATGGAGTGCCTGAGTGCCTAAAACCCCAGGGATCTTGTGGGTAACAGTTCCCCTCCCAGCCATAATGAAGAGTTTGTTCACTTCACTGGAGAGTGCTGGGAAATTAGTCTCCTTGTAACAATGCTGCTGCAGGGCCTGAGCCCTTGAGGAGGTGACACTGGTGCTTCCCACCACGAGCTCCATGGACCAGACAGTCTCACACACTGCTTAGGAAATAACAAAGTTCAGAGACACAAAGTTCTTTCATGTCCCAGCTACTGCACTGATCTTCTTCCTGCCATGAGATCAGATGATATGAATGTAATATGATTCCTTCTGATGCAGGAGCCCTATGATATAGGTTGATTTATGTGAAATCTTTTGGTGAGTCCCAGATTTTCAACCTCAAACTCTGGGTGAGAAGCTGAGCCCAGCTCCTGCACTTTCAGGGATTTTGCTTCACAGGGAGGTTGTCCTGAAGCTGGTGACCCCATTTTCCTCCAGGAAAAGCCTCACAATCTGTGAGCAATCAGAGCAATCCCACCTGGGACATACAGCCTATCTGTGGGTGGGAGCAAAGGTCCAAAGTGTCCCCCAGTGCCCAGAAGTGGCTCTGTCATTGTCAGCAGCACTGCTGAGGGGTGACACATTGGCTGGGGGAGAAGCACCAGGGACAAAAATGACAGGAGAAGGTGTGTTAGGACAGTGTGTCATCCAGATCACAGTGCCCACCCTCCTGCAGCTTCTCAGACACCAGGATGGGCACAGACACAGGACAAGAAGTTGATGTTCCCCAGAGAGTGACAGGACAGTGAGACAGGTCCCTGCCAGCTCCTGGCCAGCACAGAAGTGAACATGCAAACCCAGCACGATTTTCTCACCTAAAAAAAGCCCAGCAGGCATGAGGAGGACTTGACAGCTGTCATCCTCTGCATTATTCCAGGGAATCCTGGAAAGATGGGCTGAACACATGGTGTCCTGGTGCTTGCAAGCTGGGTGGGCTGCTCACACATCCCCACCCTCGTGTGTGTGGGAGTGCCACTGAAACCTCTCCGGGTTTGCTTTTGCTTTAAAGTCCAAGAATCTCCTTTCCTGAGAGGTCTCACATTGGAATGTCCTTGGTACAGAGGCTGAGCTCCTCCCCAGCCCCCTCTCTGCACAGGCAGAGTGAGTTTGTTGGACAAACAAACATGCATAAACAGGATGGAGACCAAAACATGAGAGGAGTCTGGTGATTGATGAGAGTGCAGATCCTCAGGTACAGGCCATCCAGGTGGAACTCTCTGAGTGAACCAAGTCCTGACTCTTCTGAAGGAGAGATTTTTCATAGAAGCTGAGTTAGGCCAGACAGATCCCTGGGGCAGAGGACACAGGCTGGAGGGGAGTAAGCAGACAGAAAAGATGACAGCAGAGAAGATTGGAAAAGAGAAAAATACCCTGGAGATCTTCCTCCCTGTCACCTGGAATGACTGAGGTCCCCTCAAGAGAAGGAGCTCTCTGCTTTGCAGGAAGGAGGCTGTAAGAGGTTGTGAGTGGAAGTGGTGCCAAGTGACTGCCTCATGAATCTCATGTTGAGAGAGGAGCAGTGGGAGATCACTTCACCATCAGCACAGAACAGAAAGACTCTGTCTCCTGAATTAATAACCTGAAGCAACTGTTCTGCTTCAGGTAGCCACAGGAAAATCCAAAATTCATACACAGGATGGATTTTCTGGGTGTTATTATTTCAGATGAAATTCAAAATCAGAGAAGCAGGACAGGACATAGAACTATGCAAACACTGCATGTGGGACTTGCCTTTCCCCACATTAGATGCACTAAACAAAGGCTCAGAGCAAGTATTCAGTAACACCATGGAATATGACAAGAGAGTTCCTTGGTAGATATGAACAGGGCCCCAAAAAAGCAGTAATTGAATATGCCTCCCACAGCAAACTCACCCAGCCTTTGTGTCTCATCAGAAAAAGGATTTACAGGAGAGCAAAACTCACGTCTGATTGAGCTTTTCATCATTTCCTTGAAAGGTTATCCTGCTGGCAAAGCCACTCTTATCCCAGCCCTTTGGAAGGGAAGGCAAAGCACTCCCTGAGACACCAGCCACACAGCCAGGTGTTCCTCCCTGCTGCTCCTTTCTCCTTCCTTAGGAGAATAAAGGACACCAGCTGGCCCCAGGCCCTCCAGGCTCAGCTCCCAGAGCCCTCCTGTGCCTCTGAGAGTGTCCCCTTGCAATGGACACACAAACCCAGGTGCTCCCACAGGGACATGTGCACGTCCCCAAACCCCTGCTCCTTCCAAAATCACTGCACTGGTGCCTGCAGCACCAGCTTCAGGCCCTGGGCCAGAGGTGGGCAGCAGGTAGGGTGTGCATATATGGAGCTGAGTACATCACCTGAACCCCCAGAGCCATCAACCAAACCCCTAAAACCATCAGCCAAACCCCCAAAACCATCAGCCAAACCCCCAAAACCATCAACGAAACCCCCAAAACCATCAGCCAAACCCCCAAAACCATCAGCCAAACCCCAAAACCATCAGCCAAACCCCCAAAACCATCAGCCAAACCCCCAGACCCCTCCTGCAGGGCTGCACTCCAGCTCCTTGTTCCCCCCTCTGTAGGTACCTCCAGGATTACCCTGGCCCAGGAGCAGAACCCAGCATTTGTCCTTGTTAGGTGTCATCTGGTTGGTGACACACTCAAATCTACCAAGATCTCTCTCTAAGGACTTTCCATTCTCAAGGGACTCAGGGTCTCCTCCTGATTTAGGATCACCAGAAGCAAAATTCCTTGAGAGTGTCCAGGTCATTGATAAAAACATCCAAGAGAATTTGCCCTATACCTGAGCACAGCAGCCTCACATCACCCATGGACTGCAGCTCTTTGAGCCCAGGGAAGCAGAGCTGGAGCCACACCTCAGTGGTGAGCTGCAGACAGTGTTTCAGCACTGCCCTGGTGTGCACAGAGCACCAGGGGGGTTCACAAGGCTTGGCTCAGGGCAGTAATCACCTGGGCAGGTGTGTTGTACATTCATATTTCATGTGTGGGCTGAATGAATTACAGCTCATTAGTTAGGGCTCTCTGCTGCCTCAGTCTGTGGGTCAGGTTTGCATCAGCTAATTCTTCCAAACCCAAATCATTCCATCATTCTGTCATCATGGACATTGCTGGTTTGAGAAAATGAGGCAAAATCCCTCCTAAACCCTGCTGTTTCTGCTCTCTCTCACTTGCATTCCTTTTTGGAAGAGTTGCCTGATACCAAATTGACTAAGAGGAGTGAGATAAGCAGCTGTTTGCTGTTGATAGATGCAATATTGCACACACAGCCACTGTGAGCAATTAAAAGCTTTATTTATTGCTATCTCTGTAGTGTGGTTTAAGAACTCAGAAGGTCAGCTACAGTGGCAACAACGAATAGCACATATTAATTAGATGTAATTAGAAAGATGAATTCCCAGACAAAATATGAGCTGGGATCAGCCTGGCCACCAAGAGGCCACTCAAATATTTGATAAAAGTGAGACTGCATATCTGGTTTGATAAGCTGGACTGTGGGCTTTATCACACATGTGCTCTGGCAGTGAGGAGAGAAAGTATTAATATAAGTGAAGCCTGTAGCAGTCTCTATGGTTACAGCTAACATTTTCTAATATAAGCCATTGTCTGCAGATGCTTAACTTTCCATGTTTCAACTGCTTAGGCTGAAATTTTCCATCACTGCTCATTGTTTCCAGGTGAATTCTCTAGCAATCAGGTTAGCAAATGTACTGGAGAATTCGAGCAGATTCTCATGCTGAAACAGCAATTGGAAATTGGGCAGGGACTCAATCTTATCATCTGTTCCCATCGTCTCCAATTTACCCCATGGCTTGGTGACTTTCAAAGACTCAGCAGATCCTGCTGGAGGTTTTGTGCTGCTGGAATTCCCAGAGGTGGCATCTCCTGGTGGTGCAGGAGTCCCTGCTGGGCACTCCCAGAGCCCCTGCCCTGAGTCCTGCCGAGCTCCAGCAGGGCCCTGACCCTCAGGGCTGCACCCAGGGGCTGAGGAAATTCCAGCCAAGCATTTTTGCATCTGCAGCTCCTCAGCTGAGCATGCTTTAAACATCTGTGCCCACCCTGCTGTAATTGTGGCAGTTTCTGGGCCAGTCCTGTGGCACAAACCCTGTGAGAACACCCCATGTGAGACCAGGCATCCTGCAGGGCTGTTTCTAACAACAGCCCCCAGCACTAGGCTGTGGCAAGAATTTTAAAACATGGACTGAATTGATTTTCTTTGTGGAAAAGAGGCATCCAAGGCTGTCCAGCTCCCAGCAGCACACAGGCAATCAGGTACCCTGTGCCATCACCTCCCTGCACGTGGATTGTGCTCATCTAAACTGTGGAACAGGTGGGGAAATTAATTCTGTGAGCTGTGCCTGGGCTCAGAGGAGCCAAGAGGTTCTCACACGTCCCCACAGAGGTGCTGTAGCCAAGCTGAACAAGAACAAGCAACAGCTTGTTCTTTCTGCAGTGTCTTTACCACCCTGCCACTCTTCACATCTTCATTCACTGCTTTTTCTGGTTTTTCTCAGTTTGGGCCATGGTTTGCTGAGTTTAAACTCTGGGAATCACAGAATCATTAAGGCTGGAAAAGACCACCAAGATTACCAAGGTCAACCTTTTACCAAATGCCCTCATGCCCCCAAAGCACATTGGGAAATGCCACCTTTAGATGTTTTCTGAACACTTCCAGGGATGGTGGCTCTGCCACTCCCCTGGGCAGACTGTGCTTAATGACTTTTTCAGTAAATAATCTTTTCCCAATATACAGTGGATGTGATAAACATTAAAAAAAAAAAAAAAAAAAAAATTACAATTGGTGACCTCAAAAACCAACCAACTTTAAAAACAAAATTCCTAATTCCGGTTACTCCTAGACACTCCTGATTTCCTAATTAATTTTTGCCAACTTTAACCTCTTGCAAGTACTCCCCAAGTGCTCCCCAAGTGCTGACAGTTGCTGCTCTTTGCCCCCAGGTGTGCTGTGGCTCTCAGTGGTGTCCGAGGTGTTGTACATCATGCTGTTGGTCGTCGGGTTCAGCCTCATGTGCCTCGAGCTCTTTCATTCAAGCAGTGTCATAGATGGGCTCAAGTTAAATGCCTTTGCTGCTGTCTTCACTGTGCTTTCAGGTATGAACCTCCCCTTCCCCTTTTTACCACCACAAAGCAAAATTTCACAACTTTGGGAGAATAAAAAACCAGAGGCTCCACGACTCTCTTACCCCTTTTAGCCATCGCAATTTTTCACTGTAATTTTTTGTTTCTTTGGCACAAAGACTGCATGATAAATTCTCCTCTTGCCAGGGAGAAGTGAATATCCTCATTCCTGATTTCACAGCAGCAATGCAGTAATTATCCTTCCCCAGCCTGCACAGCCATTACCACAGCTCCAGCCTCAGCTCCATTTGCAGCATCATCACACTCATTTTCCAGAGGAAAATTAAGAACATGTAAAGCTGAAAAGTCTTTTTTCTCTGTTAATCCTGAAAGTAGGTGAAGGCTGGAAAACCAAAGGAAGGAGCTCATCTTGTTAATTAACAAAATTGAGAATGAAAAGGGTTCTAATAATGGCACTGAGGAGCAGCCCCAGGAGTGGGCTGGGACATGTGCATCTCTCAGAACAGCTCTTTTGGGCTGGTTTAGTGCTCAGTCTGTACTTGGGGCCCCTCACCATATGAACTTGAGGAACTGACTTCTCTAAAATAACTCCAACCATGTGGTTAAGTGCCCCTTGACTTCTGTGAAGCTTTTTTCTGGCTAAAACCCCCACTTTCCAGGATTTATACAAGCAGCAAGAGTGCCCATGTGAGCACTCCTGCATGGACCTCTCTAGCAGAAAGAATTTCTGCAATAGAAGTGCATTTTATCCTGCTGCATTTCAGGCTGGAAGACATTACAACAGGCAGAGTACATTCTGGGAAGGACCCTGTATCTTCAGGGACAGCTGCAAATGGTGAAATAATAACAAAAAGGAAAGGTCAGAAGTAGAGTTGAGTGACAAAAACATTTGATAAGAACTGCCAAAGCATATTTTTCAGCTTTGGATATAATTTGAAACTTAAAAACAAAAAATAAGTTCCATTTTCAAAATCAAACTATGTGGATTTCTTCAGCATTCAATCAATTACTTCCATGCTGTTCCTCTCTCCCTTCAGCATTAACTGCAGTTTTAAAGTTTTGTAGGAATGATGAAGTTTTCGTTCCTACACAACTTTCTATTTTTATTTTGGCCTTCCCTCTTTCTAAGTACATTGCCAAGATAGTCCAAATATAAACTTCAAAATTTTACAGGGAAAAATGATAGAGGAATTGAAACAAGGATAAAACCCCAAACCCCAGTACACTGCTAGTTGTTATTTTCAATGGCAGGAATATTAGAGGAAAGAAGAAAACTATATTTATTTAAGCTTAGCATATTTATAATGACATAGCTTAATAGAAATTAGGTAATGAAGAGGACTTTCCATTGGAGCATAACACTCCTCATTAAATTCATGCTTGAGTTCCCTCATAAAAGTGCAATGAGATCTCCACATTCTCATAGCTCAACATCTAAAGTTTAGGAAAAAATATCCCAACAGTGTGGTCACTTATTGTTGTTTCTATGAGCCACTAAAAATACCCCACAACATCACAATTTTGGCATTCCTCTTAACCTTACACAAACCAAAAAACTTACATATGTTTCTCACATAGTATTTATAATAAAACATTTTCATTAATGTGATATACTCCACAAATAGAATTTCTAGTAAAAAATATGGGAAAATGCTTTAAAATACATTGTCTTTTCCAAATTTCCTTCATCTCCAGCTTTCCAAACTCCTTAATTTCTCCCTTTACTGACACCTCCAAGCAGCTCTGGTCCAGGATCTCCAGCCAGCTAGGAATGATCAGTGTTTCTGCACTGCCCACCACTCCACATCACCAGGATTCTCCACCTGCAAACCCCTCTTGCCCTGGAGCCTGGATGGGCATGGGCATTGTGCCCTCCCTGCCCAGCCTTAAGCAACCAGCTGGGGGAAAAGATGATCCTGGGCATGGAGCTTTTGTTGGTTTGTGGTACAGGCAGCTCATTTCAGCTCATTAAATGTACAGCAAAAAGGACCAGAGGGTTTCCCCACGGAGAACTTGGCAAGGCACAGCTAAAATAGACCAAACCAAAAGTGAATGAAGCAGCACAACAAAATATTTGCATTATTCTGCTTTAGTTTGAATGTGGCCTAACAGCACCAACAGCCCTGCCGGGCGCAGATCCAGCCCCATCCCGCCCTGGCATTAGTGAGATAAAACAAAGAACATTTCCAGTGTTTGCTGGTGACCTCCTCCTCACCTGGATCAGTGAGTGTCACCTCAGCCTCCCACACAGCCCCAGGGCTGAGGGTGGCTCAAACCCTGAGCAAGGTTTGCGTGACAGAGCCCAGCAGCTCAGCCCTGCTGAGCTCGTCCTGCCTGTGTCAAACCTCCTGCTGCCTCTCAGTGACTGTGACAGCTCCCAGGGCAGGCTGTAATATTTTATTAGGGTTGAAAAATTACTGACAGGACGTGTAGAAACAGCAAACTCCAGACTTAAGATCAAGGCACAACTGTCAGCTGAAAAAAAAAATCCACTGATTTTAAAAGTTCAGCAAGCTGCAGGTGCATTCTGGAAATTAGATACAAGCAGGAAAAAAGCAAGGTGTGCAGCACTTTGCTGTGCTCCCATTAGGCCACCCACCCTGCCCAAAGCTCATTTCTCCTGGAGTGAATTGCTCTTTCCACCTCCTATCTTTGCAGTGTGTCACTCCAACACGAGGCAGCTGAGCAAATCACCCCTGTAAGCTCCCTGGAACACAACTCTTCCCCCAGCCTCTGCACTTGTTTGTATCAAAGCTGACATTTGTCTTCTGAAGGTCCTGCTCAACATGCCCACAACACAAACATTCCCCTGCTTTCCTCCCCCAGAACTGCCCTGAATCATCCACAGGTCTGGGAAGAGTAATGGAGTGGTTTAGGTACTGCCAGTAAGAAGGAAAGAAGAGCCCAAAATTGGGTGTGGATGGGGGAGGGAAATCAGGATCTTCCATGTATGGGAAGGACAACCATGGAAAAAATTAATGGTCAGAGGGAACAGTGAATGAATGGTCGAAGTGTCAGACACAGACCTCACTGCACCCACCATGGCAGAATATTGGTATTTCTGAGTGCCTTGAGCTGCCACTGCAGCACAAAGAGGCTTTTGCACATCTGTGGGTCCAAGAACTATTTGGGATACAGTGGTCCAGCCCCACCTCCTTAGCCTGAGCCCACACTTTCCCGAGCCCATTGGGGATCATCACCCTGCACCGCCCAGAGGCCATGGCAGGAACATCCCAAATTACTGTAGCTAGAGAATCCTCCAAGCCTCAGAGCTGCTCCTGACCACCACTGCTTGAAAAGCGGGGTTTGGTTTTCCTGAAAGGAATGTTTAAATAAAAGTTCAGGTGGTTTTTTTCTGTTTAAACTGCAGGACCACAGTGGCCAGCTAAAGGCAGAGCCACTCAGGCCACCCTGAGATTTACTGCAGCCTTGTTCTTTAACTTCACAGGGACTGCAAGTCTGATCCTCACCCAGCTGCAGTTCCCTCAGTGAGCTCTAACAGTGTCACAAAAGCATCACCAGCCCTGCCCCACCAAAAGTATCCCAGTGGGGTCCTGTCCCCACACATCATCAGGAGAACCAAGCTCACTTCACTTCCTGGCGCAGCTTCCAAGCATTTTATGAGTGTTGAAATTCATCAATCTTAGCAACTGCTGGGACAGAGTTGTGTGGCATGAGCACTCTGAGCCTGCCCTGCCTGCAGGAGCCTCCCTCCTCCTCCTCTCACCTGTCTGTGACGGGCTGGGAGATCTCTGTGGGTGGCACACCCCTGGTTTGCAGCAGCTGGGTTGGTGGGGATGCTCCTTGTGCAACATTTTCTTCAACGATTCTTCAACTCCTCTCTTAATTGAGCATTCAGAATGATGTAAAATAATGAGCTCTCAGTCACATCTTTCCTCTGCCCATGCAGCTCCCTCCTCCACAGTAGAACAGGAGGCATAAACGTACAACAAAGACTTTTTTGGAGCTCTCAAAGCACTTCCAGCAGTAGCTCCCTCAAGAATGACTAAAAAAACACGTTGGCACAAAAATTCCTGTTCTGATCCCTGCTTCCCAGGTCTCTTGGGGATGGTGGCCCACATGATGTACACTCAAGTTTTCCAAGTGACAGTCAGCCTTGGGCCAGAGGACTGGCGACCACACTCCTGGGACTATGGATGGTCCTTCTGGTAAGTGTCACCCCACGTTCATCTCTTCCTCTCTGGAGCTGTTCCATCACCTGTTGGGGTGCTGCACACATCACCTCCAACTAACAGGAACATCCCTGTGGATTTCCAGCTGCCAAACCTGCAGGAGCAGGAGCCCCCAGGGCCAGGCAGGTTTGGAGGTGTGGGGACAGTTCTGTGCAGCAGCAGCTGTGCTATCAGCAGGTACAGAGCATTTGTAAATAAACAGCACCCACAATTACCAACACAGATTGAGCACTCTCATTAAAGTTCAATTTAGGAACATAATTGCCATGGCATTTCTGAGACTTTGAGCTTTTTTATTTTTTTTCCACCCCTTGTTTTTAATTAATGTCTCAGTTGAACCTTAGGGTGCAGCTTTGAACACAACTGCAGAGGAAGGTGCAGTGCTCCTGGCACGATGAGACTTCCCTGTGGATCATGGGGAGAAGGCTTGGGAAAATGGACTTGGCTTTTTTTTTTCTTTTTACTTTTCCCATTTATCTTCTAAAATCACATAAAACTAATTTGGCCAAGACACAGCAACTGTGTTATATTGCTTGCACGTTTATAAGAAGCTTACCAAGAGCAGGAGGCTGTGGAGAATAAAAATACCTGCAAACAACATCCCCAATCCTCCAGAGGCATCAGCCTCCTTGGATGGATAGGGAAAATACTTTCTTCTTGTAATTTCTAAATATAGCACATTATTTTCTTTCCATCTCAAAACAAAGACAACAATCTTTACTAACACCAACAAGTGAATACTTCTTATGCACAGCACAGCAGGGAATTATTAGTCTTTCATTCTCACCTCTTTCCACTGTGTTCCATAGGAGGAGTTCTACCATTTTAGCAACATGTTACAAAATACAAATCACATTATACTTAAAATCCAGCTTATTTGGTGTCTCAATAATGAATATTTATTGCATGTGATAATGGAATTATAAATACATTGCATTCACATATTTATAATATTTATATTAATATTTATAACAACTCTGTCACAATAATTGTATAATTTTCAATAGATTTAAATAATTAGGCATATTTGTCTTCAGTAATCTATTTTGCAATTTACTGCAATACTCAGACTTCAAAATGTTGTTAAATGTCTTGCATGATAAGCACTCATTAGATTATTCTCCTTCATCTTGTGCAAGCCAAGAGCCCCCATGGCTCAGAGTGGGCACCAGGGTCCCTCAGGGCATCCCGAGCTCTCCCTGGGCCCACTCATCCCACCCACACTTCCTGCTGGGACCTGTGTCCCACAGAGCTGGTGTTCCATGGGAGATGGGGCTGGGAGTTGGTGTCCCATGGGAGATGGAGCTGGGAGCTGTGTCCCACAGAGATGGAGCTCTGTCCCATGGGAGATGGGGCTGGGAGATGGTGTCCCATTGAGATGGGGCTGGTATCCCATAGAGATGGGGATGGGAGCTGTGTCCCCAGAGAAGGAGCTGGTATCCCATGGGAGATGGGGCTGGGAACCAATGTCCCATGGGAGATGAGGCTGGGAGCTGTATTCCGTAGAGATGGAGCTGTGTCCCATGGGAGATGGTGTTGGGAGCTGGTATCCCATTGAGATTGGGAGATAGTGTCCCATGGCAGATGGATTTGGGAGCTGGTATCCTATGGGAGATGGAGCTGGAAGTGGGTGTCCCATAGATATGGAGCTGGTGTCCCATGAGATATGGGTTTAAGAGATGTGTCCCATGGCAGATAGAGCTGGGAGCTGTGTCCCACAGGAGATGGGTTTAGGAGCTGGTATTCCATGGGAGATGGGTTTGGGAGCTGTGTCCCATGGCAGATGGAGCTGGGAGCTGTGTCCCACAGGAGATGGGTTTAGGAGCTGGTATTCCATGGGAGATGGGTTTAGGAGATGTGTCCCATGGCAGATAGAGCTGGGAGCTGAGTTCCATGGGAGATGGAGCTGGGAGCTGGGTCCCATGGGAGATGGGTTTGGGAGCTGTGTCCCATGGCAGATGGAGCTGGGAGCTGTGTCCCATGGCAGATGGAGTCCAGACCCCCGCCCTGTCCCAGAGCAGCCTCTCCCTCAGCTCTCCCTGGGCAGCCACAGCCAGGGAAGGCACACTGGGCTTTGGTTCAAGGACCAGGACTGCCCCTGGATTGGGTCTCACTGTGGAGGACTCTGAGATACTCACAAGCAGGGAAATTTGAGGGAGCAACGTCCCCTCTGCCCGAATTCCTGGGGTGAGAGCTCAGCCTCACTCCACACAGCCACCCTGGGAGCTGAGCTCTCTGCAGCCACTGCAGCCACAAAGCTCCTTCTTGCATTCAGCACTCTCCCTCCCTCCCTCCCTGCATCCCTCCCTTCCCTGGTGCTTCCAAGGCAGCCCATTGATCCATGCAGGATGTGGGGCAAGGTGCAAGCACCAGCTCAGCTGGGACAGGGCTGAGCAGCAGCAGCATTTCCAGCCTGAGGACAGCCATGGGGTCCCTCCTGCCATGCTAGTGATGGGTAGCAGACCTGGAAAAGGACAGGCTGGAGGTCAAAATAAGCCAAACCAAGGCTTCTGCCTTCCAGCTGACACTGAGGCAGCACTGCTGTACAGACCAGAGAACCTCCCCTGGCACCACCCAGACTCAAACACCTTCTTTAAGAAGAGTTAATTACAAATGCCCACCCAGCCTGGTGGAAAACCACACATGCAGGAATCATTTTCTGCTCCACCTGGTTTCTGGTAATGTCCTGGAGCATGAGCTTTGAGAAGCCCTGAGCCATCAGCTGTCACCACCACCCTCATTTCCAGCCTGCTGTGAATGTGCCACTGCAGCCCCCAGCCAGGGAACTGAAACAGCCCTGGGAATACTGCCCCATGGCCCAGAGCCAAAGGGTCTTGGGGATCCACACTGCCATCCCTTTCCCAAGGACCACTGGGAAAACTAAGTTTTCTGTGGCTCTACTTCCCCTCTGTCAAAAGGGATAAAAACACCCCTCCCCAGAATGAGGAAGGGATGCTCATGGTCTGCTCAGATGTCTCAGGGTGGTGTCTGTTATCCAAGCCCATTCCCAAGCCATTGGCAAGGTCTGGAGGTTGTTCTGGGCTCTGGCACGAGTCAGGAGTGGGCCAGGGGATTCTCCAGGCTGGGGATTTCAGTGCCCCTGAGGACCAGGAGATGTTGGAGTTCAGGCTCTCTAAAGCAAATAAATATAACAAGCCTGAGCTGTTTGAGCCATGGGGGAGCCTGAGAGTACAGCCCTGAGCTCAGCTGCAGGAGGGTCTATGGGTACAGCCCCAGCACATCTGGGGCACAGCTGGCATGGAGTAGTAACAGCATTGCTGTTAAAGAGGCCTTCACCTAAGGCACGTGTAACTCCTAGGGTAGGACAACCACTCTTTACAATTCAAAATAAATAGCATTTAACCAAGGTCCATAAAAACTAAAGTACATCTATCCTAATTGCCTAATTACTACAATTTCCCAAATGCCAGGCACTGAGAGTCTTTAGTCTGTATTTCCTTCTCTGAACCTTTCAGCACTTCTGATTTCATCAGAAACCATCAGAAAGATCCAAGAGTAATTCTCCCTCAAATGCCATTCCCCAGGCACCTCCCAGGCACAGTGAGCTTTTGGGTGGCTTCTTCCTGGACACTGTTTGGGAGCCCAGCTGGAAATGTTTGCAGCTGCTGGAGCTCTTCCCCACACTCCAGGTGGGAGGCAGACCCAGGCAGGCCAGGAAGATGCTGAGTGTGCCCCTCACACCCAGCACCAGCTCCATTCCTGCTTCTCCCCCTGCCAAGGGGAACTTCAGGGAACTTTGTCACCCCAGGGTCACCACATTTCCTTCTCATTTGCATCTGGCTAACAGGTTCAAAATTGACAGGGAAAGAGCAGCCTCCACACATCTCCTTGCCTCAGGAGTCCCTGCAGGACTTGTTATAAGCTGAATTTTGAAATCATTGAAATGAGCCATTTCTGTTTACTTGAGCCATTTTTCCCCCAGATTTTTCAGTCCATGAATATGTGCTCTTTTTCAAGTTTTGTCTAATTTGAAATGAGAAACTGCTTCCTTGTCTGCAGGTCCTTTGCAGAATGGGAAAATAGCTCATGCTGAGAGCTGTGTTGACAATGCGTATTTATAAGATAATGCTACTGGGGCTGGATACTTTCTGCTCTGCATAATTCACATCCATTTGTTACAGAAAAAGTGCAAAAAAGGAGCAGGTAAAGTGTGTCACCATCACAGGTGATGGAGTTAATTCAGCTGACTTAGGCAGCCACTGTGAGCTCTGTGTAGCCAGAGCTGATGGGCTGAGTGTGAAGCCAAGGGGAGCTGGAGGGCAGAGGAGCTCTGCAGACAAAAGAGGCAATTCAGGGCCTCTTTTTGCAGCCTCATTTCATGCTCAAAAAGTATCTCAGCTCCTTGGGGCCATGAGTCCCTTGCCACCCCCATCTGAACTTGAGGCCAGGGAGAACAAGAGCAGCTGGGGGGAAGCCCTGTCCACAAGCAGGGACCAGAGCAGCTCCCAGCTGACCCTGCTTGCCAGCACACCCAGGACAGCCCTTGCTGCTGTTCCAGCTTGAACCTGGGCCAGTCTCTTATTTTCTTCCACTTCCCTTCTCCCTCTGCCTCCCTGTGCTCCTGGTTGGTACTTGCAGGTGTGCTGGCCCTGGCTGGCCAAGGTTGGCACTGCCTTCACTCTGGAGGACTCAGCCAGGAAACCCCCAGGCTGGTGAGTCCACAAAATGGAAGTGTTGTCTTCTGCTCTGGTCAGGCTTTCAGAGACCAGACACAAAGCAGGAAGGCCAGAGGTGTCCATGAACCAGGAAAGAAGGAAATACAGTAATCTGAGGAAGGCAGGAAAAGCAGATTAGAAGCCATCCCTGCAGTGGCATTGTTCAGCCAGTGTCCCAGGGATGGGAAAACTGCTCCAGAAGACTCTGACATTGCTCCCTCCAGGAGTGTGTGGGGTTTTAACACTTGTCTGCCAGGCTCTGAGGCATTTCAGAGGAGATCAGGAGGTGTCTGGCCATGGTGTCACCAAGTGCTTACCTTAGCACACGGTTCTCCATGGCATGAAGGCTGAGCCCAGCCCCCTTCCCATGCTCCTGCCTGCCTGAGCATGAGCCACAGGTCTCTGGAGGAAAGATGAGCTCAGATGAGATGGGTTTGCTGGAGGAAAGATGAGCTCAGATGAGAGGGGTTTGCTGGAGGTAAGATGAGCTTAGATGGGTTTGTCACCTCCAGCTTCCCTGCTGCTCCCAGCCTGTGTGTGTGTGTCAGAAATGTGGCATGAGCTGCTGTGTAACCCAGCTCTGTCTGCTGGTTTCTCTCTCCACAGTCTGGCCTGGGGCTCCTTCACCTGCTGCATGGCAGCCTCTGTCACCACCCTCAACTCCTACACCAAGACTGTCATTGAGTTCAGGCACAAGCGCAAAATCTTTGAGCAGGGCTTTCGAGAAGAGCAGAACTTCCTAGACCAGGAAGCCATCAAGTACTTCAGAGAAAGGTCAGTGCAGTCAGTCACTCCATCAGGGGAGGTTTCCATGGACTCTGCTGGTTTCAGGCTCTCACCCACTTCAGCATTCGTGGGTGAAGTCTCTGAGGCACCTGGAAAAGGTGTGTGTGAAAGGCAAACACGAAAGGTCCTCCTTGCTTTGGTTTTTGATCAATTTTGTGTTGCCCCAGTGCCCACCCTTTCTCCTGTACTCATTGAAATCTTTACAGTATGCACCCAATTCACAAAAAGCTGTGCTGCCAATGTCAGCTGATTTTCCCTCTCTAGAAAGGTAAAACTGTGGGGGTGTGCCAAATGTGACATCCATCCTCCCTCAGCACGTGCAACAGGCACCTCCCAATAATCCCAACAGCTGCTGAGGCATTTTCCAGCCACCACCAGGCCACTTTGGAGCTGCCATCTCCCACATGTGATCCCATGCCCACACCCCATCCCTGGCTGCTTTGCACGACCCATCCTCTGGAGCAAATGCACACAAACCCAGCAAAACACCCACCCAGTGCCACCCACATGGTGCCACCAGGGTCTGAGGGGACTGCAGTCCTGGTGGGTCCCAAGGCCCAGAGATGCTCTGTCACTTTGCTCCCCTGCCCTCATTATTTGGAGAGAAAGTTCAGGCTTTGTTTAAAGCTGTGGATTGTGAAGAACACACAGATCCTGAGCTCACTCAGCAGGGATGGGCTCCACAAGGGGATGGATCCTGACAGGATGAAGAGCTGAGATGTACAGAAAATCCTCACCAAAATCTATGGCCTGAAGTGATATGAAGATATTTTGGGGGCAGGAAATATAAGCAGGATGCATGGCTGTTTGTCAGACTAGTGGGGCAGTTTCTCCATGTTGGAGAAGCTCTGAGGGGACAGAAGGTTTGGAATTTCAGCATTTCAGCAGCAGAGTGAGGAGCTCTCCTGAGAGGGCAGAACTAGAGAGCTTCCATGCTTATTGCTTTTCCTTGGTTATCTCATTCATTATTCTGTTGTTGCAGTTATCCCTGTGCTAACATCCAGGTTTTCTCCCTGCCTTTTAGACAGTCTGGAAGGAAAAGAGAAATGAGGCAAACCACCATGATTTTCCTAATTTTGCATTTGGACATGACAGTGAATTCTAAAAAATTCTCTGTGGGAGCAAAGAAAGCCCAGACACAGTGAAGAGGAAGGGGTCAGTGTGTGCCTCAGGGTAAATCAGCACTCAGGGAGGGAAACCAGATGAATTTTTGAAGTGAGAATTGCAGATTGGAGCTCAGGAGAACTATAAGGAGCAGTATCTTGAGTTAGACTGGAAAATGCCAAGGAGACTTGTTGAAGTAGCACTAGTGGAGCAGTAAATAGCAGAATATATTAATGGCCCAGAGGACAGGGACCCCTCTCTCTCTCTCTCTCTCACATGGGCATTGTGGGTTTGGTTTGGGCTCCTCCTGCCCTCACAAGATGACACAATCCCACCCCCAACAATTCCCTCCTCGGTCACCTCCTCCCAGCCCTTCCACACACACTTGGCACACTCAGCTCAAGCATGTGGTGTTCCCTAACTTCATGATTATCACTTGCCTTTTTTATATCACATTATTTTAATTGTTGTATCTGAATACATAATAGGAAGCCCAGAGACAGTGTTACCATGGGATCATTCTAGAGATTCAAAGCTGTGCAGCAATATACAAATTTTTTTTAATTTTTAAAGTGATCATATTCATGCTCAGCTTCACTGCTGTGCCCTGGGGATGCTCTGACTGCAGGGGTCCAGGGCTGTCCATTAACAACACCCTGTTGCTGCACGCTGTGGGTGCCCTCAGTCCCACACAACTTCCCTGAGCTCCCATCTGCCTTTGCACAAATAGAAAATAAAATAAATCCTCTTTCCTTCCTGTGCACATACCCAGGGATACTTCACATTCCCTCCTACTCCTCCACCTCCATGTTCCTTTTCATACCTCATGAATAAAACCCTCCAGCCTTTCTTCCTTCCAGTTACTTTGCACATCTCTTCACCCTTTTTGCCTTTTCCTTTGCCTCAGTGCAGAGCCAGCACCCCCTGGAGCACATATCCAACCTCTGGGCTGGGCACACCCTGTGCAACAGGCACTTTCCTGTATGCCTCTGAAAATTAAACTTTATTATTATTCCAACAGCTCCATTTAGCACCTGGGACTCAGGGAAGGAAAGTGTCAGCCCCATTTTGCATGATAAAATTTTTTTGTGGGAATATTATCCTACAGGCCTCTGCTCCCAGGGAAAAAAATTTGCTTTATGAAAAATACTGACAGTAAAATGCTGCTAATCTTGCACGTGTTTTCTCAACTCTCTCATTGCATTGTGCTTCATTTTAATTGCATGCAACTGCATAGAACAGCAGAAGATCTGCTGGAAATGTTGATGTAAGAGCTGCAATGGCCCCTTGGGAGCTCCCAGCTGTGCTGCTGTCCCTGGAGGTGCAGGGGATGAGCCCCATCACCCCTGGTTTGCTGCCTGATCCCCCTCCAGCAGCTCCATCCTTTGCCTCACCCTCTGTGGCCCTGCTGCTCTTCAACCTCAGCCTGCCCATCCCAGGGCAGCCTCTGCCCTGAGAAGGTGGGGAAGGCCTTTAACACCCCAGGAATGTCTGTGTGCACCCCAAATTCTGCTCCACAGCCTGCCCTGAGCCCACCTCAGGAGCTGCCCAGCCTCAGCCAGGAGCACATCCAAATCCTCTGTACCCTGAGCACCTCACTGCTCCTACACTGGGAAAACACTGAAGCAGCTGCTGAAAAATCAAAGATTCATGGTGTTACATCCACTTATGTCCCACCCAGCTTGTGATACTTTGAGAAGTCCAGACAAAACAGACTCTGTGGTTCACACTATAAAATTGAAAGACACCAGAGCTCTTCAGATATAACAGGTACAATAGCCCTCAGGGTAACTCTGAGAAAACCAGGTCAATTATACAGAATTGGAGGTGTTATTCATGCTCTAAGTGTTCTAGAAAATTATCAGAATTAACTGCAAAGTCAGCTTTCAGTCTTTGTCCTTCAAGTGTTTTTCCTTCCTTTTTTCGTGTTCTCCTTTGAAATCAATGTCTGTCTATAACTTTTGCTCATCTTTTTCATTTTTTTAGTTCATAACAAGTATCTCTCTTCCATCCCTCTCAGTTTCTCCTCCTGCTCTGTTTCACATGGTGACTCTTGCCCCATGTGGTGATGAGCACAGTCCCTCACCTGAGGTTTACCCCAGCCAGCAGAGCCCTCACTGCCCTCCTGCTTCCTCCCTTCCTGCTCTGAGGATCCCTTTAGGAATTAGCTCTTATATGTTACCTGTTTATCTGTAATAAAATATTGTTTGCTGGGTTAATTTGCAAGAAGAAAAGATTAGTGATATGGAGCTTCATTCTTGCAGGTATCTAGGCATTTTACTAGATGTCACTTTAAAATGCAACCTGGCCTTTGCTGCTGGCAGTGTTGTCCTGGCAGAAAAAGGGCATTTTACAGGTAACCATTGGGAAAAATCCAACTCTGTATCTTTCACATAACCAACATGAAATGATTGATACAGAAGCAAGAAACTGTGGTTTATCTTAAATATGTGCATTTTTTTCAATTAGTCCTTTTCAATTAATTAATCAATAATTAATTTCTGTTCTTACAGCCTGTGCTTTATGGAATATTAAGCCAAAGATAAGCCAAAGGGACAGGGATTCTTTGTTCTGTCCCATAAAGTCTTGTAATCTCTGTGACAGCAGCTGCAGGGATGGTGACAGACCTTCTCCTCTTCCCCTGCCCAGCTGTTTAGGAGCTGCTGTTTGAGCAGCTTTAGCTCTCCCCTGCTGTTTTGGCAGCTTTTTCCCTATGGCTGTGTAATAATTAAGATGCATTCACAAGAATTCTGCTTGTTCAGACCAAGCAGCTCCACCAGCACTATCCCCACATCCACCCAGGCAGGGCCAGCACAGCCAGCTCACCCAGACTCAATCCTTTCCCAAGTTTCTCCTCAGTTTCTTGCCTTCATTTTTTTTAATATATTTAAAAAAACCTTTCAGGCACCATCCCCACCACACCTTTCCCTTCTCCCAGGACTCTGGTGGATCTTGCTCTCAGGTAAAGAATGAAAACTTTCCTCTGTGCTCCTTGCCTCTTCTGGGGGCAGCTGCTGGAAGGGCAGAGGGAGCCCTGGGCACGGGGCACAGCTGCAGGGACAGGGACAGGAGCAGCTCCAGGGAGGACAAGGGAATGTCCAGGGTGGAGGTGTGTGAGGACCAAAGCCTGAGGTGAAGGATATGGGGCCTGAAAGGGTGGAAATCCAGTCCAAGTGAGATCCTCGGGAGAGCTCATCACTGCCTCAGGCAAGGAATGAAACATTTCTGGTGTGAGGGAACTGGAATTGCCCATGGCCTCTTTAGTGAGGACAAGAGCAGCTTTGGGATGTGCATCCAGGCTGGTCAGGGCTGCAGAGCCCCACTGCAGAGAGGGCTCAGGGGCTTTCCCAGCCTGGGAGCCAGACAGAGATCACAGAGCCCTGCTTCAGTCTGGGATCCAGCCTTGTGCTCCCTGTGAAGCCAATCCCACTTACCAGGGGCTGTTAAACCAACACATTTAGCAAGAAAATCTGGAAGATTCAGCCTCCCCCAGCTCACCCATCCCTAGCACAGCGTTTGCAGCTGTCCATCAACACCCATTGTGCCACTGCAGCTGATCTCACAACATTTCACAACATTTTTCTTGCTGACTGGGCCCTTACTCAGATCTGCAACACCAACCTAAGCAGGCAGATGCTACTGGTGAAATTCTGGAGTGAACTGAGTTCAAACTGCCATTGATAGCAGTGCAGACAAAATGTCTCTGCAGGGACAGAAAATGTAGTTTTAAGTGCTAGGAGCAGTTTGAAACAGACAGCAGGACCAAAGCTATTGCAGAGCTAATAAATCAGGACTATTCCCAACACTGTGAGAACCAGAACTTTTCGAATCATCATTCACATGCCATTTTTTCCCTTTTTGCACATTTCTGTAATGTACCATACTCACAGCTTGCCTCCTCTAAGTCCATTGTGCTCGTGTCAGATGTGCAGATCATACCAATGCCTTCCAAAGACTTGCCAACCTTTTGCTCTGATTTCCTGCTTGGTCACCCAGGTACCTGAGCAGGGTTTCAGTTACTGACCTGATGTACCTCCCATTGGCAGAGTCAGTAGCTCTTCACACAGACATCAATATTTCCAATCTTCCCATTCCCCTTTCATCCGTGCACAGGGATAAGTGCAACCTCCTGCCTTGGATTTGTTCTGTACTTTATTCTGCAACAGGAAGCTTTATCCACAGAGCTGCTCCTTCTGGAAATCACATGGACTGGCACTAAAATGGTGCAGCAGCATCCCCACTTCCAACACACACACACTGCCCAATGCTGCTGGGCCCCAGTGCTTAGATCCACCCTGGAGAGGGGGAGAGTGGAGAGATGCAGCCCTGAGCCCCTCATTTCTATTCCCCAAGGCCTCTTTACATGAGCTTTCCCCAAGAGGGGCAAAGCCAGGGGAACCAAGTCCTTCCTGAGCCCATCACCATCTGCATGGTGGGCCTGGCTGTAGATGGAGGAGCCCAGGTACGTTGGACTCTTACTGGTTTTGACCCTTTTTGTGAACATTTGGGAGCAGCTTTTCTTTCTGTTCAAGGTGCTACTTCTATATTCTCTTTTCCAGGACTGAGGAGGAGAGGGCTGAGGCTGGGGACCTGAGGTTACAGTGCCTCCATAGCTGCTCCCCAAATAGTAAGTGACCATGAATGTGTCTGGCACACAATGGCTTGTACTGTCCCCACGCTGGCTCCCGGGGCCCAGAAACAGGTTTGGAGTAGGAAGCTTTGGGAACAGAGGTTTGTTGCTTTCCCAGACAGCCTTGCCCAAGAGATAACCAACCAGCATAAGAACAGTACAGAATTCTCCAGCATTCAATTTAGGATGTGCACATATCCTATAATTTTGTGTTATCTCAAGAAGCTGTGACTTCATAGTAGTTTAAAAATATGCTCTAATTTACACCTGTATAACTTTCATTATCACTACCTTTTTTCATCTATCTTTATCACCAATTCATGATGATGCATGCTATTGAATATAAAAATGATTGAAAGCAGCTTTGGTAGACAATAACGTTAGTATAATTAATGCCATTTCTTGCACTTTCTCTGGAAATTGCTGTGCTTTTATTCAGTGTTTGCAAAAGCTCTTGCTTTAAGCTATGGGAATCAGTGGTTCAATGTACAGAGCAATGTTGGAGCATGGCTCCTGCCCAGCTCTGAATACTATACTTTTTCTTTACTCTCCAGGAAAGATGTGTGCAGTTTCATGCATCTATTTCCTTGGAAAGAAAGCAAGTGATCCTTCATTCAGCAGGAGGGAGCCTTGGGAGAGTGACTTGCTGGCTCTGCGCTATTAAAATTTGGAAACCTGATGGCATTTTGCTGCCTCTGTCTTGCTGAGATGCACATCTCAGCCACATACTCATGGAAGCTTGGTGTGTGTAACCCCCACCCCTGAGGGTCCTGCTCCCTCCCCAGACCTGCTGGAACAGCTCTCCAGTCCCATGTCACTGCAGGTGGTGTCCCCACAGGCATGATAGTGCTGGCACTGCTCTCCAGCTGGGTTTGTCATCAGCTCATTGGTAACTCCTGCTCCTTGAAAATGTCATGTCAGTCATGGACCTCTCCACAGGCAGATCCATGTCCTTCATTCTCACAGGCCTGAAAATGTCTCTTGGGACAAAATTGATCTGGGTCATGTTTCCTGAGAATGTTCCTCACCTGCCAAGCTCCTGGCAGGTTCTCAAATGTGTTTATTTTATTATTGAAGCCTGTCCAGAGGTCTTTGTTTTAAAGAACCAATAACAAGTCTTGGCAATAGGTGTTCCAAGGAATATGGCCAGCCCTGTCCCAAGTATTTCCATTCTAAAGGACCCAGAGCTCACCCCATAGAGTGCTGACAGCACTGGGAAGGCAAACCCCAAACAAGAAGCCCAGAGTCAGGTTAAAGAACAGTTGCCATCCCTCAATATTCCATCAGGCTCAGCCTCACATCCTTACCTTCTGTAATGAAATCAGATCAATATTAATGAAGTGACAGGAGGGAAGTTGTGCTCTCAGTTCACAGTTTACTTACAAATCCAATAGAAGCTGCAAAATGCTCATTATCCATGCTTATTAGGGAGGAAAAACCATTAGTTACTGCTGCTTGGGATGGCACAAAGCCTCACAACGCTCAGATGAACCTCTCCTTCTTCAAGCAAGTCCACCAAGCCATAACTGGCCTGGGCCTGACCCCAGGATCCTCCTTGATGCAGGTTCCAGGGTCCTACACTCCCAGTCCTTGTCACATTCCCCGTTCCAGGGGCTCATGGCCAGCAGAGGATTGAGAATGGAGAGAAAACAGCAAGAGAAGGGCTTGGCTAAAGGCAGAGCAGCCACCAAGGTGACACTGACCCATGGGTGGTGAGGAAGAAGAGGACACATCACCTGGAACAGACCAGCCCAGAGCCACCAAGGTGACACTGACCCATGGGTGGTGAGGAAGAAGAGGACACATCACCTGGAGCAGACCAGCCCAGAGCCACGTGCCAGCAGCAGAGGAAATGCCAGCAGGACACCGGGAGCGCTCCATGGACACTCCCAACAGGGGTGGCCGCTGCCAGCAGGACACCAGGAGACACCACCTGGGGCTGCTCCTGCTGCTCTCCTCAGCAGCACCTCATCCCCTGCAGCACCTGCCAGCTCACCCAGAGGGCTCTGAGGAGGTTCCAGCCCGAAGCAAACTGCAGATGAGGAGAACTGGCTCATCCTCAGGCGTCGTGAATCTTTCTGTCCTCCCAGCAAGACAAATCAGGGAATCTGTCCTTGTTGAGAGGATTTGGGGGAGAGTCCCTGAGGAGTGAAAGAGCAAAAGCTGTATAAAGAGGAGAACGAGGCTGAGCAGTTGTGGAAGACAAACACTACCTGGCCAGGTGATTTTGGAAGAGAGAATGTTAAAGGTTTTTGAGCAGCCCAACAGCACTGTGGGAGCACAGGTAGCACAAAGGGCCTTATGCCAGGGCAGGATATCAGGTTCCTCTGTTGGCAAGACTGAGCTCTCCATTTTGAGAAGTGACCTTAAATTGTAAATTCCATCAGAAGCTTGAATCCAGAGTAGACTCAACCAGGACAGTGCAGTTATTCAGTCTTGATAATTCTGTGTTAAACCATTTGATGTCCATCTCTGAACTATAATTTTCTTTTAGCAGGGTTAAAAAGAAAATTATTTTATTTCCTTTAAACCCCTTGAGCAGGGTTTAAACTTACCTGAGAACAGCACCAGGGAGCTCTAACCATAACTTGGCATCCTCTGCTCTCCCCAAGCTGCCTTCCTGTGCAAACATATGGCACTGGCCCCTATACATCTGATACCCCCGGACATACCAAATTTAGCATTTCCACACACTTTTAATTGTCATTTTTGACCTTGGAGGTCTCAGCTTTTTCTTTCAGAAGTGCAGGGCTGGGAGATCTCAGTGCTCCAGCTGTGTATATCCCCTGCACAAAAATATAGAAGTTTCACCTCAGGATATTTTTGTCGTTGTTGCACAGTTATTTATTAGCAAGAAAAGCACACTGTTATTAGCTCACAGCCAGCAATAGTCCCTGATTTCAGACATCTGTATGTCCATGCCACTCCCACCCTTCCCACCATGAGGCATTAACGTGAGGAGCCTGGATCCCACGGGGCAGGTGGGAGAGGTGCAGATGGTGAATGTCAAATGGGCAAGAGAGAGGCAGGAGAAATATCACAAAGGACAAGGAGAGACAGGTGTGGTGGCAGAGCCAAGGAAGAGATAAATAGCCCAGAAGAGGAAGAGCTGAGCAGGAAACAGCAAACTCTCACTGTCTGTGGCTGAAAGCCTTGGTGTTATTTGAGGCAGATAAACCCAGAGTTCAGGACACCAGCTGCTCTTGTAGAAAAATGAGAGATTATTCAAAATTAATTCAGTGTTAAAGAAATAATATGTCACTGTTTTGGCAGCGTGGGCATTTCAGAAGGGTCACCTGACAAAGAGGAGGCCTTGAAAAAAATAGTTTTATTCTCATGTCATCACCCTGTAGGCATTTCCCCTGGGTCCATCCTACAGCTCTTTTCCCATCCTCCCACCCCGGCTGTCTACAGTGAGATTTATGCAACCAATCCCTCAGTGCTTCACTCTGAAGCATAGTGTAATTTTTTCCTATTCAGACAAGTTCATCAGAAGAACTCTAGGTTTAAAACACAGTGGAAACAATTCATAAAAAAAAAAAACAAACCAAGAATATCCACTGGTTGGTTTTTTTTTCCCTCGGTCATGAGCGCCACGGAAGCAAAGTGCTGCTGGATGTGCAGGCAACTTTCAAATGTCTCCAAAAAAGTCTGTAGCACCAGCTCAGCTGGAGAGGGCAAGGCACAGACGGCAGCCAAGGTCACTGTGACAACGGGGAACATGCTTTATATGCTGAGCAGCACAGGCTGGGAGGCGGCAGACAACAAGGGCTTGACGCATTTGAAGTGTCGCTCAAAGTTGAGCCAAGGTTTCTCCTTGTGGAGGTACCTGACAGCTGCAATCAGCTGCCTATTTCATGTCAGCATTGATTCCAACTCCAGGTCTTGCAATTCTTCCTGTAATTTATTCAGTTCATAGTGATTCACCACGTAGAAAAAAAAGCGAGTGGGGAAAAATCCCCTCTGATAAAGCACCATGGTTACGGGTCGAAGATCCAGCCTTGCTGCACTGACAGCAGTGGGAATCTCATTCCTGTCTTCAGGCAAAGCCTTGTCCACTAGGAAATTCCACAGCTAAAGGTCTCAGTTCTGTCCTCATTTACCTCTGCTAACATCCAGACTGACATTTTGCTTTAACATTGCTTCTTGAGCTACCAGTTTTTCTGCTTCCGAGATAAGGAGGATGATAAAAGTAAATGCAGTCCTGTATGGAGCATGGCAGCTCCTAAAAACTATGGGGTGGAAAAGGGAAGCAAAATAAGCTGACAGTTTATAATACATTTTTTGTTTCCTCCAGTGCACAGGTGAATTGAAAGGTTTCTTATATAAATTTCAGTGGGATTAGTTATGAAACGTGCTTTCTGTCACTCTTTTAAATTGCATCTTTCAATAAATGCTTCATCTCCTACAGCTAATCCTGGATTTATGCAAAAAACTCCCCAAACCACCCCCCTCAAAAGCCAACCCTGTCCCACACTGCTAAACATGTGAAGTCTTTCAGACTGTATGTGCACCCAAATAGCCTTTCCCTTACTGTGCATATCCTAACCCCCTAGAATGGAGGTGGGGATTGTTCTCAGTTCAGATAGTTTGACATGGTGAGATATTTTAGGATAAATACATGTCATTTTAACAGCCAAAATGCATTTTTGTTTTAATTGCCTTAAAGTGGAGTTGTTTTCTTGTCTCCCGTGGTCCAAAGCCTGAGCTACTGACCCTGACATGCAGGGAAGGGGCAGCAATCCCTCTGAGCCAAATAACTCTGGTTTTCCTGGAAAAAACCCTTTCTATTCATCAGGGACTCTCCTGCAGCAGGCACCATAAAGTCAGTGGGACCAGAGGTTCCAATGGAAGAGAAGGATGGTGAGGTGGAACTCAGAGGGAGAAAAGTGAGAGGATAAAGGGGAATGGGGGGAAGAATAAATTATTTTCACAGTTATACAGAACCACAGAACAGCAGAGTGTGGACAGGGACCCTGGAGGGCTCTGCTCCAGTCCTGGGCTCCCAGGCTGGATCAGGCTGCTTCATTCCTTGCCCAGTTACATTTGAACATGCCCAAGGATGGAGATCCCAGTACCTCTCCTGGCCTCTACCCCACTGTTTGAGCACCCTCAGGGTGAAAAAGCTTTTCCTCATGCCCAGCTGGCAATGCTGGCCTTCCAGTCCTGTTTAGCCAGGTTAAGAAGGGAAGGCACTCCCAGGTGCTCCCTGGGACATGTCTGAGCTTGTTTTCTCTCCTGCCCTTTATATAACCCATTTTATGATTCCTTTTAGGCTCTGCTTTTATGCAGTAGCTCTGTAACTGTCTGCATTTCCAATTATAAAACCTTTAAATTTGATTTAGACCTGATAATTAAGCTGTGATTTAGCAAATTAACCCTATTGAAGCCCAGAGGTGTGAGACATGCTCTTTAGAACCTTAAATGTTTGGTGTTTAATTGCATCCAACACTGAGAAAAGTGCAGGGAGGAGGAGGAGAAGTGGCTGTGTAGCTAATTCAGGCCACAGGACAGGACCTCATGCACAGATCTCACACATCCCATCCAGACCAGGATTTGCTGCTGTCCTTCCACCACAAGGATTTACCAGATGCACAAAAAGACTCAGTTGGTCCCTGGCATCACTACAAAAGCTTGTCATGTCCTTTGGCTGTTAGAAATCCTGCACCATGATCTGCACAGTGATTGTCTTTGTTCCCCTTCAAGGTCAAAGCATTTTTAGCTGCATTCCCTACCTGCCAGGACAGTTCCAGGCCACAGGGGTGAAACATTTTTCTCTCTTGCCATCAGTATTGACAAACTAAGAAAAATTTAGCCATCCTCTAATTCCCTGGGTTCCAGGCAGTGCTCCCAGGAGACTGAAGCATGGAAGGAAGGCAGGTCTTCACACTGGGCAGGATGGGCAGGGAGAGGTGCTGTGGCCACCTGCAGCCAGGCTTTTGTGTTCTCAGAGCCATGATCTGAGCAGCTTTCATCCCTTCCTGTCCTTCCCCAGCACCAAACCCTTGGTTCTCGCAGAGCTGTGTGATTTTTGGGAAGGAGAACGTGGATGTCCCAGTGGTTCTCACTCTGAGGACAGCTGAGATGTGCTCAGTCAGCAGCAGGGAGGAGCTGGTCCTGAATTCCTGTGCCTTTTTCTCAGATGCTTTGCTCCTAGTCATGAGAAGCAGAGGGTTTATACAGACACAAGAGGCAAATCAGCCTGTGGGGAAATGCAGTTGTGGGAAACAGGCTTAAAATTGTCCCAAAATAGGCCTAAAATTTTCTTATAAGACTTTAGCCCAGTCCAGAGGAAAAAGTGTGTGTTTGTCTTTCTTTAGGGCTTCACAACACCCAGCTCTAAGTGTCACTAGCCCGCAGAGGAACAGGAGTGACCATAATGCTCAGAAAATCCCCCCATTCGCTACGTCAAGCTCTTCCAGCGACACATCAAGCAGCTCTTCACTTTCATCAGAACCAACCAGCCAGATCTCCATGGTTCAGGATCAAACCCTGCTGGACATCACCTCCATCACTAGATTGGCCCCAGGGGAATCACCAAACCCTCAACCACTTGAGCAAAGAGATACAAATTTAGCAATATCGTGTTCCAGCCCACTCGGAGCAAGGACTATTCCAGCATCTCGCCCAGCCAGCCTCAGGCTCAGTCTAACACCCAGCTCAGCCAAGCCACAGCAATACTCTGACTGCTCTCCAGTCAGCCCAGGGATCAATGCAGCTTCCTTCTCCACCTTCTGTCCTCACTCAGCACAAAACGTACGAGCTTCAGCTTCAGATCACACACTGACCCCAACCAGGACAAGCACAAGGCCTCCAGCAACAGCGACTCCTGAAGAGAGTTCCCAGGCTCCTGGCTATTCTAAAACTGAGTTAAAGAATACAGGAAAGGGGTTTGAATCAGATCTGGAAGATCCTGATCATGAGAGGTATGTATCCAGAGCACACAGGTGTCTAAGTCCTCAAACAGCCCATGTTGGTATAGAATCAGTAAAAGCCCTCCCCTAAAAAAAAGTTAAACATCTTTTATGATTCAGATGTTCCCAGTGTTTGTTTTCCAGTAGCCACCCTGTGCTTCCACTAAACCCTGTTAGCCAGGAAGCAAAATGCCCTATTTCCATATACCCATGAGCTCTCCAGACCTCATGACAGACCTGGGCCAGGCTGTCACCCTCAGCTCCTCCACAGGGCACAGTTTTCAGGTGCCTCCTTTCCTTCCAGAGGAGGCAGCACAACTTTCCCTTGTAGCACAGAGAGAAGCTCTGCTGTCCCCTGGAGCCTGACAGAGCAGAGCAGAGCAGAGCAGAGCAGGGGATGGTGCTCAGTGACATGGCCAGGATGTCCCCCCAGAGCTCCACTGTCTGCTATGAGCCCAGGCAAGCTGAGCTCACCCCACTCCTCCGAGCCTCTGAACTCCACCCTGTCTCTGCCACTTCTTTCCTTGGCAGGAGATTTGTAACCACACAGGAATTCCAAGCCATGGAGAAAGAGCTAGAAGATGTAAAGGAAGACCTGAAATGCCTGAAGTGGAAGGTGAGACACATAGGTGAGACGGTGCAGCCCCTGGCCGAGGACAGCAAGAGGTACAACGGCTACACCCTGATGGAGCTCAAGGCCATGGTGCAGTTTGAGGATGACCCTTACAAGGCTGCCCACAAGATCCTCACTGCCCTCTTCAGCGATGTCTACTGGCCACAGCACCCAGGCACTGAGCAGGCCTGCAACTCCTGCTCCCTGCCCAAGCCCAACATAGACCCAGAGCTGTACACAGTCTACTGTGACATCCTGAAAAGCATATTCCCTGGAATTAGCAGCCAGACATGGAGGGAAGAGACACAGCACGTGCAGAAAGGCACCCAGAGTGCAGTGCAGTAACAGCAGAGCCCAGAGGTGCTGTGCAGAGCCAGGTCTGCAGTGACTTCAGAGGACTGGGCTGTGCTAGGTCCCGTTGGTCCCTTTAGGATTGTCTGTGAAGGTGTTGGTGAGCTCTGAGCCCTCATGCCACTTGCCCAGTGACACAGAGTGGGATGGCATCCTGCACTCTTCCCACATGTTAGAAAACAATTGCTCCTTTGGTGTCTCTTTCAATCTATGGACGTTTCCTTGTTTCCAGCAACTACAAATGCTGACAAAAGAATCCCACGAAGGCGTTGTACGTCCAAGCAAGGGCCTTCTCCCAGCCCCAAACAGACCAACCAACCAACCAGCATCTGGGTAGTTTCTATTTTCTAGAGTGTATCATTCATTAAATGACATTACTTGTTAGAAAATTGTGCCTGTTCTTTTTTATTTATTTGTCTAAAAGTGCTTTGCACATCAAATCAATCAGCATTGTCACCTGAACGCACACTGGAATGAGACCTGTGAATTTCAAACCTTCCCCTGCCCAACTGAATCCTTGGTTTCAGGGGCACAAAACCAGAGCAAAGTGGTGAGCAGCCATGGAGAGCCCAACCAGGTCATGGGGATCAGGGTACAATGCTCTGCCATGTGCTCCTAAATCACCAACCCAGCAGTGAGACAGGGGAAGGTCTGTGACCTGCAGCTCTCCCAGTCTGTGGGGACTGGGCTGACAGAGCAGCTCAGATGTGTTAACCCAGCTGAAAGGGCCCCTCAAGGTGAGCAGTGCCATGGAGCCTGTCCCAAGGGAAGGAGGACACACAGGAACACGGCCCTGGAGCTCCATCTGGGAACCAGCACCGTGCCATGCATGAACAGTTTGTCCCCCAGGTTCCTCCACAGGCCTGGCCTTGCAGCCTGCTCTGTAAAGGTGGGAGTGGAGGGCAGCAGGGATGTCCTTGCTGCTCAGTGGCAGTGGCAGCCACACTGCCCTGCCCCACTGGTTCACCCAGAGTCAGGGACACTCCTTGGGAAGAGTCACTTCCCTGGTCTCAGTGTGACAAACACATCAAACCCACCCCAGAACATCCATCCTGCTGCTCCTGAGGAGGGCAAGAGGCAACCTGAGAGTTCAGCCCCCCTTCCCCTCTGCTGGGCTCTAATCCACTTCTAAAGCTTATTCCAAAAGTAACAGGGAGGAGGAAAAAAACCAATTACAAACGCACTGAAAGGAGATCATTCCCAGCGCCAGCACAGATCCCGACACCCTGGGTGATGGGAGGGGAACACAGCCACACCCTGGACCTGCTGGGCACATCTCTGTGGGGACACTGACTTTGTGCAGAGCTCCCAGCTCCCTTTCAGCAGGATGGTCTCTGCTGCACTCACAAAGACATTGGTTGAAGCTCCCTTTAAAATAGATAAAATAAATTGCTCCAATAAATTGGTAGCAATTTATTTCACTTCCAAACTGCTGTGCAGACATAGGCATGGCACTGCCCACACTGCAGCCTCTGTGCCACACTGCAGCCAAGAGCCACAGCTGGCACCCCCAGGAAAACCAGGGCTGTGCAGTGTGAGCCCTTGGGACAGGGACAGCCCCCAGAGGGGCTGGGAGAAGGCAGCTCCCTCACAGGTGGGCACTGGGCTGTGCAGGATGATGGGAGCCTCTGGAGACACTCTGGAGTCACTGGAGATGTTCTGAGTGTCCCCTCAGAGCAAATCCCCCAGGGAGGACCATCACAAAGCCAATGGAAGGCTCTGTGCACTGAGTCTCACACAAACACCCTCTGCATCCTGTTCTGCTTTCATGGCTCTTTCCTGTAGGAAAACCAAAACCTGTCCCTTTGGATGACCTGGGTGGGACTAGGCTGATCCTGCTCCCACAGAACACACACAGGCACTGCTCCACACTCATTTTTCTGGGGCAGCCCAGACCCCCAGCTCTCTCTGAGGTCTCTCTTTGGAGCTTTCCATAACCTCCAGTGGACACTGACAAAAACACATTTAGCAATACCCATCTTTAAATGTTGCATTGCCTGCCCTCCCTGCCTGTAAAATCTTAATTCATTTGTTCCTGTGAGAACAGGCTCTGTGGTTTCTCATGCTCATGAGATCAAACAATATGCTCAATTTTCTCTTTTAGTCTCATTCTCCTCATGCCTCAGATCCAGCACAAGCCCATGAATTATTTTTATTAACCTTACATCACCAGAGCTGGTTCTGTCAAATACTCTCAGTTCTGGGTCCCTTTCAGGTTTCAGTGTCTTCTTCCACAGGGTCAGTGGTACTGTGAATCACCTCCACCCACTCTGGAGATGTGCATCAGGTCCTTTACCCTGATAGTCTTGGCTTTCAGCTATTCCAGAGGAATTTCCAGGGTATTTGCATCCAGCTGGAGCTGGCCAGTCTTGTCAGAGTTCTATACATTATTATTATTATTATTATTATTATTATTATTATTATTATTATTATTATTATTATTATTATTATTATTATTATTATTATTATAATATAGTAATAGTAATAATAATATGTATCTGCACCTTCTGAGCCCTACAGTCTGTCTCAGAGCCTTGCCAGCCACAGCAGCCCAAGTGCTCAGGGGAAGGGGAAGAGAGCAGCAGGACAAACCCACTCCACCTGTCCTTTACAGACTCCTCAATTCTTCCTTTCCCTCTGCTGCATTCATACCTTGAAGGCAGCTCTTCTCTGTGCAGATGTCTCAGCCTTCAATTACTGCATTATCTCTGTGACCATTTCCTTGTGCTTGAGGCACCTTCCCTGATTTCTACACAGGTAGAAAAATCCATTGCTTTTCAACTCATTTTCCTCTTGTTGATGTGCATTACCAAGTCCTTTCATCCTTCCCCAAGTCTCAGCTTCCCTTGCTGTTTTGCTGGGGATTGAAGCACAGCTGTCTGCCCACCATCCCTGAGAGTTTTTCTGTGTCCAGACTATTTTTTGTGCTCTCACCCACTCCCAACACAACAGGAGGGTGAGGGCTGGCCGCCCACACCTGCAGGAAGAGCCCTTCTCCCTGCAGAGCACAGAACTGAGTCAGCACAACCAAACTAAGACAGCAGTGTCTTAAATCTACAGGCCTGAAAGCAATTTTTTGGCCATGATTTTTAACATCCTGTGCTTGCCAGAATGTGCCCTGTTACAAGCTTGCTCTGTCTTTAGGCTCTAGGTCTTGCTGCCCGCTATTCAGACAGAAAAGCAATTACACAGCCCCATTACTGTGACAGTTAAAGAGATTCAGCCATTGTTCTTCTTGGACAATTCACACTGATTCCAACCCCTCCTGCCTGGCCCCTTAGCATAAATAAGCCTTCTCTGCAAAATGTTATCACCTCCACTTGTATGGAGACAGGCAGGGCAGGCAATCAGACACACAGTGAAAAATTAGCCTTTAAATCCATGTTGCATTCTGTCTACTCTTCATTAAACTGGTTTTTTTTCTCTTGAACACATATTCTCGAGCTCTAAGACCCAATACCAGACCAAATTACTTACTTTCCTTTTCTCTCTTAACTACAGGCATTACATTTGCTATTTTCCAGCCATGCCTGGGTCCAGAGTCATTAGTATCACACTCATTCAAGGGCCATGCTGGCTGCTGGGCATCCATCCTGCCTGTGTCCTGAGGGCCTCAGAGCCTGGCACAGGCTGCCTCCCCCTGTCACCTCCCAGAGCAGATGTCTGGTCAGAAGTGTGAGGACAACAATATTTTTTTCCAGCCTCAGGCAATCTGCAGTTTGCACTGATTGATTGCATTAAATAAGCAACCTATTAATGTGCCCCCTGCTGTGGCTCCAGTTGGCAGAGCAGATTCTTCAGCAGAGAAGTTGTGTTAAACAGAGGGTCCTGATGCACACTGCTCATGGAATCACAGAATAATTTCAGCTGGAAAGAGCCTCTGGAGGTCAGCTTGTCCAACCCCTCTGATCAGACAGAATTCCAGTAAAAAAAAACCTGAATAATAAACTCTGTGCTGCAAAAACGAAACCAGTGCAATTAAAACAAACTTCTAACAACAAAAACAACAGCAACATTTTAAAAATAATAAAAGAACTTAATTTACATCTGCATCAGTGGATAAAGAAGATAAATGGCAAACTTTTTGTAGCACTGGTTTGGAGGGCTCTTTGCTGTGGTTAGTTCTACATGCATCACCAATTCATTTGTCAGCCTTCTCATTAATATCTCTAATGCATAATTGCAGTCAAAGTCACTCATTGAACCATGCATTTTATGACCTCAAGGGTTACCCCTTCATACTGTTAATAATAATATCCCTGCATAATGCAAATGCTTTATGCAAAACAAGTCCACCAGCTCTTCTGCTTCATGACTTAAAATACAGCACAGCAAGTTTTAGGCAACTGTCTGCATCTTTATATCAATTACAGGCATCATCTGGCCTGAATTGTGAGTCACAGGGGTTTGGGCAGTGCCATTAATTACCAGTAATGCCTTCTCCATTAGTCCTCCCTAAAAGGCTGCTCCACATGATGTGTTCTCTATATATTTATACAGCCACTGCCCCTGGCACACTCCATTTCAACCTGACTTCAGTAATTTTCACAATAAACCTACAATCTTTGTTTTCCAAGGTGAAAGTGCCTCCTGAGACCCTTTTCCATTTTTCCTATCCATTCATTTCTGTAAAAGTTTCCATTTCTTTTCCACACAGACCTCTCCCCTCCTCAGAGTCTGACAGGGTAACAAATGCCCAATAAATCATCTCTGGGCACTTATCCCCAGCCCACAGGCAGGTGACAACAGTGCAGATGTCCTGAGGGCCTTGATGCTGCTCCCCCAGGAGCACAGGTGACACTGGGACACCTCAAAGGGCTCACACAAGGACAGGACACTGATCCTCCCCAGCCCTGCCCTGAGAAATGCAGACCATAGCTCCTTGCCATTTTATAATGAAGAGTAAATTATCTGAGTGGCCCAAAGAGAGTGATTAAAATACACATCAATGCCTTGCTGGGTCAGTGGGTTTGGATCAGATCTCCCATTTTGTGTTAATATTCAGATACGTTACTACCCCAGAGAGATGAATAATAGTGGCAATTCAATTTCTCTGACAATATTAAACATAATGAAAAGTCATACTATCATCCTACATCCTTCCCCATGAATTCTGGCCACAGACAGATCTCCTGTTGGTAATGGAAATGTCACTTTGATTCATCTGTTCACCAAGGAATCCTTACCAAACAATTTCCAGTATCCAGCAAGCCATCCCAAAACATTCCTTTGGAAACAAGCCAGAACTGACATTCTCTGTAAATTAGTTTTTACCACTGTTTAGGCTCAGACCATAGCAGGAAGCTTTGCTACTCACTCTATTTTTAGCAGTGTCTCCAGCATACCAGGAAAGAGGTGGATCATAGGACTTCTGCTAATCTGCAAATCTGAAATTATAGTTGAGAGATGGAATTTATTATTACACAGCTCAATGACAACAACAGAGATGACCTTTCTGCAATGCCAGAAGTTTTATCCATGCTGATCTGTGCCTTTAATCAGGGGGAAGGGAGGGTACAGGCTATTATGTGCCAAAGGAAAAACTTTTTCCCTATGAGGACAGTTAAGTATTAAAACAGATTGCCCAGAGAGGCTCTGCATCCTCCATCCCTAGAAGTTTTCAGGCCAAACTGCTTGAAGCTCTGTGTAACCCAGTCTGACTTCTGTAAGGTTAAAAAAAAGAGGAGTGTAATTGCAGAAAGCAGCCAGGGAAACCTTTGATGAATGGGAGCACAGAGCCAGGAATAATAAGAGGCAGGAACAGCCCCACTGGGGCATTCCAGGGCTGAGCCCCTCCATGTCCCAGCCCCCTGGGCTGGCCAGAGCATCCTCCTGCTCTGCTGGGGCTCCCTTGGCCCCTGGCCTTTCTGATGAGACATAAAAGCTGTTTCTTGCTCGAGATGAAAGTCCTCTCCCCAGCTTGTTTCACACAGAAACCTCTGTTGTGGCAGCCACCTCACGCTGTCAGGCAGAAGAGAATTCTCAGTGAAAGAGATAAAAGGGCTCAGCTGTCCTGGCTCACTGTATTTACCACAGGATCCTTCTCTTTCTCCAGCACAATGGTCCCCCTGGGTGAGCAGTCATTTCCCTGAGACCTTCCCAGCCACAGCAGCTCCCTCTGTGCTCCCTGGCCCTGCTGCTGACCACCCTTGCTCTGCAGCCCAGCATTTGCCTCACATCTGCTCCAGCTCAAACACATCTGGAGACCATTTCAGGGATAGAGTCTGGAGACCAGTTCAGTCCATAATTCCCAGCTGGGCTCACACTCTCAGGAGGCAGCAGCTGAGTTCCAGTCTCTTCCTGGCCCTTATGATGGGTCTGAGGTGCAGTGTCCAGACCCAAAACTCCCCCTCCCACTGCTCCCACCCCGGGCTCCTCCAGGGCCACAAGACTTTCAGGTTATAAATGCTCTTTGCTGAGAAGGAGACTTGGCTATTTCTAGCACTTTCACCTCCACGTGCTTAGCCCAGAACAATGTTCTGTCAAAAACCAGGGTGAAGCTCCTTTCCCAGTTAGATCCAGATAAGCTGAGGAAAACAAGCAATGGAGCTCTGAAACAACAAATGCCATGATCCCCACCAGCACTGCTGCATTTCACCTCCTCCATGCAGGCAGCACTTTCCCTGAGGCACACATCTGCTCCTGTCCCCTGTTTTTATCCTCCCCAGGCTCCATTCCATGTACCTCCTGCACAAGCAGGACCTTACCTCAGCTGCCACACTGCTGCCAACAAAATCCTGTCATTCTTTCATGTGCTGTTTCACTCCATCATTCTTTTGGATATTTTATTTTACAGTTGGCTGAGAGACCTGCCTGCTTTTGTAAGTGAGGAGTTATGAATGCTCTGGTCTGGCTGACAAGGTGGTGATCAGTCACAGGCTGGACTCAATGATCTTGGAGGTCTTTCCCATTCCTAATGTTTCTGTGATATGTTAGAGGGAGGAGTTCAGGTGAGCTAATTCTACCTGTCTGATATATTTCCTTGGATTTATAGTCCCCAAAATGTCCATTCTCTTTCCAGAAACTGCACAAAGTCTGGGCATTTTTGGAAGTCCCATGAGCAGCAGGACAGAGTCAAGTTGATTTTAGTCACACCCAAAGAGACCTTGAGCAAGCTGAAAGCTAAAGGCAGGATCTCTCTGTGGTCTCACTGCATAATTGAGACCTTCCAGAAATAACCAGGACACCTGGGGAGAGCAGCTCACAGGTCATGTGCTTTTCCTCTCCTAATTACAGCCAGAGCAGTGAGCCATGGGTGGAGGCTCATGGGGTGTTGGAAGCAATATTATTCCAGGCTGGGAAACTCCTACCCTGCTGCTCCTTGGGATGCTCAGTCCTCTCCTTCAGGCAGCAGCTCAGGAAGGGAACACCAGAGAGATGTCAGCCTGATTTCCCCCTTCTCCAGGAATTTCTAGGTCAGTAAGAAGGAAGTCACCAATTGCAAGTGTTTCCTTTTGGGCCCAGATCTTTAACACTGCAGCACTTCACAGGGTCCTGAGCCAGGGTGAAGGGAACTGATGCTGTCAGACAAGGGTGGAAAATTGATCTCTTCCCAGCAAGATTTAGAGGGCAGTTGGACAAGGAATTACTCCAGCTGGGCACTGGGTCCCCATCTCTCAGCTCTTCCTGCAGCTTGGAGATTCACTCTATAATTGCTTTCTTAGTCCACATTTTATCCTCAGCTGACAGAATTCCATTAGGGTGATACAAGCAGTGTGATAAAGGGATGTTTGTGTCTCACATGGGCTCTAAGTCATTTCTCAGCAAACAAGCAAATAGTCACAGCAATGGGCAAAGAGGCCCCTGAGCCAGGAAGTCCCTCCCTGCCTGGGCTCTGACCAGCAGGGCCAGCCCACAGAGGAGGCAGACACAGCAAACACCCTCACAGGGCTCCCTCTCTGCTCCTCACACGAGACACCCCCAAAATGAACAGTTCTGCTACAGCAGTTGTGGGCACACAACAGCCCAGCAAGAACACAGCCCTGCCATCCCCAGAAATAGCATTTTAGCTGTATAGCTAACCTTAGTAGCCACTTTCTGTGAATTTCTAATAGCACCCCACACAAACAGGAGCCACAGTGCCGTGACACAGGAGTGGGGGACACCCAGATCTGAGAGCAAGTGCCCTTCCTATGGAAATGTAAGAAATTAAACTAATCCTGCAGCACATCTGAGCATGTGTGTCTGGAGAGTGGAACAGGGTGGTCACACCAGCAAGGCAAACAGTGACTCTGAGCAGCATTTTCAGAATGGTTTTGGCAGACAAATTGACCTTCTAATGATGAAACAGCTAAAGGATAGTCATGATGGGAAAAAAGCTAAAAGGGAACCCAGGATGGTGCAGGGTGCAGTTTCAGTACCTGGTGAAGGACAATGGTGAAGCCATCACCACGTGGTGTCTGTTGTAATTCACATTTCTTGAAGAATGTTGGATGAGATTTGGCTGCTTCAGTGACTTTGAGCAGAAGAGCAGCTCCTGTTGGAGCTCAGCCTCCTGGATGAGCAGCCCTGGAACACAGAGGGCAGCCCAAGGCACCCTAGACAAGGTTTGGGCTCCTAGCAGTGGATGCTGTGGAGCTGCATCCAGCAGGGAGGACAGCAGAGAGCAGGAGGGAAAGGGGAATGCTTCTCTCACAGTCAGTCAAAGGAAAGCTGACTTCATCCCCTGCATGTGGCAGAGCCCAGCTGTCAATACAGCCCTTCAAGTGTGCTCCTGCCTGACTTCTGCTGGGAACTGAGCATTTCCTGGAAACTTCAGAAAGCTTCAAGACTCCATTCAACCTCCTTCATGCACTGCTCTCCCCCTCAGAGCTGGGCAGCAGCTCCTGTTTCTGGCCATTGCAGGGTGTTCCAAGACCCCAGCCCAGTCCCTCAAGGGCACTGTCAGTGCCACAGCCCTGGTGTGGCAGGGCTGGGCATGCCCAGGGGAGTGACACAGCAGGGACAGGGCACAAGTGCAGCAGGAGCAGGAGATTTTACAGAGAGCAGCACCACCTGAGCAGGATGCTGCAGTGCAATTCATGGCCCAGGGCAGCCCAAGCCATGAGCAGGGCTCAGTTTCATTCAGCTGCTGGATGTAGCTCCCATGGATGTGTCCTGACTCAGGAATGCACAGGTTTCCATGTGTTCTGGGCTGCCTTTCACACCCTGCACCACTGCTTGCTCCCTTCTCCATGGACAGGTGCCTCTCCCTGCTGTTTAAATGTTCCTGGATTAAAGCACAAAGAGGCAGAAATTGAAAAGTTGCAGGCTTTCCCAGGCATCTCAGATTACACAGTGAACACTGACAAAAATATCTCTTTCCAGATCTAAAAGTAGGCAGCCTGGCATGTACTTCCTCACAGATTATTTCTTTATCCTCTGCCCTTCTCAATGTCACTGTGGGACAAACAAATTGATTTCTGTTATCTTGATCCAAGCCCTTTAAATCCAACCACAACAGGTAAAGGTGAGAAACTATAGCATAAAAGTCTTTGCAGGGCCCAGATATTGAAATTGGGTGAAACTTTATTAATTTACATCAATATCTTCAGCAAGAATTCCTAAGAATCCTTCCTTTTCCTTTGCTGTATTTTGGACAATGTCAAATGATGTTACTGGGCACATCCTTGCTGAATTCCTCCTGATGAAACCGTGCCTGACATTGACTCAAGAGCTCTGTGGGGATTTTCTTGATTGCATGTTTACTCTTCCTCTTGTCCCTCCTGTAAATGCCAGTCTGACATGAATGTACTTGTGAGGAGTTAGTTAAAAAAAAAGGTGAAAAATTGAATAAACTGGTTTTTTTTAACCCTAATTCACTGAAGAAATGAGTCAAGTGTCTATGTTTGAGTGTATAGGGCTGACTAGGACTCTTAATTATCTTTGGTTATATAAAGGGTCATCACATCTCAGCTCCAATTAGGAGGGCAAACACTGACAGCTCCTACCCCACAGAGATGAATGAAGTATTTTCTAAACATTCTGCTGCTCTCTAGAATGACAGCCTGGAACCAAGGAGTCCATGAGGCTGTGCCTTGGTGGTTTTTGGCATCCCAGACAGCAGGCTGGCAAACCCTTCTTTCACACACAGACACTGCAGGGGAGGATGTTCCACAGCTTGACAATCTTTTAAAATATTTTCAAGACTATCGTGGTCTTTCCACACAATGTGGCAGCTGTGGGGAATCTGAATGGGTCCAAGGGAGCTGGGAGAGGATGGAAATGTTGAAGCCACTGCACTCTGTGGCAGATGCCAGCCCAGCTGCACTGGATACAGATTTCCAGGGGCAGAAGGTGTTGAAAATTGGCTGCAGTCACCAATTGAGGTGAGGAAGACTTGGTGGCAGGGAAATATAGAGAAAACTGTGACCCATCAGAGCTTGATGAAATAGTTTGCAATAATTTCCAAAACTGGAGCATCAGGGTTGAAAAATCATTAGCCCACCATGGAAGACTTGAGATGCTCCAGACAGATCCAGAGCAGACAGGTGAGCACAGGAAATCCTCTCCCCCTCTTACCTTTTCAGATCAATAAGAGAGATGCTGTTCAGTGCCAGCAAACAGCAGGTTTCATTTCTCTGCACATCCAATGCAATTTTCTCAGAAGAACAAACAATGTGACAGGCCCCATCCCATCCAGAGGCTGCCTACATGACAAATCTGAGATTGTGCCTCAAGCCTTGAAAACCTTGCTACAACCTCTCCCCTTCCAAACACAGACATTTATATCTGCTCTGAGCCCTTCCAGTACCCCTCCTCTCAGCTCCTCCTCTTTTTCATTTGGAGTTGCCTGTTATATGATCTGGAGCAAAAATTAGCACTTGGTTTTTTGGTAGAATCACACCAGAAACAAATGAGGGGAGAGTTCTCAGAACAAGAGGGTTCTATAGTCAGTGCAGCTTGGGAAGAGCCCTTAAACAAAGTACAATGTACTCACACACACTATTTTCCATTTAAAAGTAAGGTAGTTTGTATTTAGTACAAAATAAATTCTTTTGCTCCATCAGTACACAGAAACCTGGGAAATGCATTGGTATCTTTTGTCCTTTCAGCTCAGGCAACAGCAGTGAAGTTTTAATAAGCAAATATACAAGATATTACACTCCTGACAGGGCAGAAAGGAAGCAGCACAGTTTGATTCCAAATTGAGCTGCACCACTATCTCTGGTTTAGATGAAAAAGCACATCCTGACTTCAGCATTCAGTTCTCTCTGGAAACAATCACAGAATCACAGCAATGAGCAAGTTCTAAATGAGAATCCATGGAAGAGATTTACAGGTTGTCACAAACACCAAGTTTTCAGGGAACAGTACATTTGCATAGCAAATCCTGCAGCATATTTACTTGCTTAGAGTTTTTATTTAAATGACTACATGTGCAGGGTATTTTTGTTTAAAAATGTACTTCTCTCCTTACCTTCAGCTAATTAAAAGGCATTTACCATTTCTCAGAAGTGATGATCTGTTGCTGGCAACATCTGTTTAGTGCAGCACAGAGGCATGGCCTCCTTGTTCATAAAAATTCAGGCAAAATAGGAGGAAAAAACATTGCTCTGTAGCAGGAGAACTCTGAAGGATGTGCAGAGCGCCTGTCAATGGCACTCCAGGCAAAACACCTTACTTGATTTTTCCATGGTAGTGAAATGATGAAAGAAATAATTATTTCACTGCAAAACATGAAAAGGTGACAGCTGAAATGCACTTATTAAACCTTGATAAAGCCACTTCCTGATCTCTACTTCCTAAAAGCATCCATCACATTTCTGCAAGCCCAGTGCAACCTGTCTAGGTGTCAGAAACAGTGGCAGCTCCTGCAGACAGCCCTGGCACCAAAACATGCCCAGAGACAGACAGCTAAAGAGTATTTCCTCTAATAAGTGCATTTCCCTGAGAACTATTTACAGGCATCAGAAATAAAGCAACACCTCCTTCCAGTGAGGATCTTTGTGATCATCCAGCTAGGATTTAAGAATAAAAGCTTTAGAAATAATCTAAAAACCTGTGGACAATCCTGCTTAACCCAAGTTCTCAGTACTTGGCAGAACAGTTGTCAGCAGAAAGGTTCTCACTCTCTCCTTTATGTTCCTTCTTCCCTGGATTTTCAATTAAGAGATAAGGGGGAAAATTCAGACAGATCATGACAAAAAAAAAAAACCCCAGGAAACTGAATTCATGCTTCAGATTTCATTCTGAAAAAAAATTCCTGTAGCATATAAAACTGCCTCTCACAAGAGGAGGTGGTTCAGCAGCAGCAGCAGCAGGCATAGAAAATCTTCCATTTGGATATGCATGTTTTGGAGATCTGGAGTGCAGTTCCTTAGGGCTGGATGCATCCAGGACTGTCCTTGTTATCTTTTCCTCCTCTGCAGCCCTTTCTCGTTGATGCAGGTTTTGGGGCGCAGAGCTGTTGAGGAAAATGAGGGGCAGCTTTAGGACTAACAGTGAAGCCATGGAGTAAAATGAGGAACAAAAATGCCCATTTCTCTTTCCACCCCAGAATGAAGCAGAGCTACCCTTCTCAGTGGTGCCAGCTTTTCCACAGTCCCATGGAATTCCTTTCCTGTGCAAGCTGCTCTGAATTCAGGGTTGGCACTGTCCTGAGTAGGAGGCTGGACCCTCCCTCAGGAAGGGAACCCCCTGAGGTCTCCTCCAACCCAAATCATTCCATAACTGTGTTATCAACACCCTCTGTGGCTGGTACCAGCCAGGACTGCAGAGGGGACATGGGGCAGAGGGCAACAGGCACCCTCAGCTGGTGACTCCAGAGGCTCTGTGTCCTCAGTGCTGGAAAAGATGTGATGGCCATGGCAATGACAGCTGTTCTTCACTGGACAGGTCTGCTCTGGAAGCCAGGATGCCAGTCCAGGGGGCACAGAGATGTCCAGGATACTTTTGACAAGTATTGTTCAATATAATAACTTTCAAGCTATTTTTTCATAGGCAATGGTATTTCAAATCCTTCTCCTACAGAACTGTTATTAAAAGCCATCAAATAATACCTGTAACACTTTCTAGAGAACTAATTGGAGAAAGTGTCATGCTCAGGAGAGAAAACCAATCATGAATATACCAGCTTGGCTGAGAATTTGAGATGTATTTAGGGAGCTATTCTGAGTAATTTACAATGAATGACTGGTACTCTTCAGACTATAAATACAATCTAGTCTTTCTCCTTGGGAAAAAAGAGAGGTTGTCTTTTTAATTATCACTTTGTAAGCAAAAAGACCAACCAGAAAGACAGTGGGAGGAATAGAGTCAACAGGGCTCCCCCCTTGTTACACTCACTGTGGTTCTGGGTCTGCTCAAGAGCCACCAGCAGCTGATTCTCAGACACATCTGAACCATCTCTGAAGCTGCTTAAAAGGCCAGTGGGGATGCAAAGAGCTTTTTATTACAAAAGCTTTTTATTCCAAAAGCTATCAATGAACCTGCACAATTAACAGCCATTTCCAATTTCTCTTCAGCCAGTTTCTTTGCTGAGGATTTCTGCAGTTGTGGTGCTGTGAGCCACAACCACATCATCCCTTTTCAGATTTAGATACAGAGCAGAAACCCACCAGATGATGAAATTTGCAGTTTGTCTTTTTATGACAGAAAAAGCAGAGCTAAATATACATTAAGACTTCCCACTTTTCCCAGTTTAGGGCTATAACAATGCTCATTATCCACACTGTGTCTGCAGGAATTGAGCAGAAGAAAAATGTGGAAGGCAGAACTCACCCGGATCAGCCACAACTTGTTTCTTTTTGCTGCTGGTGACAATCTCATTTTCATTCATCATTCGTACATCCTGATCCCCCACATGATTGCTGAAAAGATTGAAATCAGTACAAGGGCCAAAATCATCAACATTGGGGAAAATTATGAGAGTTATTATAAGTGAAAATTATGGACAAGGATACCAAAGAAGGGATGTTTGGAGTCCTGCAAGCTCAACAGCTCCACAGCACAGCCACACCACACAGGGTTACCCACCCAGGAATTATCCTGTCCTCATCCACCTGAAGGATTTCCTGCCAGTTTTAATTAGTGGCATTCATTCAGGCACACATTCAAATATAAATATCATATTCACTCTACAATTTTCCAGCCTGCCTACACAGCTTGAACCACAAAGCAAAGAGAGATTTTAAATCAGAGCACAAAGGGGGTATAAAAATCCTCATATGGAACTTCCACACTGCTTTCTAATTCTGAAAGAGCACTATTTGAAACTTTTCTGAACTAAACAAAATTCATTTACTGTGACAAGTTTTGCTTGCAGGCTTTTTAAAAAGCTTGCAGGCTTTTTTTTTTTTGCTTGCAAAATTTTAACCATTTCTTTTTGGGGAAAAAAGTAATAACTTCAAAGGTAAATTAAAATAAACAAATTACATGAAAAAACATGAGCTGAATTGAAAGGTAAGGAAAACATCACTATTAAAATCTCCCTTTCACATAGACAAAAAAAAACCATTTGTGCCTTTGCAAGAAAAGAAAAATGGCTTGCACAAAATGGTTTTCTATTTCTGAAGAAAAACTTAATGTCCCTCAAACTGTCAGAGTGAAGCAGAAGAGCCAATAATGAAGCAAACCAAAACTTAAACTATTGATGATAATATCAGACTCAAGTTCAGGTTCATAAAATCCTCAACAGTGCCATGTGAAAGAGAACAGGCCAGCATCACAAACAGCATCCAAAAGCTCCAGAGCATTTTGAAAATGAAGGGATATTATCCAGCATGTCTTCCATTGCTGCTGGAGTACCCTGTACTTTAGCAGGGTGGGAGGTGAAAAAAAAGAGAAAAGATGATTGCAGAGCAGGCTGGGAAGAAAGAGGAATAAAAATTCCTGCCCAGGAGTGTGGAGGAGAAGAGGCTCAGCATGTTCTCAGCTGGAAAAGAGACCATGCAGTGTCCGTGACCCCAAAAACTCCTCTTTAAAGTAGATCAAAGGACATATGTCTTATAAATATGTGCAAAGGAAGTTATGTAAAAAAGGTCTGTGATTACACCTGGTGATTCCCTGGTTTCAATAAAATAATTTTACTCATAGAAAGATCTGAAGCTGAGGAAAGTAAAGGTTCATTTCCCATCCTCCTGTTTTTTCTATCCCACTGAAAATTTTCTCAAAACTTTCATTTCCTCAAGGCGTTTTCATTTCAGTGACTTTTTCACTTTGAGAAATTGCTCACCTCCAATTTTTACCATGACAACACAGCCACTCACACAAAAACACAAGTCCAACACAACACATCCAAACAATAATCATTTATTTAACCTCTGGCAGGAGCAGTGGCCAACAGCCAATGCTTCAGGGAAACACAAGAAAACAAACCCTGCAAGCAAATGTGAACTTCTGTCTTTATTCAGAGCATCTCATGTCCCTTCTGCTTATTTCTAAATGTTTGAATATCCTTCTGGGGGATCACACACCATTTATCCATGCAAAACTTCCCTTTTTTTTCCAAGTGATGCATGTGCAAAACCCTCTATTTGTCAGCTGTCCAACATGTAAGAAAGTGTTCATTTCTATAAGCTTTCATTTTTTCACTTTTCAATCTCATTTAAAATAAATTATTCTTTCAAATCTTTACTTTCCTTGCCAGGGACTGTTTTTTAGATCCTACCAATCCTGACCTTCTAAATGTAAGTGCATTTTTCACTGCATTTCATCACATTCTCCATGAGACTGCCAACTTAGTGGTTTTAAAGCATCATTCCCCCAAATGCAATTCATTTCTCATTTTAGAAGTTCATTATTTTAGACTGTTTATAAAATAGTAGAATTCTGGCTTCTTAATTAGCATTTGTGTCAAATCAGAGGAGGTTATTTTCTTTAATTTTGATGCTTGGTTTTTTCATGAACTTTCTATTTTTTCCCCCTCTATGTAATAACACTGGGATTTATTAATCCTTCTCTAATAAAGTCCAACTTTTTAATTTTGTGTTTACAGCCTTTCATGAAACCAGCTGTAAACATAAATCACGAACACCAGGAAGTGCTAAAAGATGCTTGCAAACAAATCTGGTAATTTGATCCTCACATCTAAAAATCTCCTTATTCCTCCTTAAGTGAGGCCAGGGATGCTCTGGAAGGGAATTTTCCTCAGCAAACTGCTGACATCAGTCCCATCAAACCAGTTTTTAAAGGCAAGATTCTTTGTGCCAAGGCAGAGCCAGCCCCATACCTGATAACAGCTCTCCTCTCCTGGTGGCAAATCCTCTCATCATCCGTGAAGAGGATGGTGTGGTGGGGCACCACAGGGTCACACGTGGGGAGGATGCCTGACACCACATGGCTCACCATGTCCAGAATCCCATTGTACACCAGCAGATCATCGACCAGAAGCTACAAACAGTGAAGAAATAAACCAAAAAATCCATCAAGAAATCAGGCCTTGCTTTCAGCATTGTCTCTAAAAAAGCATTTTGCCCTATTTGTTTCAGAAATCCAGTCATTAATTTAGCTTTTGTCCCTTCAAACTTCCATTTCTCTCTATTTGCTGCTGGAGTTTGAATTTTTTTTTTCCTCCCTAAGTTTTTTAACTTGTCACTGATGTTTTTTAATGCAGCTTTCAAGTAGGTAATTAAAAATGTATTTCGTGTTTTACATAATTGCCATTCTATTCATTGGAGTGAATCACTCTTAAATCTAGGAATTAATGAATTTCACCTCACTTCAGCTGTCTAAAACTTGGGTTTGTAGCTCAAACTACTCTTCCAGGCCTACTCTACAGTCAGTGGAAAAAGGCAAGTGTTATCCTTGTCTTAAGACAATTATCTAAGACAAAAATCAGATCAAGTTTTCTTTCCCTGGACAAAAAAAGGAAGGACAGATGACTGGCATAGATTAGTCATTTTAATATTAAATGCAAAGTTAAATAAGATGAATCCCATCCTTTGAGATTACATGGAATCACACTTCAACAAACTGTGAGAACACGTTCAGAATGGAGGCAGCTGACTCACCAGGACATACAAAATGCACAGGAAAATTACTTACACCAAACTCCTTCACACCTCTCTGAGGTGTCTTGGCATAATTCCATAACTTGATCATTGACACAGTGGTAGGTACATCAAAAATGACATATACCCTATTCACCTGCAAAAGAGAATTAATTTCTATTTAACAGCACAAAGTCCCCAAAGAAATTGAATTCTCATGCATGTTACATCAAAAGAGGTTCATATTTAAAGAAATATAGCTGGAGGACAGATAACTGATGCTGAGGATGGAAGTTCAGCTATCATCCCTGCTGATAATTCCCAGATGTTGGCTCTGCCCCACAGCTGCTCTCAAAAGCACAGAAGATAAAATCTGGAGCATTCTTGTCATCCTGGACTGCCTGGAACTTGGAGGAGGGGGAGAGAGACACTTTTAATGAGTATTTCATAAACCAAATACAGATATGTCCTTAGGGCTAAGAGAAGCTGGTGCCTCTTCTTTCTGTTCTATTCTGCACAGAGACAATTTCCAAGGGATGGAGCGCCAGGACAAGGGGGAATGGCTCCCACTGCCAGAGGGCAGGGATGGATGGGATATTGGGAATTAGGAATTGTTCCCTGGGAGGGTGGGCAGGCCCTGGCACAGGGTGCTCAGAGCAGCTGGGGCTGCCCCTGCATCCCTGGAAGTGTCCAAGGCCAGGCTGGGCAGGGCTTGGAGCAACTTGGGATGGTGGAAGATGTCCCTGCCTGTGGCACAGGGTTGGAACTCAATGATTTTTAAGTTATTTTCCAACCTAAACCACTCTATGAATCCATGATTTTATTCTATTCCATTCCATTTCATCTCTCTCTACCAAATATGAATGAAATCCACTTTTTTATTTGCAAGACTAAAATCTCCCCTGCATGCCCTGAAAGCTATTGCAGAAATTTTACCTTTTTTTTTGTGTGAGTTATACTACCAGGAATTTAGAGACAATCCTCCAGATGCTTGCTAAACAATTACTGCTGGAGGTATTATTCATCTGCCTTTCAGTGACGTTAATGTCAAGATGGTAAGACCAAAGATTAGGCAGGCAGGAAACCAATCTTGCCTGTTACAGTTAATTCCATGCTTTTCCTTTTATGAGCCACTATATCAACTTCAGATCAACATATCTTAAGCTTTATCTTTAGCATCCTCTGAAGTTTTAATCCTTTGATGTACTAGAGAAGATACTGTAGGTTATATTAAATCATTATGCTGGGTTGTTGTTTTTTTTTTTACTGAAGAAAGAAAGGTAGATTGGATCAATAGAAATGTTTGCATCTGTGATTTTCCATGAGACCACTGGAGCATTGTCTCCAACAACAACTGTTAATCCCACAGCAAATGATATATTTGATTAAAAATCCATTCAAACAAAAGAATAAAATGACAATCAGTTACAGGAGAACAAACAATTCAAATTCTGCTTATGTAAGAAATGAAAGTGAAAAACAGGAAACCACTTTCAAAATTAAAAAGGAAAAGCCATTTAGGAAGGAAAAGAAAGGCTATAATACCAATTCCCTTCAAGCTTTTGAAGCTTCCAACACATCAAAGAGTTAAAGCAGCTTTCCAGGCAGCCTGCACTGAGGATGGGAGCATTCACAAGCTCTGGTTCAGCAGCCCAGCTCCAGAGGCTGAGCATCAATAGCTGATTGCTCCATCCAGCACCTTCCAGCTCAACAACCATCCCAGGGAGAGGGAGGAGGCAAAAGTACTCTGTGGATCTTACAGAGGTGTAATTTGCTACACTTCAAGGACAGAAAACACCATTAAATGGCTTCTGCCTCCTGCATTTCACACATTATCAATTTACCCTTTAATACTGGTATTTTGTGCTCTTCTGCAGTACTTTGGTGTCAGGCAGAACAACACAAAGAGAGAGAATTCCAGAGCTTGTTATTTTCCTTTTTCCCAAGTGAAAGAGTCTCTGCAAGCATGTCTTTTGTAAGGACATGAGCACACTCAGATGGTTGTCAAATCAATCAGTCATCCTGTTCTAAGAGACATTGAGCATCCCATCAAATTGCCAGGATTCAAGATCTGGGATCTGCACAGAGGAGCCTCAAGCCTCACACAGACCTTCCACTTCCCTAGGAAATGCAAGCACTCACTATTCCCAAGTATACTTAAAAGCTTTACCTTAATTATAGCCCTTCATTACAACACATCATGATATAAATTAACAATTCCTTACTTTTAATATTCTAATTAATAACTGCAACATCTGGAGTGAGGAGTTCACCAACACAGTAAGTGATAACTTTCCACATGTCAGGTTTATATTTCGCTTTCTTTTTAAATCCATTCTCTTATAAGAAATAAAATCACCTTAATTATGTCCATTACAGGCCCCTAAAAAAAAGGGGGGCTTTCCCAAAACAAGGTCAGAAATCATCTAGGTTGATCTACTTTTCTTTTTTAGATTTTTGATATCCCAGCTATTAAACATGAGACTTCTAAAAGGGCTGAATCATCTGTGGCCTTAGGACATGAAACACTAAATCTGCCATCCCTAATCTACAAATTTGAATTCAACATAGATAATGAGATTTAAAAATAATTTCTCACCGCCGGAACAACATTCATTGTATTTTGTAAAAATGAACTGAAAAGCACCAGAAAGGTGTTTATTGCACAGAACTCCTTCATCAGTATTTTTGTCACAGTGACTCAAAACCATCTCTGGAAAATCTTCTGCTGTTGCCCCATGGAGAGAGGAAATGACAAACCTGGGAACCTCCATTGCTGCTGCCTGTGCTGCGCAGAGAGGCTGCAATAAAAACAACTTCTAAAAAGCAGGATTTAGCATCTGCTACTAAAATCAAATTTAGCTCTGAATTCTATATGCTTCCTTTTCCCTCCATGCTTCCAATTGCATCCCCACACATGACTAGAAGAGAATGGAAAGGGAAAATGTACCAAACCAGGAAGAACTGGTGCCAGCCACATGTGCCTGCCATCCGTGGTGTCGTTCACTCTGTCAATCAGCTTGTCTGGAGTCCGGATGTCTCCAGATACATCATCTAAAATGTTGACACTATCTGGAAAAGCAGCAATATCTGAAAAAAAAAACTTTAAGCAGAAATAACCTAAAAATGGATATTTTAGAAACACCAGATTTAAAAGTCTATGCTGTTCCCAACTCCTTGAATGAGTTTTCACCACTACAGCAGTACTCCCAGGAATGCATAGCTGAGGAACTTGGAGCACATATTTAAAAGCAGGACAACCCTTAGATATTCTGGAATTTCAATTTTTTTTTTTAATAGGAATCAAGTAACTAGCTGCATTTAATTTATTCTCAAATATGTACTTATGACTTCATCAATAAAGTTCCATTAGCAGGAAGAGGCACTTCCCAGCTTTTTGGTAACAAAGTCCCATATTTTTATCATAAACTTGTGCAAATTCCTCATATAAAACCTATCTCAAGAAGAGTGTCTTTGCAGGAGGCAGTCATCAGTCAAACTAGGTTTTGCTTGAGTTTCTCAAGGTTTGTGGTAAAAATCAGGAACTGTAATAAAACCTTTTTTCATTTCTTTGAAAGGGAAAGATTAAACCCCCATTGAAGAGGCAACCAGATTTTCTCTGTAAGAGAACATTTACATTAAAAACATGGGAAGAAACGTAGATGGATGGCACTGGCTTCAGAATTATGAATCCTAAGCAATCCAGTTTGAGGGACATTAATTTCCCCCTGTCCTGCTTTCTAAAAGTCTGTAAGTATTCATAAAGAATTGAAGGAATGACACAGTAATGCCTCAAGTGTTTAAGAAAAGCTTGATTTAGTTGTGAATTATCACATTAAATATTGCACTAAGACAAATATGCTCTTTTGGGATCCTAATACATCCCATACACAACTGCACAGGCAGGAAAGCTGCTCATTCAAAAGCAGCTGAGGGTTCTTTACCTGCCACAGTTTTGCACTGTAGAGCTGAACCAGGTCAGTTAAAGATCCCTGGTTCTTAAAGACAATTTGTTACCACTTCTCAATTTCAACATGTTTCTTGTCCATTATAAATGTTGCAAGTTCAGGGCGTATCATACAAGATACAAATCAAAATAGCACTTGGGGAAAAGCCTTTATTTCATGGAATTCCCTATTTATTAGGCAGTGAGGATCCTTAGAGACAAACAATTCCTGCAGCATTTGTGCTATTTATTCTTTCCAAGAGGCTAATAAATGTTCTTTCCATGTACCTGAACTATGTCAGCTGTATGTTGGGTATGAAGCTTTCAGCTCTTAGAAGACTTTAGCTGGTACAGAGCAAAAGTGCAACCTTGATGAACATCAATCTTCCCAACACACCCCACATTCCCTCTGTTGGATATCCAGGGAACACTGAATCAAATTCAAACTCTCAGCCCTGATCTTCATCACTGCATTGGGTGTCTAGAACAGCCTAAATCTCCAGAACGAGAGTTATGAAAAATTTCTTTCTTGAGGCACAATGAAAGATTCCATTAAAAAAAATAAAAAAGCACTGAATCCAGTCTTTTCATATGAATTTATAGCTCAGCAAACCTTCTGCTCCTTCCCCACCACAGAAGAAATGTCAAGAGCAGAAAATACCACACCCTTCTCAAGCCTTCCCTTCTCTAACTTTGTCCTGCTTTGTTGGTGCATCCCATTGAGAGAAAAACCATTCTGGAAATACACTGAATCCATCAAAACATATGGAAAAGAGCTTCATCACCAAAACACAGAGAAATAGAAGCCCAGTTCATCCCATAGGACAAGCTGGCAATGTGCAGTGATGCCCTGTGAGGATTTGCCAGGGAGTAAAGTGCACCAGCAGGGCCAGGGGTGCTTGCTGTGCAAAGGATACTGTTTTCAGTCAGTAAGATTTGCTCTCCGTGCTCATTGAACAGCTCCAGCCCATTCAAACCAATGTAGTAGGGATCACCCCAACTCGTCAGGAGCTGGAACTGGAAAATAACTACAAAGCAAAAGGCTATTAAGGAAAATATCAGAACAGAAGCTTTGTCCTAACAGACTGTTTATTCTTCAGTTTGAAAAATTGTTGTGCAGCCCACAATGTCAGACACTCTTATTTGCAGCTCAGGAGAAAAAGCTACCAGAGGATCTGAGAACAGGCCACATATTCATATATGATGTTTCACTGAATTTATTCTTAAGCCATATTTATGGAAGCCTTTCTCATATTCTTGGTATCTGGTTAATATCTTAAAGCATCTGAAATTGTTGGATTTATAAAGCTCAGGACTCCTAACCACGGTATGTAACTCTAAAATATTCCACATGACAGGGAAGGATACAACCACAGGGCATTAATGGTGCTTCATAGTCCATACTGGCTTGTTCCAGTGTCCTTGAAGCATTCCTGCCAAAAAAACCCAAAAAAACCAAAACAAAACAAGGCAAAACAGGTTTTTAATGTACCCTTGGCTCATTCAGAATAAACCCAAAGAATTAAACCTCCACAGACACCACCCCAACACCTCCACCTGTGATGCTGGACCAGACTCAGAGCTCAGAGCAATTTGGTCAGGGTAAAAACCAAGTGAAGCTCTGCTCTAAGTGCTCCATGTTTTCATCCAGGAGCTTCCCACAGGCAGCTCCAACAGGGAATGTGAAATTACACTGCAACAGTGAAGAGAAATCCTGTGGTTCAGACAACAAAGACAGGCTGGTTTACCTCCTGTGGACTTTAGGAGCTGGCTGGGGCTGTAGATAGTCAAGAAAGAGAATTTCTTGAGCAAAGTCAAAGTGGCAGTTGCCTGGTCCCTTGCGGATGAGGAAGCCCTCCAGGGGGGAGATGCTGTGCCCATCCAGCACCACATGGACCACCTTAGCCTGGTTTAAAAGAGCAAAACATCAGATTACCTGATATTCCATGACATGACCTCCATTAAAATAATTGCAAACAATTCCATTCACTGCAGAGACTGAATAATTTCACTCAGCTGTATTTATTTCATTCCTCTAGAGTGAGGACTACACTTCCTTTGGCAAAAGAAAGCTGCAATCCATAGTGGCCATGTCCATCACTGACATGAATGGGGATGGCAGAGGTGAGGATTTGGGGGGAAAAATACTAAAAAAAGTATTGACAGATCCTTTAATTACTGCATGGCACTAGATCTCAGCAGACTGAAGCCTCCCTTCTTCCCAGAGTGCTCAAGCACTGACCCAGGCTGCCCAGGGAAGTGGTGGAGATGCCATCCCTGGAGGGATTTCAGAGGTGTAGATGAGGCAGGGACCCTGGGGACATGGGTCAGTGCTGGCCTTGGCAGTGTCAGGTTTGCAGTTTGACATGCTGACCTTACAGCTCTTTCCCAACCTAAACCATCCTCTGATTGCTGAGCCTGCAGCAATATTTACACACATCAAGAGAATGGGAAGCTCTCAGTCAGGGATCTGAGGAGACATCAGGCACCTGAATTCTCTGCTAAGGCAGCTGGGACTGCCCAGCCTGGCTGGGGGCACCCTTCCAGAAATCCCACAGCTGCTGCTCTCTCCAGAGCAGATTTTGGTGTTTCTGTTGCAATTACAGCAGCCTGTGTTTCAGCAGTTCTATTTATCTTTGTGGCAGGTGGCACTTGGCCTTCTCCAGGATCACACAAACTCCTCTGCCAAGCAGTGCTGTGTGTAACCTCAGGGCATATGAATAAAGAAAAGGTGCCTGTACCAGAGACAATTGAGCTGTGGCCACCTCAGAGATGCAAGCACACCTTATCCAACCTATGGAGATTAAAGTGAATAATTCAGGCACATTTATTCAGGTGATGCAGGAGTCCTGGCCCCTTCACCCTCCCTCAGCAGCACCATGTGGAGCTGTATGCACAATCCCAGGTGCAGAACAATTCAACCAGGCTCCAACAATTAATCACTGCACCTTGCTCTCTAATTTGTTAAATATAACTTAATGTTCATCACAAGCAGCATTTACTGCCCTGGGTCTCTCACCAAGTACCAGTTTGTGCTAGACTGGAGGAGGGGCTCAGTTAATTTCCATGAAGATTAATTAGGAGGGAATGTTTGTATCACTAGCAAGTGTGGAGAAATAACTATTTCTGGCTTTATCTTCAATACACTTGGGATCAAATAAAGGAAACATCTTTTTCATATGAGAAACTCTTCTGCATGCTGTTTTCCAGCTGAATAAGTCTGCCAGGCTAAGGAGAGGAAGTGAGAAATCCACTGAAATCCACTTTGCTGAACGGAAACACGTAGTGAATGGGAAGTCTGGAGAGTCAGAGATGGAATCTTACCTATTACACCACAGCTGCTTATATTTATGTGCCCTTTACAGCCCTCATTTCTAAGTAATTCTCATCATCTGAGAAGGCACTCAGCCGTCACATATTGCATTTTACAAATGGCATAACAAAGCTCTCACAAGGTGATTTTTCACAGAGCTGCAAATAGCACCCAAGCCTTCATTCTGACAGTCACTGCCATTACCCTCTCACACTAAAGCTGTGAATAGAATCCCCCAGCCTGCAGCTGCCTAACAAATCATCCCATCTCACACCCAGGGACTGGCTCCTACAAGGAGCAGCAATACTTCAAGAGACAGATGTCAGGATGGCCTGGGTTTACAGCCTAAAACCTCCTTTCCTGTGGCCCAGTGGACCTTGCATCTTTTGTTTTCCACATAATTTATTTTATCCTTCTCCAAGACTGCAGGTGTGGGCTCCTCCTTTAAGTGGTAACCACTGACTCTCATGGGACTTGCAGTATTCATGCAGGTAGACACCTGTATCAGACTCAATTCTTTTTATCACCTAGCCAAGTAAACTGCTAAAAATACACCTTTCTTCTTTTTTTTTTCTTGGTTTGGCCTCCAGAGACCAAATTCCATGTTAGATTTTAGAGATTTAATAAGCACTGCTCAGCCACAACTAAAATATCACTAAGTTACCAACAAAACACAGCTCCTGGGAAGAAAATTAACTCTATCCCAGCTGAAATCAGGACATAAATGGCACTAAAAGCCCTCATTTGCATGTTTTGATGGTAAATGCTCAAAATGCTCCAGAACCCTCCCATGTGTCAAACATGCTGGGCAAATGTGATGGAGCACAAAATCAGGGCCCTCTGTTCAGATCTCTGCATCAGCTGGGATTTAATGAAGATCATTTTTGCCCTGTCTCCAGTTTAATTTGTGCCAACATTGTTGTTCTTATTTATTGCCTGAATTTGGACACTGAGAATGCAACAGTTGCCTTTTGGGTGGAAAATCTGGGGACAGGTGGATTCCTAAACTTTCTGTGCAATGAGCAGCAACCTCTGGTTAGTTATAATTATCATTACAAGTGTTATCATGACATGTGTAAGTACAGCAGGGGAAGCAGGGACAGCCAAACTCAGAGTGAAAAGCTGTAAAATTATCTCCATCAGGTATCAATTGGTAATCCCAACAATTTAGTATGGAAAAAAAATATAAAGCAGGCAATTTGCAAATAAGAGAGGATTTATGTTAATTTTAGCTAAATTATTATTTAGCTAAATTAGCTAAAATTAAAAAATTAAAAATTATTTAGCTAAATTAATTTAGCTAAACTGCTTGAAGGTGGCAACTTTCTATTTATTAAATATTAATATTTCAAAAGACTCTTCTTGGAAAAGGCAGTACTGAGTGAGTGGCCTTCTGAACCTGAACTAAACAGAATTTCTTTGTAAAAGTTTCCCTCATATCATTCCCAGCATTTCAGGAAATACAGAATCATACAGTAGGTCTAAATACAAGATATTGAGAGGATACCAGTTCAGAATCATATATCCTGAAAATAATATGTGCTATTGTATGTGTCTCTTAGAAAAATCAGCTATGAAGAGTTCTTTAAAGCATCTCTGGGTTTTTTTTTTTTACTATCTGCTGTTTGTGGAGACAGGAATGCATTATACCTGCCACAAAATTCAGCCTCAGACAATCTAGAAAGATTTATGGGGTTCCATTAAGGCAGCTATATTCATTCATCACAGTACCAATTTTCCAATGCACTGCTGTATATTTTTGCTGGCAGTGCTCCTTTTCTTTTACTTACCCCTCTGTAGGTATCCTCTGGAGATTTATTATAGTTCCAAAAGCGAAGCCCTGCAATACTTTCAGTTTTATCAAAATGGATTGTGAGCAGATGATCTTCTCCAAAAGAGAAGGGAATGAGCCACATATGGTCATCCTCCACTGTGATATTAGTGCCATCTATTAACCTACAAAGAGAAAAGTCCATTAGCTGCACAAAGGGAAAAGCTGGCTTCTCTCATCAAAGGCAGGGACTTTCCTAAGGTTCATTTTATCCTGGATGCCACTTCCAGCTTCCAGGGCTTCTCCTGCCCTTGTGCATGCAATTAAAAGCACAGAAAACATCAAAAATAGCATGCAAGTATTGAACTAAAGGCAGTGGAGGGAGAACAAAAAAACCACTATTTTCTTTAGTTGGGTCTGTTTAAGGAAAAACAGCAAAATCTTTAGGTTTTCCCTGTGTGAACAGGACAGGCAAAGGGAAGCTCAAGTGCCTTTGCAGCAAAGTGGCTGAAGGCAGAGCCAAAGGCAGGCACAATGGAATTCCTGAATTCCCACACCCACAGCAGTGGATCTGGCACCCTGCAGGGTGTTTCTATGCCAACCCAACCTGCTGGATCTGAGGAGGAGCTGGATGGCAGCTGGATAACCCTGAGCAGGACCTGGGACTGCTCACATCCCTCATGGCCACAATTAGCCACATCCCTGCTATTTTACAAAGCTTCCAACCAGCAGGACAATGTCTTTTTATGGCAGCACAGGCTTCAGGCTGACTAAATAAAGTTAAATCTGCTCTTTTCTGACATTATATTCTTCTACCACAAACTGTGCCATATGAAGATGGAGTAAAGGAGAATATGAATTAATTTTCCACTGTAATTACTTTGGTACACTGCCAAAAAAGTAAGTTTATACTTACTATTTATTTAAAAGTTTAATGGAAGAATGAGTGCCAGACTTCGCAATTCCTTAAAGAAAAAGATTTGAATAATAACTCTTTCACAGAGGAACTGATTAGGGAGTCCATGAGAGAAGAGATAATTCTTGATTTGGTCTTGAATAGTACATGGGACTTATTCCAAATGCCACAGTTGAGAGCACTGCAATGTACTCAAATTCAACATGCTTGCAGGAATGCCCAGAGCCAAAAGAGCCTCTATTTCTTGTGCCCAAAAAAGTTCTCCAGCAAAACAATCAAGAATGTAAAAAAATAAAATAAAAATTAAAAAATATAACCCACTTACTAAGAAAGATGTTAGAAAGAAGGAGGACTTGAAAACTCAAAGGCAGCCTGGCTCAGTAGCAGGATAAACAAAGTTATTATGGGCCATCTTTCAGCAAAATTCATGATGAAAAAAGCCCTAAATTGATAGACTCATAAACTCTGGAAGGTTAAATGCGTACACACGGGCCAAAAAAAGAGACTGAAGGCTAGCAAGCAAAAGATACAATAAATAAAATCCCTCAAATACATCAGGGGCAGAAATCTTGGCAGAAATTCTGTAGGATCAACATATCACTAGGCTGCAAAAGGAGCATTCAGAGAGAAGGCACCAATAAAAAAGGTCAATGAATTTTTTGCATCTGGGTCCATGAGGTGGGGTCTGCAGAGACTCCCCCAGCAGAATCTGCTCAGCACAGGGAAGATTCTAGATCAGCAACTGCCTACAGAGGAGATTTCCATACAAGATGGCAGAAGGAACAAGGAATTACACACAAGTAAGGTTGATATCTGCATTACTCAGATTAGCAGAAATTACAAATGGAGTTAGTGTGCATGGAGATAAAGACAACATTCTGAGGAAGACTCCAGAGCCTTTGAAAAGACAAGTCCTAATTCATAAACCTGGTCACAGCCCATAAACATGCCAGCAAGACAGGATTACAACCAAAAATACCCTTTAAAATGGAGATGACTCAGAAACAACAGGATGCAGCTTCAATAACATCCAAAATGCCAAGTCCTCTCCAGATCTACAGCCTAGCATTTCTATACTGCTGCCATTTAGATGCACAAGTTAATCTCAGGAAATATACTTCTCAATGAATAAAACTTCATTAGATTTGCCAAAAAAAAAAAGTGCTGCAAATTGGCCAAAAGATTGGCACCTATTTGTGCAATTCCCCAACACATCCTCACTCTTTGGTAACGTGCAATTTTTCCTTAAAATTATCCAGAAATCCTGCATAAATATCACTCAATATGCACAGACAGATGCTACAGAACACCCACATTCCTTCCTGGAAAGTCCTTGGCAGAAACACCAACCAGGCATGTTCTCATCTCCCAGCTCAAACACCATCTTTTGGAAACATCTCATTCATGTTTCTACAACAAGCTGTTCCTGGACAGCCTGTGAATTCCAAGAATGAGCAGTGATGGCATAAAAATCATGTTCACATTAACATGTGTTAACATAAGTTTATAGAAATGTGTCACTTCAGAAAATCTGATGTAAAATGCATCCCAAGTCTTTGGTTACTTACTTTTCTAATGTTCTGGAATCTCCTGTGTACTCTGGAAGATCATTTAAGTCTTGGGGTGAAGCAGAAATCTGTTCTGCATTGATTTTTAATGCTTGACCATCCTTTCCTATCACTTCAAGTCCTGTCAGCCCCAGGTAATGAGAGTCTCCCCAGGTCATGGTGAAGTTCAGTTGCAGACCTACATAAAGAAATAAAAATGTAATGCCTCTGTAAAGTTACTGGTTTGTAGTGATGAGCCAATGTAAACACGAGTGCAAATCCCAGTGATTAGCAGCATGGATATTTTGTATGGATTAAATCACTTTATATGCTGGAATTGGATTTTTCCTGCTCTGTTTGTCCACCTCCATGTAAACAGCAGCTTCTTTTAATCTGTGTCAGAGCCCTTTCATGTGCCACCAACACCTTGTTCACTTGAAATTACACAACTGCTGATCAAGCACGTTCCCAAGTGCCTCATTAGTGGGACTGCACCCTGCCAGCCAGCCAGTGACACATTTAAGCAGTTACATGACAGATTTTGTGATTATGCAGATGCAGAGAAGACCCATTAGTCTGAGGTCTATCCATCATCTTTCACCAGCTAAATGACTGTATAGATTCATTTAAATCCAGCCTCTCAGAAATCCATACATTTTTAGAAAACACCTACTCACAGTTAAAGCAAAGAAAAAATTTGATTTACTAATGTTTTTAAGTTATTTTCTTCACATTCAGAACTGGACACATGGAAGCATTTTCATGGGACAGCATCAGTGAAAAGCACAAATATTGATTAGGCTGTATCTCCAGAAAATAAACAGGAAAAAAAAAGCTGGATGGACAAAAGGCTGAATGTGAATCTCCTGTTCCACCTGTTTTATGCCTTACTGAAAGGACAGAAATAGCATGTACAGATATAACAAGTAACATTCCAATCTGATCAGGTTCCATAAAAATCCATCCCTGTAAATTAGAAATACCTTTCATTTCACACACTACAGAAGCCCACAAATAATCAGGGTGGGTAATGTCTAAAGAAGCACCAGTAGTCATAATTTATGTTTGTAAAACAAACAAGCATTAAACCTCTTAAACCCTCCAGCCCAGTCACCCCTAAAAACCCAGAGCAAGTCTTGATACACACAAAGATTGATTTGGGAGTAAGATTTCATCAGCATTTGCAGGGACACAAAGAAATAAACAGCTGTCAGTGCCAAATCTGGAGCTCTGGCCACACTGACAGCAGGCTCCAGTCCCCAGGCCAGTGCTGAGACTGAAAGAGCTCAGGGTACAAGCAGGCAGGAGCAGGACCAGCCTGTTCTCCAGTGCAAAGCTGCACTGAAGCAGCCATCCACACAGATTTAGTGTTCCCCAGAGTTAAGGATTCCAATCTGAGGATGATACAGGGAAAAGGAACCTCTGGAGGGGTCTAACCCAGCTCCAAGCTCAGAACAAGTCCAGCTCAAGGCTCTCAGGACCTCATCCAGGGGATGTTTCCTGTCCCCAAGGCTGGCAGATCCCAAACCCTCTCAGTCCAGGGTTGGATTGCTCTCAGGGTGGAAAAAAATTCCCAACACCCTGCTGGGAACTCTTGTCAAAGGACCAGGAACTGCTCCTGAAGCTTTTGGACTATCCAGAAACTCTGTGGGCAGCAGCTGAAAGGCCCACAGAGACTGGTTTGGTACAGGATAATAAATCAGGTACTTAAGCAGGGATATAACACTCTGATCTAGCTTTACTCTAGGGTTTCTATTGTCAATCCAATCTAAAAAATTCAGTCAGTCTACACAAATACAAAGGATTGGGAGAGAATTACTGGGTAAGGGACACAGCTATTAGAAATCCCATTCAGGGACTAGGCAAATGGCTAATGTTGTTTTTCTGAGATTAAAAGCCAACTGTTGCAATATAATGTTGTAAATGCCATGGCAAACAAAGCTTCTGCCTTAAATATTCAATTCTCTTCTTTATTCTAGACCTGGCATCTGTCACAAAGTGCTGTACAGCTCTGACAAATCAGATCATCCTTGATAACATGTTTGGGGGAAGGCTGGTAAAGCAAGGAGTGAATGTAAGAACTTACATTTTCCAGTAAATATTCCTGTTTCCTTTGGTATGCATTCAGAGGCAGGGTCTGGCTCTTGAACCTATAAAGAAAGTCAAGGAACAGGTTCAGTGTTACACTTACACTGACTGCTTTTAAAGTCTGTATTTGTAAAAAAGTTATATTTGTACCTGCTTCTTTTTGTATATCAATCTCCCCTCTGCCTCCCCACCCAGGCTGTCCTGCAAAAAATGGAAAACATGACCCAAAATGTAAAATATCAATCAGGTGGGTTCTTAAAAAGCCAAGACTCTTAGGGCAGGGGTTTGGCTTAGTGCATACAGAAATGTGAAATGGGACACTCCAGAGTGTGAGCTACCTCTTCTCAAAGAGGCTGAAATCCTTAAATAACACTTATTTCCCTGCTGACTGCCATCAGCAAGTGATAATATGCTGTATTTGCAATATGTTGCAAATCTGTTGCAGACACAAGGAGTCTGGAAGGAAGTCAAGACCAGAGAGTGCCACCACAATTTCTTCTCAGGAATTAAGAGGCAGAACAAACAAGCAAACTTGTCCAAAAGCTTGTGCTTGTGCTCTAGCAATGCTAATTAAAAATTGCCTGTGCTGTTCAGAAAAGTGAAGAAACAGATGACAAAATTTGCTGATCACACTGGGGCAATCAGGGTAGTAAAGACAAAAATGGCAAAGGATTGCAGATAGAATTCACTTCACTGAGTAAGTGGGATAAAATGGCAAATTCTGCTCTCTGTGGACAAATGTAAAACAGAGAAGACAATCTTAACTTCACAGATACCAGTATTGGCTCCAAAATAAATAATAGTAGATTAGAATGAAATCTTGGCATTTTTATAAGTAGCTCTATATAAACATCAGCTCAATCCTCATTAGTAGTCAAAAGGCCAAACAGGAAATTAGAAGTCCAGACTCTTTCTCTTTAATTCATCATTAGAAATAAACTTCCTGTCAGCCACAATACATCAAATGGATCTCCACTGTGCCTAAGTAGAATAAATAAAGACTTGTCAACACTTGTCTCCTTGTTCCATTAGATCCCTGCAATTTAACCACTGATCCCCAGGATCTCATGGGCCCCAGACTGCAATATCCTTGTGGCAGCAAATGTCCCTGGGGGAATCAAAGTAAGTCAGGTGAGACTGAACAAGAAATGGGCTCTGAAATAAACCCACAGAACCTACACAGTGCAAAATCCCTCCCACTGGGGGTACCTCTCTCACAAGGCAGTTCTGTTCCTCACAGCAATTCTAAAACACCAGCCTGGGAATGAAAATTTGCATCTTTACTGAAAATCAAAACCCATGGATACTGAGTTTAACTGATTGCAAAATAATGCTCTCCCTAGCAGAGCATGAACCATTTGTGCCAAGGCACCTTATCAACTCTTTTCTCCCTTTCTTATCTACTCAGGTCCCTTCCTGATGATTCCATTCCAATGATGCCAAATATATTTTCTTTCAGGCATGGTCTCATTTTTTACTATTTTAACTACTTCTGCTAGTGGGCATTGTCCTACTTGTGTTCTTAGATTCTTATGGCTAAAACAAAACACCATAATACAGGAGTTATTGGAAAAGCAATAAAAAGTAGAAAGTATTACCATGATCTTACACCTGACCAAATGTTCAACACCTTCCTAGGAGCAACCACTCTGGAAAAGATTTAGAAGACTAACAGAGGGGTATAAATCTCTTGAGTGGCTTGAAGAAGGGAGTAGGGAATAATTGTTTAGTTTCTTCCAACAGAAAACCCAGAGAACATTAAATGAAGCCAGCAACAAACAGAAGGAGGTTCTTTGTGCCATGCAGGTTCAGCTGGGAAATTTGCCATGGAGCACTGTAAATTTTAAAAGTGCACGTGGGTTCAAAAAGCTGGTGGATGAATTAATGCAATAAAAATCGGTGGCAGGATATTAAACACAGAGGTTAAGTTAAAAAGTCCTTGTGAGACACATTTCTAAGGGCTGAATGAGTGTTTCAGAGGAACAGCACTCTGTGTTTGTGCTGTTCTTTCTTTCTCTCTCAGCAGCCACTGCTGGCCCCAGAGTTGAATCAAGTGCAGTGGCCACAGGTCTGATCTGTTATAAAATCAACATGTTAAAGATTCCTAAATTCATGGACAGACAGATGGCCATGGATAACACACTGATAGAAAAGCAAGACACTTCTGTAAGAGCTTTTGGAAAGTTTTTAGTAAAACCCACCATTTCATCTACTGAATGTGCCACAGGGAATAAAGGGGAATGAACAGCAGGGCTGCTCAAACTGGTCAGTACTGGTCTGACACCATTAGGTTGGGGAAGACAAATTGTGCAGTGGATCTGTGTCATTCTGGTAGCATGAACATCCCCCTACAGAAATCCTGATGGAACCAGCAAACACCCCGTGACAGGGAGATCAATGGCTCAGTCACAACAGCTTGTGTTATTCCTCTGCTGATACAGCAATTTCAGAGGTACAACAGGGTGTGGAGGGCATCAGAGCTGAGCAGCAAAATGAAAGGCAGGGCTGTGTCTGAGCAAGGAACAAACAGCCCAGGGCCAAGCTTCTGCCATGGAAAAGGTGCTGGTGAGTGCTCTCAATAAACAGGTGATCAGGAAAAGAAAGGTCAGCTTCAGTTTGTCTTCATGAAACCCTGCACTGGGCAAGGTTCTGAGCAGTTTCAGCTACTGCATGCAAAGCTGGGATCAAAATTCCTGCAGAAGTCCAAGGGTTAATTCACTGACTCTGGTCTTAACAGTGAGATCAAATTCCAACAGCATTGGATGTCCTTTTGTCTTGTGAGCCACAAGAGGACAAGACAGAAGGGGAAGGTTTGGCAGCCACAGGAGGCTCATTAGGAACCACAGATCCCTGGGAAGATCTTGGCTGGAGCAGCTGGGATTTGGATTGATTCAGCTTTGGATCTCCTGACACACTCACAAATAAGAGTGTGAACCCTAGAAAAAGACAAACTCACTGATGCAACAGAGGGTGCTCAGGAAGATTCTGAGAAAGTAGAAAAATTTAAGGGAAACAGGTCAAAGACTGTCACACACCATCCTGAGAAAATCCTGTGGGATCTTTGCTCACACACTGAACTGCTGGGCTGGGATGGCATAAGGCAAGAAAGAGCTCAAGGGCTTGGAAATACAGCCTTCCTCCAAGGAGGGAAGTACCTTCTGCATGGACTAGAAAAGAGGAGATTTTATGATGCAAAATGCACCCAAACCTGTGATTGTGCTAGTGAAAAAAAAAAAAAAAAGGAAAAGAGGAAAAATAAAGGGAGGGTTGAGAGGAAGAGACCCTTCCTGTTTAACATCCTTCATTTGTGAAGGAAGAAACTAACAATATGGAAAATATGGAAAAACCTTTGGTTTGGAGTGCTAAGGAGGACAGGACTCATGACAGGAGTAGCTGTGTGGGAAAAATCACTGACAGACCAGAAACCTTCAGGAGTACCCAAATCATAAAGAACTCCCCCTAGTCTCTGTCCAAGTAAGTAAAGAAATAAGATTATTAATTAATCAGGGAAACCACAACTTGGAGGACCTTTAGGACTTTAATAAAATAGCATAAATTATTGATCTGGTGAAAAAAAGTCTTGAAAATAGTAATAATTGTGTTAGTTCTTCTGCAGTTTTATTCCAGCCTGGAAATGTGGCTATTACTTCCATATTTCACACAGACATTTATAGAGAGTTTTAAACACACAGGCCCCCACCTGTTGCTCCTCTGTTCTCAGCCCTGCTTGGGTAAAAGGTCTCTCATCTCCCTCCCTGTCTGCTGTTGTTGGCCTCTTCAGCTCTTCCTCATATCTCAGGGAGCTGGAATCTCCCATTTCTCCATCATATGTCTCATCATAGTAGTAAATGGCTTCAAGAATATCATCATCAGTAGTGAACAATATGGTATCCCCAAAGTGCTCTGGAGCTGAAGGCAACACACAGAATTAAATGGAGAAATAATGCAAAAAGAAAATAATGAGAAAAATTATTTTTAGCCCTTCTTTGCATTAAATTTGCAGCAGTGTTTAAAGATAATATATGGCAAATTGATACTGACTATGGCTATAATTAGTGTTTCACTCTCAAACTTATATTGCACGATGGAAAATTAGAGAATTCAGATGGAAAATTAGAGAATTTCAATTCTCTAATGGATTCTCTAACACCCTGCTGGAAACTCTTGTCAAAGGAACTGCTCCTGAAACTTTTGGGCTATCCAGAAATTCTCTGGACAATTTCTCTAATGTTCATTCATTTCAATGGAAATTCCATTTCTTTAATGGAAATTCAATGGAAAAGTAGAGAATTCAGTCAGATTTCAGATAAATAGAAAAGGAAATGGGGGAAAAAGCTTCCCAATCACCTTTTCCAAAAAACCACATATGTGGAAACAAACAAAAAGCTGCAACTTTGAAATTTCTAGTGCCTATCTGATGGGATTGAAACACAGACTGGTTGCTAAGACATAGTTAAAAATGGAGATTAGCTCTGTATGCTGCTAAAATCCCCAGTATCAGTGAAGAATGCATTAATGGGCTTTGCATTATGTTTTTAAATTAAACACCAGACAAAGTGCCAGCTTGCTTTGAAGTGGAAAATGATAACAAACAAGCTAAATGTATTCTGTTTGTATTGTACTGCTGTTTCCACAAGGAAAATCAGAAATGATAGCCTACCTCCAGACAAGGTTCCTGAGGCTTTGGCAATCTCTCCTTTGAAGATGCACTGCTCATCCAGCACCATGATGATGTCTTTCACACCTCTGAAGGAGTGGATTCGGGATTTATTGTAATTCCAGATCCTAATCATGGCTACCTGACAGGAATCCACAAAGTCAATGAAGACAAAGTGAGCTTTTCCAGGGGTGAATGGTGCCAGCCAGAGGTGCATATCATCCTGGGTCCGATTCACCCCATCTATGAGGTTGGTTACTACCCTGGGATCATTTCCATATGCTGGTAAAATATTTATGTCAGGGGGTTCAGCTGTTATTTTTGCAATCTGAACAGGCTCTCCTTTAGAACTGAAAATTTCAATTCCATTGAGACCAACATAATGTCTGTCTCCCCACGTTGTCCGGATGTCTATCACCAAGTGCTGCCCATAAGGTAAAACTGGGATTTTAAAATCACTTCCATCCTGGATCTCCACAGAATTTTCTTCCTCTTGCTTCTTTGGTAGTGTTTGTAGTCCCTCTTTTCTCTGACATTCTCCAGGCCGGTTGATTTTCTGCTGATGGAGGAACTCATCAAAAATATCCCCTTGAAAATCCATGTTCGAGATCCGACCACGGTGGGAATAATTAAATTTCACCAAGGAGTTCCAGGACTCCTGCAGAGTGTGTTCTTGCTCACTGCACCACTTCATTCTAGAGGTTGCTACGTCCTTGATGGGAAAGTCTTCATCTGAAAACAACATTACAAAGACATTTAATGTACAAACAGGGAGCAAACCATTCATATACTGACTTTGCAGAATGATATTGTGACCCTCACTGGGAAATTCTCTGACAGCAGCACTTTTATTTTTCCTTTCTGTCACAAAGGCCACGTGTCCCAGTTCCCCTTCCCCACTCAAACAAAATGAACAAAATCACTTTTACCTATGGAGGAGCAGAGCTCCTGCCATGGTACAAACTGCAACTAAGTTGGAGGCTCAGCCCTTAAAGAAATTGGGATTTTTGCTCAGTGATACTTGTTGTGTGCCTGTCACAAGGGTTTAAACCATCCCTCTGCATTTTTCCAGGTCTTTCATACAGCTGGAAATGGCTGAACTGGTTAATGTAAAGCATTACAGAGAAAAGTTGGCTCTTCCTCTCAAAATGAGCCACAGGTATATAAAGAAAAGTGGTGGGAAAAGGAGAAGTTCAGCAGACAGGGAAGATGAGGTGAGCATTGCATTCTAGGCAGGTAATGTCCAAATATTTTTCCTATTTTTCAGCACGTGTGAGATGTAGCAAGAGAATAATTACAAGATATCCAATGGGAATGCAACAATGGGAGGGCAGCAAATCAGAGGGGCCCAGTGGGAGCAAAGCATCTTCTCCTTGTGGCTGCACTGGGGAACTGCTTCATTTCCATCTCAAAACAATTAAGAACAGATAATAACCAAGGTTTTCAATAAAGCAGTCACTCATGTATTTTCTTCAAATAAATGAAGAAAAGGAAGTGGAGTACTGAACAATTACAGGCCCGTGGGCCAGATTTTACTTCTGTACAGTGTCCTTTGGTGGATACTAAAACAAATGGTTATCAAGAATAAATGCCAATTGCTGTGAAATGCAAAACAAAATTTTCCCAAAAGACTGCTGAAGACTAACTTTTAACTGTGTTTTTGGAAATACTGGAAAGAGGCAATGTTCCTAATCTATGCATGGCAAATAATCACTTACAGGGGGGACACATGAGATAAAATTAAGAATTTTAAAGCAGATGGGAAACTACCTAGAAAAGGGTTGTCTTGCAGAAGGAAAGGCTGGAGACCAACCTGGCACTCCTCCTTACACCTCAAGCAAAATGCAGACATGAAGGAAAGGTTCATATTTCAGAGATCAGACATTCTTAAGTCACTTTCTTGCTCACACCACTACCAAGAGGTGGCTGATCCCCAGCAATACATCCCAGAGCTCACAATTCACCTGGACAAGGCACTATACAAATATTTACCCCTTGAAAATGTCAAAGCTTGTAAAATTTTGGGATGAGCAGAGTACAGAGGAGTATTTAACATCCACTGACTTTCCTAGTTTGGGAGGGTTTTTCCCTTTTCTTTTCAAACATGAAATACTTCCAACAGCCCAGAGGTTACAATCCTGCAGCCCCTCTAGGGCAGAGCAAGGGGAATTGAAAAGGTTTTTGAGCTACTTTAAGGAGTGGTAACAGGAGAAGTGGAGCTCTGAAAGGAAAGCAGAGGTGGCCCAAAAGCAGACACCAATGGCTGAAGGTTTATAGGGTGGGACTTTTTTCTTTTAAGAATCTAAAATGCATTTTTTATTAATGACACCTCAAACATGCAACTCCTCTGTGGGTTCAGGAGTGTCTTGAACCACCACTTCAGCTTCTGATGGCCACACACAATTCTTCTCTAAACTTCAGAAAACTACATTTTGGGGCAAGACTACATAGAGAAAAACCACCTTTCTTCTCCCTCTGTTGTGTTAATCTCTTTTTTTACTCCCTGCAGTTATAAACAGCAATCATATTTCCATGCTGCAATCACATGCTTCATTTCCCAAATCATTCTAAAAGCTCTCCTCTGTATCTGTTCCACTTGGTAATCAGCTTTCCCGAAAATGGATGATCAGAGCTGCAGTTTTCCAAGTGAGGTCTCACAAGTGCCTGTGTGGAGATATTGAGGTTTCCCAAGTAGCCAAAATGCCTCTGCTGATCCATCCTGGGAGTGCACTGCTCCAATCACTGCTCACCCCAGCATTTCAGTCAATCTGCCATCAGCTACTCAACCATGAGTCTTCTCTTCCTCGGTCATTTGCAATTGATGATTACTCAGCTTACAACTTAATTTTTGGTTATTGGTCCCCAGATGAGCCTACAAGCATTCTACTGAATTGCATTCCATTGCTCCAGTCCTCAAGTTCATCGTTCTGTGCAGTTCTTTAATCTCCTTAACTCATAATAAACCAAATTATATGTTATTTGCAAATTTTATCAGTGTACTCCCACCATTTCCTTTGCACATTAAACTGGTTATCAAAGAAAAATTGATGTTTTTATAGCAACATTAACTCCAGCCAAGCCTGTACGTGCTGTTACTAATTCCTGTTGTTCTTGTGAAGCATTTAGTGACCAAAGCCATGCTGGGACATCCACAGGAGCCTCTGAGCCTTCCCTTTGTCCCACCCTCCACTGCCCTTCTCTTAGCCCCAGGCCAATTAAAATCCAGCCCTCTCAGGGAAACATTTTAAAGGTTTTCCTGTCGTTAAAGCTCTCTCAGCTCCATTTGAAGATGGCTTTACCCTGCACACACAGCAGAGAGAACAAAAGCTGCTGGGTGGCTTCAGGGACTAAAACACATCAGGAGCTTAAAGCACCACGGGACAACCTGCTCTGAGCAAAATCAGAGAAAATTTACATTGAAAAATTATAACACTCATCTTGTAGTTTGCATTGAAATTCCTAATTTATCTCCATTTTCACAACTGAACAGAACTTCTCAAGGTGGGATTTATTTACAGTTTTCACAACATGAAGGTTTTCATGTAACAGATATTGTGAAATGTGTGAAACAGTAAATGGGGCTGCAGAGAGCAGGGTGGGTGAAGGGCAGGTGGCACCTGTTCCAAACTTCTCTGTTCTCTTCTTTGAGGTGTAACTTCAGATGCACTGATGAAATTGCTGTTTTCTCCACAGAGGGTCAGACAAGGAAAAATTCAGACATTCTAAGTTTAGAAAGAACCAGTTTTCCCTTTGTCTGAAAAAGCCCTGCACTACCTGCTGTAGAATTTGAACTGACACTCCTTCATTTAGGTGAATTTGCTCTCCCTTGTCACCCTTACTTGCATGTAAACACCCAAATTCAATATACAGCAAGACACATTTCCATGTGAATTGTTCTGATGTTCAATCACTCTCAAAATTTCAATTTGTAGCTTTGTAACATCTTATTCCAATCCTCTGGCTCTTGTTGTCCTTGTTGTATTAACTCTTCATTTGAGACAAGATACTGAATGCTGAAGAATTACAAAATGCCAAGGAAGGGGCATGAAGGGTCCCAAAAAGGAGTCAGAGTGACATGGCTTGAAACTGAAAAAGGAAGACATAAACATATATCCCAAGCAAAGGCAAATTGGGTGAAAGAGAGCCAAAGTAGAACTTGTGGGTAAGAAATTCTACTTTTCTGTTATTTACACTTGTTAAAGACAAAAATATCTCATGCCCTGAAAAATTCCTAGCCATGGATTGCCAGATGTTGGGATAAGGGGGAACTTGGGAAGTTGCACAGTTCTCCTGCTGTTCCCTGGGGACATACAGCTGGTCCTGCCTGAGGCAGAACACAACTGCACAAAGCTGGAAACACCTCCAGCAGGAGGTCTGGGGAAGGAGGACAAGGATAATCAACAGCACAGAGCAGACAACAGCTCATTTATTAGAAAACTCTTCATAAATAAGCCAGATGTCTGAGGGAGAGGTTTATAGAATTATGAGTGGAGAAGAAAAATAAGGGTCATTTTCCATTCACTCTGAATAAATATATTGAGCATCTATTCTCACCAAGAAAGACACAAAGCTACCACACAAATACACTCTGCAAATTTGGGATGTAATCTTCTTTATCTCTCTGCACATTTTAATTGATATTAGCAAACATTTGCTGTCTACAGGACTGTCAATTTTTAGAATGTAATTTACTGAAATTTCATCTTCCAGCTGCTCCAAATAAATTAAAAGCACCTAAATCAGAATGTAAATTTTTCTGAAGAGTGTTTCATATCAGGTGTAGGAGACAGACTGAGTATTCTCATGAGGAAAATATCACAAATAGCCAAAGTAATATCCCCTGTCTAAACTTCCAGGTATCTCAAGAGGTCCCTTCCACCTAAAATGAGTTTGTGCCTCTGCAAATGGAGAACACATCAGCACTTGGACTAAGGTTGCTATTGGGACCTCTTACCTTTGCGAGCAGAATCATCTTCTCCAAGATTTGTAGTGTTTAATCCCATCTTTTTACCATACATGACACTTCTCCTTCCACTCACAGGGTACTGCAAACTGCAGTTTTTGTTAGAAAGGGAGTCAAAAATGTCCAAGTCCACATCAGCATCCTTTCTGGTCAGCATTTGTGATTTCCCATCTCCAGTTGCATTTCTGCTATTGGGTCTTCCCAGTTCATACCTCTGACATTTGACATCCTCATTTATCAGATCTGAGAAGTTTTTCATGATTTCATCAGGCTGTGTTTGAAATCTTGAGTTGAAATTCTGTTCTGTAGCAAGCCAGGGAGGCTTCTGCCTACTGGGAGTGCCTTGATTATTCTGTGTTACCTGGGAAGATGACTGTAACCAAGAAGGAATTGCACCTGCAGAATCATTCAGTTTTCTTCCTGTTAACCTTTCCATTTGCTCACTCAAACAAAGCTCATCATCAGACTGAACATGCTCTGGAACTGCTGCTTCCTCCTCTTTGGCATCTTTTATACAAACTTGAGATGGGGGCACATTTAGATCATCCTCTAACTGAGACAAATTTCTCTTTGTAAAGCTGATTGAGTTCATCTTAGGCTCAAGAAGATTTTCTTCTGGCAGAGCTGTCCAGCTCAGTGAAGCACTGTTTAGTTCTGAGCATTTCAAAAGTAGGTCTGTTTTCTTGTCTGGACCTGCAGGTGCATTTCCTTCTTTCCTCTCAGCTGAGGGGGAGGCTGAGCTATCTTGCTTGTGATTTGTAAGGTCAATTGTGGTGTTCTGGTCAGCAAGGAGATCTCCAGAGCCTCTCTCTAATTCACCATCAAACACAAGGTTCTCATCAACGTACAACTTCACCTTCTTTGCTCCAACATCAAGGTCCTACAAAAATAAAGGTATGAAGATTTCAGTCAAGCTTTCAAGCATTTGATATCACAGCTCTGGGACTCTGACATTTGAACACTTAATCAACAGACAGATGAAAACAATTAAACCCTGTGTCAGTATGTGCTTTTGACTGCTTTTTAATCTAAAGCTGAAATGACTAAGAAACACTGTGTAATAGATAAGATTTTTTTAAAGGACAGGAAACCCTGCTAGACACTGCTATCACTTTGTCTGACAAGGTTTGATTATTTAGAAAAGCTTGAGGGAAAAAGCCCAGATTAAGTACAATTATATTTGATCAGGATATAAATTCCTGAGGCACATTTTGCTTTTCATCCCTAAGATTCAGCACTTTCACGACATGTTCCACAGTGAACAACCACCCAGATCAAAGCCACCAGAGTTAAAAATAGTTACAGAGTTACAGAAATGCTAGGGAAAAAAAAAATCATCCAGTCCTTCTCTTTCCACTGAAGAATATAAAATAACCTACACCATTGTGAGGAAATCTGGTTTTAACAGTTTTCACCTAATCTGCCTTGATAGCCTATTCCTACACTTAACCAGCCTTTTAAACAGCAGGCCTTCATCTCAGACACAATTCTGCCACTCACAACTTTATGTTCTCCTTCTCTGTGGCACTCACCAATACCTGATTTTTTTATTCCATTGAAGTTAGAATTAATGTTCTTTCTATTCTCTTCACCACTTCAATATAACCTTTTCTCCCCCTTGACAAAAATACCATTATCTTCAAAGAAAATACAGCAGATGAGACACAATCCATCTCCATTCTGTTCTCTAACTTGTCCATCTCGTGGAGTCTTTCAGAGACTCTCTGTTCTTTCCTTCTTTTTGTGAAAACTAAGAAGCTTTTTGTGAAAGTAAGAAGTTTCAGTTTCATCCCTCTTGCTCATTTCCAGCCTGTCAGTTCTCCTTGAATACTGATTTTCATTTTCCTCTGCTCCCAGACTAAACCAATCACTCCTTCCCTTCCAAGCATGAAAGTCTCTGCTTCTTCACTCCTGACCACACATTGTTTAAGCCTTACAAGTTTTTATAGCTTCCATCCTGTTGCTTTCCCAACAATAACATCTCTGAGGCCAAAAGAATGCAATATGGATGTTCCCAGAGGAAAAGCAGAAGATGCAAACACGACAAGAAAGCTACAGGTGAGGAAGGGGAGTGGGTGCAGGAATGCAGGACACATTCCTGAAAGGGAAAAGATAACCTTCCCTGAGTTCCCTGTGAGCAGCTGTAAAACCAGTTTAATTGGCCATTATGGCCTGGCTGCCTGTGGAACTCCTGTAGGATCATAAAGTGCTGCATTTCTGTGCTGATGCAGTCAGCCATAAAACAGGATATTTTTTCCCCTTGAATGAGGACACTGCTAGATTGATCTAACTGGGGATCAGAACATTTCAATAATTACATCTGTTGAAAACTACCTGCGTGGCTTTGCCTGCAATTATGATGGGGAAGAGAAAGACTAGCAGGATGTCCCAATAATGCTATTTTAAAAAATTTTATATGTCTAAACTGCCAATGTCCTCCTTAAATGCTAGAGATATTGAATATTCACAGTTGAATTTGGGATAACTGGAACATTTCTCCATAACATTCCAGCCCTACTGTTGTCAGGAATACCCAGGCCTTAGCTCTGCATTTTTACCTGGAAATAGATATAAACTGAAGGGGACCACAAAAATATAGATGTACATTTGAAAAGTATTTGTCAATGTCATCTTTTTAAATTAAAATCAACTTCTTAATAACAGCATGTTTTGAAATGAATCCCACTGCACTCACCAGCAGAGGAGGTCAGGCAGGCAGAGAAAACTCTACAAAATGAGATAGTGGAGCTCATTCTCCCTGAAAAAGGGACAGTCAAGCCCAAAAAGGGGTCACTCACTTCAAAATTGCTTTTCCAGTCAGTGGGAGACTGTTCTCTGATGCTTTGGAATGTCTGGGATAGGTATTTTAGGAAGCAGAAAAGGTCTGAAGTGTAGCAAGAAGCAGCAGCCAGGTATTTCTAGGATAACAGAGACACACTGGACTGGGGCAGGCATTCCAAGAGCTGACAGCTCAGGAGAGCTAATGAAAATCTGCACCAAAATCCTGAGCAGACTGAGCCTCAGGGAGGAAAAATCTGAACAGATCCCAAGAGACTCCAAGAACAAACATATGCAGGCACAAGACTAAGAACTGCTCTTTTTCATTCCCTCCCACCCCTCTTCTGAGTTTCCAGTTGCTTAGTGATCTGTTCTGGTGGAAAAGATTGACAGTTCAGCTTCCCCAGTAGCACTGCTCAGCTCTCCTCAAGCACGAGGAGGCTGGAAAAATCCCTTCCTCAGGAGTAATCCCACCCTGTAAACAACCACTCAATACTTCAGCCAAGGCAGGGCTTTTCCTTGCTGGAAGAGTAATTAAAAGGGCACAATATCTCAGAACAAACAAGTAGGTATGAGCATTGTCAGAAAGAAAAATGATTTTGTGAAAATAATTCTGGTTCCTTTGGATGTTCCTTCCCAGCTTGCATCCTCAGCTCTCCCAGGGTGTCTGCAGGGATGGTGCCTCCCAAGGAGAAAATAGGGATGGTATTTCTGGCCATTTCTGTGATATTTGTGCACAAAGGACAGAGCCTAACACTTTTCTGAGGATTCTTCCTGGACAGAGGACCTGAAATTGCTTCTGCCTGACTTTTCAGAAAAGTGTGAAAAAGAAGCAGTAGAAAAGAAGTCAAGAACCAAAGAAAATTCTTCTACAAAACTGATTGTGCTGGAAGAAAGCTGCTGCCTCCTTACAGGCACACCAGGGGTAATCCAGCACTGAAAAAAACCCCAAGAGAATGGACAGGAACATAGGCACAGAAACCACCTGAAGAAGAGAATTATTCAACTGGAGAGCACCTAAGACCTTAATGCATTTAGGTATTGATTCCATTCTCAGTTTTGTGAAGACATACAACACACTTTAGACTGGATCTTTGAAAAAAGTTTTAATAGCACCATTAACCATGCAATTCAAGGCTGTATCAAGTACTTACAAAATGTCTGACTGTTGCAGATAAATTTGAAAAAAGCTGGCTGCCCTTACACTTGTTCCCTTCCTGCAGACTAAAAATCACCTCCTTTTTTGGAGGTCTCATCTGAAGTAAATAAAGGCAAGATGAAGCATCCTCTGAGATCTTCCTTGTAATTCAGTGAATCAAGGAATCTATGACAATGATGTCATCTGACTTTTACAGCTTCCTTCAGACACATTTTTTTCTCCTTCCAGGCTCAAGTTCTGAAATTCAAATATACAAAAGTACCAGCCTGACTTAATTTTTGGCCTATTTTTGGAAGCAGCACTTGGACATCTCTCACTTATGTGGTTTTTGAGGGAAAGAAGGCAGTTAAGAATGATTCCCAAAATCCACACAGAAATCTGGCTCTGGATTTACATTAGCTGGAAGAAAATTGTTTGTTCATTGTATTTTGGGGTTTTATACTTCTTAGACAAAACTTCCTCCTGACAAATTACAGACTTAGGCAGAACTGCTTTGTATTATTCTTTCATGCTAAGGATAATGAGACATTTCTTCAGCAAGGATAAACTGCTGCATTTCCACCAAAATCCATAGGATTATATTCCCAATGGATTTTACACATTGCCTTATTTCAGGTTATTGAAGAAGCAGAGCCCTGAAACACAGACAAACATTTCTGCGTGCGTCCTGCATTCTGTTCAGTAGGTTTGGTAACAAATCATGCCATTACCTCCAAGAACAGCACACTCTAATGATGATGGAACATCCTGTAGACCACATTTTAGTGAGAAAAGCTATTAAAATTCCAGGAAAAGAAATATAAATCATGTTGTAGTAAATTTGTTTTAAGCTGTCCCTTCCACGGCCATTTCCGTATGTATAAATTACCATATGTGCTTATATAAGAACATGGATGAGAGCAAACCAGAGGGATAAAGCTTCTTATTTATAATCCAGGATAGCAAATCCTCTTCGATCCAGTACCTGAGATTTTTTTTTTTTCTTAACACTGCAGTGTACAAACAAGAATAATATTCATGGTGACATTCAAACACACAGACAAGAGACCATCTGCCATCTGCCATGATATGTCTCTCTTGTAACAGTAGATGACTGGTTTTATTATGAGCACACAGTAGTGGACTTTTTAATTGTCCCTGCCCAGGGAGGGGGGCTGGAACTGGATGATCTTTAAGGTCCTTCCAACCCAAACCATTTTATGATTCTCATTAAAGTGACAAACCCCAAACTGAGCAACAGTCAGCCTGTTTATATTTATAGACACCAGAAAACAGATATTTAAACACGTATTTATTTACATTGTGATTAAACAGTTGAAAGCCCTGAATACTGAGATGCACTTACCTTTCTATACTTCTCACCACAGTAAAGGATTAATGACAGAACGTGCAAGCCTTTCATTAGGTCTTTAGTGATCTTTAATAGCTTTGAAAGCAAATGCTCATTGTGCCCAAGAAAACATTAGCACTACATTGTTAGCACTTACAATTAAGACAAAAGCAAATTTCACAGCAGACAGGGACACCTCACAGCTCCTGTTTTATTACAGGAAATTGTATCTACTTTTATTTCATGCTTTTAGAAAGAGGATCACACTGAATGTCCCTAGGCAAGGCAAGAGCAAATATAAAGAGGAGTTGAGAAAAGACTACTTACACTGGGAGTTGTTGTGTTGTAATTCCAAATCTTGATCTTGGATATACCAAAGTCACGTGAGCGGGTGGGATTGCGGATAACAAAGTAAAGTTGGACGGGTGGGTGGAAAGGGCACATCCAAATGCAGCTTTCCTTGGGGAGCTAAAAACACAGACAAGCAGACTGTCACTAATGCTCCTTCTCATGGAGCAGGTGTTTTAATTAACTCCCCACCCCCCAGCAGCACAGGAGGCCATTAGAAAAGGAAAGGTTTCATCAAATCTGCTACGTAAAGAGCAAAACCTCAGCCTCATTTCCCAAGAGTAAATCCCACTCCCTGCCTGCCAGACAGCTCCCAACAAGCTGGCAATGAGCTAAAGGTCAGCTGCCTGCTGTCCCAGGGAGACATCTGCACGCTCAGAGCACAGGCAGAGCAAGCCCAGTTTATTTTTATCAAATTAATCAGCTTTGCTGGCACTAGGGGGGATCACTGAGCACAATGGACATTCTACAATCATTTTACAATTTCTTTGCTTCTGGTTCGTCCTCTAAGGAGGGGAATCTTAGAGAATTTTACTTTATTGTCTGCCTCTATTTTAATCAGGCTTTGCAGATAATCAGTTTCACTTACAGGTCTACTCCTCAGAGCTATACTGGACTCTACACTGGAAATTTTCTAAGACATCACAGAATTCCCAACACAATTTTACATACAACTGGCAATCAAGAGATTTTAAAGTATCAAGAAATGCCCAATTCTGGACATTGTTAAGAACTGCTACCTCTACATGTTCAGAATGTAAGAAAAGGTTATGTGGCAGCTCAGAAAGAAGGAAGTTTCAGAATCAAAATGTTGAATATTAATATAATTGATATCTAGTCTTACTCATGTGTGGATAACATGTCAGTTATCTGAAAGCAGCTGATATATTAGTTCCCCTCCTGTTCTCAGGGACACACAGTACACAGATACACACACAGTAGATAACAAGCAATCTTTTTCCACACCTTTCTCTCTGAAGTGAGTGTTTCAGTTTTTCCTGAAGGTGTTAACCACAGCACTTTCCCCCAGAGTCCTCTAGCTGTGTGACTAACAATGGCAAGGACAGCACCCTGGAGCCTGCTCAGAGGCAGCATGAATATGACAGCTATCAGATCCACTCCTCACCATGGTCCTCTCTCCACTTCTCCAGCCTCTGATGGGTCTCTGCCCCAGAGCCTCTCAAAAAGCTTTGGGAGACTATTTCTGCTTTAACATCACTTTGGAGCACCAACAGCCATAAGAGTGCCAGACAGGTTCTATCCTTTCTACTTAAAAAGAAAGAAGCCTCTTGACATCAAAGAAATGAAGGACAGCCCTCAAATCACTGTGAACCCAACCCCAGGGTCAACTTCAAAGCTGCATCATGTTTTTGAAGCTATAGTTTGAATAAGAACAGTTAAAAAACCAATTTCCCAACTGCAGACAACAGCTGATAAGCAATCCATGTGCAGAGCTCTCAAGGCAGGAGCTGACTCCCCAGAAATCAATGGATTTTGGTGTGTACTGAGAGCCAGAGGTGCCTTCACAGGAGGGTACCTGATTCAGCACCAAAATCACCTGCTCCTGCTTCTCACTGGCTTCTCTGTAAAACTGCACACAATGTTTCAAAACCAGAGATTTATCAGAGCCAGGCTGAGGGTTGTGTCCTGAGTGAGAAGCAGCCATGGAGATCATTTTGTTCATCAGTGGAAATAACTGGTATTGGTGAGCTTACACAACCTCACAGGTGTTACAGTCCCCATGAGGGTGTTAAAGATCTGACACCAGAAATTCAAGGCACCTTGAAGGATCCATGCCAAAACTCAAGAGACTCTGGAGGACTCTCATGTTTTATCCCAAAGAGTGATCTCATGTCTTTGCCTTCACAAGAGGTACTTGAGCCTGGGGTTGTTGTCTTGGAGCTGAAAAATCGAACCCAAAAATTCTTTGAACCATCAGGGTGAACCTGGTATGTTAAGGAGTTGGAATTACATTTTTTCTGGACCAAGAAAAAAGGGGAGAGTGGAAACCTTTAATCTTAAGATTTTGTGGGAGATTGGCACTTCTTCTTGTGGGACTGAAGGTGTAAATGATGGAGAGTAAAGGAAGCATCAAGCACTGTGAAGAGGAATTACACAGGTCTAAGGGTTCCCCATGGGGAAGAAACACATTTGGTAGATATTTGTTATTGCCCTTGTTATTCTGAGGTTTATAGGACCTCTACATGCATATAAGAACCAAAAAGGTTTGTGGAAAACAATTTCAATAAAATACCTAATCCATGACTTACTAAATATGATCACAGAATCCCAGAATGGTTTGGATTGGAAGGGAACTTAAAAACCATCCAGTTCCAACCCCTGCCATGGCAGGGACACCTTCCACTGTCCCAGGCTGCTCCAAGCCTGGCAAACCTGGCCTTGGACACTTCCAGGGATCCAGAGGCAGCCACAGCTGCTCTGGGCACCCTGTGCCAGGGCCTGCCCACCCTCACAGTAAAGAATTCCTTCCCTATTATCTAATCTAAAAAGTTGAGAGCACCAGATATTCTGCCAGGAATTTTTTTCTTTTACAGTACATCACAAAATACAAGGAAGGAGGCAGTTTAAGTGCTCCTCTTAAAAGTCTGCAAGGGTAATAAATAAACTAATAAAATAAAATCCCTCATCTTCAATAAGAGTATTCTCAAAGACAAAAGTAGACCTAACTGATCAAAGATGGAAGTGTTTTAACCATGGTAAAATGAGTTTTCCACACAATAAGTTTTTATTTCAAGTTTTTGTTCTGTTGAAAATGTTCATTGCTCGGAGATTGATAAATTTATTGGGTTTTTAATGCACCCTGAAGCTTTCCTGTATGATCTGAAATGTACACAAACTAGAAGTGCTGCTCTGCCTTCTGAAGGAATCTGCAGTTCAGGCACCCATATCCACAGCCTAAGAGCAAATTCCCTGCCCAGATTGCATCTGGGATGAAGCCTCAAGAGGGGAGATTACAGAGTCACAAATCAAGGGAATATATTAATCAATGCAATACAAAAGCTCATTTCTTAAGAATAATGAGATCTATAAATGTATGAGTAATACTGAGAGTAACAGGTTCATAATGGCTTAATGAATGTATTACTACATAATTTATAAATATCTAGAGAGTCTGAGAGTCACTACTACAAATACTACTGAGTGTCACCTGCCAGCCAGCACAGCCTAAAAAGGAGAATGGGTATTTATGAGATCCCAACTACAATTTTCAGGAGACAGTAAGGAAGATGCTTCTGGTAAAAATATTTGGAAGTAATATTCCATAAGGAGTTTCAACTAAATTTCAAAATACTGCGTATTTATTCTCTTTCAAATCTCATCTACCTTGAGAGCAGAAAATCACCATTAGCATTAAATGAGCTGTAATTTATGTTTTTAATGGACTAAGTCCTTCAGTATCCTCATCCACTAAAATCATACTAATTTTTTACTAGAATCCTTGCTCAAGAGGCCCATGAAAAATGGCACAGAGTGAATGTGCAGCACAAATGAAACTATGGCTTTATGAAGGGCCGTGGACATTTGTTAATTCTTTCACACCAGTCACTGCCTTTTGCCCATTGTCATTAGTGTGGGAGCACCTCATATCTCCTCATCTTACTATCCCACACAAGAGCCATAAAAGACTTTTACCTGCCATATATTTTTCTCAATCTCTTGTTCAAAACTACCTACACAGCCTTATATTTCCATGATTCTTCCCTAGGTAAAAAGATAACAAGGGAACAAGAGAAAACAGGTACATTTTCTTTAGAGATTTACTTAAATTTGTATTATCCATCTTAGCAGTGAAGCTCCTTTACCTTGAGACTACAAGGATTACTCCAAGTTCTACAGTACTCCAAATTCAATTACTACAAGTTCTAAAATGAAGTTGTAACTGAATAGCAACCTCTTGAATAGGAGAGTTGTTAATAAGAAGCAATATTTGTAGGGTTTTTTTTTAATTATCAGACAGTTGTCATGCAGTCAGGTTCCAAATGTTTCTGAACAAAAAACCTTTAAATAGAGCATTATAGGAATATTCTAATGAGAGATTTGAACATCCAGCACTAAGCTGTCTTACATTTAAGTTGTTATTGACCAGGCAGCACAAATCCCCTGCGTTGTCAGCATTTCGAATGTCCACGTCGTGAGGAGACACAAAGATCCTCTGGTTGTGGAAATCAAAGAATTCCACCTGGCTCAGGCCCACGTTTGCTGGATTCCCCCAATTGGAAAGAAGTTCCATGGTCACATAAATGGCATCATGTACATCCATATTGGCTGTCATCTAGACCAAAATGAAAAAAAAAACCAGCAGTGACCAACCAATAAAATGTGAAAGAAAAGATTGTTCAGACTGCAAAACTGATGGGTCAGAAGAAAAAAGATTGCAAAGCCATGGCTATTTGGATGACATTCAATCAATCATTTTGGGTTACACCCATTCTGCCACACATCACCACTCTTAAAAAGCCTGAAGAGAAGGCAACTAACTCTGTTCTTTGTCTGATTCCTCTGTCATTCTGATGAACAGTGATAAATTCTCTTTTTGCACCCTGCCATAGGTTTATTACTTGATGTAGGGCAGAACTGAGGGATACAGCTCATTCAATGTACTTTTATTTCAGTAACACTGGGAAGCACCAATTATGGTGCACATATGCACAAACCTTCTCTCTCCACAAGGAATTTACTCCAGCTTTGCCACCAGCCAGGGATCTGTCACTGTCACAGGCAGAATGGCTGCCACGCTCCACAAAGCCTTTCAGGAGTCTCTTCTTTTGTCTGAAACAACATATTCTGGGTTATTTCCTCATAATTCCTGCATTTTTAAGAAACAGTTGGTGCAAAGATGAAGAGGTGATAGGATGAACCCCACAGGAAAAAGTACCCAACACCAAATGTCAACTTTTACAGCATTCCACCTTAGATTCACAGAGTTTGGTTAAAAATCTGGGCTCCAGTTCCAGCTGGTTCTGAGGCAGTGTGAGAAGAGAATGCAGAGGTGATCTGAGGACCATAAAGTGAGATGTTGGCAGATCCTGCTCCACAGAAACTGGCCCAAGGCTGCACTGCCTGATTTGCTGCTTGCATGGTGTCTCAAGTATTTAAAGATTATCAGGTGTAGTAATTGGACTGGTGGCATTCTAAAAAATCTCTCTTAAAAAAGGAAGTTATCCTAAAGCAAATATATATAAATATATACCTGCTTCCAAAAGGGCAGAATCTCTCCACAGCTCTGGTCACTGCAGTCCTTGTCTGGTGTTTTTCTGGAGGTTCAGCCTTTGCAGAAAGAATAGATGAAACAGAAAATGTCTCCTAAGTAAGAAAAAGATGAAGATGTTCCATTCAGATTGTTCTCACCACACAGCATCAATCTGCATGTCTGGAACAAGCATGAGTTTGGGCCCAGCTCATCTGTAACTCTATAAAGTTAAAGAACATTTCATGGACTTGGTCTTGATTTACAATGAAAGAGCTGAGCTTGGAGCTTGATCTTCTATGTGGAAGAAAACATAGAAGCAAATTCTGAGGACTTAACTAAAAAGAAAGGGGGTGTTGTTTTGAAATTATTAGAAAATACACACACACACATACATACATATATATATATATATATATATATAAAATCTCATTGTATGCATTTGGTAAGATTCAGGGTTGGCCAAAGCTTTGGCACAGGTCTACTGGACTTTCTCCTCCAAAATCATAAAGTCTTTTAAAATCCCCAAACCCTTCAATTCTATTAGCATAAAATAATGATTTATTTTTCAAATAAAGAGCTATCAGTAAGATACCTAAGAGAAAACAGAAGAAAAGTGCTGCATTCTTTTTCTGACTCTACTCAACTTTTTTGTTGATTTTTCTCAACTTCCTTGCTTATGATTTTTTAATTGTTTTTAAACATGGTTTCTGGAGGTAAGAGATGAACACACATTGGGGCAGAAAACCCTCCCCAGCTCATCCTCAGTGAGATCCAGCAGTGTACAGGACAGCTGTGCCCCAAAAGCAGAGCATGCACTAACAGGGGGCAGTGTCCATGTTCCAGAGTCCTGGAGGAAGACAGGATTTTTTGGGATGGAAATCACACTTTGCTTTGTTTCAGAAGCTTGCAGGATGAAAATGGCTCAAGTGGGCCTGCAGCTGTGCATCTGATTGTACAGACACATCATATGGCTGCTCTATCAGCTGCTCAGTGATCCCTGGAATCAAGAGGGAGCTGTGGGATGCCATCCTGAGGAAGCAGATTAAAGGAAACAACCCTTTGGAAGAATAATACAAATTAAATTATACTTAGGGGGCATCACCATTCATTCATACACAATCCTAATGTGTAAGGGATTGTAATTCATGGGGGTTTTGCTAGTTGAACAAACAGCTCTCTTTTTTTTTTTTGCCATACCTTTTGGGGGTTGGTGGCAACTGCTTGCCTTTGCAGATCCTCCTGCAAGAATTCATTCTCAATCTGCACTGCTTGAACAACAGCTGAAACAGAGAAGTCAGGATCCTTCTCACACACACTCTTCCTGGTTATTGAAAGGGAGGTTTCTGGTCGATTTAAGGGCTCTAGGACCAAAAAAAAGGGAAGAAATACTCATTTTTTGAGGGCATACAAGTACAGAACATTCCAACATCTGAAACTTCCCATTCAGTGACTGACAAAGGGCTCTGCAAGCATCTATAACCATCCCAAATGAAGCTGAATTCCCCCAATTTGGCTTTATGCTAAGATTCCAAGTCACATCTTCTTTAGGCAACAGTTAAAACAGCATCATAAGAAGAGGAAAACCAACAAATGAGAACCATAATTTTTATGCTTTTAGATTGCTTTGTTCTGGTATTTAGTGGAAATGCCTTGTAATAGTCCACTGAAAAGAAGCATATGTTATTTAAGCACAGCAGGAATTTTTAATTGGGGTGTTCAGCTATTTTGTAGGAATCCCCAGAGACTTCTAATAAAACAAGGGGAATCAGGAGTTGCTATTTACAAGGCAAAATAAATGACCTTGTCACTTAAGCAGTCATCACAATGCCCACACGAATCCCAATCTTCCCAAACTTCATGGAGAAACAGAAACATCCCAGCCTAGAAACAGGTTTGAAAGAAAGGAAATCAAATTTAACAACAGATGATGTGAGATTGGACTAAAAGAGAAGCACAGTGGTTATATCTGAAGGCTTTAAAAGTCAAAGGAAGAGAAGAGCCTGAAGTTGTACAGACATTTAGAGTGAGGGGAAATACTGAAGTGCCAGAGTGCTCCCAGTGCTGCAGGGAGGAGAGCACAGTGCAAGTAACATCAAGTCCACCTTGAAAAGACAAGAAGTTCAGACTGAGCTGAGATCTGTGTGCCTGCACTCCTTGTACATACACCCATGAAAACTTTCAACAAGCAGCAGTCATCTCTGCAAAAACAGGGATGGAATAAAGACCTGCTCATTCTTCTGTACTGTATCATCCCCCTGAAATGAAATTCATTTAGGATTTATCACAGTAGTTGGACAGAAACAGCTCCAACCAGCACTATTATAACCTGAGCAAATGCAGCACACATCTCTGGGATTTCAAAGCAACATCTGCTTCAACAGATGGTGGGTGAGGGTCTCAAAAGCTACAAAGGGGATTTATTCTGGAGCCAAAAAGAATTAACTTCTTTTTCTCTATTTGGTTTTCTGCTAATTAAGAAACTAATTATTTTGGCTTTTCAAAACCACTGGCCTTAGTGCTTTCTTGGGACACATCTGGATTCTGTTTTTTTGAAAAGTACAGCTTGACCACAGAGTATGGCAGGTCTGAAAACTTCACCTCAGACCTTTCAAAACTTGGGCTGATCAGACTTGTTAAGGACTGCACTGAACTACAACTACAGTCACAACTTCAGCCCCTACATTTGGGGTTTGCTCTGTTTTGTTGGGGTTTTTCCCCTGGTAAAGACCACTCCTTAGCAGCAGATTTTTAGAATAAGCAGCAATGGCTTCAAATTATGCTTTCCAGTCCAAGAAAAATATTTTCCAGAATGGTCCTGGATACTGGCACATCTACCCAGCACTGCAGGCTGATCTCAGTGTTCAAGGTGTAATTCAACTACAGTCCCAAGCAGCCACAGGTCTCTTTTGCCATGCTGTGAAAAACTGTGTCTTTATTGAGGTAGAGAACTCTGCATTTTGTATTTCTACAAATGTGTTCTGTTAAACTCTTCCATTAAACATCAACTGCTGCCTGGGAGAACACACATTTCCATTAAACCCACAGGGAACAAAGCTTCACGAGGGAAGTGGGAAACACAGAGCAAGTACTGAACAAGGACTGAAAGGGAGAGGGAAAATCTTGTGCTGTGGAAGCAAAAAGATAAGGAATATAGTAATGATGTGGCAGAAGATTGAAGTATACAGGCTTTTACACTTGATCACCATTTCACTGAAGTCAGAACACTCGAGGTGTTAAAAACAACAACAGAAGCACAGAAAATCCCACTTTAAAAAAAAAAAACAGGCAGGGGAGTGACAGCTAAAAAATTCACATAATGACAGATGTGTGCTAAAATTGCATCTGAGCCAGAGGGGGAAAAAGCATGAAAACTCTCCTTATTGACATCATATATTCTTATTTCTTACTAGAATACATTGCTTCATGTCTGTTCTGGTGCAGGAACTCAGCAGAGAGTGGCCGAGTGCCTTTATTTTTCAGCATGACTGTTTTGACAGGAATGTACACTTCAGCACTGTCCTTTCTTTTGGCTGAGAGAACTTGCACTGGCTTCACTTCTGCAAGATAAAAAGGAAAAAGAAATAATAAACTTTAAAGTTATCAGGAAGCAGCCAGCCCAGGAAAATTTATTGGATTTTTAATGCTAAAGTTTTGCCACTTTAATTATGTTGGCATAGTTAAAAGTGATAATTTCCATCCCTTTCACTGGCACTGTTCTGTTGATGCAGATGCACATATGGATGGCTGGCACTAACTCAAACAAAATAAAAATAGTATTATAATGTACCAAGATATCTCATCTCTGCCAGATATTTACCTGCATTACTGTCATGAAAAGCAAAAATAAAAAAGAAGTCCTGAGTTATTTGTTAACACAGTTATACCAAAGTAAATTCTTAAAATACAGACAGAAATGTTATCTTGTTTACAAGTTTCAGAGGGGGAGAGGGCAGTCTAAAATAGCTCAGAGAAGTAAGTCTTCACTTTTTGGTTTGGGAATTATTAATGCTTCTATTGTTTCCATCACAGCTCTGAAATTTCTCTCTGGACAAAAAGTCCTGCAGTCTCCCAGAGATTTTGTTCTCACTGTGCTTCCACCTCTCACTCCTGTCTCTTCTTCTGCCCCTCTCCCCATTCACAGTCCACTCACATCCATGATAATGAAAGGAATACTCCTCTACTTAATTTATTCCAAGATTGTTCCTCTGAATTTATACAATTAACTACAGATTTGAGGAAAAAAAAAATAAATAAGCAGTAAAATAAACAAAACCAAAAAACAAAACCAATTACTGTACCAGAAATGAGCAGGGAAGGAATTCTGAGAAATACTGAAGGTAGGCTTAGGTCTGGTTTCTGCCTGAACTCTTCACCCTTTGTTAAATCATCTTTGAGACCTAATGACTGGTTGTGGGTTTGGACACTGAGGCTCCAAAGGAGACAGAAAGACAAAAAGAAGTGGCTCATGTCAATCACAGGGATGAACAGCACACCCTGGGACAGGTATGTGAAATAAAGGTGAGACTGGGAAGATTTGGCTGCCTGAATTACTGCAAAAATATATCTAAAACCATGGTAATTCCTTGAGAAATCTCACAGACAGATAGTCTGAGACAATCTTAGCCCAAGTGTCTAGAGGTGGTGATGCAGGTGCAGTAACCAGGTCTGTAACTCTGGATTTGCCAAAAAGTTCCTAATGAAGTACAAGAGGATGCAAATGTCCCAAATCAGGAGATCAAAACAACAGGTTTGCTGAAGGGCATGAGAGCTTAGGAGGGTATGGAGTAACTCCTCATGATCAACCTTAAAAGCAATTCCCTCAAAGAATGATTATTGTAAAGAAGAATTGTGCAAGACACAGACTTACTGCTTTGATCCTGGCTGAACTCCAGCACAGCTGGGGCACCAGAATCAAGGCTAGAGCATCTCCCAGCATCCTGATGTTCAGAGCCTTCCTTCTGCAGTGCCCCACTGCTATCCAACTGAAGGCCTTCAAAGCCTGTAATTGCTTCCTCAGTGGGAGATGGGTCTGAAAACACATCCTCTTCAACAGAGTCATAATCATCACTAAGGGAGTCTTCTTCCATCCTCTCCTCTTCCACACTGTGCTGCAAGCTGCTTCTCAATTTCTGCTACAATATAAACACATCTGTCAGAAAAGCTCAGACTTGTATTTTAGAATAAACCAGAGTGGCTGCCAGTTCCTCTCCAGGAGAAAGAAAAATCTTCTGAGGAACTCAGAGCCATGATGCAGCTAAAAATATTCCCATTCCTATGTCATGTCTTGCCTCATTTGATGAGGGCTTGTAAAGAAAAACCATCCTACAACTGCTGTGCTCCTTCTCATCAGTATCCAGCAGGAACATTCTCTAGGCCAAGGAGCTTTTATGTGCAAAACCAATTTTTAGGAGTAAGTTACAAAAAGGAAGTCAGAGGGAGAGCAAAGGGATATATTTGTGCAGTCTCACAGTTGTGCTTTGCTGTTTGAGGAGTAGCTGCAATCCAGAATTTCCAAATGCCTTCACAAGACTGTCAAGCTCATGTAGCAGCAACTCCTTTTTAAGCACATGATAGATGATAATAGTCTTGCCTTGTACACATCTGTACTTCAAAAACCAGCAGAAAAAGAGTTGGGCTCTGATGGGCTAAGCTCCCAGCTTGCACTGAGTTTTTTGAAGTGGACACACTGTAACAGGATTTTATGCAAAAAATAACCTATTTTGAAATTTACTGTGGAAAAAAGCTGCCCTGCCTCTCTCATCACACACCACAAACAGCACAGATGATGCTGGAGAGCTGTGGGCTTTCATGAATGCAAAAGGAAAAGACTTTGCATCTCTTAAATGCTTTTTTATTTCCCCTGCTTTGTTGGTATTAGAGTTTGGAGATAAATATAGGTAAGCAAACTGTATAAAATGAAAACCTGAAGGTACCTTAGGTACAAATGAACTGTGACAGTCTATATTCAGTTTGCAATGAAAGCTTCAAGCTCCTACAGATTATACCTGTTAGGAAATCCATGTTGACAGAAATATATTACAAAGAGCAGACAAAGTCAGGCTCAAAAGAGGGTTTATAAGCAACCTGAGCCTTGATATTGAGCATGTCTTTAAGACAGTCAAAACTAATATTTCCAGCTCTTTGACAGGAAATTGTACAAGTTTCTTTTCTTTTGAAACCTCTGCATCTGCATTGTAACAAGACATTCAAAAAAACACATTATAGCCCCAGCAAAATCAAAATTATTTCCATCTTAGCTAAAAAGAAAAGGGGTGTTGTTTTGAAATTATTAGCTTCCTATTAAGAACATAAAAGATATAAATATTCATCAGTGTAAACAAGTTACCAGCTTGTAGAGCAAAAATAATCATCAATGCAAGAGCAATATAGAAATGAGAGAAAGATGCAAGCTAGGAAAATATGCTTAGGAATTTTGTCTGATGTCAGTGGTAAAATCAGTTAACAGTTTCATATATAGATGCTACTCCACTACCCAGAAAAGCTTTATTTATGTCATTAATTGCTTAGGCAGAAAAACATTCATAAATTTTTGTTCATTGATTAGTTTTCTTTCACATTTGTGAAGTGTGCTAGAACAAACTGCAATTAGTGATCAAATGGAAGGCTGCACAGTCAATACAACAACAATCCTTGATGCAAAGCAACTGCATTGATTTGAACATTTTCAAATAATCTGATTTTTGTTGGGTAAAATAATGACATGCAACAATTTTAGCATCATTATTTAAAGACTACCCTAAAGGCACCAAAAGCTTCTTGTTTCAGCTTTCTCTAACCTGTTACCCAGGAGTGATGTTCACTTGTACAACCATTAACTGAACTGAAAGAGGCTCCTTGCAGGAAATATCTCAATTCAACCCAACAGAGACAATATTCCCCCTCCTAAAAATAAGGTTTAACATTTTGTAGTGTTGCTGATTGAGACTGATTTTTCAAGAAGCTTTACTTTTCATTTTCTCCCTTCTTTTTGTCACATCTCATCAAAGCACAATTCTCTAATGAAGACACCACTATAGAGGGGTTTGGGTGCTCCAGCTGGGCATGATCACATTTCAAATGACACTGCCATGAACAACAGAAGGCAGCTGCCAACTGTACCTGGGAGAGAGGACCATCATCATCATCATCATCATCACTGCTGCTCTCCACATTCACGCTTTCATAAGGTTCAAAATCTTCAGAGTACTCCAGAGATGGTTTAATGTAGAGTTTGCCCCCTTCTTCTGTTTTAATTGCCACAGTTTTCTGTCAAAAGAAGCATTCAAAGAAATCAGATTTCTTCTGTGTATCAGCAGTACAAAAAGAGTAACCATCACACTTTATATAACAATAGCATGATCAAGCACTGCTTTTCCCCTCTGTTCCACAGAAGATTTCTGTCCTCCCTGAGCTCATCTTTGGGACCCTGAATTATGGTTTATCACCCCTGGTCTAACTCCCCACCTGCTGCTGCTGAGCCCAGAGTGGGCAGGGATATTAAACCTTGCTCTCTGTTCTTCCTACACCCCTCTAGCATTTTCTAAATGCCAGGGGCAGAGGTGTCCCAGAGGGAATATCCTAAGATAACTTGGGTTAATTCTTTCAATGAGTCCATCTTTCCCCCTCACAGCATCCCTCAGCACAGCCCAAGTTTGACAGGTTTGGCCAAGAATTGCTGGGTCCTCTAGATATCCAAAAACTCCCCATGGAAAATCACTGGGAAAGGAAACTGTTCAGTCTGTGGTTGCACTTTTCCTTAGCTAAATCACTCCAGTTGTTCATAAGGATATAATAACTCCTATCCTCCCATCCAACTGGATAAAAGACTTAAGGAATCATCCTGAGCTAGACCCAAGTAGCAACCAGGTTTTAGTACAGAGCCACACATCTGGCAAATTCAGCAAAGAAGTCCTGACAGGCCATAATGGAAGCTGAGAAAATGAATTCAACTAAGCAGTAAGAGTGGTAAATAAAGTAATGCAGCTTTCAAGCTTGAATGTGAAGTATTTTCTGAAAGAAAAGAAAACCTGCACAGCCCAAACACTTATCCACAGTGCCAAAGACCTCTGATCCCATCACTCAAGCACAGACTGAACATCCAGCCAGGCCAATGGCTAATCAAGTGGTGCAATTACTTGGGTGACATGTCTCCATTGTTCTGAATTCACATTTATTGTTTTAATTAAGTCCTTGACAGGTTAACTCAGATCCTTCTTTAGGCTAAAGGAAAATAGGTTTTTTCTTCTGAGAAGAGAACCAACAACTGTGCAGCTGATGGCTCTAAATTTCTTATAGATAGGATATTTTTATCTATATGCGTTTCCCTCTGTTATCACAAGAATTTATCACAAATTACAACTCAAATTATGCAAATTACATTTCTTTGTCCCTCAATCTTGTTGCAGGTGGAGAACAGGACTAACAGGCAGGGATGTCTCTCCAAAATGAGTTTCCCCATCCTTTGCACTAGATAAATTCCCTGGGGTGCCACCAGAGCTATCCAGAGCAGCTCTTCTGCTGGAGGACACACTGAGACACCCATGTCCAGGCTACAAAAGTTTCTGTGATGAATTCACTGAAACCAAACTCTTTCAATGAGAGTTGCCTCTTTAGGCTTCCAAGCAGACACAAATCTGGGCAGGGTAACTTTTCATGTTGTCAGGATCCAGCCCAAGCCATCAGAGAGCCCCAGCTGCCCACTCTGTACCACTTACAACCGATTTCCCCTGAAGTTATTTGCAACCTAAGAACCAAAGCCCCATTTCTCCCACCTGCCCCATACCTGAAGCCAATTCCTGCGTTGTATCTTGCCTGGGACAGTCTGAGGGCTGTGTTCTGGCAGCCCACTCTCGGCTAGCTGGGCTGCTTCTTCAGCAGGGACACACAAGAATTAGGAGAGAGGAGAGAGAAAGCAGAAATTCAGTATTAGACAATAAACAGACACCTTTGTTTGTGGATTTGTGTGGTTTTGTTTTCCCCACAGCTGAGGACAGAAGAATAAATCTGACAGGTGAATGGAATCAACAGCTGCAAAGATATCCCACATCAGATCCTGGCCAGTTCTAGCAGCAGGAGTTTAGAACCTCTTCAGGGACAGTTATCATCAAGTGGTTTTAGGAGAATAAATTATTATAAGATACAGTAGCTTAACAGCAGGGGAAGCCCCACCTTTTTTGAGATGAAAATAGGGAAATATGTTCTAGAACAGGGGTACACATCATTCTGACCCCCAGCTGGGTAGAAAGTAACCTGTCTGAGGTTCTGAGCCCAGACCCAGCTACCAAAGGCAGACTGACAGACAGGGTTCTGGTGAACCACAGGTGATATGCTGGGTTTACAAAGGAATTGTGTGTATTTACTCTCAAAATTAAGGAAACATAAGGTATTGGCAGATTAAACAGAATGTACTGGGTATTTAACATACTTTGCAGAGAAGGATTCTTCATGTATAAGCCATAAATGAAGGAGAAACAACCATTATCCTTCATTTCTAAGGTGAGGAAGAGTTGGTCCAGGAACTTCTGCAAAAAATCTCTGTATGGTCAAGGAGAACTGAGAGTCTCTGTGCTGGAAATGGCCCCAACTTAGAGTGGAACAATGGATTTTTGAGAAGATGCTTTGATTGAGAGAAAGAGACAAACAACTTGCAGGTCACATCAGCGTCCTCAATGGAACAAAGGCATCACCAACACTCTCAGTAGCATCCTAAATAAAGGCATCTCATTTCCTATGGCCAAGACAGATTTACAGCTTCCATTTCTTCTCAGTGGAGAAAAACAGCTGATGCAAAACCTTTTTTCTTTAAGCCATAATTTAATGGTCACCCTAAGGCTACAGGAACTGGCACTGCCAATAAAAGAAGCTATTGTCCTACAAAGGTCATAGAATCACAGAAAGATTTCATTTGGAAGGAACCTCTGGGGCTCACCAAGTCCAGCTTTCCACTCAAAGCAGAGCTTACTTCAGAATTAAATGCTCATTACAACTCTCAATACCATATTTTCTTTTCTGGGGGTTGGACAACCCTACATGCACCTGTGCAGTGACCTGTTCAGAGAATTGATATGGCAAGTTTTGACTGTGGGAAAAAATAAAAGATTCCTTTTAGTTATAGGCCCTAGGTTCACTAGGAGACTGCACAAAAGCTGGTCCAAGCAGACAGGAGGGAGCAGGCCCAGGGCAGGACCATCCTGGGGATACAGTGTTTGCTTATGTACATTTGGAGTGATCACAGCACTGCAGGATGTTTTTCTGTTGCTCCAGCACAAAGTATCTCTCTGTCTGTATCCTCCCTGCCCAAAACAGCACTAAACACAGAGGGAAAAGGAATGGACTGCTCCAAGGAAGAGAACCAGCCCTTCCAAGCAGAGCTCCTGCTACTCCAACAGGCTGTTCCCAAGGAACACCAGAAATCCTTTGAGCCACCACTGGTGCTGATTGCTCTGCTGCATTGGCTCTGCTGGCACTGAAGGGCCTTGAGCTTACACTGTGAGAAGTGTGGTTGGATTCAGTCACTGCTTTGGGAGAGAACTGGAAGCACATTTCCCTTGCACCCTCTGAGAATCCATCTCTTCAAAGCAACTGCCCAGAAGCCCCTCAAGTGTGCTGCAAATGTGAGCAGGAAAGGGGGAGATGGCAGGACTCATGCTCCCACTGCTGAGAACTTCATCCTCAGAACTGCTTGAGGGGCTCAAGAGACTCTTTACCAGTCATGGGGTGACAGGACAAGAGGGAATGGTTTTACACTCTCAGAGAGCAGGCTTTGATTGGATATTAGAAAAAATGGTTCCCTGTGAGGGTGATGAGGGCTGGCACAGGGTGCCCAGAGAAGCTGTGGCTGCCCCATCCCTGGAGTTGTTCCAGGCCAGCTTGGACAGAGCTTGGAGGAACCTGGGATAGTGGAAGGTGTCCCTGCCCATGGCAGGGGCTGGAACAAGATGAGCTTTGAGGTCCCTCCCAGTTCTGTGAATCCATGACTCTACTTAGTGATGGATTGTAGTGGTCACAGTTTGACATGGATTCACCTGACCAGGTCTCTCTAAGCCAGGAAGAACAGTCACTGAAATGCCAGGCAGAGGCTGATGCAGCTGAGCAAGTCATCTGTGCAACAAACATTAGTTTAAACAAAAATATCCTTCCCATGGGATGGATGGGATGTGAATACCAACCAGGACTTGTTTGGGCACACAGAGCAGCTCCACTGGTGCCATTCCCTCAGGGATTTGCACTGTCAGTACCTACTGGACTAGGCGAGGACTGAGAAGTACATCCTCAAAATATTAGTCCTAACCCAAGGAGACCCCAAATCACCCTCAAGCACATATTTGTGACCACACAGACACTGACTGGAAGAACAAACAGAGTTGTGAAACCATGTGTGGGTTATAGACCCAAAGAAATGCCAGCACACCTAAGCCCAGCTTCACTACCCTCCAACCCATCATTTCCTTTAACTCATTACCAATCCTAAGCATAAAAACTTTATCAATCACTATTATCAGTAATTACTCCTAGGGAACACAAAGAAAACAGTCCTGACAAACAGATTTATGATGACACTTTCAGGAACCAGAAAGAGGGATTTATGCCTGTTCTGGATTATTAAGTACCACCCATTCCTAATTTTTCAGTGAAGACTAATCCTATAGATGGATGCTTTAGAAGTAATAAATGATGCAATAACTCTCATGGGAGATGGATAGAGAAGAAAACTAAGTGCTGTATCTCAGCTAGGAATAATTCCTGTAAGTAAAATCATATTCAATCATTGAGAAGAAATACCTTGAAAGGAAAGAGACCACAAAATTGCTAAGGTAGAACTCCTAGGCAAGAAGCTCATACAGACCAGCAGTGACTCCCATTCTGGACTTCAGTGGCAAAACCAAATGGAAGAGGAAGAATGACAGGATAATGGTTCAGTTGGTATCTTTCACTGCAGCTTCATGGGTTTAAAACAACACCACTGGAGAGTTAAACAGCAAAACACTGAGTTATCTTCTGCAGAGCTGGTGCTACAGTCCCTGATAGATGGAGCTGAGGAAAGGAACAGAGGCTGCAACTGGAGTCTTCAGAGATCTCTAAGACATGTATTCTACCTTGACTGAAGCAAATGGCTTTAAGGGACCATAGAAATAAAGAATTTTAGTTAAGCTGAGACATAGCAACTGCACAGCAGAACTTAAAGAGGAAATTTCTCTTCACAGGAGTTCCACTAGAGCTGCTGTCACAATATCCCTTGACAATTTTTGGAGCAAAAAGCCCAAGATGTTGATTTACACCCTCTTTAGCTACCTGAAGATGTATCAGCCCTGTGTGACAGAGGAGCCAATTTCCACCATTTCCCAGAACATGGCCATTTTTACATCACTGCACACAAGGTTTCACTCTGCACAGGTGACAAGCTGATTCCTCATCACCATCCCACACAGCCTGCAGGAAATTATACAAGCTGAACACACCTAAGTCTGCAAACAAGTAGTATGTGCCCAGTGTAGCAGGAAAACAAATTAAGGAGATGAAGTTAGAGCCATGGTTGGAACAGTTATTGCAGGAAACGTTTGTTTCCGGTATTGTTGAGATTAATAAACTTTCAATCAATAAATTATCAGAGTAGGTAACTTTTTTAACTCTTTGTCTTCATTTTAGGTGAAAATGAAGCTTAAGCAGGCTATCACACATTAAAAAAAAACATTCTGAGATAGGTTGTAGCAAGTGTGAACATAACTGACTAAGGCTGGTAAACTGCTTTACACAGGGATTTAGTAAAATCAACTTTCTTTTCATTATGCTAAATAGATTAGAAGGCCAGTAAGCTCATACTTTATACTTTCATGCATGCAAAATTATTCCTGTCACTGCACTGCTCTCAATGACAGACAGACTTAAATTAGAAACAAAATACCCATTTTTCCATAAATCCAGCTAATCACTGAGAAAAAAATGGTTGATTTTCTTCACTTCAAATATTTAAATAAAGATTAGCTATCTTTTTAAGACAACTATTATAGCTTAAATGTAATTTATGAGCTTAATGAAGCTATTACTGGATATAATTTGATTACAGTCTATGTCATCAAATGTCATTTGTCCTCAGGACAGCAGGCTTGGATAACACTGAAGTCCATCAGATCTTAAATCCTCTTAATGGTGTTATGTGTCAAAGGTATACCATTATTTTCCCCTGACAATTTATATACATTTCTAATCTTCTACTTTTAGCTAGAGCTGTTTAACAAATGGAGAGGCAGGGAAGTTAAATGTTGGAATTAAAGAGGGTTCAAGTGAAAAATGGATAGGGTGTTGCAGAGACTATTCCTTACACACAAGCAGCTGAAGCACCCTGATTTCCATGGGATTTCATCCCACCAGGCTCCAGAGGTGCTGTCCCTGGATCCCAGTGGCCTCTGTGAGTGAGTGCCAGCCCTGGTGCAGCTCTGCTAGGCTGCCAGGGCACTCACCCTTTGTCCTGGTGGGTCTGAGCCTGTTTCTCAGGCAGCTGTGGGGGGTGATTTTCCTGGGGTACTTTCTCAGCTCAGAGTTAGCTCCATTCACATACAGAGAAAATCCTTTTTCCAACTGCTCCAGTCTGATTTGCACGGGATCTTTTCTTTTTAAGCGCTCCTGCAGCCTGAAGGAGAAAGGCCAATAATTCATCCTTGCACAGTGCATACACAGATGGTCAGATCTTCAATAAATACAACAACACAGCATGTCACAAAGCTGAAAAATATGTTCCCAGTTCAAGGAACCCTTTCAGAATCCATCTTCCAGGGTCTGTTCCTGTTCTGTAACGTGTGTATGAGCACCCACACACTGTGACAGAGGAAGTTTGACCAAGCTTTTCCTTTCTGAGGTTTTTTTCCATGTTATTTCTTATTTCACATTATCTTCTCTATTTGGTATTTTGCATATTTAACCTTTCTTCTTAAGAATTTCAAAGAATTTCACTTAGAATTTCAAAAAGCTTAAAAAATTGTTGGCCTCTTTTCAAGAATAAAAACCATGATTTGTGTTTTGAAACTGGAGGTAGAAAGTCCCCAGCCAATACTGCAGTTCGAGATAGGAGAAAATTAAAGGCTGGTTAAAATAATATCAAAATTATGCCCTTCCATGGCCTCAGTTTCAGCTGCTCTCCCTCTTCCAATTCTCATTTTCTCTCCTCTCACCATGGGTTATACCCAGGCCATGCTAATTCCTTTGGTGAGGTGACATGCAGGCCAGGAGCTTGGCATCATGTGGGTGACAATTTGTGAATTCCCCTGCACCACCTGGCTTCCCTCTGACTCCAGGATGGGTCAATCCACAGGCCAAAGTCCCCCAGGTGTTTGTGTTGTGACACAAGCCACCTTTTCCCAAGAGCATGTCCCCAGCAGTCAGAATTAGAGCTCTGATACCAAGGATGCACGTTGGTTTAACCATTAAATAAACTGGTTTTATCCTTTTCCAAAACTGCTTTAGGATGCTGTATAGGAAAGAAACCTGTGGTCACAAAAATTGGCTGGTTTTTTAACATAATTGTGGCCTTCAAGGTCTTTTCACCAAACCAGTTTGTTATATAATTTGATTAGAAATCTCTTGTTAGAGGAAGGAATCCAGCATGAAAGTTCTGTAGACTCCTCTAAAATAAGCTATGAAGTTCATCTGTCCAGGGTGTAGTGACAGGAACACATGAACAAAGAGGAAAAGAAATGTTTGAAACTTGTCTGAACAACACTGGAGTTTGCAAAGGCAACCTGGCTGTTCTTATTTCCCACTTTCCTGTATTTCTGACAACATAACAACTGTGCCTCTTAACTACATCCTCACACAGTGAGCTGCCAGTTACTTCTGAATCTACAACCTCTTGCTCTATAAACAAAAATCTTCCCCATCACTGTGGAAAAAGTAACTACTTCATTAATAAATGTATTTCTATTTTAAATGCTGAAGAAACATTGTAATCTCCCCTAGGAATAAGAACTTTTAGCAAGCAAAGGGAAGAAGAGAGAAACACCTGAATGTTTTAAGGCACAGCAAGTCAGACTTTGCATCACAGCTGCTGATATTTGATACAATACAACAAATATTTCATACCCCAAGTGGAAACAAATGTGAATATTACCGGTTTCTCTGCTGAAGGGATATTAAATATTCGTCATGTTTTTCATCAAAGTCAGTCACCATGTCTTAACACAAACCTGAAATGAGAATATAATGGTCACACTGAATGATTTATTCTGGAGTACCACTGGTTTTGCACCCTCAATAGATGAGAAGGCAATAAACTGAAAAACATTCTTCCTTCAACCACGCATAAAGCTGTCAGGGCTGTAAATAAAACTCCTGAAGAACACAGGAAACAGTAGCTGTTTTACTTATTTTTCAAAACCCTTCACAATCTACTGAAGAACCAAAAAAACCTAAAACTAGAAGGCATGTGCCATGACAAGTTTATAATGCCAGACCTGGCAAGCAAGGCAAGAAGAGCAGAGCCCAAAGCCCAGCTCTGGAAGGAATTCTTTGAGCTGCTACTTGTTAGGTCACTTCATCCTACAAACTATTCATTGCTGAGGTTGTATCTATTTGAAGTGTTTAATTAAAGATTTTACCTGGCTTGCCATTCAGGAAACCTGAATTTTTGCAGCAATCCTCACCACACCGCTGCCGCAAGTTGTGCCAGGGTGTGCTCTTACAGTGCCCGAAGTTTGGATGTGCCAGCAGCACGCTTCGCTGAGCTCTGTACCAAAGAGAGAAGCGCGTGTTTTGTCTCGGACCGACCGCGGGGCAGCTCTGCCAGAGCCCGGGCCCGCCTCGGGGGAGCCCCGGACACAGCCCCGGATGGACACGGAGCCGGGACAGATGGACACGGAGACGGGGCAGATGGACACGGAGCCGGGACAGATCCCCGGGCACAGCCCCGGATGGACACGGAGCCGGGACAGATGGACACAGCCCCAGAACAGAGCCCGGACACAGCCCCGAATGGACACACGCCCAGGACAGAACCCTCAAATGGACACGGAGCCGGGACAGAGGCCGGACACAGCCCCAGATGGACCTGGGACAGAGCCCCGGACACAGCCCCGACTGGACACACGCCCAGGATAGAACCCTCAAATGGACACGGAGCCGGGACAGAACCCCGGACACAGCCCCAGATGGACCCGGGACAGATCCCCGGACACAGCCCGAGGTGGACACGGAGCCGGGACAGAGCCCTGGGCACAGCCCCAGGATGGAAACGGACACAGACCCAGGATAGAGCCACCAGACAGAGGCCCTGGGAGGACACTGACCTCGGACAGAGCCCCAGGACGGCCACGGACCCGGGACAGAGGCCCCAGATGGACACTGACACCGGAGAGAGACCCCAGGTGGGCACGGTCCCGGGACGGACACTGACTCCTGGACAGAGCTCCCGGACGGATACGGACCGGGGAAAGAGACCCCGGACGGACGCAGATCCCGGGACAGAGTCCCTGGACACGGACCACGGACACTGACCCCGAGCATACCCTGACCCCGAGCAGACACGGACCCCAGACACTGAGCCCGGACAAACACGGACCCCGGACACAGCCCCCGAGCAGACACGAGCCCGGACAGACACTGACCCTGGACACGGCCCCCGGGCAGACACTGACCCCGAGCAAACACGGCCCCCGGACAGACACGGCCCGGGGCAGATACGGCCCCCGGGCAGACACGGACCCCTTCACGGCCCCCGGGCAGACACGGACCCCTTCACGGCCCCCCGGCAGACACAACCCCCGGCAGCGCGGGCCGGGCCTGTTGCTCGGTCTCCCTGGCGACGGTCGCGCCTGGCCGCCGTCAGTTCCTGCGCGCCGCGGGCCCGGAAGCGGCGGCGGCGGGGATGGAGGCCATGGAGCCGCTGTGGGCGCTGCTGGACGAGGTGGCCCTGGAGGGGCTGGACGGCATCACCGCGGCCGCGCTCTGGCAGCGCCTGGCCGCCCGCTCGCCGCCCTTCCCGCTGCCGCTGGAGCCCGACACGCAGCAGCTGCTCTGGGCCGCGCTCAGCGCCCAGCCCGACGTGCGCTTCTACCTCCTGCCCCGGCCGCGCCCGCCGCTCCGCCTGCACGACCGGTGAGGGCAGCGACCGAGCGGCCCCAGCCCCTTCCTGTCGGAGAACCGGGACTGGTTGCTGGGCGAAACATGGACTTGGTTGCCGGGCTAAACCCGGCCCGATTACCGGGCAAAACCCGGGGCTGGTCGCCGGGCTAAACCCGGCGTGGTTGAGAGGCTAAACCCGGCCCGATTACCGGGCTAAACCTGGCTTGGTTGAGGGGCTAAACCCGGACTCACTGCCGGCTAAACCCGGCCCGCTTGCTGTTCTCGCCCAGGCTTTGCTGCCGCAGCCCCTCGGTAGCCGGTGACAGCAGGCAGGGCCGAGGGTGGCTCTGAGCCGCTCTTTAGGTGTTATACAAAGAATTTTCACTCTTCGGGGGGTCAAACATTGGAATAGGTTGCCCAGGGAGGTGGTGGAGGCACCATGCCTGGAGGTGTTTAAAATCTGGCGCTGGTTGATGGTTTTTAGGGGTCACAGTGGTAGTGCTGGTGATAATCTTAGAGGTCTCTTCCAATTTTGATGATTCTATGATTTAAGAGACCTGTATATGAGTCCTGGCCTGATTTCCATTCAAATGGCTGCATGCTACCTAGGTACAGGCAAAATTTGTAAGTCCTGGTGAGCAGGGTGGATGTACCTGTCATTTTCCTTATCTGTGAACTATATGTTTATCTTATCCCCACTACATCTTTGACTTTTCAAAGATTAAATAATGCATCTCCCTCCTACTGCTTTCTGCATGCTGAAAAGGTTTGGTCATGCTTGAGGAGTACAGCTCTGCTCTTCATATTTTTCCAGTTTGGAGGTTTCAAAGGAGCTTCATTTTTCCAAGATAATTCCTAGAGGTATCAGCATTGTCTCTGACAGTCTTGTATTTCTCCTTGCTTGGTTAAATATTAGCTCTTGGGTTTTATTTCAGATATGAAGAAATAGACCTTGAGACAGGAATATTGGAAACCAAAAGAGATCCTGTTTCTTCAGATGATATTTATCCTATCCACATGATTTTGGATAACAAAGATGGCATACAAGGTTCCTGCCAGTATTTTAAGGAGAGAGTAGACATCACTGATCAAATAAGGAAGAAGGATTTGCAGCCTTGTTATACTTACAAAGAAGCTGTTGAAAAGTGAGTGAAATCCTTATATCTTATATCCTGTAATCCTTATACATAGCATTAAGATACTTCTAAGTTCTAAAATTTAGTCCTTGCTCAGTTTGTCCAGATTATATCAAGAATGGTAGTTGTGAAGAGAAAAATATCTCTGTTTTTATGGAGCCAATAATAAGACATTTCTTTTCCATCTGTTTCTTAGATGGGGAGAGAAATTAGTCATTGTTGCTTCCCAGGAGCAGCGTTACAGAGCTTTGATAGGCTGGGAGGGGGACCCTGACCTGAAACTCCCTGACTTTTCCTACTGCATCCTGGAGCGTCTGGGCCGAGCTCGCTGGCAGGGAGAGCTGCAGAGGGACCTGCACAGTGGGGCTTTCAAGTAAGTCTCTGTCTTGCTCTGAGAATTAAACCCAAGGTTGTTTTTAAGTATTCCTGTCAATATTTGAACTCTCATCCATGTTGTAGTGCTTTATGCTTACTACTAGGAGTGCTTGGTTTGGTAGAACTGTGCTGGTCTCATCCTTGAGTTCATTGCCTTTCCTGATATTTTCACAGAGAGCCAGAAATTTGTCTGGTGGGTCAATACACCAAATGGGTTTCTATTGTGAAAGTTCCTGTTTATTCTAAATAACTTTTTCTTCAAATTTGGGATGGAAAAATTATTTGCATTTCCTTTTCTAAACTGCTGTCTAAGTATCTTACCCACGTTCTGAAGGAATTCTTGGACAGCCACCTTTTGTCCACAGCATTTCCCTGTGTGACATCTCCTCCATTGAGAGGGAGCCTGAGCTACCAGCTCCCAAACTAGGCCATGTATTTTGCTGATGGAGGAGCATTGCACACCTTCTTAGAAAACTTCTGAATGTGTCCTGAAGTTCTGGAGAATATCAGCATTTCTCTAAGGGTTCACTGCTTTTAGGACATGGGTGGGTTTTAGCTTATACACCACCTGGTGCTGGTTTTTGCCGCTTAGGGAGCTCTTGTAGGTAACTGATGGGGAAAACATTTATGGGTGCTGTTCTGTCAGTTTGGTGACCCAAGCCAGCTCTTCAAGGAGGGAGATGAATCCCAGAGCTGTTCCAAGAAGGGCAGTGCCTGCAGCATAGCCACGAGTTAGAAAGAAAGGATGGAAAAGGAGGGCATGGGGATACACTGCTGATTCAACCCCCTCATCAAACCATGTCATGACACTCTGTGCCTAAAGGCTCAGAGGTATTTCTCTGTTTAATTGGATTAACTATGAAAATAAATTTCACAGGTTTTCTTAATTGTGAACTTCCTAACTTCGAGTTGTCACTTTGAAAATTAGCACATGTCATTAAGGCTATAGGTAATACAGGCAGAGCATTCTGGGTAGTGGATAATTAGAATTGTTTGCAGAAGTTCCTATTCCCATAGATATCTTGCCATCTTTTCTTTAGGGTGGATGCTGGCAAGCTGCATTACCACAGGAGGGTATTGGACAGGAGCGGTCTGATAACGATGCAGTCCCACGTCATCCGGCTGCCGAGCGGAGCGCAGCAGTACTCAATTCTGCTGCTCCTGACTCGCTTCCATGTGGATAGGTATGCTTTAAGGGTCTCCTGGGCACTCTTTGACCTTTTACTTTGATGAGGGATTGTTCTGTTGTCACAGAACCATCAAATTCTGGCAATTGATGCTTTCCCGTTTATTAACTCCTTTTCCAAATGTCGGACACCTTAACACTTGTCTTGGAGCTGTAAACAACAGGTTCTTCTAGTGTCTGTCACCTGCCTGCATAAATACAACTCTTCTTTTTGTAGCACTAATCATTCTGTTCATTTTGACTGCTTTCACTTAAACACATTTCTAGTAGATTTCTTGGTTTGTTTTCCTATCTTGTTTATGATTAGAACTTGTGCTTCTGTGGGTTGCCAGTGAAATAACAGCTTGGGCTTAGTCATTGTTTCCTCTTTGAGGTCTTTTCTTAGAGACAAATTATCTCATGTGCTATTCACAGGAGGAAAAGAAAACTAGAATTCCTAAACCAATCTTAGAACATTTAGCATACTTTCTCTAGTGACTGACAGTTTCTAAAGCTACAACTCGTGTTTATGAAGTTATATGCATACTTACATGCAAAATAATTCTCTTTTTTGGTTAGGAGGAGCAAATATGATATTCTGATGGAGAAGCTCTCAAGTATGCTAAGTGCTCGTTCAAACCAGATGGAAACATTAGGAAACTTGAGGGAAGAATTGGTGAGATTCATTTCTCTTTCACGTTCTCACTCAGTAGAATCTAGATGCTGAGTATGAAAGGCACCCCTTCATACTACCTTCTTCAAAAGTTGCTCAAAATTCTGGACTAGGATAGCAAAAGAAGGATCTTAAAAACCCACCAGATCAAGCTGCTGGTGTTGTTTGTCATAGGGAAGCAGTTCTGTTCTAAGCACAGCCAGTTTTGTCAGTGGATGTCATCATGCAGTTCTTACTTTTCCACTTCTGCTGTTTGTGTGGGTGGCAGAGCTGGAGGGGTACAACACACTCAGGAACATCTCAGGTTCTGCACTAGAAGGCTTTGAAGTTTCTTGTGGATATCCTACCCCAAAATATGGTGTTGTAAGAGCAGGTAGTGTGAATGCCTTTGATACCAGTCAGCAGCAGGTGAAGCTTTTGGGCTGCAGTGACTTTTGTCATTTCTCTTTGCATCAGGGCCTTTGTGAGAGAACCTTCAAACGTCTCTATCAGTACATGATGAATGCTGGCCTGGCCAAGGTTGTGTCTGTCCCCTTGCAAGACATAAATCCCAATGGAGGACCCTGCAAGACAAAGAAAGGTCTTGGTTTTACTCTTTTGTTGTGTGATTACATTGATGCCATTCTATCTATGAGCTTCATATCTTAAATTAAAAGAGGTGTAAGTAAAAAATCTGTCCATGCAATCATGTAGATAAGTGTGCTACTGAAGTTAAAATGCTGCAGCCCACTTGAATTAAGCAGTTGTTACAGTTTTTTAAGGAGTGAATACCATCAAGTTTGTTGAATATCAATGTACACTGTGGTCTTGGGACCTGGTAAGGCTGCTCAAGCCAATACAGAGTAGGAACAAAACTTCAACTTTCAGGTTGAAATTAAATGACAAATCAATAAACTTGACCAAAAAATACAAAAACTTAATGTTGAAAAGAAGGGTCAGTATGAAATAAGTTAAAAACCAGACCATTCTTGGTTATGACTTTTCCTGAAAGTCATGAGAATGCAAAGCTGCTCTGAAAAGTTTCCTATCAAATTATGCAAGTAAGGTCTTACAGCACTTGGAATTCACAGAACACAGAATATTCTGAGTTTGAAGTGACCTCCAAGGACCATTGAGCCCAACTCTTAAGTGAATGGGCTATACAGAGGTCAAACCCACACCCTTGGCATTATTATCTCACCAGCTGAGCTGATAACAGGGTTGAGGTAAGTGAGATACCCAAAATTGCTATCCCAAAAAGCCACAGTCTGCTGAGGGCTGGTTTAATGCATAACCAGCTTTGAATGCCAACTTAATTGGTTCACAGGAGCTGCTGATAATTTCCAAACATGTAGTGGAGAGACAAAGAGCAGGATTGCATGAGGGAAGGGAACAAAAGAAAGCAACTGTTCTCAGGAAAAGATACAAATAAAACTTGCCTGGGGAAAAAAGCACAAGAAATAATAATGGAAAGTATGAGGAAGGATAGTACCTCCAGTGGAATTAATACAATTCTTGAAGGAAATCTAAACCAAATCCTTAATCACAGAAAATCCTAAGAGGCAGATTTACAGGGTTAAAAAGGAAATAGTTTTGAAAGATGAAGTGTCTGTTTTAGAGATATAATGAACTGTTTGTGAGAAAAAAAAATCTGATATGAACTAAACATTGCAAATTACATAGTCTTTGTGAATAGGAGTGATCTTAAAGGAGCAAGTGAAAGAGCAAATAAAACCATGAAAAATTCCAGAAGACAGAAAAGAGTGCTGATTACATGGAGTTGGATTAAGGCTGTCAATAAGACAAATTCCTTCAAATCTTTTAAGTCTGGGGAAAGGAAATTCTCTGTAGGGAAAGTGTATTCTGAACAAAGAGAAGCAGAGGCCAAAAGCAGGTACAGCATCAAACATGGCTGAGAGAGAAATGACCCAGGTCTTTCAGGGGTGTTCTAATGAGCTGCAAACACTTGGAAATAGCACCCAAAAGACCAGACAGCCCTTCTAAAACCAGTTTATAGGCAGTAGTAAAAGCATTTAACTTGCAATTAAGGTATTTACTTAGAAGACAAGAAAATACAAGTCCACTTACAAACCTGGTGTTTTATGCTCTGTCAGAGATGGGCAAAACAGCAGCTGCATTTACCGCTTAAATTTGTTGGGAAAAATGCCACTTGATGAATCTTTCACTTGAATGATAATTCCATCTTACAGATGTAAAAGCTGAAAATCCACAAAAATGCCTTAAAAACACTAGGTATTAAAGGAGGATGAATTAATAATAGCTGATTTTCAGCAGAGATCAAGATAGTTTAATCTCTGGAGTTACACAGGAAAGAAGATAGAAATATGTAGGACACACTGAGGATGAAGCCAGAGCATCTGCTATGGGAAGAACATTATTGGGCAGCAGGAGCTAAAGGAAAAGGAACTGGTTTGTTTTGGGGGATTTCTTTTCTATGAGGAGTTTTTTGTTTGTTTGTTTTTTCAAATACTGCTTCCAGTGAAAATTAATGGGCTGTAGAAATACAAAGGATGTAATAACAGTGCTTGCAACCCTACCAAAATGTCAGCACTTAAATCCTAAGCAGCATCCTAGGGAAAGGATTCAGCTTGGGGAAAATAATGGAATCATGTGGGCTGGATCACAGTCACATGGTGAAGTGACAGTGGGTTAACTTTGTGTCAGCTGGGCATCAGCAACTGCTCAGATATATAAACACAAGATAAAACTCATCAGCTGAAACCTTAGGGATTCCAGCTAAAGCCTTCACCTGGCCTTTTCACAGAGCAGAGGAATGGCTGGAGATGTTCTCCCCAGTGCTGCAGGATGAACTGGCTGCTGCTGCAGCTCCTGAACCACTGCAATTTGCCAGTGGCAGTGTCCAGTAACCCAGTTTGAGTTACCACTGCTGTGAAGGGTCCAACAGGAGCTCAGTGACACTGAGGAGAGCAGGAGCTCAGCTCTCCTGCAGCCATCTGTCCTCACTCTGCCCTTTGCTGGGAGGTCCCAGTGAGTGGAGAATTTGCACAGCACAGCTGATGGACAGGAACAAGCTAAGATGTGGAATTAAGTCAACAAGAATCTTGTGGCTGGTGGGCAGCAGTGTGTTCTGTCCTTGTAAAAAGGAAAGGGTTAATACCCAGTGAGGGATCTCCCAGTCAAATAAGTGTTCTCCAGCTGTAATTCTGGGCATCAGCACTTAATCCCTCCATTGATTTATTTATGCTGTGAAAGTTTCTCCCCCTGGACAGTCCTAGCATTGGCACAGATGTGAAGGTTTGGAGCACCTCAAAAATTCACCTGATTGCCAGATTCATACAAAGGGATTCATACAAAGATTCATACAAAGGGATTCATACAAAGATTCATACAAAGATTCATACAAAGGGATTCATACAAAGATTCATACAAAGGGATTCATACAAAGATTCATACAAAGGGATTCATGCAAAGATTCATACAAAGGGATTCATACAAAGATTCATACAAAGGGATTCATGCAAAGATTCATACAAAGATTCATACAAAGGGATTCATACAAAGATTCATATGAAGGGATTCATACAAAGGGATTCATACAAAGATTCATACAAAGGGATTCATACAAAGATTCATACAAAGGGATTCATGCAAAGATTCATACAAAGGGATTTATGCAAAGGGATTCATACAAAGATTCATACAAAGGGATTCATACAAAGATTCATACGAAGGGATTCATACAAAGATTCATACAAAGATTCATACAAAGGGATTCATACAAAGATTCATACAAAGGGATTCATACGAAGGGATTCATACAAAGATTCATGCAAAGATTCATACGAAGGGATTCATACAAAGGGATTAATGCAAAGATTCATACAAAGATTCATACAAAGGGATTCATGCAAAGATTCATACGAAGGGATTCATACAAAGATTCATACAAAGCTGTTGCAAACCTTTCCTAGAAATACCCAGCTCTCTTTAATCATTTGTTCCCCATTGCACTGCTACTTCTTCATGTTGAGAAAAAAGTCAAATTGTTTGAAGCAGTGCACACCCCCTGCACTTTGTTAGAAGTTGTTACTAACACTCATTTTTCACAGGGACTGATGTCATGGTCCGTTGCCTTAAACTGCTGAAGGAATTTCGGAAGAAAATGGAAGATTATCATGATGATGATGAAGAGATCATCACAAAAGTTGTTCAGCCTGTGGATATTGTTTGTGAAAGGGATATGCTCACCCAGGCTTATCAGTTAAGTAGGTGATTTAAGACATCTGAAGACTTCTCCCATTACCTCCTTACTCCTTGTAGTATAAAAGAAATGTGTATATTGCAAGTGGTTTTACATTCTGGTTGCTTTTTTTACATTCTGGTTGCTTTTGTATCAGAAAGTGTCATTTTTTCATAGCAAAATGAGCTTTAAATCCAGATTAGACTGGAGATGCTGCCACCTGTTAGCCCTTCCTGGAAGCTTAGCAACTACCCAGCAGAAACAGGATGTTTTGATGGGATGAGAAAAGATGAAGCAAACAGTGTTCATTATTCTCCTATCTCTTTTCCTTTCCAAATGGAGAAATTAATATCTAACTCTGGAAAGCTGCCAGGAAGAAAAATCATCCATGCTTCTAATTTGTAGCTGTCACCTCCATACCTCATTCTGCTGGGCACTGCTTCATGTAAAATTGTGCTTTATGACAGTATTTGGCTGAATATTTTATGTGTCTGTAAAACTGTCTTTAGTTAGTGGGGAATCTTAAATTTAATATTCTGGCATATAGTGTTGTTCAGGGAAATATTTATGTACATAGAAGTAGATATATATATAAAATTCAGTCAGATTCTTTCCCTGAGATATTGTTTTTTGTTTTCCTTTCTGCAACAGTTGAAAGTAGAGGAACCAAAGGTATTTCTCAGGCTGAACTTCGCCTGGCTATGAATGTGGGGAAGCTGGAAGCCAGGATGCTCTGTCGTCTTCTGGAGAGGTACAAAGTTGTCAAGGTAAGGCTAAAATAAAATAATTCAGATACTTTTTGAAACTGAAGGTACAGTTTTGGTTATTTTGGGAATAACATTGTTAACCTTAAACATTAGAAACAGCAGAGATTTGAGAATGACAGTGGGAGAGTCCTGGTAAGATTGAAAAGAGAATTAATTCAGTTGAGGAAAAAGTGTGTAAGGCAAGGGTTTCAGTATTAGGATTGCAACCTGCTCTAATCAGAGCACTGAAGAATCTTCTCAAAGACCCTCTGTCCATGTAAGATCATTAATCTACTTCCCTTTTGAAAATACCAGGAAATTCGCAGCAAAACAGTTACTTCTCTAGGAGTTATGATTACACTTCTTATTTCCAGATATTTCAGTGGTTTTTTATTTCACTAGACAAATCCAGATGTCATGTCTTGCATGCCCAATAGTCCCTTTCCACAAAGGCAGGATAATTGCCATCTTCCCTCAATGGGGAATTTTTTTTGAAAAATCTTGTCATTTAATAGAATGTTCTGTGGAGTTAAAAACAAGCTGTATAAACCATTGGAATATCTAACATATTTTCCCCCAGTCAGCTGTGAAAATGAAATCTTCCCTTATTGATTAGTGGAGTGTGTGAGTTCGTAGATCCCTGTTGGAGCAGACAGGGCAGATTTCCACTGAAGTCTGAGTCACTCAGGGAGCTGCAGTGCCCTTATTTCACAAACATTTTTGTTCTGAAAAAAATTGATTTCCACTCTGAATACACACAGTTTGTTCTTCCTCAGACTTTTCTCCATCCCACATACCATAGGAGTTTCATTCTAATGCACTGGTAATGTAGATTTGTTTATTTTTCAAGCACAGAATTCCTTTTGATTTCTCTACAGGAAGGTTAGGGACATTTTTGTTACTTAAAAAAAATAATATCTTTTGATGGGTGGGGAATAACACTGAGAACATTTTCCCTCTGTTGATGCTGGAGAACACTGATAGAATGGAGAAGCAAGGTGGTAAAATAACATTCCAACTGTTTCCTCAGGGTTTTATGGAGGATGAAGGTCGGCAAAGGACAACAAAATACATTTCCTACATTTTTGCAGAGGAGAGTGATTTGAACCGGCAGTTTGAGAGGGAGAAGGCCAGGAGTGAGCAGCTGGCTACAGTTACTTTGGCTCTGGTGCCAGAAGATTCCCCACCTGTGGAAGATGCATCTCCTGCAGAAGAGGAGGCTGTGGCCTCAGAGTCTGACCATGAGGAAGAAGGGAAGGACAGGAAGAAGAGAGGAAAAGCTCAAAAAGCCAACTCTGCTTCTCCAGTGAAATCACACGTCCAAGATGATGTCCAGCAGACAACACCAGCCAAAGGTAATTTGTGATTTGCAAATCTGGAGAGCAACCTGCATTTTTCTTATGGGTCATTTCATTAAAGAACAAATAACATGTTATTAACTTCCATTATGGCTTTTGGCCACATATTTATTTTTAAGCCTGTTTGGTTATTTCCCTGCTTTGCCCCCAAATTGTTCTGGTTTGAAACACCAAATGTGGTAACCTCTGGAGACTGTCAGGGCTGAAGTGTGGCCTGCTGTGTGTGTCCCAGTAGTGTTTGTGCTGCCTCTCCTGACCCCATGCCATGTCTCCCCTTTTCCCTGAGCTCACACACTCTGCTCCTTGGATATTCAAGGCTGGGATGACTTCACCCATAGCCTTACTCACCTGAGTATTTTGTAACAAAAATATCTTGACCCCAGAAGTCACCTCAGCTTGTTCTTCAGTTATTTGGAACATGTCAATGTGAAAGCTACCAGCCTGTGGGGGACATATTTAAAAAAATATAGTGGGAGGTTTTTTTACTTAATTTTTTAAACCCATTTAGATATTCCTACAACTTCTCTGATAAACTCCAATGTAAGAGAGGAGATCTCTGTTTTTTCTATATAGATTATCTTTGGAGTAGTATTAAATTCTTATTCTGCTTTGAGTCAGAAGAGTCATATTTCTGACAGAGCTTGAGAATCTTTGAGACAGAAACTCTCCTTTCTTCAGACAGCAGTTTCTGGATAAGCCCTTCATGACTTTCCAAGCTGCAAAAAGGTTTCTGGGTGGAGAGAATTATTTGATGACGGAGAGTTCACTTTTTTTTTTTAGCTTAACTTTTGGAGGCTGAATGCAGTCTTTCATGGTCAAACCACTGCTTCCAGCAGGGCAGAATGTATGAAAAGTGCAGCAGAATGCTTTTAAGTGCAGCTTCCTGGGTAGATGGGAGAATGCCTCTTAGAGAGAAAGCTGAGCAGGGAGAGCAGAACAATTACAAAGCTTTTTGTTCTCAAACCAGGCTCAAAGCCAGCAGCTGGGAAGTCTCAGGGAAAGAAGCAGCCTTCCCCTCAAATTCTTGAAGATCCTGAGGAGCTCCCAGACAACATTTCAGGGGATAGTTCTACTTTGGGAACTCTAAAGCAGGAGTCCAGTGTTTCTACCTGTGCTCATCCCACGGATGAAGATGGAGATGTGGCTGAGGTGGAGGAAGTCAGACTTGAAGATCCTAAGGTAAGATCACATGTCTTAATATCTTCTTGTTGATACAGCTGCCTGAGCAAGTTTTGTACTCTTATAGCAAATCCTCAAAGTAGAGTTTTTGTATTTATTTATCAAATTATTTGGGGATTTTTTAAAATTAATTTCAAAGTACATTCATATTTTGGCTGCACTGCATTGTAGATATAAGTGAAAATTTTTCCAGGTGATAGGAGGGTAGATGTCCAAAATACAGTTCTGGGTTAGTTCCCTGGTGCCCTCCAAATTGTGTGCTGAATGAATGCATGTCATAGCTTAATGTAGCACACAAGGGCTGCTTATCATCCCCTGTCTGCCTTCCTGGGAAGTGGAGATAAGAGACAATCTTCATCTGAGGAGTTCATTATAAATAAATCCATCCAAACGGGTGTCGCTATAGGACACGAAATAACATGACATGTTCTTCCAAGGTAAAAAGAGCACGTTTAATTTCTGACTCCAACATTTATAGATTTCCAAAAGTGCCAGTGGATTGGAGGGTGACAGTGCCACCTCTCCAATGACACTGCACAAACCAACAGTCCATCAAATTTCTCCTCTGTGACAGCGTTCACAGGGCTCTGAGGATGAGGGAAGAGACGAGGATCTGACTCCATGTTTCAGAAGGCTTGATTTATTATTTTATGATATATATTATTATCATAATATAATATTATATATTATATTATGATATATATATTATTATCATATTTATATATTCTATATAAAATATATCATATTTTATGATATATATTACGTTAAAACTATACTAAAAGAATAGAAGAAAGGATTTCATCAGAAGGCTGGCTAAGAATAGAAAAAGAAAGAATGATAACAAAGGCTTGTGGCTCAGACTCTCTGTCCGAGCAGCTGACTGTGATTGGCCATTAATTAGAAACAACCAACATGGGCCAATCCCAGATGCACCTGCTGCATTCCACAGCAGCAGATAATCAATGTTTACATTTTGTTCCTGAGGCCTCTCAGCTTCTCAGGAGGAAAAATCCTAAGGAAAGGATTTTTTATAAAAGATGGCTGTGACACTCCTCTTCCATAAAAGAATGTGAAACAAGTGTGTGAGAAAGTTCGTTACAAAAATGTAAACATCAGAAAGCTTAGAAAAACTTCAAAAATCAGGGTGTCAAATGGGGAATTGCTCAGCTGCAGACAGGCTGGCTGATGTCCCCTTGTGTGTGCTGTGCTGTCCCCAGAAGCCCTGTGGCCCCAGGAAGGAGAAGCGCTGCAAGGCGGCGGCGCTGGAGAGGCCCCACGAGACCTACAGGCTGCTGAAACGCCGCAACCTCATCGTGGAGGCCGTGAGGAACCTGCGCCTCATCGAGAGCCTCTTCACGTGAGCCAGGGCTGAGCCTCCTCTCTGGGGTGCTGGGAGCACTGGGGGCTTGTTCCTTCTGCCTTGGCTTGTCCCTGCTGGCACCGTTGCTGTAAGGATGGAGAGGGCGGCTGAATCTTAACCAGCTCTTTGGAAGCAGCAATAGTCCATGCAGATAATTACACAAGAGTGCTTTCCTTTGTTCCATGTCTCATAAATACACATCAAAGAACTTATTTATCCCTTCACAGTGTGCCAAACTTGGGATCACTGTGACCCCAGTCACTGTAAGGTACAGCCCTTCCCTGCTGCAGGATTCTTGCATCTGCATCAGTTTTATCTCATCTTTGTTCGTGTGTTGTTCTGTATGGACTGGAGAGACTCAGGTTTTCATGTCGCTGCTCACTGGCATCCTAGCAAGGCCCTCAAAGTTTGCTTGTCAGTGCAGTTTTATGTGGTGTTATATCTCTTCTCCTAATACCTTATCTAAGCTGGAGATACTTCCCTAAATGTTATAATGTCTTTCAGCCCTTTAAGATTTCATCTCCAAAAAAAAAATGGGAATTCTGGTGCTCTGCTGGATCCTAAATTGGCAGTGCTGTGTTGTCACAAATAGTGTTGCACCATCCATCTTCTGTGTCAGCACAGAAGATCCTGGCATGTCAGTGTACCCAGGGCTGCTTGCTGTAGGAATTAAGTAAGAAATCATGGCCTCACTCTCCTCTGGTCTGAGAATTTTGAAACCTTCTGTCACCTTGTTTAATTGCAGAGTGTTACAAAATTAGAGCCTCATCTGGCACCAGCCTCAGCAGTGATTGATTGAGTCTCATCCAAGCACAGGCTTGGAAGCTATTTCAGGTCTCTGCTGTCCCTTCAGTGCTGCCAACAGGTTCCTCACGGGTTCCTCAGAAGCAGTGGAAGTTCTCTGCCAAGGATATTTACTGGTGTTTGCCTTCCATTTGTTAATTACCAGGATGTGGTAATCTTTTGGGACAGTTGATGTCTGTGTGTACCTTAAGTTATTGCTTCATTCCCTTGTTATGTGCCAGGTCTTTTTCAGAATTGATTCCCCAGGAGTCCAGAATTAGGGCCTGGGACATTTGTGGGAATGTGCATGGGAACAGGCAAGGGGGGATAGTAAAGTGTGAGCACACCCCTGCCAACTGTGGCAAGGGGAGAAGGGAGAAGGGAGCTGGCTTCACATGGTGGGATATGTGTATCTGTATCCATGTTGTGAATGCAGGAGTCATTTCTGTGCTCTGAAACCACTGATTAAACCTTTTCTGCCTCAAGCTGAACTGAGCTCACAACTGCAAGAACTGACTGCATTTGTTAAATCCCCACTACAAAAGCTGTAGGTTCTCCTGACGTTAAGGAGGCTGCAGTCATAATTGCACTGTAGCCATGCACAGGGGAATCAGGCATTGAGAATTTGCTGTCATCAGAACAGCAGTTCTCCCCTAACAAGGGAAAGATTGAGTACAAAGAAAATAGAGCTGAAATGCAAAGCAAAGTTCCCAGTTGTCTCAAGCAAAAGGGAAGAGGGAGCAGGGAAAGAAATGGCCATTAACCCCACATCCTCTAACAAACCACTTAGGCAATTTGGAACATTGCTGGCCTTAGAATGCAAGGTATCTTTGGCATCTTTCAGACTTCAGAAGATGGTGATGGATCAAGAGAAGCAAGAAGGTGTCTCCACCAAGTGCTGCAAGAAGTCCATCGTGCGGCTGGTGCAGAGGCTGGCGCGGGACGGGCTCCTCAGGCTCTACCGCACCACGGTCATCCAGGATGGCATCAGCAAAAAGGTGACAGCACAGACACAGCCTTCAGCTCACTTCTCACTGTGCCCTGGGCCTTTTTGCTGGGATGCATGGCTGACTTCACTTCTTGTAGCAGAGCCCACAGGGGAGCTACCCAGAGGCTTCATGTCAAACTAAGCTACTGTGAGAGCCAGATCGCTGCTTTCTGTTATTGGGCTGCAGATAATTGAGACCAAGGAATAGGCCAGAGATCAAAGTCTCTGAATCTCTCTTCCCAGAGATTCTGCTGCTTATCTGTTCTGTGATTCATGGTTCTTTCTCTGCACTGCCAGGCTGCACCAAAAATCTGTTTAATCCCTTTTGAAAGCCAAGAGTGTGTGAAAAATCCTCAGTGAGCTTCTGAATTGAAATTTATAGAATGTGATTTTTAATTTTAAAACAAAAACCTACTGTTACTGAGGTTTATGGAAGTCAGTGGTTGTAGAGCTGAGACTTGTCACTTACTCTAGTGTGAAGTGCTCATAAGCAGAGAATTGAATGCACTGAAAATGACCTGCTGCATAATTAGTGTAGAGCACATATGAAATCTCACCAGTCTGAATTGTGTGTGTGCTTTCAGCAGCAATACATGTTAGCTTGGCCTTTCACCTAATGAGCTCTGACTTTTCATTTTTCCCTCTCAGCCTAATATTTACAAGTCAAAGTACTTGTTTCTCAGATAGTTCAGCTTTTAAAAACCCAAACCCCAAGGTCTGTAGAAATGTCATTAGCAGTTATTGGTACGAAGACCATGTACTTTGACCTCTTGTTTAATACAAAGTAGCAACAGGAATTTTCATCCAAAAATGAAATTAATTAACTGTTAATCTCAGGTGATTATGCATCTGATTAAGAGCCAGTATCTCCATAGACACCTTTTGTTTGTGTTGTGCTGCTGTGGACAGGTGGAGTTTGTTGTGCACCCCTCAGTGAGTCCCAGTGATCCCCTGGTGAAAAGCGCCATCGAGCAGGTGCGGTTCCGCATCTCCAACTCCAGCACTGCAAACAGGCAAGTCTGGCATGGCCTGGGGGAGCTTGGCTTATCCAGGGTATGCAAAAATATGCAGAGGAAATAAACACAAGGTAAGCAAAAAAAAAAAAAAAAGCCAAACAAACAACCTGTTCTTTAGCAACAGAGAAATGGAAGCACGAAGCTGAGGCGACGTGCTGATATCTCCTGAAGTCAGGGAAGAACAGGAATTGAGCTCTGCTTATTTTTTACCTAAGTGCTGTGTGGTTTTACTACAGGATTAAAGTCCCCCAGACACCAACATCCCAGGAGCGTGGTGAGGAGGAAAACCAGGGACAAGAGGCAGTTCCTGACTCAGGAAATGCACAAGAAAGCTCATGCAAAGCTGATAATAGTCGGGCAGGAAAAACTGATGATAAAATGGCCATAGCACAGCTAAAGAGCTATCATCCTGTTACAGGTACAGCCAGCTTTGGGGTTTCTGTCATCCTTCACCTTCCCATTTATTATTAATAATAATTTCCAGATGTCTCCTAAGATACAATTCTTTTTTTTTTTCTCTTCCTATAGAAATAAAATTGGATTTATATTAAACCAGTCTAACTTATCCAATGTTTTCTTAGCTGCTTGTGGTTTCTACAATTGTGAACTGGAGTATTTGTATTTACTACTACTTCTTTACTATTTGTAATTTACTTTTGCTTTCAACTGCCCATCTTCTCTTCCACTTTACTTCATATTATTTTTGTGCAGGGAGCTGTTTCTCCTGCTCTAATCCTCTTTTTGTTTCTATTTGGTCTTTAATCTTCCCTCCCAGTTCCAGGACTTGGACGTTCTCTCGGCTTTCTTCCCAAAATGCCCCGTTTAAGAATGGTCCACATGTTCCTCTGGTACTTAATTTATGGACACCCTTTAAATGAAACACGGCAAAAAGGAGGAAATGATGGTGAGAAAACAAAAGGGCTGGATGAGAATGCAGCTGTAATTGAAGCACAACCAGATGGGACCTTAGAAATTGTGACAACTGTGGTGAATCCTGAGAGCTCTGCACAGGAGACTGAAGTAGATCTGTCTAATCAAACAGGTAAGAAGTGGCACATCCTGACTTAATTACTGCCCTTACCATGGTTCAACACTGCAAAACAGATAAAAGTCTACATCAGAAAGGTTTGAAGATCAAGGGTTTAGAGAATTTTCAGGCCATTTTGGATTTTCAGCTGTGACCTGCCAGTTGTGTTGTGCTTGAGCAGTTGCAGAGAGACTCTTGGTGTGAGTGTGGGTTTGGTGTGCCTGAGGCTGTGTTCTTTTGGCAGTGTAGACACTCTTGGTGTGTGAGTGTGGGTTTGGTGTGCCTGAGGCTGTGTTCTTTTGGCAATGTAGAGGCTCTTGGTGTGAGTGTGGGTTTGGTGTGCCTGAGGCTGTGTGTCTGAGGCTGTGTTCTTTTGGCAGTGTAGAGACTCTTGGTGTGAGTGTGGGTTTGGTGTGCCTGAGGCTGTGTTCTTTTGGCAGTGTAGAAACTCTTGGTGTGTGAGTGTGGCTTTGGTGTGCCTGAGGCTGTGTTCTTTTGGCAGTGTAGAGACTCTTGGTGTGTGAGTGTGGCTTTGGTGTGCCTGAGGCTGTGTTCTTTTGGCAGTGTAGAGGCTCTTGGTGTGTGAGTGTTGGCTTTGGTGTGCCTGAGGCTGTGTTCTGTTGGCAGTGTAGAAACTCTTGGTGTGTGAGTGTTGCCTTTGGTGTGCCTGAGGCTGTGTTCTGTTGGCAGTGTAGAAACTCTTGGTGTGTGAGTGTGGCTTTGGTGTGCCTGAGGCTGTGTTCTGTTGGCAGTGTAGAGACTCTTGGTGTGTGAGTGTTGGCTTTGAGGCTGTGTTCTTTTGGCAGTGTACGTGGATGACTCCTCCTGGATGCGTTACATCCCTCCCCTGCCCGTGCACAGGGAGTTTGGCTTTGGATGGGCTCTGGTCAGTGACATCCTCCTCTGCTTGCCTCTCTCAGTCTTTGTTCAGATTGTACAAGTCAGCTACAAGGTAAGGGGCTCTTTTGTTTTCCTTCAATATCTGATGATGGCAGCTGTACCTATAGGCTGGAACAAATATTCCCTTAATCTGTTTTAGCAAAACTGGACCCTGGAGAGGAGAGGAGACACGTCAGTCTTTTACAGAAAAAGTAAAATTGCTTTTCACAGGCTCACTGAAAAAAAAATGCATAGCTCTGTAATACTGCAAATTTTTAAGCTACTATTTTGCCAAGAGCTTTTTTATAATCTCACTGAATCCTCTGCCTTATTGATTAACAAGAATAATGTTTAAGCATTTTACAAAAGCAGTAAGGTTTACTTAGAAAATATTTTAGTAGGCAATTCTGGTAGCAAAGCTTTATACTTGGGGGGATAGTTCCGTTTTGCATTTTGATTAACTTCTATAATAATTCTAGGTGGAAGGTCTGGAAGATTTTTTAAATGATCCACTAAAAAAGCACACTCTGATCAGATTTCTTCCAAGGTCAGTCCGACAGCAGCTCCTCTACAAAAGGTAAGCAGCTGAGTCAAAATAAGAGGCTCTAGAGAAGAACCAACAGTGGCTGGTTGTTTTCTCAGTTATTTCCTGTCTGTGTCAAAGAGAACTGTGGCTCTTAAGACAAGGACCATCAATCCTCAAAGGCTAGTGTGCCAAACTGTATTTTTCTCTCCCAAATAGAAGGTAATAAGAAACTAATAAACAATATTCATGTATGCTGTCAGGCAGTGCTTGAGAGCTGGGAGGTTCTGTCCTTCATAACTCATGAGCAGGATGTTGTTTCTTTATAAAACACACTCCAGACTGCTGCTAAATTCAGAATTTAATAGGGTCTAAGTGTTGCTGTCCTTCATAAATCTTTCCAGAGGTGCCACATTTCCCAGCTCCTGCCTCTCACACATTCAGTTTCTCCTCATACTCTCCGTGGCACATCTGCCATGGTTTGCCATTTCTCTTCCAGGAGATGTAAAACTTGAGGTTGGACAGAAGAAAGGAAAGTGATGTGAATGTGTGGAATGAAGAGCACCATGTTAGTTTTCCCCAGAAAGGCACTGCAGACAATTTGTGAATGGTTGGAGGTTTATATGACATTTTCCAAACCTGCAAATGTGCCTTTGGTGAGGGAGCAGGGCTGGGCAGTATCAGCAGCCAAGGCTCATGGGCAGCCCAGCTTTGCAATTCCAGACCTATTGTTAAATCTTAGCAATTAGAAACTGGATTGATGGCATTTTCTGAAATCTGCAGGTTCCATCTGATGGGGTGATGCAAAACAATATGACACATAACCAAGCTGTCTCTTCAGCCTCCTTTCACTAAAACTTCTAACTGAGCCAAATTTCTAAGCTTGATCTTTCTGACCCCCAGAGAAAACTCCTGCCAAAATCCAACTCCCATTTAACTGCATTTAATTAGATCTTAGTGAAGTTAAATGTGGGCAAAGCTAATTTTTTACAAACTGTCTCAGAAACTGAATCTTGCAGAAAGTTCCTGCAGCTGCCAGGATTTTGCCACAGATGTAGGTATGCAGGATGGAAAATGCTGCACTTTTTGCACTGCCAAAGCTTTGAGCAACTGAGAGCAGTTTCTTGGAGAGGTGATTCTAAACAATCTGAACTCCTCAAATCATTGCCCAGTTCTCCATACATACATGGAGAAGGCCTGTACTTAGCAGTCATGTTTTCTTACTCCTGTCTTCTTTACATAACGTGAAATTGTCTGTAGATCTGCTGTTGACCATATTTCATTCATTTTTACATATGTTATTTCTGGCTAATTTTCTTTCTTGCTAGCAAAATTTTGCTTAGTATTTGACTAAAATACTAAGTTTGTGATTTTAGGAGAGGAAGTTTGGACCCTTGGGGTATTCCATGTTTTCCATAGGCTGATAAGTCAAGCAAAAATACCACTTCAGAAATTCTATAACTCAGTGGTTTGCTGAAAAGCTCAGGTTGCTACATGAAAATGTTGGATTTTCTTGTATCACTTCTCTATTTTCATGAGTGCTAATTGTAACACTCCTACCATTGCTACAGGAGGTACATCTTCTCAGTGGTAGAAAACCTTCAGAGATTATGTTACATGGGACTGCTGCAGTTTGGCCCAACAGAGAAGTTTCAAGACAAAGACCAGGTAATTAAAAGAAAAATTAAAGGCAGTTACTCTTCATGAATCTTTCAAGATGTGGGGTTCATCATTACCTTAAATGAAGTACTGATGCTTCAGAGGTATGTGCAAACCTCAGATCCAAGTGATCCTGTAAGTTGTGCAGATAATTTTTCACCTCTTTTCTCTGGAAGGGAACTACTCACATGCATAATGCTGAACACTGCACACAGTAATGACCCAGGAGGTCCCAGACTGGCAAGACTTAATGAAAAATGAGTGTGACACATTCTTTTCCATCAAGCTGTTAAGCTTGGATGTCTGACACAGAATAAAGGCACTGATCAGAGTAAAATAATGAGATTCATATGCATCTTTTTAGATAGAGAGCACCTGCAAAGGAGAAAGCAAATCAGACTTTATGAGGAGAAGAAAGGTAATGAGGCCCCAAACACATCCACTCAAATCCCAAGTGAGGACTTGCAGGAAATAGCCACTCTCTGGAAACTTGGAATATCCTGTGCACAAGGGAGAAAAGAAACTGTTCTAAATCTAGAAAGGAAATTTCTGAATTGCTGTCAAGGGAGTTTGGGAATACAGTGCAATAGTGTGGGAATGGGTGTGGCCTCTGTCAGAGCAGTGGCTAAAAACAACAGAGACAGAAACTGTCCAGTCCTAACCCAGCTGCTGTGTCCTGCTAATGAGGCAGCTTCAGTGCTGTTTACAGCCTGAGCTGTGCTGTGTGTGGCAGGTGTTTGTGTACATGAAGAGAAATGCTGTGATTGTGGACACCACCATCTGTGACCTGCACTACAACCTGGCCCAGAGCAGCCGCCCCTTCGAGCGCCGCTCCTACGTCCTCAACACCCTGCAGGACGTGGAGAACTTCTGGTTTGATCTGCAGTGTGTCTGCCTGAACACACCCCTGGGTATGGCACACTTGGACCCCCTGAGCACCCTCTCTGCCCCTTCTGGGCACATCCCAATTCCTCTTCCCTTCCTAGAACTTGAGCCAGGCTCTGGTTTTCTGTCAGATGCTGATGCCTGACGGGCAGGAAGAATGATGTGCAGAACTCCATGGTATCAGAAGGCTAATTAATTACTTTATTATACTATGTTATACTAAAACTATATTACATTAGTTAAAAATATTACATTATTTTACACTAACAAGAACTATACTAACTAACTAGAAAACCCACGACTCTCTGCCCAAGAGTCCTGACACACACATATGGATCCAATTGGTCAATGAATCCCAAACACCATCACCAGAATCCAATCAAGCAATCACCTCGGGTAAACAATCTCCAGAACACATTCCACATGGGCACAAACACAGGAGTGGCAAATGAAATAAGAATTGTTTTGATCGTTCTTTTCTCTGCTTCTCTCACAGCTTCTCTCAGGAGAAATCTGAGAAAGCTGAATCTCCCTCTGTTCAGAGGGCATGTGAATACCAGTTTTCCACTTCTACTGTTTTGGAATGTTGTCCTGTGCATCATTAAAAAAAAAAGTTGGGAGCTGTGTCCATATAATTGTATAAAGTTGTGATCCACTTGTGTTCAAAGCATTGCTGCCCTGTTGGAAGTATCAAAGTTGACAGTAGCCCTTCTCTGTGAGAAGCAGGCATGTTGTATTTAGAAGGGGTAAGAATGGCAGTACTATGTGGGAGCAGTAGTTTGCCAGAGCAAGGTGGATTGAAGGTAAGTTGAATTCTGAGCTGTCATGCTGAGAGTGAAACCCCTTTGTCTGTCCAGGAGTTGTCCGCTGTCCTCGGACAAAGAGGAGCAACCTTGCAGGGGAGGAGAGTGCCCTGGATGTGGAGAAGGAGCAGGAGTCAGCAGTGAACAAACACAACCTGGAAAGAAAGTGTGCCATGCTGGAATACACCACGTAGGTGCTGCAGCAGGGCAGGCCAGGGGGGCTGTGCAGGGGTTCAGGATGTTCCTCAGTAGCAAAAGCCCTTGAGACTGGAGCATCTCAGCTGGGTGTTCTGTGGAGTTCAGAGCTGAACTGAGTCCAAGGAGATGTAGTTCTGCTTTTTGTTCCCAATAACTTGGCTGACAAACAGGTTATGTGGTAGAGGGATGGGATGAGCAGGTTGGGATTTCTTTCCAGAGCAGTAGTGATGTGTGTTGCAAGAGTCCTGAGGAGAGCAGAGTTGGGAGGGAGGGAAGGCTTCCCTGTTCCTGTGCTTTTTATCATGGCATCTCAAGTAGCTTCAGCAGCTCCCCAGTGCCACAGCCTGAATCCTGTCCCTTTGTGCTACACTTGCCTGTAATTGGTTGCAGATTAATTTCTAATGTGCCCTGTGATCTGGAGGTGATCTCTGGAGCATTTAATCTTCTGCCTAATCACACCCAGAATACCTGGGAGGGTTGCATGCTCACAACATCTGACAGCCAGCAGAACCCTAGCTAATTTTTTTTGATTGTGTTGTGTGCACTGTGGTTTAGCTCTGTCAATATTCCATTCTGTTTCAAGAAACAGTCTGTTTAAAAGTATTTTCAGTTAGTTCCATGTTGCAGGTAAATATATCAAGTTACCTTGAAAAAAATAATGGAGTTGAGGGACCCAGTTCCACTGATCCTTGCTTGAACTTGCATATGGTCTTTTTGTGTGGCAGTAAATCTTTTAAATTGGATTTCTGGTGTTTACTTGCAGTTAGGCTGGGGGTGACTGTGACATCTTTGAGAAAGAAACAGTTTTGGGATGTAATTAATGGTGTAATATTACCCCCTAAACTGGGAGGGCAAGGGGAGAGTTCTGCACATTGCACACACTCCAGTAAGAGCTCTGAGAAGGAATCTGCACAAAATAATTCCTGTGGGTTTTGTTCCTCTTGCTGGTAGAGGCAGCAGAGAGGTGGTTGATGATGGATCCATCCCTGGAGATGGGCTGGGAGCTGCAGGTCTGGATTCCAGCTTTTATGGGCATCTGAAACGCAACTGGATCTGGACAAGCTACATCATCAACAAGACCAGGAAGGTGGGGATTTTAAAATTTGTAAACTGTAGTCACCTCTCCAAATTTTAATGTTCTTAAGGTTGAGGTAGTGACACCAAATTCTGTTTGCATGCTCTCAGTAAGGATTTACAGCATTGGAAAGAAATGAGTGCCAAATGTTGTCAAATCTTGGTGCTGAAGTGAATGAAAGAATTGGACCTAAATTTTATTTGAAAACTGAATTTTGAATTTGTTAATACATTCAACCAAAGGAGAAATACTTCCATGAGTGAGCAGTTCACACTACTCAGTGGTTCCTCTTGCCTTTCTGGAGCATAGGAGTTGTCAGACAAAAAGCAGAACATCCAAAACAAGGAAATAACAAGGAAAAATATTTTTAAAAAATAGGGAGCCCAACACATGCAAATCAGAATTCTGGCTAATGTCCTGTCTCTGATGGAAGCTTGTAAGAGCAAGGGATATTTCCTCAGAATGCTCTCCCAGCTGTCTGCAATTTTGGCTCATGGCCATTCTAAATCTGGGACTGATGTTTCAAAGCAGTAATAGCTTTTTTCTTTTTGTATTAATATGTCTGGTTTTTGAGCATATGTAAGTCTTTACTATCCCCAGCCTCCTGTGGCAAAGTGTTTCAAATTCCTGCTATGTGCCACCACTTCCTTTTGATGCCTTAAGCTCCCCAGTAATTGAAGAACTGAGGGAAGCTGTGAAAAATACATTCTTCATTTTTCTTACTGTTTCACTGGATTTTTGTAAACATCTCTTATGTCTCTCATATTCATCTCCTTTTTTTAAGACTCACATCTGCCATTCCCAGCATGGAACTGTCCTGTCTTTAATCATTCTTGCTACCTTTATTTTAATCTGTGATAGTTCCACTTGTCCTTTTTAAGGTGGAAATACAATCTGGGAGTGCTTTAAGGTTGTGGCCAAGCACAGATTTTTGCAGCTGCTTAGTATTGCTTTACTTCCCTAAGAATTCCAAACATTTCCTTTGCTTTTTCACCATTGCCAGGCACTGAGCAGGGACTTTCACAGAGCTGCCTGTAATTACTCTCCCCTAAGCAGTGCACAAATCAAGGCCTATCAATGGATGTAAAATTAAGGTGCTAATTTATTTCCCTCAGGCAGGATCATTTCACTCTTAATTCTGTCTGCTGTTCAGTCACCTCATTGCTGAGCAGTAACACAACCCCCAACAGCTCTTTCCTCTCTGCTTTCCTCTCCACATCTTGTGACCACCTTCTGCCCCCAACAAGAGAAATGGGTTTAGCAGAGAATGGCAAAACTCCCAACACATTGCAGTTGGTTCAGGCTCAGATTTGGGATGGGCAGAATGTGCTATAGGAGGCATTTACTCAGTGTTTGTGTTTGCATTTTGGTTTTGTGCTTTTCAGAAGTTCCTTTGGAATGTCAAATGCTAGCACTGTTTTACAGCAAACTCTGCTCAGCCTCTGCAGCAATGAAATAATCAAGTATTTCTTTCCCAGTAATTACTGCTTTTAACCTGAGGACGTTTCTAACCTTCACAGTCTAGTGGTCATTCCAGGGTGATTTAAGAAAAGTTCTGGAGCCATTTTAATGTGTGCTAGTAATAATACAAATGAGTTCTATCTTATAGCCAAGGATCTTTTGCTTTAAACTGAAAATTTATTGCTGACACTACTGAGATTATAAAAGTAGATTGTTGTTAAAACCAGTGCACCCCTTTGGTATGTCACCTTTTTTAAAGTTGTGTTGTCTTAGGAAAATACAGTTCCTGAAAATGGGCTGACAGCAAGACTCCCAGCCTTCCTCACCAAACACTCCCTGCCACTCAGTACTGGAGGTAAGGCCTGAGACTGTGCCACAGCTCCTCCTGCCTTTGTCAAACCCAGCATGAAGGGTGTGGGTTGTTCTTGTCTCCTTCCAGTAATCTGGGATGCTCCTGGGGCAGTAAAACAGATAAATGATTTCATTCCCTATTACTGGCTATATGGAACAATAATTTTTTATCTAGTATTGATATCATGGGCTGGTCCTGTCTCCTTACAATGATCTAGAGTACTTCTGGGGCTGTAAAATAGATGTGTAAATAAATTCTTATAAAACAATCATTTCTATCCTTTGTAATTTCTGATGTGCAGTTTGCAGAAAGTCCAGAGGGACCATTGTTTTGTAGCACTGTTATCCAGCCTAATGTTTGAGCTAAGGAGGAGAAAATGCTTCAGGTTGAATGTAAAACCTCAGCTCTGTTCCCTTGTGTTTGTGCACTGTAAACTAGGCTTAATTACTTGATGATTCCTCATTAATGTAGGAATTTATTCTGTGAGCTGCTGAGAAGGGGCATGAAATGATAGGACTAACAAAGAGCAGTTCTGAGAGAGCATCTGCCTTTTAATTTACTGAAATTTGTCATTTGGTCTCTATACCTTAACATTGTAGAATGTCATTGCTATAAAACTCCACTGCTGTAAATATGTGTCATTTTAGGTAACAAAATTAATATTTTGGGAGAAGCAAAGGTAGGAGCAGAGTCACTTTTCCAGAAAGAGGAATGCATTGAAATAACTAAAGAACCAACCCAGGATCGAACAAAACGAGTAAGAGGTGGAAAAAGCCAAAAGAGGAAGAGGCTTAGGAAAGATGTTGGAAAGAAGACAAAGAAGAAAAAGAAAGGTAAGAAACAGGAAAAAGCAGCATTCTTTACTATGCCTAGGCCTGCAGGAAGCTGCTTTGGCAAGGAGGGTGTGGGACAGGGCAGCTTTGTGGCCATGTCTATGGGCTGCCTTAGTCAATGGGGAGAAGCAGCAGCACCTTGTGCCCATGACTGTGTGTGAGCCACGGCTGCCCAGGCTGGAGGAATCCTCATGGAGTCTGTGCCAGAGCAGCTCCCTGCAATCCATTATCAGCTCTTGATAGCTGGCTTAAAGATTCTTCTTGGAATGATGCTCTAGGTTGTCAGTTTGCCAATTAAAGTGTTTGTTCTCTCATGCCTGGGAGAGCTATTGCTGCATTTCACTTCTAGACTGCAACTTCCTTCCCTGCCTGCCTCTCATTCTTACAAACTTGAACTGATGCTGAGCCTGAACTAGAAGTTTGAGTTAATCAGAATATGAGGTGCTGAGATAAATGTCTGGTTTTGTTTCCCTGGATTTGCCAGAAGAGGATTCTGCAGACAAAAGCAAACGGCTGCGCTACCACGACAAGGCCGACCAGAGCGCGCTGCTGAGGATGACGCGGCTGCGCGTGACCTGGACCGTGCAGGAGGACAGCCTGCTCATGCTCTGCAGGATTGCCAGCCACGTGCTCAATGCCAAGGTGGGAGCACTGCTGAATTTGAAAGGCTGTGTTCTGTGAACTTTTCTTTGAAAGGCTTTGTTCTATGACCTTGTCTAACCATGCAGTATCCATCCACAAACAGCTTCACAAATGCAGAGATTTGACAAATCAAATTAAACGATGGATCATGGATAGGCAACTTGTTTGAAGGATGGAGTTTCACACCTTAGCTAAAAGAGCTTTACAAAATAAGTTTATATGCATTGATTATTATCATCACCATGTCAGTGACAGTTCCTGCCATCAAGGAAGTTTTTTCTATCCAAGAGAGAGGGGGAAATGTGGGAAATGGGTTTGTAGAGAGTTGTCAGGGCCTGACAGAGGGCCCACACAGTGTGCATCTGTATGCAAACTTTGAGATAAGAAATGCTGACTTAGAAATGCCATGGAATAGGACAGATACTGTTGAGAGAGAAATGGAACTAGAAAAAATATAGCCTTCAAATAAGACTAGATACTTTGGAGAAATAGAACTATGAAAGATGCATTGTGGTAGGACCCACAAGGGGTTGTTTTAGATTATTGGCTTTAAGGCATTTGCAGCATGGTGTAGCTAAAGCTGATAGGCCAAGAAACACTTATAATGTAGTAATTTATAATGTATTGTAATTTATAATGTATTGTAATTAGGAAATGGTTGGCTTCTGATTGTGATGGCATGAGTTATAACATGTGTATTGTCTCACCCTTCCCATGAGACTGAAAATGGAATGAAAGTTTTTAAAACAGCTCTGAGTTGCCCCATCTCTGGGTCAGAAAAGGGCATTGGCTGACAAGCACAGAACTGCTGGGTGTTGCACACACATTTCACCAGCCATGGCTTCATCCTGCTCTCACCATGAGTGCACACAGCAAGGTTGAACTGCAGACACTCTGTTCCTCCTGCAGGTGAAAGGGCCCTTTGTGCCCTGGCAGGTGGTGAGGGACCTGATGCACTCCAGCTTCGAGGAGTCCCTGGACAAAACCTCCCATTCCGTGGGACGCAGAGCCCGCTACATTGTCAGAAACCCACAGACCTACCTCAATTACAAGTAAGGAGTTTTCTGTGTTCTAGATACAGGCTAAATTCTCCTGGAGGGATATGATCCTCCCACATATTTCTTTTGTTTCATGTCGCTTAAAAATTTCATCTTGTTTGCACCCTGCTGCTGTCAGGTCTGTTTGGAACTGGGAAAATTTCAGCTCTGAGCAACACCTTCTATTGTATCTCTTGCAGAGTTTGCCTTGCTGAGGTTTACCAAGATAAAGCCCTCATTGATGATTTCATGAATAGAGAAAATAATTATGAAGATCCACAGGTAGGAGGGAAGTATTCCAAAAGTTCATGGAGTACTTTATGCTGTTTGGATTACTGAATACTTGCACTGATTTCATGTCTTTTCTCTCCCTTGAACCTTTAGCTATTTTTAAAATAGCATCATTGTAAAAATGCAGCATCATTGCTGGTTTGGGATAAAGTGGAGACAGGGCAGCTTTCCAAAGGCACATAAACACCCCTTGTGCAACAATCATTGTGGTTTTCAATGTGCTTGTTTATAAACATCCATGACTAAACATCTCCATCTCCTGATTCCTTTTTTTTATCCTTTCAGCCACATTGTTACCTGAGCTAGTCAACATTTTTGTTCTGTAATTTCGAATTTTTATTCTGGTTGTGTGTTGAACTGTCACCTTAGCTTCTGTGAATGAGTGCAGGAACACAAGCAAATTTTATCAGACTTGATTTGAGCAGCTAAAAGATTTTATTTCTTTTTTTCCATTTAAATTAACCATAATTTCAAATTGAAAAGTTGTTTACACTTCCAGTGCAAGCAATTCCATTTTGATTTTCAGAATTTTCTCAGAACTGGGACAGTGTCATAGCAAGATCATTTTTATTTAGGAATGACAATTCATACCATTGTCAGAAAAGCCCATCAGTTCTGTTGTTAGACTTGTGTTGCTTAAAGGAAGAGCAGTTGTTCATTAATGAGACATCACTAAAATAAATATGTGTCCCCATCCCCAAAGTCTGTCTTTGGAAGCAAATAGAAACTTCTTTCCAGAGATGATTCCTCTCATGTAACAGGTGTTCTCCAAGCTATGATTGTGCAAACACTTCACTGAGAACATGGAAAAGCCTGCAGGGCTTGAGCAGAAGCTTAAACGTAGCTCTAGCAAGAGATCTTGCTGTTAATTCAGGCAATTGTCTTAGAACATATGTTCATGGTGCTTGGCTGTAGCTGTGAGCTGATTACAGATGGAACCTGCAACTGTTCACTGAATCAGCAAACACAAACTGCAGCAGCTTTTCCCTGCCTTGCCTTGGCTGTTGGACTGCTTCTGACTTCAGAATTCAGCTATTGCTACAAGAATTGTCATGCACACTTTAAAAGTAGAGGAGTTTTTCCACTCTAAGAAATTGATGTTGATGACATTTCTGTCTCCTCTTTCCAAAGGTTTGTGCAAATGAGTTTAAAGAGTTTGTGGAGAGACTGAAAGAGAAATTCAGTTCAACCCTGGGGAACCCCAAACTGGAGATCCCTGACACTCTGGAGGAACTCTTTGCCAGGTATTTAAATCCTGCTGCTTTTGGCTCTGCACATGGGGTGAGGCAGGGGACAGCAACTCAGAGCAGGTCTCCTCCTCTCTGGGCATGATTTACACCCTGTACCCTTAGCAAGAAAAGAAGTTTTGCTAAATACAATCAGCAGTGTTTCTTTCATATCCACACTTCCTAAATACATATAATTTTCAGTCATTTGCACAATTTTGCTGATCTCAAACCATTCTTATAATAATAAGACTTTTAAACCAGAAATTCACTACAGCAGATTTTCCTCAATTGTCAAGTCCTCAACCTTAGTGTTAGAGATGTTGCTATTCAAGTGTAACTTTCATTGCAGTAGAAATCTAGCATTTTTCAGATTAACTGGCCCCATTTTCTATCACAATTTGTAGCTGGTTGCTCAGCTGAATCATTTCAGTGCTGCTAAAAGTATTGATAAGGAAGAGCACTCAGCCTTGTGCAGCATTCTCCTGCTCCAGGTCATTAAGCTTTTTCATGATGATGAACACTTGAAAAGCAGTGTGGAAAAATTGTGTGTCAGACCATTTTATGATAACAAATTTAGCACTTTGGAATTTTTCTTATTTTGGGGAAGAGCTGTGCATTACAGCTAAAGTGCTGCTGGCCATAACTGGAAGTCCAAAACCTCAATAAAATGACAAATCCTTTCAGTGCTAGAACTGTGTCCTGTCCATTTTTTTATCTCCTTGTCTACAGATATTTGAGTGGAGATGGATCTGGACAGTTCTTTCCCTGTCTGACCTTGTGATGAGGGCTGCTGGAGCACACAGTCCCCTGGGCTGTGCACTTGCCTCAGTAGCAGTTGTGCTCATCAGCCTCTGGGCTTCATGGCTGATGCAAAATCTGGTTCCAGTGTTCTCTTTCCCTTCCCTTCACTAGATTTCGAGTGCTGGCAATTGGAGAAGACACAAATCAAGGCACAAAAGAGGACAATCTGAGCAGGTGAGTAGCAGTAGCACCATTTTCCTCATTAGGATCTGCCCTTCCCTTCTCTGGAAGTCATATAAAGAGTGTCCTAATTCAGTGTTTCCATCTGTTTGTTACAGTGTATAAATTTATTAACAAAAAAAATGCTTTGGCAAGACTGTAGAGATCTCTGACATAGATTTGGCAGATAAAATGATAACAGAGATGACCTCAAAATGATTTTATCACTGGGACAAATGTACATTTTCTACATGGGTGTTGTATCTCAACAGGAGGATTTGGTATCAGGGAGAACTTTGTGTCACATTATCTGGATTAATCAAAAAATTGGGGGTGGAAGGTGAGGGAAAATGTAACAGATTCCTTTACATGAATGATCCTCAGCTGTAGATCTTGTGCCTCTGTGCTTCTATTTCAGAAGCAGGTGATGGAGATTGTAGATTTTTGTGCTGGTTTAATGGGTACCTCATCTTCAAAAATCACCAGAAATAAATTTTTTTCTCTTTTTTTTTTCTTTCAGTATTTATGATATTCATTTTCTGGTGCTGCAGAATCTGATTCAGAGTACACTGGCACTCTCAGATCACCAGATGGAATCTTGCCAGTCATTTCAGGTACAGTGTCTGGGAACTGCTCATGGAATCATGGAATTGTTTAGGTTGGAAAAGAGCTGTAAGATCATCAAGTCCAGCCATCAGCCCAGCACTGCCAAGGCCACTAAACCACATCCCCAAGTGCCACATCCACATGTGGTCATACAGCCCTAAAGTTTCTCCTCCCTCCCTTTGCACATTTCCTTTTTCAAATAGGAAAAAAGAAACCCAGAAACTTGGATTTGTATCCATTCTGTGGGGAGTATTCTGCTTTTAGGAAATTATATATTGTAGGAAGATTTTCAGTTTGTTGTTTTCTCTCTGAGGATGAGATTGCAAGAAGTGAGATTGAAGCAATCCCCTAAAACCACATGAAATAAGCTCCACATCACTTCCAGTGGCTCAATCTGTACCATGCTTTAGTGTGAGCATCTGGAATGTTCTGGAGGAAATATCACAAAAGCAATCCTAATACCCAGCTGGCACTGGTGTTGGGGACCTCTCCTTCAGTATTGGGAACTACAGGAAGAGATTATCAATCAGCCAAGTGTTTTAAGTAAGGTTAAGATTCAAAGGGAGTTTAACAGCTCATAAGCAAGAGTGGAACCAAGCTCTCAGAACCAAGTGTTCCTGCTGAAATGAGGGGAAGAATTTACCAAAATGTGTGGCAGAGGAGCATTTTGCACATCTATAATTCCAGTGGGAGCCAATCCCATTTTGAGTATCAAGTGTTCTGTAGTATTTAGTTAATTTAACTGGCCTGTACCATGGCACCCTGGAAGGCCATAGCAGGAACGGAGCAGTAAAGTGAATTTTGATGGATGATTCTCATCCTGGCTCACATCCCCCCAGCCCCTGGGTGTGTGTGGCTGGAGCAGGGGGTACAGAGCTGTCCCTGGTGTGTTGCAGACCTTCAGGCTGTACCAGGAGTACAGGGATGACATCCTGGTGAAGGCTTTCCTGGAGTGCCAGAGGAGGAGCCTGGTCAACCGCCGCAGGGTCAACCACACGCTGGGGCCCAAGAAGAGCCGCGCGCTGCCCTTCGTGCCCATGTCCTACCAGCTGTCCCAGAGCTACTACAGGTGGGTGTCATCCTCTGCAGGGCTTCCATGCTGCTGTCCCCTTATCACAATAGTTCCCTACCTTCCTGGTGTTTCTCGTGGGCAGCTCCTCACAGCACTGACTCTTTCCACAAAGCAGCCACTGACTCCAGTTCCCTTCTCAACACCACCCCCACTCTTTTATAGCATCTTCTTCTCATTGCTTACAGCTGGGGCCTGTTAAAGTCAGGCCTGCTCCTGATCTTTGATCATTGGCCCAGCTGCAGCTCCTTAGGGGTGAGATTCCTTTCTACACTACCTTTATTTTCTTATATTCTATCCCCCTATACTGCTGGGCTTGGAGCAAAGGAAAAGATCTAGCCAAGCATGGCATGGAGGTGACTGTTGGGAAGGATGAAAGTTTGATAAGTTTCATAGATATGTATGCTCAGCAGAAAGATCTTTGAATGTGGAATCTGAAGAAGTATGTGGTGGTGTTCACAGGGTCCCAGGACAAGGGAAGAGATGAGAATCTTGACTCCATGTTTCAGAAGGCTGATTTATTATTTTCTGATATATATTATAAGAAAATGATAAACTAAAACTATACTAAAAGAATAGAAGAAAGGATTTCATCAGAAGGCTAGCTAGGAAAAGAATGGAATGATAATAAAATCTTGTGACTGAGCAGAGTCCCAGCACAGCTGGACCTGTGATTGGTCATCAGGTAGAAACAACTCACATGGACCAATCACAGATGCACCTGTTGTATTCCACAGCAGCAGATAATTATGGTTTTTCTTTTCCTCTGAGGCTTCTCAGCTTCTCAGGAAAAAAAATCCTGTCAAAAGGATTTTTCAGAAAATATGTCCATGATAGGAGTAGAAATGAAAGCAAGTTTTGATATAGAAGAAAAGAATTGCTGAGCCAGTTTTACTGGATAACCAAGGAGGTAAAGGGTGTGTTAGTTAGAAGGGGTTTTTATGGCTTAGAGCAAAGGATAAACCCACCCCAAACAAGATGTTTTTGCCAAGCAGAAAGAGAGCACAGGCAAACAAGGCAGCAAATGCTGCAAGTAGAATTTTCCACTGCAAGGAAACTTAAAAACAACTTCTAGCTTAAACTGTAATGTACTGACTGTTAGTGATTGGAGAATAGTGACATGAATATGGTAATTACAGTAGTTGTGATAGGCTATAGATAAAAGTTAAGATATAGATTGGTTCTACTGTATGAAGATGCTCAGCAAAGAAAAGTCTATAATGCAATGTAACCAAAAGAAAAGTAAATAATGCATTGTAACCAAAACCAAAGGGTCTGCAGGCCTGCCTGCAGCTGGGGCTGACAGCTGTGGGCACAGCTCTGACCCTGGACTGCTGTAACATCTTGGATACAATAAACTGCATTTTGGATACAATAAACTGCATTTTGGAGAGCTGCCTGCACTCCCACATGCCTCATTTAAGCTCTTACAGGTGGCAGCACAGGAGAAGTGTCCAGAGCAAGGAACCTTCAGCTGAGGGTGCAGAGGAAGGTGAAGATGAAGCTGACATCACATCAGTCAGTCCTGACATGGGGAGGGCAGTGAGGGAATAGAGCCAAGGGTGCTGGGCAGGACCTCAGAGACACATGGAGAGGGAGGGAGATGCAGCAGCACAGTTGTAGACCTGTGGGAAGATTTCTTCAGCATTCCTGTGAAGCAGAAGATGATAGCTTTGCTTTTTATTTGCTGTATGCTACCTGACCTTTACACAGTGCATAAACACCTAATGTGCTGGAAATAATAAAAGGACTGTAAGAGCAGGTGTGGAGTGTGCTTGGTCACCAGTTCTAGAATGAAACTTCAACTGTTTGGCTCCTTTGTGCCACCATAACTGTAAAACTCAGAGCAGATTTTGAGGGATTTGTGCTTCTTTGTGGTTTTGTGCAGAGTTTTTACGTGGCGCTTCCCCAGTACCATTTGTACAGAGTCCTTCCAGTTCCTGGAGAAGCTCAAGGATGCTGAAAAATCAGACCAGCCACACAATTTTTCATTTAAAGATGAAGAAAATGCCTCATCAGAAGGCATGGTGGCATTTCCCATGGATGGCCCTGGTGGCCAGTGTGTGGCCATGCTCTCCCTGTTCTCCCTGGGACTGGTGGCTGTGAATGTGAGAATCCCAGAGCAGATCATTGTGGTGGACAGCTCCATGGTGGAAAATGAAGTGATCAAAAGGTAAGTGATGTTATTTCTATTAGAGAATACAGTTTGGGGATAACTTGGATGAAATTGGACAGGTATTGGCATTTCCTGAACTGCACTATGGCATTTTTACTGTGCTATTGTTTTGATTTTTATTTCTGAGGAGGTGCTCTGAAGACTTAATGGCACTTAAGTCAGTGCCTGTCATTATAGCCCTGGGCTGCATTTGCCTTCACATGTGACATTTCAATTGCTTGACACTTCAGTGCCATCAGAGCTGACATGGAAAAGAGAGCACTGGGTGCTACAGGAGCATTTCATCAGCATTGTGCCTTGGCATGTGACAGATGGGAGGCTTGGTAACAAGGTTTCAGCTTTATCAGTGGAACCTCTCACCACAGCAGTGCTTCTGTGCACTGTCTCCTCTTGGATTTCATTTTCCTGCAGGCCTGCAGTAATAGCATGAACTGAAACTGTCCCCAGGCAGTGGGAGCCTGTGAGCCCTTTTCCTAAAAGCCATTATTTCCTTTCTTAAAAGTGCAACTCAAATCTCATAGTAATTTGACCTACTGCTTCCTATTGTGAGTACACATGGAAAATACTTTGTTCTCTTTCTCTTTAGGGCAGCTTAATACCTACTTGAGGATTGTTATTGTGGTCCCTCTCCCATAACATGCTGTTCTTTAAAATGAGCAGCTTCAGTTCCTTCATTCATGTTAACCAGTTCTCTGTCCTTCTCATTATTTTCTTCTGCACTGAATTATGATGTCAAGAAACAAAAGCCATGCTCCTGCTGGCAGCTCTGTGCCAATTCCCTCCTGTCATACAGGTGAAACACCTGCTAATGCATCCCAAGATTCTGAAGGGCCATGGCCTTGCCAACAAAAAGCAGCCAAACCCCCCCTGTGCAGTGATCCATGCACTGTGACTCACCTAAGAAGCTTCTTTTCCTTTATCTGTTGAATTGTTCCCTCTCAGTGGAGGGACAGATGCAGAGTACTGTAATACAAATAACATGTATTTGTCATAGGGAATTGCTCCCTGCTCTTTTCCAGGCTGGCTCTCCAGTGTGCTGGAGATGTTCTGAATGCAAATCCCAGCTTCTCATATACTTGCAGTGTCCTTAGCTGGGTGATCCTGTGCAAGCTGAATGAGCTGTTTTATCAGCCAGGTCATTAACAAAGATACACTGAGCCCTGGCCTGGTCCCATTGCTGAGTTAGGGGCATCTTGAGTAGTGCACTCACTGTTTTTTTCCTAAGTGATGTGTTCCCTTTCAATTTTAAATATATTTTAAAAGAAGGTACTTAAGGTCTAATTCATGTTAGAAAAGGTTGGAAGGAACCTTTCATTGTTCCTGGCATAATCTGTTTGAAACAGAGGCAACTTCAGAGTTAGATCAGGTTGTTCAGAGCCTTCACTTTTATCCATAGTGGCTCTTGTCATGTCCTAGAATAAAAAGTGTTGGTTTGACTAAGTTTTTCTCTGGGAAATCCACCCTGGCTGCTACTGCTATTCTTTTCTTGGAGGATGTCTGCAGCTTGGTTTGGGGTGGTTTTTTAATTATTATTTTTTAAAGTAACTGAAATCTGTAACTCTCTCCTCCTTTTCACCCTGAAAAATAAACAGTCTGCCCCATCCTGCAGCACCCTTTGTGCTCTCACTGTCTAACAGATGTTCCCTCAAGATGAAGCATCTGCTGAATCAAAGAGCTTCAGCACTGAAAGCTGAGATATTTTGGGTTCATTTCAGCACATTTTGAAAAAAAAAGAGAGAGTTTCCTTTCCCAGGGACCTTTAGTGTATTTCCTTTGTGTAGTTCCTGTTCTCAGTGCTCTGCATCAGCCTGGTGTGGGCACAGAGCGCCGTGTCCTCGCTCTGCTCAGCATCACCAATCACTTCCTTCTCTGGGGAAAAGCCCAACAAACAAATCCAACCTCTGTGTTTGCTGCAGCTTGGGAAAAGAAGGCCTGGAGGACGAGGATGATGAGGATGATGACTTGGATGAGAGCTCTGGGGGCAAACGCAGGATCGAGGTGAAGCCTCGCCAGGCCTCCCACACCAATTATTTACTGATGAGAGGCTACTACTGCCCTGGCATCGTCAGCACGCGCAACCTGAGCCCCAGCGACAACATCGTGGTCAACTCCTGCCAGGTGAAGGTCAGGCTCAGGTGCACCCCCATCCCAGGAAGGCTCAGCTCTCCAGGTTAGTTCTGCTTGGCCTGAAGTGCACACAAGTGGCTTGGAGCAGGAGAGATGGTGAGCTCACCTGCTGAGGAATTGATTTAAACAAAGCCCCTGGCAGGAACATTCTGTTTGCATTACACATCAAGTCTGTAAGGCTTTCTCTCCTGACTTAAAACAGATGGCTGACTTAGGCTTTTGTTGGTAACAAGGCCTTGCCTCTATTTGATGTTGTTTTAAACTGTTAGTGCAATCTTTCCTCTGCTCTGTTAACCCTCTCCAGGAGGTTTTTCAGTCCCTTCAACAACTTAAATACCATACGATGTAACAGCCAGGCTTTCTCTTCTGGAAAAAGAAAATCTTTCAGAGCTCCTTGAATGGAAATTCTCATTTAACTTGTCTCATGCAAGTGCCTGAAGTAGTGGTGTCCAGTGTCTGGCCTCTTACATCAGTAATTTAAACATTTTTATAATATTTAGAGCTTGACTGTCTGCAGTTCATCATCACTGCCCCTTCTGGAAGAGCATCTTGTTTTCAGCTGTAATGCAAATGTATCCAGAGCCTTGAGCTCTGCAGCTGAAGTCATCTAGTGCTGCCCCTGCCCATTTCCATGGCTGTTGTGACAGGTAAAACAGAAATTCTTGCTCCTGTCTCTGCTGCCTCTCATGCCCTCCAGCTGTGCTGAGCTGACTGCTCATTACAGCTGAGCCCATTTTTCCTGGCTCCAAAAGTTCCAGAGGCAAATGTGGAGCAGCCTGCAGGTAAAAGGGAAGGGAGCAGGAAGAGCAGTGCCAGAGCTGTCCCCTCATCAGCCAGGACTGGGATAGGGGTTCCATGGCTTCAGCTGTGGATATTCTGTACAGGGGGTCCCTCTGGGGCAGTGCTGGCCCTGTCACTGAACACAGAGATGTTTTGTTGAACTAATTGTCTGAAGCACTGTCAAGTGGTAGTTCAATCCAGATCTGGCCAACAGCCTTCTGCTGTGGATTTTTGATTAAAAGTGTCCTCTACAGCATCTTCTTGCCCTAGAATTTTTACTTGACCTTCTTCAAGAAAAAAGGAGAGAATTCCCTCATTAACTCAGAGCTGAGCTGACCCAGTGTTAGAGAGAACACCACTAGGTGCTCACTGCCTTCCAGATATAATTCTTTTTGCTGGGTGAGCCCTTGTAAACCAGTTTGCTCCTCTTTACAGGTCTTTTCAGACAGGTATGCAAGGCAGAATGAAGAAAGGGAACTGCAGCAATGAAGAGGGAAAGCTGAGCTCTGTTTTTAATTGGTTTAGAGCACCTCTAATCTGTTTGTCTTCCTGTAGCATGTTGCACAGTAACTGCTGCTTCACAGCTTAAACTCCCGTGGTTTATTTGCTTTGCAGTTCCTTCCCTGCTGGATCACATGGCTGTGGGCATCTCCTGCCTCCCTGAAATTTTCACCAGGCTGATCAAAATCCAGGAAGAGAACTATGATGTGGATAAGTTTCTCCACGAGTGTACGGAGCGCTATGGGTACAGCCCCGGGGATGTGGAGGCTGCTCTGGAGATCAGGAAGGCCATAGAGGCCACTTCCCACTTTGGGATTTGCAAAGCTGAGCTGAGCAAACGTTTCTGCAGCTATGAACAGGTGGAAGCTGAACGCAGCAGGAGCTTGGAGCAGTACATCCAGGTGGGTTTACAGCCAGCTGCTTTCCATACATTAATGTTTGCATGCTTAGTATTCCCCTTGAACAGGATGAGCTTCCAGGCTGTTGGAAGCAGCTATAAATTGAACAGAGTTATTTATGTTAGGCAGGAGAAACACACCACACCTGACAGCAATCTTGCCTCAAAGTTAGGAAGGCCAAAAATCAAAGCAGCTCTTAATCAAAGATAGGAATAACTGTTTCAGAAACCTAGAGGTGCTAACATCAACCTTTGGAAGCAAAGTACTTGTTCCCAGTTATATTTTTAACTTTAAGCTGAAGAAAAACATCTCATGCTGTAATTTCAGGAAGCTTTAGGGATAAAACATCTTTTCAACTTCAGTGCAGCTGGAGGCAAAATTGAATATTCTACTAAACTTTGCTCCTCCCTTGCTGCCAGTTAAATCATGGCAATTGCATGACGCTGGGTTAAAGTGAAATTTTTCAGTGAAAGCTCCTGAGATAATTTGTTGTGGGGTTTTTTGTTTGGTTTTTACAGGACCTCATTGAAATGCAGCAGGTTTTAGAGGTAGGAGGCCACACTGTCAGGCTGGTGGCAGTAGTGTTTGCCAGGCCCTGGCTGCTGCGCTCGGTGTGCCTGCAGAACAAAGCAGAGGATGCTGAGCAGCCAGGGGCACAGCCTGCTCTCCCAGATGTGCCACAGCTGCCCTCGGAGCCAGGGAAGGGACAGCAGTGTCTGGGAGAGGAGCAGCAGCTGGGCAAAGACACACAGTGTGCCAGTGATGATGAGCCCCCGAGGAAGAGATGTAAGACTGATGTCCTTCAGGGTGACACTCACCTCTGCCAGGGTGCACTGCCTGCTCTGGCACCTGCAGGTGGTGGGAACTTGGATGCAGCTGTTTCTGAGCCTGCCCCAAGGAAGGAAAATGTTACTGGGGGTGAAGAAGCTCCAGGAGGAGGCTCCCTGGAGCCCCCAGCTGAACTCCCAGAGCCTGCTCCAGAGGCTGGGGATGTGGACACTCACAAGGAACAAGACAAATCTCATTCTGAGGACAAAGAACCCGAAGTAGAGAACGATGAGCTCAGCACTGAGCACAGCAAGCAGATCCCTGTCCCTGAACAATCAGCCAGTGAGCAGGATGATGATCTTTCCTGCTTCCAGGAGAACCCAGGAGTCTCTAAAGGTATGGAGAGCCCTCTGCATCCCTGAAATACAAACCAGCTCATCAGCACTTGATCCCAAACCAGTAGCTCCACTTTATAAGCAAATCCTAGATTCTTTATGCAGCTGTACCAGAGCATTTGTCTTCTCTCACAGATAAATTGGCATAACACTAAATTCATCTGGAAGGTCTCAGAGTTTTCAAATACATCCCATAATCCTTCCTGTGCCTTTTGCTGGAATGACTAGTCCAGAAGTATGCTTTCCTTAGAAACTTGTTTCCATGTCTTAAATTTTTCCAGAATAATTTGGATCCAAAGTTTCTCATCTCTGGCTTCAGTTCAAAGGTCAGGCATCTGTAAGCCTAGAAAACACAGCCCTGCTGGTGTGCATTTAGCTGGAATGTCCATGGCTGAAAGTCCTAAACTCATTAAACCATTCACCAGGAAGCAGCACATGCCAGTGAGATTGAACAGCCTCATTTGTAACCCAATTGGACTTCATTTTCCTGTCCTTTTTACTGCCAGTTTTCTAATAGCTGGTAGTTCTTGCCAAGCTTTACATTTAGTAGTTTGTGAGGGATTTCATTTTGGTTTGGTTTTTATGAGCCCTAATCTCAGACTGAACCACAAGCTCACTGCTCCTGTGGTACCTTGCCAAGCCCTGCCAGAACCCAGGTCCAGAGGGTGATCCCTAACATCCCACAGCTTGGGATTGTTTAACTGGAGCCTTCCTGCAGGAAATGCACTCAGGGCTGTCTAAACAGCAGAGACCTCAGCAGTTCTTAAATTAAACTACTTCAGTAGTTTAATTTAACTTCCCTGGATTTAACATCCTTGACTTGTTTGAAGCATAGGAGGGAAAAAACAGGAGTTCAGTTATCAAACACAGAGTCCTCACTGGCCAGTGAATGTTTACATGTGCTTAAGCCAAAGCTGTTACCTTCTGGGTGTGGTAGGAATACCTCATTAAGTAATTGTCTAATTAAAACCCATGACATAATGTAATGGGAGGTGCAGAGACAGGCTTTGCTTTGAAAGTGAGCCCTGCTGGAATCCTGAGTTTGCATTCACATCTCCAGCTCCTTGGAGCTCTGCCCTACATCCCCCTGATTTCCAGGAGCTTTAGGTTACCCAGACCCCTGGAGAGCTCCAGGCTGAGACCCTGCACAGCTCTCTGTGCACCTCAGTTCCCTCAGCCCATACAATCACCATGGTTCAGCCATAGCCTCAGACCTCCAGGAATAAAACCTGCTGGGAGTGGGGAAAGGAACCACAGAAGGTGGGGTTGAGTAAAGAGATGTGGTTGTAGGAGGTGTGGGAAGAGTGTGCTGCAGGCAGGGCAGAGGGGCAGCTCAGAGCTCCCCAAAACTGAGAGCAGCACATGGAGTAGTTTGCTGCTGTGGTTTCCTAGCAAGCTCTTGCACTTCACAGCTTGGCCACCTTTAACTCTCCTTCCATTAGATAAGGAATTTGAGTTAATTAGAAAATATGTGTCCTTTTCTTTCCAGGAAGCTCCATGACAGATGTCTCCCAGGCAGCCAGGGACCGGTGAGTAACAGAGATGTCTGCAGAATACCAAACACTGCCAAAAGAGTACTGGGAGCAGTGGTTTGGAAACCTCAGTTTTATGCTCTGATGAGCAGTGATGGAGAAACCCCACTCCATTGTTCCTGTTAATGTTCCTTGTGCTCCTGTGCATACTGAAAAAATGTCTCTGATAGATATTTTTACCCAAAATCCAATGAGCTCCAAATATCAGAGGACCAAAACTGACTTTACTGCACAAATAAGCCCAGTGCCAGCTTCCAGGTGCCCAGGTACTGCAGTATGAGCAGTATATGTGAATTTCCATGCAGGGACTGTCTTTTGGACACCACATTGCTAAAAATGAGGGATTTGCTTCCCATCAGAGCACTGTTGCTGCATGGTGTGGGTCTTTCATAACTTTTGGGGGATATTGGAGCTTATACCAAACAAAGCTTTCCTGCTCATTGAGACCCACAGCAGCTGCTGGGTTTGTAATGGTGCTAAAAGGGGTGAAAAATGCAGATTTGGTAGAGCATCAGCAGCCCTTGCTCAGAGCAGCCACAGGATTTACACTTCTGTTAAAACTGATGCAGTGAGAACCTCTATTAGGCAGAAATTACAACGATGAGAAACCCATCCCAAAGAACTCCTGAGAGCTGTTTTCCCTGTCTGTGGCAGGGCCTGTGAGAGCGTGTCCTTCATCGGGAGGCCCTGGAGGATCGTGGATGGGAAGCTGAACCAGCCGGTGTGCAAGGGGATGATGGAGGCCGTGCTCTACCACGTGATGAGCAAGCCGGGCGTGCCGCAGGCGGGGCTGCTGCAGCACTACAGCGGCGTGCTGCAGCCCGTGGCCGTGCTGGAGATCCTGCAGGTACAGCCAGCAGCAGCACTGCCAGCCCAGGGCATGGGCAGAGCACCCAGTGCTCCCTGTGGGGTCAGGGAGCCACAGCCAGAGCGAGCTGCTGCTCACAGGGAGGGAGGGAAGCCTGGGCTACCCGTGACTGCACACTCCCAGCCTGCTTCTGAAATGGACCCACAGCGAGGTGGAGTCCAGGGAGTTACTGAACAGTGCATGGAACTGACTGTTTGATGCAGTGGTAATCACAGGAGCATGGAATAGTTTGGGTTGAAAGGGGTGTTGGGACTGAAAAGTCTATGAGGTCCATTCCAACCCCGTAACATTCCATGACCCTATGAAGAATGCCCAGCAAAGAGGAACCCAAGGTCTGTAAGGTCCATTCCAACCCCGTAACATTCCATGACCCTATGAAGAATGCCCAGCAAAGAGGAACCCAAGGTCTGTAAGGTCCATTCCAACCCTGTAATATTCTATGACCCTATGAAGAATACCCAGCAAAGAGGAAACCCAAGGTCTGTAAGGTCCAATCCAATCCCATAACATTCTATGACTCTATGAAGAATGCCCAGCAAAGAGGAAACCCAAGGACAGGTGTTGATCTTTGGAGCTGCTCAGCCCCCTCAAGATCCTCTGGTTCCAGTCCTCAGTCTAGGGGATACAGATAATACATATACCACAGATAATCCAAGTATTCTTAATTTTTTTTCTTACATATCTTCTAGATAGGTAATCTGCCATGAGAATCAAACTGACATGTGTCTGTGCTAGACAATGTGTAAATCAGACCTTCTGACCTGCCTACAAAACCTTAATTGTCAAAAGATGGCAAGAAAATTTTGAGGTTTTCATAATTTTGTTTCCACATCTTGCCACCACTTTGAAAATGGAACTTTGATTTCTATTTTTTTCCTATAAATATTCAGAATCTGAAGCAGAGCAGTAATCCTGCAGGCCTTCCCAAAAGCATGACTTCCCTGCTAATTGGAAATCCATTTTCCAGGGCTTGTGCCCTGAGGTGACAGTGCCAGCTGGGAGCGTTGCCAGCCGTGCATATCCTGTTCTGGATGTTCCAGAATGGATTCCTGGGCAATGTGAATTCAAACCCACAAAATCAAGCAATTAATTACCTCTACATTTTACAGAATGGGGAACTTCAATCTAACTTCTGCACCATTAAATTCACTAAGAATTTGGAAACCACAGCCAGAGCTTGTCATACACCTATTAACCATTAACAAGGACTGGCACAGAAGTCTGGGACTGACATCTAGAGCAGCCTTAGATTTTTTGTAACTGGTCCTAAACGTTGACATCTGTTGCTGAGCACCTTCTGTGTCAGTAACCATGTATCAATCACTGTGCTTGAAACTAACCAGATATATCCAGCTATAGCCACAGCTTGCATGGTTTTATTAAGCTGTTTATTCTTTTTACCTCTGTGTTGTAACCATGGGCTCTTCAGGGGCTCAAGTGAAGCCACTTCTGGTATAAATTGTCCAACATTTCTGAGAAGACTGTAGCTAGAGCAGCATTCATAGCATATTAAAGTATGTGAATTTTTTTTGCAGGGTCTGGAAACTCTTGGTTGCATCAGACGATTCTACATGAAAAAGCCATCCCCAGTGTCACTTTTTTCTCAGCCAGTGGTGGATGAACAACTACAGAATCCAAAACTGAGTGAAAGCCCAACCATCTACTACGAGCCTACAATAGACTGTACTCTCAGGCTGGGGCGAGTGTTCCCCTGCGACATGAATTGGAATAAATGGGTGCAGATCATCCCTGGATAGAAGGGGTCATAGGAAATTGGCTTAGCCTGTGGGAGGGAGTGTTCATGGAGATTAAATGTTACAATTTGTGCTCCATCATGTTTTTATTATTTATTGTTTTTACTTCTGAACGTATTTAAACTAAGAATAAAGCTTGATGTGAAAACTACCTGTGATCCTACCTGAAGCACATTCTCCTTTTATCAGTAACTAGTTGCAGTGTGTAGTTTGTAGTTCCTGCTTTAACTGACGGGGTTTTCACAGGTCACAGCAAAGCCCCTTTTTTAATTTTTGGTTCTGTGTAAGGCCACAGTGGTAACACTTCACCTCTGCTTTGCCTTTTGTGCTGTGCTCAGGGCTGGGGTTTCCTCACCGTGCTTCAGCTCGGTTACCTTCAGGCCTGTCTGTGTTTTCAGCACGGGTGTTTCGGTGTGCAGGGCACGACCTTATCACCCCTGCCCCGTGTGCATGACGGGCCCCCGGGGGCACAGCGCCCTGCTGGAGCCTGCGCCTGCTTCCCCTCCCTGCCAGGCCCAAAGCAACCACGCAGAGCCGCCTGCTTGCCCGCAGTGCCGCGTTTATTGCAAGAGCAGCAAAAATTGCGATGCCCGCTCCCCTCAGTCCCGCCAGCGGTGCCCGCACTGCGGGTTGCAGCACTTGTAGAAGGTGGTCATGGGCTCGTCGGCCGAGCGCGTCTGGATCTGCATGAAGTAGGCGCGGGGGTGCTCGCACTTGGGGCACGGCTCTGCGGGAAAGCGCCGTGAGGGGCCGGCAGGGCCCGGCGAGCCCCGCGCGGCCCCGCGGCCCGGCCCTACCTGCCGTGGAGTCCACGTTCTCCCAGGCCGCGGCGCCGCCCAGCACATCGTCCACCTCCTTCAGCCGCGGGTATTTCCTGCTCGTCACCTGCGGGCCCGGCAGCGGGAGCGGCTCAGCGGGCCCCGGGCACACGGCTCCGGGCCCCCGGCACACGGCTCCGGGCCCCCCGCCCCGGACACACGGCTCCGGGCCCCCCGCCCCGGGCCGGCCCCGCGTCCCCCGCGCCCCGGTACCTTCCGCGTGACGTTGCGCACGTAGGGACAGGTGGTGCAGGCGAAGCGGTGGCAGCGCGGCCCCTCCTCGGCCACCAGCACATTCCCGCAGGCCGGACAGAAGAGCAGCATCGCCGGTTCCGCCGCGCCGCCCGCCCCTTCCGGCGATGGCGGCCGAGGAGCCGGCGGAGGAGCCGGCGGAGGAGCTGGCGCACGCCGAGGTGCTGGAGCTGTTCCAGGCGGCGCTGGCGCGGCTGGTGCAGGACCCGCTGCTCTGCGACCTCCCCCCGCAGGTGGGCCCGGGGCGCGGGGCCGGGCCGGGCCGGGCCGGCGGGGCTGCGCTCACGGCCGTGTCGCTCGCCCGCAGGTGACGGCGGAGGAGATCGGCTCGCAGGTGGCCCTGGAGTACGGGCAGGCCATGACGGTGCGGGTGTGCAAGGCGGACGGCGAGACCGTGCGTGCGTGCGGGGCCGGGCGGGCCGGGCCGGGCCGGGCGGGGGCCGGGGCGCGGCGGGCCTGACCCGGCTCTCCCCCGCCCGCAGCCGTGGTGGTGGTGCAGAACGCCTCGGTGCTGGAGCTGAAGAAGGCGCTGCGGCGGCACATCCAGCTGAGACAGGCCCGGCAGGGCGGTGTCCAGCACCTCAGCTGGTGAGCGGGGCCGGGCGGGCGGCAAGGGAGCGCATCCCAGCCCGGTCCCGCTCCCGCGGCTGCCCCTGAGTGTTTTTCCTGCAGGAAGTACATATGGAGGACGTACCACCTCACCTTCAATGGAGAGAAGCTGGCGGATGACAGGAAGAAGCTGAGAGAGTGAGTAACTCTCAGCTCTGGGGGGCTGAGAGGAGCCCATGCAGCATCCCCAGGGGCAGGGCTGAGCTGCGAGGTTGTGCCCTGGATCGGGGTCCTGTGCTGGACATCGGCTGGGAGGAGGGACAGCACTGCCCACAGAAATGGGACAGGCAGACCCAGAGGCTCTCTGCAGGACAGGCTGGCCTTGGGGGGTTCCTCATCCTCAGCCAGCACCATCCTGTACTGGGTTCAGCCAGTTCAGAGCACCCCACAGAACCCTTGTCCATCCCAGCCAAACTCCTGCAGAATGGTTACAGTTACTCGGCTCGGCACCAATACTGATGTAGGATAGGAAAGAGCAGGGAACAGGAACTGGACAAGTGGCCCAGGGAAGTTGTGGATGCCCCAGCCCTGGCAGTGGCCAAAGCCAGGTTAGGTAAGGCTTTGAGGAACCCGGCCTAGTGAGAGGTGTCCTGTCCATGGCAGGGGTGTTGGGACTGGATGATCTGTAAGGTCCATTTGAACCCCATAACATTCTGTGATTCTATGAAGAATGCCAAGCCAAGAGGAAACCCAAGGACATGTGTTGATCTTTGAGGCTGCTCAGCCACCTCTCAGACTGTCTGGTAACAACACTGAGAGGTGACTCCCATGTTTCCTTGCCCATTCTTGAGGTGAGGTGGGATGAAGCACTTCCCTGCAGTGCTGGGTCTGCCAGCCTATTGCAGACCAGCGAGAAAAAGTGGTCTGAAGTACTAAAAATTCAGCAAGACAGCCCAAATCAAAGCTGTCCTTGGAAGAGTGAGCCTGGGTGACAGATGTTGCATTTAATGGATTGTTAAAGGTAGTTGAGCAGCTCCTTCAGTGCTGGCAGCACATCCCAGATACACAAGTGAGAATTTTAATGTGTCGTCTAGTAAAGCAGAGCATGGGATGGAAGGAGTCCCTCTGTCCCTGGGAAAGATGAAGCTGTGGGGTTTCCCAGGTTGTTTTTCCTGGGAACTGGCATTTAACAGGCTAACTCTGTGTTCAGGTATGGCATCAGGAACCGGGACGAGGTCAGCTTCATAAAGAAGCTTCGCAAGTAACCCGTGGGGTAAGTCCTGAATGTCCACTGAGAGCTCCCAGCTCCTCATCTTCCCAGGCCATGGTGTTGAGGCTCAGAGCTGCTGCTGCTGCTCTCTGCTGGCTGGCAGAGTATCTCTCTCAGTGTCTGCACCGGGCTGGTGCCTGTTTCCAGATCCTGGTAGTGTTGTTTATGCTCCTCTGGGGCAGGGAATGATGATTCAGCTACTTCAGGTAGCACACACACTAGGAGCAGCAGCAGGAATAGCTGACTCTATATTTAGACTCTCAATCTGCTTCTACATTGTCTTGAGATTCATTAAGCACAGTGTTCCTTTGCTGCTGTGATTGCTTCCAGGACCTTGCTTTCTTTTAAGCTTTTTAAATGTCTGGAAATCATTGTCAGGAGCATGGCTGGGTTTCTAACTCATGCAGACATAATTCTGGTATTAACACTGCTATTTTGAGAAAGTTGTGCACACAAACACAAGATGTGGCCAAGACTTTCTGGCTTAGTAAGTTTTAAATTATGCTTTTAGAAACAGTCACAGTGGCTGAAGAACAGAGGTAAGAGCAGCTTGTCCACAGCCTTGTGCTGTTTTGCTGCTCCAGGTAGCTGGGTTAAAAACCATTCTTTTGGACCACAGTTACATTTTATTCTTCTTTCAACACTGCCATATTTTCAAGATCCACTGTAATAAAATGTGTGCCCTAACAACAGCCACCTGCTCCTGGGTGCCTGTGACCAGCAGTCACCTCTGGCACTGGCTGGTCCCTCCTGGACCATCATAGCAACATGGTGAGAAAAGCCCAGCATGCAGTCATTATTGTCACTGATAAATATTTTCTTCCTTAAACAGAGAGAGCAGAGAATCCAGCCCTACCAAGACCAGACTGTGGATTCAGCATCATCCTGGAGGAAAAGGCTGTCACACTTCAAAGAGGAACAAACTCCATTGACTGGACATTCTCACGTTTTTTACAGTTGCTGTTTGTGGTGTTTGCCTCTGAGCTATATGTGGATTCCAGGGATTAAAGAGACCCTCTAGTTTTCTAAGGCTTTTCAGGCCCTTATTTCAAGCTGCAGATGTGTATGTGGCTGGTCTGGGTGCTCCACAGGGTACATGAAACAGCAGCAGTGAGATTGAGTAACAAAGGTAGGCACAGACTACTCAGAACAATTCACAGTAGCTAAAACGCTACCTCACCGTTTAATCACCACCTTAGCAGTAGTAAACAACTCTGGTTAAAAATGTAGTATTGAAACTAGTGTAATAAAAATAATGGCAGCAGAAAAGGTTCAATACAATTGAACAAGGCACAAACGTTCTGTTTTTCAGAGTCTTCTGAGATAAGGCAAACCATGCCTGCCAAGTGCTAAGGAGACAGTTTAAATTAACCACGGGCAGGGTTAGAAGTGTCATTGGATTAGAGGCTTTGTCCCCATGGAACTGGCACAGCAAATGCAAAGACAGTCCATCTCCAGGGCCTGCTCGAGAAGCCAGTCTTTGCTGTCAGTGGAGCTGTGCATCCAGGTCGTATTTCTCGCAGAATTTGTCTGTGAAGGGTATACAAGTGAGGAACTCGCACCACTCGCACTTGATGGGGTAGAAATAGAACAGAATCACCAGTCCTGAGAAGAGTGCAATGAAGATGAGCTGGAAAACTATAATTTGGCATCGTTTCCTATATAAATCAAACTTCCCAAAGCTAATGTAGGGCAGGAAGGCAAAGGAGAGGAAGAAACCACTGATAAATCCTGAAATGTGAGCGAAATTATCAATCCAAGGCAGGAGGCCAAAGGCAAAAAGAAAGAGCACCACAGCCAGCAGCTTGAAGAAAGCCCTCCATGGGCGTGCCAGGATTTGCCAACTCTGGAAGAGCTCCACAAAGAGACAGGCCAGAATTCCAAACTGGGATCCTGCAGGGCCAACCTGCAGAAGAAGAGCATTACAGATAATGTCAGGCTCATGCCACCTGCCTGGCCTCTGCAGCCAGCTCCAGGAATTAAGTTACTTCTTACTCAAATCCTGTTCAGTGATTCTTGACAAAGAGACTTGCAACTTCATCCAGATGCCAGGAGTAAAGGGGCCTGGTTAGATTTAGGATTAAGGTGTGAGGCCAGAACAGACTACAGAGGGCAGATCTGGTTCAAGTTTCCAGAGGGGAGAAGCCTTTGAAGGCAGTCCCCTGGCTCCCCCCACCCACCATGAAGTTTTCCTTATGGAAGGAGCTGGAAGGCTCCTGCAGCTCCAGCCCTGCAGTCTCCTGTGGGCACGGGGAGCTCTGCTCTTTGCCACTCTCAGGTGGAGGGTGTGTGACACCACACTCGATTCTGAGCCTGCCTGGGGCCTCTCTCACCCCATGGCTGGACAATCCCCCATCTTTTATGAGAGGCAGCCTTTTTCCTGCAGCCAGCCCAGGCAGTGACATGGAAAGCCCATGGTGCCCCAGGGGATGGTGCTGCTCAGCAGTAAATGATGGTGTGGTGCCATCCTCGAGCTACAAGTGCCAAGGCTGCAGTGCTGAGCCCAGCTCTGGTGGCTGTGCCTCAGCCACAGGGGCACAGGCATGTAGAGAAGGGTTGTGCTCAGGGAAGTTACCAGGACCCTGGGGGGGCTGCAGGAGACCCACCTCTGCTCTGTAGGGTAGAAATATTGCACTGGCAAGGTTCCCAGTGATGCCACTGAGCAGGTAGATGATGGAGATGCGGTGCCACCCTGCCAGCTTCTCTAGGTCCCGCAGGATCGTCATTTGGAAACAGACTGAAACCAGGCAGTGCAGGATCCTGCCAAGTGCAGAGTACAGGAGCTGAAGCAGCAGCCACTGAAGTCCCCCCTGTGCTGTGCTTGTGTTCTGTCCCCAGCCTTGCTCAGAGTTCCTGCTCTGGCCTTAGCCATGCTGCTAATCCCTCCCAACAAACACAGGATGGCAAACCTTGGCAGAGAGCACAGCTCAGATCCCTGTGTCCCCACGAGGGACAGCCACAACCCTCACAGCAATCCCCAGGCTGAGGCTGCCCCCACCCCCATGGTGGAAGTTTTACACCTCTGCTTACCCAGCGTGGAGGAAAAGCGAGAGCCAGAGGCGGTAGAACTGGTCAGGGACTTCTGGATTGAGGAAAGGAAGGAGCCCACAGACATCATCCATGCAGTGCACCTAGGGCAGAAATGGGTGTGGAGAGGGGTCCTTCTCCAAGCCCAGGCACACTGCAGACAGCTCTGCAAGAGGGGCTCCCCTCCCACTTCTCTTTGAACCAAGTGCCTGGCCCTGTCTCAACACGAATTTACACAACCTCATCCCCTCCCTGTGGCAGCTTTAAACCCTCATTTTTCACCCCAGCACCCAGAGCTGAGGCATCTGCTTGCCCACAGAGCAGACTGTGGGTCCTTCTCCCACTGCTGTCACAGTGATCCCATGCTGGCCTTTCACAGCTGCCAGCCCAAGTCCTAAACTGGCCTCCAAATGGGGACAGATGCAGCCACCTCTGCCACTCCAGCCAGGAGCAGCAGCTTCCTCCAGGCTCAGGGTGGGACAGGGCACAGGACTCCCACCTAATCTGCAGCACTGCCACCCCAGATCCTGCCAAGCTGCTGAGGGCACCTGGAGGGAGGAGGGCAGCCACAGAAGCCCCCAGGCCCCTTACCTGAGAGCAGAGCGTTGCCTCCTCATGGAAATAGCCCCTCATGAATTCACAATACTCCCTGGAGGTAATTTCACACCTGCAGGAGGGACAAGTCACATATGGAAAGCACAATGGATCATTCCAGTGCCCTCCCAGGCCACCCTCTCTCCTTTTCCCATCCCATCCATGAGAACTGATGCCTTCAGCTGCCCCTGACATGCTGCAGTGCCACAGCAAAGGCACAAACACATTCCCATTTGAGCCCAGTGCCTCTCCACACATCCTTCCTGCTTCTCTCCTCCAGGAAAGCTCCACAGACCTGCATGCCATGGCTCCAAGGCAGATCCTAAAGCTGCTGTTTAGAGGTGGGAAGAGCCACCAGAGCCTGGGGAAGCTGTGTCTCAGACTGGGGGAGTGCTGTGCCTCTGCAGCTGGCACAGGGGAAGGGGGGCTATGTCAAGAGTGTCCTGGTCATGACCTTCAGGGACAGAGAAACTCCTTGGGGCAACACACATTTTTCTCCCTAGCAGGGAAAGCCAAGCCCAAACACTGGGTTAGTAATCAAGCTCAGAGATAACATGAGAAAAACAGCATCTTCCTCTTTTGCAAACTCAGAGTGGGCCATTTCCTGGCATCTCCTTTGAGAGCCCATGGACTGCAGGCTGGGGACAATGGAGCCTGTCAGGAACAAGCTGGCCATTCCTAAGGAAAAGTGCAGGACTCCCCAGCAGAATGGTTCAATCCCTCCAAACTGGCACCCAAATCCCTCCAAACTGGTACCCAAATCCCTCCAAACTGGTACCCAAATCCCTCCAAACTGGTATCCAAATCCCTCCAAAGTGGTACCCAAATCCCTCCAAAGTGGTATCCAAATCCCTCCAAACTGCAGGAGCAGCTGAGTGAGACACCCTGCTGTGCCAGCCTCAGGCTGGCTGTTAACTCCTGCTCATCCCAGACTCCTGCTCCACCTGGGAGTCCTGTCATGGCTCTGTCCAACTCCCCTTCCCAGCAGGGCTCTGGGCTGTGTGTGGAAAGGACAAGGAGGGCAATGGCTGTGTCTACAAGCTGAAAAGGCCCCGTGTCTCACCCCAACACCCAGCCCCTCCATACAGGTAAAACTCACTACCTTCCCTTGGTCCCAATGCAGCAGGGCCGGCCTGTAATCACACAGTCCATGTGGAGGTGATTGGTGTAATTCCCAGCACTGTTTTTTGTGCAGATCTGGAAAACAACAACAGGCTGCAGTCAGACAGCCACAGCTTTGCTTGCTGGCTGGGTAAAATCAAACCAGCCCCTTGGGAAGAAGCCAGATCCCAGACACAGCTCCCTCTGACAGCAGGATGGTGCCTGATACTCCATCTGCCTGAGCATCAGTTGACACCTCCTCTCCAGCCCGAGGCTGAGCTGGTTTCCATCCCTCTGTCACCCTGACAGGATCCAGGGCTTTAGCTGGCACAGGACAACTTCTGTTGTTGGAGGGCTTTGAGCCTTGGCTGGGCAGAGCACGGCTGCCCTGAGCTGGGGTTTGTGACAAGCAGCAGAAGCTGCACCAGAGGCCCTGCCCTCCCAGCAGCACAGCTGAGGCAGTGCACAGTGGGATGCAAATGCCACATGGCAGCAGCCCGTGGCACACTGTCCCTCTGGCCATGCTCACCGGCCACTTGGTGATGTCATCTGGCCACTCGTGGGGCTCCATCGAGGCTGGCTGCTCACACACCCTGCAGCAACAAAGCACACATCAGCCTGAGAAATACCTTTCCCCAGCACCAGATTTCCACACTCTGCCTGTGCCTATTCCACAGCTCCCTGTGTCCCTGAGTGGTGACACTGACACACCAGACCAGATCAGCCAAGGCCATGCTGGTCAAAGCCTCAGCCTCCTTCCAGCAGAGATCACAAAGGCAGAGAGCACACAGCTGCCCAGCAACAAACTGGATCCCTTCCAGGTGGACACACCCCAAGGGCAGGAATTGAGCTGGTTTCAGCTCTACATCAGCCCACAGTGACTGTGCCAGGTCAGCCAGCAGCTGGCTGGGCTCCTGGACAGAGGTGTGCTAGGCTCAGGACTGCTGCCCCCCAAGCAAGGAGCTGTGCAGGGAGCAGGTGAGGACAGAGAGGGGGTTGAGGAAGGCACAACAAGTTTTTGTTCGGGTGGGCAGCCCACACCAGAGACCAGGGGAGAGCAGAAATATCACACCCTGCATCAGCCTCCCCTGCAGTGCAGGGACATCACTGCCCCAACCCCTCCAGAGCTGCTGCTGCCTCATCCAGCAATCCACTGGCCTGGGACTGACTGTAGAGCAGCCCTGTCCCCCCGAGGATGGCAGCAGGGCCAGGCAGGACCTACCTGGGGTCCTGATGACAAACAGAGCCAAACTGCCTCTTGTTCCCCGCCAGCATCGGCGTGCTGGGGTGATGGGGCCACTTCACCCACACGGCCAGCGTGGACTGCAGGAGAGAGGAGAGGTGTCACCATGAAGCCCAGGGGAAGAAGCATCAGCAGAATTGGCCCTGAGGCTGCAGGGCTGGCAGGAGCAGGGCATGGCACTCACTGAGCACTCCTCCTCCGAGGTCTGCACGCAGCCTGACTTGTCGTTGCGCACGCAGCACGCCGAGTGCTTCTCCTTCTCGCGCTTGGCGCTGATGAAGCTGTGCACCTGCTGGTCCTGCCTCATGCACGGAGAGAACTTGGCCCCCAGGTGGATCAGGGCCTCCTGGCAGAGATGGAAACATTCAGCTCAGCCAAGGCAATCACTGCCTGGGCAGAGCAGGCTGGGGGAGCTGCTAGGGGTGGCCCTATCCAGACCCAAGGGCCAGGGCCAAGTCCTGCATGATGAAGCCCAACACACACCATGCACATTCTCCATATTTGCTTTGGAGACAGGTCCAGAACAACAGCTCAGGGATTTCTCTGCCCATAGCCCCAGAAAGGCCAGCACTATGGCTGGGAAAGAAAACTTTGTGACGTTTCCTCTTCATTTTTGTGTTTCCCAGGGGAATGGCATCCCAGGAAAGCTGTCACACACCACACAACTCCTGCATTTTTTCTAAATCCATGCTTGCCTTTGTAGGAACAGGGTGCAAAGCAGGAAAGCCAAGGTCCATCCCAACCTCCAGGCACCCCATTCTGCAGGGTAGTTGGGGCTGGGAGCACTGCTGCTCCCTGACAGTGCCAGCAGATCCTGAGCTCCATGCAGCAGAGGGCTCTGGTCCATGGGGTGGCACAGCTGCAGCACAGTCCCCCACCCACCACTAACAGTCCCACCAACAGCACTCACTGAGCTGGGGCCGATCCAGAAGTTTTCCTGCTGAACATATTTGACATTTTCATAAACCCCTCTGTTTCTCAAGACCTACAAGGAGAGAAAGCAAGAGCCCTGTGAGCTCCAGCCCCCAGGGACTGGTGAAAACAGCCCCCAGGATGAACAGGCATCCCCACAGCCAAAGACAGAGCCCACAACTCCCTCCATCTGTTTTTTTGCAGGATCACATATAAACCCCCATCAAGGTGTGGGCACCTTCATGTTAAGGTTTCATTTCAAATGTCCATCTCTGGCTACTTCACCTTTAAGAAATCCCAGGGCCTGGAGCTCTTGGAGTGGCCTGAGCCTGCACAAAGCCCCACAGAACTGAGCAGCATAAGCAGCACCCACAGGCAGTGCAGGCCCAGGTGCTCTGAAAGCTGTCAGATATGCAGCTGAGAAATTCCCCAGGCATCTCCTGCATGGAGCAAGGACATGGCTGTAGGGATATCTGTACCCCAGAAAGCTTTAACAATGTGTGGGAAGGCTACAAACAGCTTCAAGATCAGCTCCCAAAGTCGGACAAGTCAGTTTTGCTCCTGGCAGAAGCAAAATTTTGCAACTTTGCAAATGTAGCAAAAACTTAGCTTAGGTTTGAAGTATTTCCCTGCCTTGATCATCCTTCTGGTCTCCACCAGGAGGGGAACAAGCTGTTTGGAAGTGCTTTGTGCCAGATAAGATCTGACATCAGGAGCACTGTGGCTGCAGGAGGGACAGAAGGGGGTGTGGGGGCTCCCAGAGACCCTCCAGGCAGCCCCCAGGCTGGACAGCAGGCACCCAGCCAGGAAGGCAAGGAGCAAGCTGGGACACAACAGCTGAGGGCTACAACTCACTCACACTCCAGGCATGTCAGGGGGATTCACTTACTGAATCAACAGTTTCATGTTGGGAGAACCCCACAGGGGCGATGCCGTAGATGCACACAGCGAGGATGGTGATGAGGGAGTGCACAAAGGTGACCCAGTAAGTGAAGAAAGGCCTGCATGGAGGGAAGGGGAAAGGATCAGAGCCAGAAACACATATATTACATCTGCTAACAGAAAAGAGGGGAAAAGCTGCTGTTTTCCCCCAGAAACCTCACCAAAATCTGGGGTACACAGCCAGGATCACCTAGGAGTGCTCAGGACAAGAGGCAATGACCTAAGGTCTTGCTGAAGACAGAAGCTGTTTACTCTGACTCCCCCACTATCCTGGACAACCATCCCTTCCTAAGAAAACATCCATGGGAACATCAAAGCCCAATGCTGAACTGTGCTGTGTTTCTGGAATAATCTGGAATGACCAGAGGCAGGGACAGCTGAGCCCTGCTGTTCACCACAGGACACTGGTGGTGGGACAGAGACCTGCAGTCCCTCCAGGCAGCAGAGATACAGACACACCATGGGGAGCTGGGTGAGGTCCCAAACTGCTGGCTGAGGACACAAACATGCTGCTGTCAGCTGCAGCTGGCTCTGCACTCCAAGGGACAAAGATGGGGGGCTCAGCAGCACCCCGAGTCCCCAAGGGCCAGCAGCAATCCCTCGCTCAGCAGTTCATGGGTGTGGAAACTCAGGGCACTGGGAATATTTCTTTGTTTGCTCTGGGGTGTCTTGACCCCCAGGGGAGCACTGACTTTGACTTTTATTCATGGTGAAAGTTTCTTAGACTTCAAGATTGACTAGAATCCACAAAAGTGTGCAGTAGATTATAAAGAGTTGGGTAGGTGTATCACTTGGTGAGAAATTTAGGTTTTGGGATTTTTAGTCTGTTGTGGATGGAAGCAAGATGGAGGGCACAGGGTGTCATCCTGGGTTTTTTTCTTCATGCTTTTTCTTTCTTCTTCTTTATGGGTTTGGGTGGCATTTTGTAATTGGGCAGAAAAGTCCACATTGCAGGCTCTGTGGGATCAGTTATTGGGTTAAAAGGGAAAATAATCCAGGTGTCAGTTCTTAATTGGATAGTTTAGTCTTAAAAGACCTTGGAACAAGAGATTGTTGGTCATTTTGTCCCTTCTAATGGAAAGCTGCCCAACTCACAGTAGTGAGACTGTTTCACTGATAAGAAATAACAAACACCTGAGTCTGAACACAAATTACTGCCTCAAGTGCCTTCAATCCAGACCTAGAAAAACCCATGACTGGTACCTGTCACAGACATATTTTATGGAAAATCCTTTTGCTAGGATCTTTTCTCCTGAGAAGCTGAGAGGCCTCAGAAACAAAATGTAAACAATAATGATCTGCTGCTGTGGAATGCAACAGGTGCATCTTTGATTGGTTTCATGTGATTGTTTTTAATTAATGGCCAATCACAATCCAGCTGTCCCGGACTCTCTGGCCAGTCACAAGATTTTATTATCATTCCGTTTCTTTCCTTGCTAGCTTTCTGATGAAATCCTTTATTCTTTTAGTATAATTTTAACATATCATTTTCTTTTATATATCTAAATACATAAATATTCTTTTCTATATCTTCACATATCATTTTCTTTTATATATCTAGATATAGATATATATCTAATATATATCATAAAATAGTAAATCAGCCTTCTGAAACATGGAGCCAAGATTCTCATCTCTTCCCTGCCAACACCACCACATTTGGTGACCCTGAGGGAGGAACATTCCCACAGGTACCCCCAAAACGGGGAACCCCCATGAGCGCAGCTCTCACCTGTGGTCATCCATGTCCTCGATCTGCCGTTTGACGTAGCTGTCGATGCGCTTGCGGTACGTCCTGTTGGTCAGCTTGCCCACCATGCCCAGCCCGTAGGGCCTCTTCTCCTTGGCAAAGAGCTTCCTGACGGGCACGGCGATGCGCTGCCCGCGCCGCTGCGGGCTCACGCTCACCACCTCCTGCCGCAGGCGCACCTTGGGCTGCGCCAGGGCCCCGTCCTTCTGCTTCCTCCAGCCGCGCTCCAGGGGGCTGAAATCAAAAGCAGGACACGAGTAGGGACCAGCCTTGGCGTGGCCTCTGGTGGCAGCAGAGCCTCTGTCTGTCCCACCTGCTGATGGCAGGCAAGGTGCCCTGAAGCTGTGTTTGAAAAGGTTTCACAGAGCTAGGAAAGCACAGAAGTGGCAAAAAGCACAGCAGTAGGGACCAGCCTTTCTGTGGCCTTTGGTGGCAGCAGAGTTTCTGTCTGTGCCATCCCCTCCAGGCTGGGCAGCAGCTGATGGCAGACAAGGTGCCCTGAAGCTGTGTTTCAAAGGGTTGCACAGAGCCAGGACAGGAAAGCACAGAAGTGGCAGAAAGCACAGCAGTAGGGACCAGCCTTTCTGTGGCCTTTGGTGGCAGCAGAGTTTCTGTCTGTGCCATCCCCTCCAGGCTGGGCAGCAGCTGATGGCAGACAAGGTGCCCTGAAGCTGTGTTTCAAAGGGTTGCACAGAGCCAGGACAGGAAAGCACAGAAGTGGCAGAAAGCACAGCAGTAGGGACCAGTCTTTCTGTGGCCTGTGGTGACAGCAGAGCCTCTGTCTGTGCCATCCTCTCCAGGCTGGGCAGCAGCTGATGGCAGACAAGGTGCCCTGAAGTGGGAGCTGTGTTTCAAAGGGTAACAAAGAGCCAGGAAAGAAAAGCACAGAAGTGGCAGAAAGCACAGCAGTAGGGACCAGCCTTTCTGTGGCCTTTGGTGGCAGCAGAGCCTCTGTCTGTGCCATTCCCTCTGGGCTGGGCAGCAGCTGATGGCAGACAAGGTGCCCTGAAGTGGGAGCTGTGTTTCAAAGTTACACAGAGCCAGGAAAGCAGAGAAGTGGCAGAAAGCACAGCAAACACACAGAGAGTGGCACGAGGCTGATGTGCCAAACTGAGCCCCACCACTGAGGAGCTCCTGAGGCTTTAAGGCTGCAGCCCAACAGGCACCTCTGCAGCCTCAGTTATGTCTACTTCCTCCCCTGCTGCACTCCTCTTACTCTGCCCTCTGTATGAAATAGAAGTGGAGTTTAGCCCAGCACTGGAAATACCCCCCTTTAAAGGTCACTTCAATGTCTCATTTCAATGTCACTGGACTGGCAAATAGGACAAAACTGAATCCAAGCAGCTTCCCAGAGCAAGAAAGCAGCACTGTCACAGGCTGCAAGCTGTACCAGCTACCTCTCCCAATCTCTCTTCCATTCCTCCCTTATTTGTACCAGTGTATGCATTTTTCAGAATAAAAAAAAAAGCAGCCTTCAACAACACAATAAAAATCCTGAGCATCCTGAACTAAAAGAAGGCTTTTCTTTCAAAATAGATCTGATTAACATTGCCCAGGTTACTGGTGAATAATACCTACTTTTTAAGGCTCTATCACATCCAGATAAATTTGTATTTCCTTGTTCTTAGACAGGAGTGTAAAGGTCACATCTGCAGCAGTCAGACCTGACCAAAAAAACTCAACCCCCTCCCATTTCAGCCTCCTCATTGCCTGGCCCTGCAGGAGGCATGCTCCTGACACCTGCTCTACTCCAGTGTACCTCCTTTGGCTCCCCAAATGTCCCACTCTGCACAAAGACAGTGCCTGTCAGAAGTGCTGAGAGAAAACAGCCAACAACCTTTCTTCTGAAACATGACTGGAGTATCTGGAGAGATCATGACAGCTCTGAAGTACAGGCAAGCAACAGAATAAGGGAGAATCTGAACCTCTGTAGACAAAATACTGCTGGAAACTTCAGCTCTTTTCATATTGCACCTTGCAGAAGATGCATTTGAATATCCCAACTTCCCCTTGGGAAGTCCTTCTCCAGCAGAAGGTGCAGGTTCCACTACAGCCTGCTCTTGCCCAAGAGGTCAAGTGGTTTCTGTGTGGTGAACATGCTGCTTCCCAGTGTTTCCAGTGCTGGAAATCTCCCTGTGCCCAAACAAACACCTCACCACGTGAAAGGACACCCAACTGTGACTCTCATAACAGCTCTCTGCAGGGTGAAAAAAATGTATTTTCCTTAAGAAATAAAACTATTTAAGGAGATTCAAAGGGAACCTAGAAGACTGAAACCATCTCAGAGGAGTGACAACAAACTCCCACCATTTGTGCTTCCCCTTATGTTAAACACAGTGAAGTTCTTGGAAACACTTGAAGGGAAAGTGCCAACACAGCAAGACAGGCTGAGAGCAGCAGAACCACAACAAGGACCTCCCTGTCTGCTCCATGTTCACACCCAGCAGAGCTCTCTGCTGGGGTGAGCTGACTCGGAAGCAACACAGAGCAATTACTCAGTACCAGTTACTCAGGTGGAAAAAATCCAGGCACACAGTACAGCACCACCCACATATTTGTAGGGCTCTCAGCATCAGTGCCACACCTTTCTCTCATTTCAAGTGAGGAATGCAGCCCAGCTTGACACTCTGCAATGCTTCACCGCTCCTTGGAGCATGAGAACAGTTACTGGTGACTGTGGCAATGGCAACAGCTTTCTCACTTTGCCATGCTCTCCATAGCCAAAGGCTGGGCCCTCAGCATCCTCACAGTTGATTTAAAGTGTCTTTTGCTTCCTCAAGGCATGATACAATCTCTGAAACTCATTAGTATGAAGCTGGAAGTTGCTGGAGTGACTGCAGAAGTGGCCTCAGAGTCACCTTTCACATCATGGGTAGCTGGGGCAGGAGGTCTTCAGCTGGATTTGAAGAAAACCCATCACTGCACTGCTCTGAGCTCTGCACCAAGCACCCACAGCACTCAGCTCTTGGCTTCCTCCACGCAGGAGGCCCCACTCCAAATGGGTTGGCTACCCCATGCTAGGCTTTGGCAGCTACCATGAAGATACTCACAGTAGTAAGTGGCTTCTTTCAAGCTCATTTTTGTCCAAAGCACCTCCTGTGAGATCTGTCTGATCTGGAGGTTTCACCTCCGCATCTTTGATTGCAGCTTCTGACGGCGACTCGAACACTTCATCCGGGTAAGTGGAGAGCTCCTCATGAAGGACTCCTTCCTGGGCAGACAGACAGCAGTCCCATCAGAACAAGGCAACATCCCACTTGAGAGAGCACTGCTGCTCTCTGCAACACCCAGTCCTGCCAGAGCCAGAGTCCTGCTCTGCCTCTGGGCAGCACCACGCCACACGTGCCCCTCACCCGAGCGAAGAAGGACGTGTCCAGCTCATCTGGGAAATCCACCGTGTCCTCCTCCAGGAAGCTGGCAGGGGTGAAGCTGCGCCGCTGGGCCCTCCTCAGGGTGCTGTCCTTCACAGAGCGGCCCTGCAGCCAGGGACAGGGACATGGGGCACTGCCAGAACCTCACAAACCCGCCCCAGCCAGTGCACAAGCAGCCCACGTGCTGAGCTTGGTTGGAGCACAGCAGATGTGATGTGTGACACCTTTCTGGTGAGACACACAGCTGTCACCTCACTTCTCAACCCACAGCACCCACCCCCAGGCTTGCCATGTGCTTCTCTAGCACATATTGGACAATGTGTCTGGCCAAACCACAGTGATGGCTGCTACTGGACACAGCAAAAAGCATCACTGAGCCCAGGACAGCAGGCACAGGGCAGGATGCAGAGATCTCTTTCACCCACTGGAACCAAGAGAGCTTCACCCTGGGAGTTCTCTGCTTTTAACCCTCTGTGTTCTCAGAGGTGTATCCATGTCCTCAGTGGCCACACCAGGTGCCAATATTCAAATCTGAGCAGCACCTATTGGTTTGACCACAGCATCCCAAAAACCTCACTTCCTTTCAAACCAGGACACTTGTACAGCAAGAGCCTCAGGTATTTCTGCTCTTCCTGGCTGCTTCCCAGGCGCACATGGACCACCCAAAGGTCCAGACAGGCTGAACTGGACCTGTTAGAATGCTCTGAGGCTGCTGGCTGTGGCAATCAAAGCCCCCAGGCCAATAAGACAAACCAAGACCCGTACCAAAACCGAACCACCATCCCCGCTTTCTTGCCAATCCTGCCTCCTGTACACACGGCTGAAACGCACCAGGAGGTGACTCCATGTCCCCGCCTCCAGCAGAGCTATCCCCACCCCTCTGCTGAGCAGCTCCTTGCCCCACATCCAGGGCAGAGACCCCTGCAGCAGGCAGTACCTTGACCAGCGCGGCGGCCGCCCGGAAGCTCATCTTGGCCACGGACTCGCGCTTGCGGCGCCGCGGGAGGCGGTTGAAGCCCGAGCGGGAGCTGGTGAAGGAGCACAGGGAGGTGGCCCCAGGTGTGATGGGGGTGTGGGGGATGCTGCAGCCGTCCGTGTCCTCGGCCATCCGGAACGCGCGGCCCCGCGCCAGGGGGTCGATGATCTGCCAAGAGGAGCAGCCTGTCAGCCCAGCCACCCCCAAAGCCTCTCCTGCCAAGCCTCCTCTCTCCTCCTGAGACCACGGCTGCAGGGACTGACCAAGAACCAGCCTGCAGGGACCATCAAGCAATTCTACAATAGGGAGATAAGGAATAACCTATTGGGGTATTTTTTTCTTTTGTTAGTATTGACTATTGTCAACCAGTCTGTTCCAGTACCTCACATAAGACTCCAAACCTCCTCCAGCCCTTCCTAAGCTGTCACAGACATCTTTTATGAAAAATCCTTTCCTTAGGATTTTTCCTCCTGAGAAGCTGAGAGGCCTCAGGAATAAAATGTAACCAATGGTTATCTGCTGCTGTGGAATGCAACAGGTGCATCTGGGATTGGTCTCATGTGGTTGTTTCTAATTAATGCCCAATCACAGCCCAGCTGGCTCAGACTCTCTGTCCGAGCCACAAGCCTTTGTTATCATTCTTTCTTTTTCTATTCTTAGCCAGCCTTCTGATGAAATCCTTTCTTCTATTCTTTTAGTATAGTTTTCATGTAATATATATCATAAAATAATTAATCAGCCTTCTGAAACATAGAGTCAGATCCTTGTCCCTTCCCTCATCCTCGGACTCCTGCGAACACAGTCACACTAAGCTCTTGGTTTCATTGTCTCCCATGTCAATGAGCTCAACAGTCAGAGAATGTGCTGCCTAACTAGGAGTCTGAGAAATCCCTGAAAACAGAAATGTTCTTTCTTTAGTTAGTTTCCTTCCTGATACTGGACAGCCCAGGACTTAAGCAGTTTCCTGTTACCCTGTTGAAACTATACTGTATATTTACATCTGCTTCCATTAATTAAATTTAACAGCTGGATAAAGCAGGCAAGCTTCCAGGAGCTGCAAGCCCTTCTTTGGGACTCCTCAGGCCAGTGCTCTCACTTATTCCAAACATACGAATCAACGTAATGAAAATATTGCCTTCAGCTACAAACCTTGCCTCTGTCCTTACATCATCACAGCTGTGGTTTCCATAAGACCTCTGTGCTTTATCCCAAGGTTTTACGAGCTTTTTTAATCCACAGTTGCACACTCAACAGGAAGCTTAATGGGCTCACACCTACTGACACCACGTTCTGATTTAATGTAGCCCACATACAGCTCAACAATATTTCTAAGTCTCCTGTGACCAAAGATTAGGTGCAAGACATTTAACAGAAAAGAAGACAACAAGGCAAAATGTGATTGAAAAATGCACTACATTCTCCTCTGCTTTAGTGCTGCCACCAGGCTGCAGCTCACAGACTGACCTGCTTTGGAAGCAATTGTTTTCCCACTCACTCTGTAAAGCACAGCCATCAACCACACCAATTGCTGTCGCTGAGGGGAGCAGTGGGAAGAGCTGGATATTGTGGTTAGTTCTGGTCACTGCAGGTGCCCATCTGGGCCCTGCCCCCTTGGGTCACACTTAGAGGTAATGAGCAGGAGGCAGCACCAAACCCAGGTGCTCTTTGCAGACACCCAAAACCCCTTCTGAGGACCCATATGCAGAGCTTTAGGACCACTGATGCAAGAGACACTTTTCAAGGTCCTAAAATATAATGAGGCTTCTATGGGGACAGTAGCTGTGCTACAGCCTGCATTCTGCTTGGGGCAGGGCAAATGTCCCCAGTGATTCCAGCCCTGCTACTGTACATTTGGGTCCAACATAGTGGTTACTCTGGGTACAACACAATTCTGTCCTTCAAAATGGCAGCAGAGAGCTGCTGCTCATGCTGCACACCCCTGCTCACCACAGTCACAGCATGACAAACACAGCTCTGAGCCACCACAACAGCTGAGGGATCTCAGCCAACGAGACCAGAGAGAGGCTGCTGGGGAGAGAGCTGCCAAACTGTACCTGGGCTGTGAGAAGTGTCTGAGCACAGAGCCCAGACGTGTCAAGGCAGGGCTCAGCCCGCAGACAGGTCACAGCTGCCAACGCGCTGAACACACCGAGCAGGGAGCTCAGCCATGGCCCTGCCTCTGTCCCTCTGTCCCTCTGTCCCAGGTTACTCACCTTCTGCATGCCCAGCTGGCAGGGTCCCACGTAGAGAGGAGGAGGGGTCTCTGTGCTTGTCAGAGAAATGTTGTCCTGGCTGGGCAAGTCCATCTCCCGGATGACCTGAGGCTTGAGCTTCCCGTAGCGCAGGCTGCAGTGGCGGAGGCTCTTCCTCTGCCATTTCTGAGTGGCATCACTGTCTTTGCTCACCCCAAACCAGTCTGCTGTGCCTCTGAAAGATGCCAGCAGACAAGTGCTAAGAAGAAGGATGTTTGCTTGGGACTATGCAGGTGAAAAGACAAAGCCCTGGTGGTCACTTCCAGCCCACCCCAATTCAAAGACAGAACTCTTGCCCAGGAGCATCTCGCAGCTTGTCCTCAGCTGGTTTTAGCAACCTGACAGATGCTGGCCAGAAATGTTTGACCATCCACAGCATTCTGTCTCTTAAGACAGAAGAAAAATGACAGGAGACATTCACTGTGGGCAAAGGACAGTTTGTTCCGCGTTTTTCTAAAAATAAAGGAAAAGAAATGGTACAGAAATTCAGAAAATAACTTGGTGAAAGGTGTTTTTTTTACTTTAAAAACCATCTATTGCAAACACTTACCATCTTCAGGCCAGCTTTAGGTCCCCATTGTGAGACTGTACTGTTTCGTAGCTCTGTAACTTGTCCCAAAAGCCACCAGAAATCTCTTTTCTCTCCCAGCCTCCCCTCCACACTCCCAGAAACTCCCTAACATCTCCATCTCATGCTGCAGGGTTTCTAACCTCCTCAAGGGCAGCATTAAGAGCAAAACTTGCTGCAGCTCTGGTCTCTGCAAAGGCAGACACACACATTTCCAAGCTGCTGGTTGCAGAAGCAGGAGCACAAGGCTGCAGCCACGAGGCAGGTTGGCTGCCAAGTGCCTGCTGCCACAGAAGAGCAGTGGATCAGAAGCAAAATCCCAGGAAGGCAGGGAGGGATCAGGATAAGTCAGACTAAAAGCCTATTTCAAATCCTGCAGGACAGCTGGTACCCTAAACATACAGGGGTCATGGCAGCCCTGCCAAGCAGTTCCCACCATGGCTGATCCATCCTCAGGGGATCACAAGCTCTCAGCCTACAGCTGACTGGCCCAGGTGTTGCAACCTGAAAGTCCAAGCCAAATCCAAACCCTTGGCCTCAGCCCTCCTGCTCAGCTGCTGAGAAACAAGACCTCACAGATCACAAAGTGAGCATTTAAATACACACTGGAGTAAAGGCTGGGATAAATCTAGAATTAGGCCACACATGGGAACTGAGACAGTGCAATGGAGACAGGAAATTAATCCTGTGGTTTCGAACCCTTCCAAGCAAAAACCCCATCAACCAACAGGTGAAGGTGCTCTGCCATCATGTCAAAAGGTGTGTTTGAAATCCACAGCCTTGCTGGCTAAAACCCAAATGCCACCAGCAAATCAACGTGCCAGCCTTTGGAGATGGGGCTATGTGATAATCTTGGGGCACCTCTCTGCTCCACAGACCCACATCTCCTTGGAGCAATCTTCCTCTCCATCCAGAGCAAAGGCCCAGGGCCAGCCCCTGCCCTGACAGACCCACCAAGCCCATAGCACAGAGGTCAAGCTGCCAGTTGCTCTGGCACAACACACACCTCACAGAACAGCCTGAGCACTCAGAGGGCTCCCCACAGATTTCAACAGCAAGGTGACCTTGGGTGACAAGCCTGCACACAGGGCCTCAAAGGGAGAGGAGCTGAGGGTCATTTGGGCCCATATGAGCCTCAGAGATCTCCAAAACTGTGCTCCCACTGGTCTGGAAGGACAAGCACCACCACAGCAGTTGGCACTGTGAGGAACACTCCAGAACTGCCAGAGACCACTGCTGCGCCAGGGCCAGGGTGAAGAGCTGTCCCACTCCTCCCTGATCATAGCCAAAAGAGTCCACTAAAGAGTTTAGGGCACCTGGAGCACCCTGGGAAGATGTGGAATGCATCTCTTCAGCTGGGGAACTCCATCACATCCTATGGAGTCCCCAGGACACTGTAACAACCAACATCAGAGTCAGCTGTCACTCTTCTGTCACGATGAGCCAAGCAGCCTTGAAAGCCTAAGGCCAAACACAAGCAGCCCCAAAGGTGGTGACAGGGCCAGAGTGGCAGCTGGCCAAGGGCAGGATGGTAAGACAGGAATACAGGGCAGTAGGTCCAAGTCACAGTGTCTGTCTGGTTTAAAAGTTTCCTAAGCTCCAGATTTGGGGTGATGGTCAATGGGCCCGTTGTGCCCTGGACTCCTGGAGTGGCTCATCTCCTTGGTGCTAAGTAAGCAAAGACCTCCACCTCAAAAAGAAGACAGTCACATTTGCATTAGAAAAAGCCATGATGTCAACAGGGAAAGAGTGGATGCTGTATTCCATTAATCAGCTCTGAGCTCCTCTGGACCAACACAACAGCATCTGTTTGGTGCTGCTTCCTCTCCTTCCCCTCCTGCCCCAAGAAGGCTTTGGGGCCAACATATGCTGCACTGCTGCCAGCAAAGGCAGGCTGGGCTAAGGCTGCCCTGGGGAGATATTCCAGCTATGGTGAACACCAGGAGGTTGACAGCTTGTTAGGAAAGGCAGGAGGGAGTGAGGCTGGCGGGTGGACAGCTTGTTAGTCCATGCTACTTATTGACAGCTGCCTACACATTTAGTAGGAGTGACAATTGTTTTCTGTTAGAGGCACACATGAACTTTTCTCACTCTGCCTGTCTGTAGGCCTCTTGGACAGTCCTGGGAAGGCAATGTGATCTCAGCAGCAGCCAGACTCTGTGCAGTTCACAACAGCCCTGGCACACACATGCAGGGTGGGTTTCACACTCAGTACCTGAAGAACGATCGGGGCAGGGACTGCCGCTTTCTCAGGGAGCTCCTGCCCCCCCGGTGCCCACGGGCGGGCAGGGTCTGACTCCTCTGAAACCGAACCTGTCTGCTGCAAAGAAAAGAGAGCTGAGGGGAAGGAACCTCCAGGGCTCTGGAGAGGAGCAGCCACTGCATCTCCTTCCATAGCCCCATGGGCAGCAGTGGTGCCCCACGGAATGTGACAGTGGCCTGAGCTGAGAGCACGACCTAAGAGAAACAACCAAGCTCAAGCCAACCCAGCAGCAGCATCTTTGAACCCAGGAGGCTGCTGAATCCTCTTGGTGCACCTGTGACATGTCTCACACTGCTCTGGAAGGTACCAGGGGTACTGCCATCCCCCTCAGCTCCTCCTGTAAGACCTGCCTTCTTCAGCCCAGGCACAGCTACAAATTCCACAGCTGGCTTTGGACACCAGTGTCAAACCATGGAGGTGTCAGCAGGCTGTGATATGATCTGCTTAGAGACAGGCGACTGGTGCCCTGACAGGATCTTGCCTAGTGCACAAGTTTATCTGTGGCACATCTGCTGCTTTGTATGGACACCTCAGACACCCTGGAAGACTGGAAATGGTGTTAGATGCTTTCATATGAATCACTCCCATGCCTTGTTCTGGACTACACAGGCTTGACTTTATGTTCACAGTTGATCTGTGTCCTCCAGGGAAGATGGTATGGAGTCCTGCTGCAGTTTCACATTCTGTGCATTCTGAGGGCTGTGTTAAACAGAAAACTTGGCAGTCAGCCTTCCTGGACTCACAAAACAAATCCCAAAACACAATTTAGGGATGTATGGTCTGCATTCTGCACTGTATTCCTAGCTCTGCTAAATGGAAAACAGGGATTTAGGCCTTGATACTTTCCATTTCCCTGGCCTTGTTTCTGATCCACTCATTTCATGCTTTTATTGCTAGTGTTGTGTAATGTGTGCATCTCCTGCAGTTCTGCTCCTTGTTAAATCCTTCCCAAAGTAAATTTGTCACAGTAGCACCAAAGCAGTTCACATTTCCTCACTCCCCCACATACAAACTGCATGTTGTGAGGACTTCTGGGACAGGTTACCCAGGCCCTTCCACCCAATGCTTCTTGTCAGGGCCTCCACAGCACCCTCCCAGGATACCCCCTCACCCATGATGTGCTCTTGCCTAGCTGTCCTGGCAAGGAACACGTCAGGAGCAGGGAGGCAAGGGAGGAGGCAGTGTAGGTGTGCAAGGACAGCCTCAGCAGCCCCAGAGGCTGCCCACAGCCCTGAAAAGAGCAGACACCACTTCACAGGCTCAGCCCTCCCAACCTCACAAGAAGCAGGATCAGAGTGGGCTGATGCAGGAGAGCTTCAGCACCAAGGCAGCTGGGGAAGGTCTGAGGCAAAGGCAAACAGTGTGTGGGAGATCTCCCAGAGCTGGAAAGCTGCTCCTTTGTGAGGGGGCGAAGCCTGGCTGGCTGAAAGTACCCCTGACCCCTGGAGCTCCAGGGATGCTCCTGGGATCCAGGCAGGCCTGACACACCACCAGAGACAGAAATGAGCCATCTCAGGAGAGAAGCTGGGAGAGCCACTCCCTCTGGGCAAACTGCGATAAGCCTTTGCCATGGTGAGGGAAAGAGCATCCAGCTCTGTGTGGCCATGTGTCAAGAGTCTCATAATGACAACCCTTTGCAGGAGTGGGACACAGGACCAGAGCAGCCTCTCCCTGCTCTCCACCACCCCTCAGAGCCATCTCAAGGACCTGCCAATGAGCCAGTGCTAGGAGCCAAGCTGCTGGGAGCCCTGCACAGCTCCAATGGGTTCTGCCTCCCCCAGCAACCATGTGCTCTCAGACACTGCACCAAAGCACGCCCAGCACACCCCACCTACAGTCACAGCTAAACATCAGGGCCTGACACATCCTGTTACTGAGAAACAGCCCCCCCAGGGCATGGGGGCAGCCAAAATCTGTCTGTAAGTGGCAAACACCATTCATTATCCTGGTCACCAGCATCTTCCTCTCAGGACTTGCCTCCTCATTCAGTAAACACAGCTAAACATCAGGGCCTGACACATTCTGTTACTGAGAAACAGGCCCAGGGCATGGGGGCAGCCAAAATCTGTCTGTAAGTGGCAAACACCATTCATTATCCTGGTCACCAGCATCTTCCTCCCAGGACTTGCCTCCTCATGCACTACAGACAGGCTGTACAGCATCACTGGGCTTCTACACTGGGGACCAACCTGCACCCACCCTCCCACCACCTCCCGAGGTAACGAGGGACCCAACCTAACCCTGTGACAGGATGAGCAGAGAATCACAAATCCACAGCTGCAGGGTGGCAGAACAGACTGCAGCAGGCTCCAGGAGCTCGGTGCCTCACCTCTTGATGGTCTGGGTGATGGAGGTCTGGCGCTGCAGCCCCGCTCTCCTGGCGGGGTCGTGCGGCAGGGACGGCACGCGGCTGTTGTCGGCCGGCATGCTCACGCTCCGCAGGAACGCCTGGCGCCGCGTCGGCTGCGAGGCAAGGCAGGGAATCACAGTCAGGGTTTGGGCTGGGCATGTCAAAAATTCAACATGGACTGCCTGAGCTCCTGCAGCACATCCTCCTGGCTGCTGTCTGCCCAAATCACACTCTCCTAGGCCGCTCCACAAGGTCAAGAGAATAGGCTACTCCACAAGGTCAGGAGAAGAGCAGTCAGTGGGATTTGCTTCTTGAGTGGCTCTGGAGCTGCACTAAAAGCCTGTGAGAGCTGTGGGTGGCTCTGCAGTTGCTGCCTGGTGCAGCCTAAGCAAGCTGGGAAAGGCTTTGTTCATAGCCTAACTGCCTGGGCACACTCACATGTCATGGCTAAATGTCACCTACCAAATGTGACACAACTCTCCACGCTGTTCTCAGCTCACACAACTGCCTCCCCAGGGCTGCTCTGGATTTCATTTTTATCAGCTCAGCAGAGACACCATGTCCCATCTGCACAGGGCAGGCTGAGCAGACTGCCCCTCTGGCAAGGGAAGCTCTGATCGATCCTCTGGTCAGACACTGTCTCTGCCTCAAGACTGCTTCAGCCTCTCTAGCCCAGAAAGCTAATGATTTCCACTTACATTAACAGTTCTGATATCTTTTATGTAAAAGCAGTACACAGATACTCAGGTTGTAAGTCAGAGGTGCACACAATGCACTCTTATCCTGACAGTCTGGGCTGTGCAGAGAACATCACCTCCACCAGCTTCCATCATAAGCACAGAGTGTCCCTCCAGGTGCCCAGCTGGATTTAGAGACTCCAGATAAGGCAAGATCCATCAGAGTCTTAAATAATTGATTCAGAAGTTTCAACCTGCACTGGTAAAACCCTGAACTCCACTTCTAATGCCTACAGACTGACCTCCAAACTCTTTCCTTCCAAGGGAAGACCAGAACCAAGATTTATCTGCCAGGAGCTGTCACATAAGTGACGTGCATTTGAGTCCCTGGATCACAGAATGATGAAGAGGACAGTTCTTGCTGTTGCAAGTGCAATAGAAGTTCTCTCTTAAGACAAGCTTGTCCTCAGCCCCCTCCAGGGAAGCTGTATAACCTTCCATTTCTCTAATGACTAAACTTTTTTTCATATAACTGACTGAACCCAGGCCCTGTACACACCCATGAAGCTGGGCAGCAAGAACCCTCTGGCTCTGCCTTTGGTGTACAAAGTCTCTGCTCCTGCAGCAAGGCCACACAAGCAGCCAGCATTCAGACCCAGGTGTCACACCTACAGCAGTTTTTAATACCTTGTAGCAGTTATTTGTGATATTCTCCCTATCCCCAGCACAAATTAGGGTGTTTTACTAATGCTTTGCACTGCTCCTATTAACCTATCACCTCATCTCTACTTCAGCCCTTCTCAATGTTATGTATTTCCCATCCCACATGGTCCTCTTATGCTCCTCCTGCTGCTAACAGCTTTGTGTTGCCAATAACTGTTCTTTGCTCTTACTGATGAAAGTCTGTCATTATCTTGGCTATTCATAAGTCAGATTCATACCCTGCTCATTTCAGCACAAGCTCCAGCACTTCCAGGCTCTCATGCTTGTCTGGGAGACCTTCACTCCTCCAGTTCCCTTAAGAAATGCTTGTTTGTACACCTCACTCTCATATCCCAGCCAAGACACTTCTCACAATGCCCACATCCAAACACTCACATCCCCTGATGTGAGTACATCAGCCACCCACCCTCATCCCTCCCACATCCCCTTCAAGGGGAGTTAATTACTGCTCATAAATTTACTCAAAGGCTCTGCCCCTTCTCATGTGGCCTCACAACCTGCCATCACACGCTGCCTTTCCCTGATGGGGATCCCAGGCACAGGGATGCTCCCAGCACCTCCCTCCCCAGCTCCATAACCCTCCCTCCAGTACCTGCACGGGCTGGGGGGGCTCCTCTGGCGCGGGCAGGGGCACTGGCACCGGGATGTCCAGTTTCAGCCATGGTGGCTTCTTGCGCTGTAAACTGCTCGTGCTGTCGTGCCGCGCCTCCGACATCGTCCCACGCTTGTCCTCAGGCCTAGGAGAGGAGAGACACCACAGTCAGGAGGGAATGTGGCTCATCCCTCACAGCCCATGCTGGCAGGGTGAGCAGAGGGTTCTCCTCCCAGCTGTGACTGATGGGCCCCAAGCCCCACTGGGATGAATTCCCCAAGTGCCTCGTGAGGGCTCAGGGCTCACAGCTTGTGCCCACACTGCTCATTCAGCACCTGACACTAAAGGACACAGAACCTTGAGCCAGGTACAGACACTGCAGCCACAAGTTTGAGTTGCCTCCCATTAAGATTGTTGCTGAGACCACTGTGAGATCCAGATTCCTAAAGAACAAGCCATGAATTAAATCTGTGTTGTGCCCAGTAGATAAGTTTCTGGGTCTGTGGATAACGCTTGTGGCTTGGCCATAGGTAGGCACACTTGGGCTATATGGTACCTGAAACAAGAATGGATCTGGTGGGGGTACTGACCAAATATCACCTGTTTGGGAGATAATGTTTGGGTTTTTGATGGAGAGGCATAGTGCATGATGTGAACTATCCTACATTTCATGGACTGTCTGATGGGGCAGAGAGTGTGATGCATAGTTATACATACCCTGAAAGCATGAAGAAAACATGCTGGGGGGGGGAATGGGGCAGGGACAAAGGGTAGAGCTAGGCATTCCTATAGTTAAATTTTGTAACAATGCTTTTTCAGGCCACAGATCTCAGAGAGAGGCCGAGTAGGAATTTATTATAGAATTTGTTTTATTTTTAGGGTTGTGCTTTGTTTTAAGGGGGTTGGCAGTTGCATCTCACCCCTCCCCTTATTACAGGGGATGAATTCCCCAAGTGCCTCATGAGGGCTCAGGGCTCACAGCTTGTGCCCACACTGCTCATTCAGCACCTGACACTAAAGGACACAGAACCTCGAGCCAGATACAGACACTGCAGCCACAAGTTTGAGTTGCCTCCCATTAAGATCGTTGCTGAGACTACTGTGAGATCCAGATTCTTTAAGAACAAGCCATGAATTAAATCTTAATGAGATCTGGATCCAGACCAACCAGCTAAGTAACTGCAGTATCAAAAGCCACTGACCTCCCTCTAAAACCAGCTTGTGACTCACCAACACCCTTTTTTGCCCACCCAAAGCCAAGCACCACGCTTTCCAACTCACCCACCACTTAGCAATTAACAAGTGGCCATTTCTCATTGCTGTTTCTAATCTCTTTTAAATGTAGTGATTTTCTAGAAACATAATACAGTGCACAGAGCAATACCAGTATAGCATGAACATTAGAGAACTGGCACTAATCCTGAACTAAGAGTGGTTTTCATACATAAATAATAATGATATGGTATTTAAATAAAAACTGCTGTGTAATCCAAACGCTGCAGTGAGCAGAGTGACTCGCTGTCATCTTGCCCACTCTGCTGCAGTTTTGCCCTCCTGTTTGGGACCACAGGAGTCCTTCAGGCTGGCAGAGCACCCACTTCACTGTGCATGCTCAGAGAAAACAGATTTCACTGGAGGCAGATCAGCTCAGATGCCTCCACGGGTACTTTCCATCCTAAATTACGCTACAAGTTTGTATTTCTTCCTTTCCTATCACACACACAACTTCAAGTGAAGCATGTGTGCTGAATGGGACAACAGATTCCATTCCCTCCAGGCTCTCTCCTTGCATGGCCCTAGCCTGGCCTATGGCCCTTAGCCACAGGGGACAAAAATAATCAAGTGCCCCAGCCTCTTCACCACAGTGGACAGATGGAATAAGCAACCAGTTAAATCAGCAGGCACACAGCAGGCACACACTCCTGCTTTGACAGGGAGCAGGAGAAAAACTCTGTTGGAATTAAAACTTAGTGCTCTTACAGTGTTAACACAGCCCATTTATATTAAATGCAGAGCGAGTTTAACACATAAGGATTCTTCCTTGAGAGAGGCCAAGTCCTGGGCCAGGAGCAGAGGGATCTCCACCCTCAGAGACATTTGGCATGCAACAAAACAAGGCCCTGAGCTGCCTGAATTATCCCAGCCTTGCAGTGGCTGAGCCAGTCAACCTGCACGGGTCCCTCCCAACCTAAATTAGGCACTGGCTCTCTGAAACGTGCACTGCCTTGCAGGGCATTGCCACCATCTTCCCACAGCTGCTGCAGCTGCTCTGCAAAGGGAACTGCACACACCATTGCAAAAGATACAAGGCAGGGGGGCAGGCAGGGGGGAAACAGGTCAACAAATGGGAGTGGGGGATGATTTGGATTGGGTTAGAAGAGAATCTCATCTAAAAGGAGCTGAAGGCCAGCTGCTGGTTCAGTCGCCGGGCCGGGCCAGCTGCCAGGAGTGCTGTGCTCAGCTGAGCCAGAACGACAGAAAGGGAGGACTCAGCTGTAGGTGGATGAAGGTTGGGTTTCAGCAAATACCACAGGCCCCCAAAAGTCTGGGAATTCATGGTCTAGCCTGTACAGACATGCCCTTCATACATGCACCACAGTCCTGTTGCACAGATGCAGCGCTGTGCATGAGAGGGACACAAACCCTTCCTCCCTCCCTGCCGAGCTGCAGGGGTGGCTAAATACAACTGTTCTAACTTCCTGTAAGATAAGAACAGTGAGAGTATTAGGGGAACTCCTGCCTGTGCTTGGTATGAGTAAATCTGCTATGAGACACGATTCACTGACAGGTCTTGCAAATTTGTCTTCATGGTGAGGTCAGAAAGCAAAGCAGATTTCTCATACCTGAAACAGTCCAGCAAAGAGCTTCAGCATTTACCTCTAAGGATCACAAACACCACATGTCCTCAAGGTGTCCTAATCAGAGACCAGCCAAGAGAGACAGAGCCACCACGCTGGCACAACCAAACACAATCTATTTCACACAACTCAAGAGCCTCCTTCCTGAGCCTTCAAGGGCAAATTCAGAGCCTCCAAAGTAGCAACTCTGCTTTTTCCAGCATCTCACCACTGAGCCAACATCACTCAACATCCTTCCTGTCTACCTACAGAGCTGCCTTTGTGAGCAGGAGCTCTGGGTGTAAAGAATACAAACGTGTAGGATTTGCAGCTCTATCAATCAGTGGGGCCAAGCCAGGAAGGCAGAGGATGAATCACGCCTGTATTGCCTGAAAGTTGCTGCAATAACATGAAACCCTGTGAAAGACTTCTGATTAAATCTGGTTTGAGTTTCCCCTCCTAAATTGACACAGACCACAGACAGTGATGTTCATGTATCTTCACTGCCACCCTTGCAGACTTGCACATGGGATCTCCAGGGTGTACACACCTGCCAAAGAGGACAAACACACACAGGGGTAAAGCCTGTGGCCTTATAATTACCCCCAAAGTTGATTCAACTTTGTATTTTAGGCAAGGTGAATATCTCAAGATGAAATTCACGTTCTGAAAGAGAAATGGATTGCTCTGCTTTCTCCCCGCTTCAGCAGTAAAATAGTTCTTTAAATAGCAAAGCATAAAAATGCATATACAATAATGGTCTAAATGCATTCAGTATTTAAACCTCAGGTGAGTTTCCAGAGTGGCTGCAAACAGAGTATGTAGGATCAAATCCCCCCACCAGTTCAACCTTCTTTACTCACTATCAGGTTCATTTCCCAGTAAAAGAGTGCAGTGAAAGCAGAGCTGTTCAGCATTCCCAGCTCCCTGCATGCATTTGGAGTGGCCAAAAATAAACCTTACAAACACCCAAGACTGCATCAGGCCCTGCCAGGGCAAGCACTGTGAATTCTGTATGAATAATCAGCCACAGCACAGGTCAGGCAGCTGCCTCTGCCCCAAGCACAAAAAGGCCTGGGGTATGGTCATGAGAGACAGGTTTCCAGGGGTTAACAGGGAGCCTGAAAGTGGATCCAGCTGAATATGAGGATATATAGACCAGATGAGCATCAGTGCATAGCTGTGAGCACAGATGTACAGGGCCATGGTCCACAGCCCTTGCATGGCAGGTAACATTATTATGTTACCCGTTATCACACCTGGCCCTCACCCAAAGGGCTGCTAATTTCTGCCTCAGCACTGCACTGAAAGCACTTGCTGAGTTTCACACTGACCCCTTGGTTACTTTTAGGGGTCAATGTTTCAGGTCCAGTGTCCATGTATTTCATCAGGCCAGTGGGTTTTGTTTCAAAGTTGACTGCATTGATGCATATTTTGTTTGAATGGTCCCATACCATCAATCCCAATTTCTCAGTACTGTCAAGAGGCCACCAACAGCAGCAGGATGGGAACACACAGAGCACAGGGAACACACAGACCCATGCAGGGTCAGCTCAGGTCCCTCTAAAGCCAGTTCATCATTTCCAGCTGAGGATGCCTGGCACAGGGTAGGAGTACAGGATCACTCAACAGTCCTTTCTCCCAGGACAGAGCCATGGCATGTGCTGGGAATAACTCACAGGCTTCTTGTGCCAGAAATATCTTTGCATGTAACAGTTCTGTATCCATCTCTACATCCATCCAATGGTTATTATTCCAGAATTTATCCAGATCATTTTTTAATCCAAGCAAACTTCTAGTATTCATAACTGCACATGACAAAGCTCCAGAGCTGAAACACATGCTGTGTGACAAGCCTGCTCCAGCTCATCTGCAAACCTGCCATTTCCTGGCTTCACCTGCTGCTCTGTAGTTCTTGGATTAGAAGAATGATCAGCTTTTCCCTATCCTCTTTCTCCATGGAAGTCCTGACTCTACAGATCTCTTCCATGCTCTTCCTCCCATCCCCTCTTCCCACACCCACATGCAGAAGCTCAGTCCTCATACAGGGGCTGTTTCAGACCTCTTGCACCTGCTTAGTTTGGACTTTGTTCCACCAGCATCACAAAACTCAGGAATATGCAAATATAAGGCTGAATGAGAGGTATTTGCAAATCTAGCTTCTTCTAACTGATCAGCTGGGAGCAACGTAAAAATTATTAATAATGTCCATTTCAATTAAAATAAACAAACAAAAGAAAAAACCTATCAATGGCAGATAGTCTGGGAAACTCATCTTCAAAAGGTCTGTGCCAAAGCAAGGTCACAGAACCAGAATGAAAGGCAAATCCACTGTGCTGTGGGTCAGGCTAAGAAAGGGGAGAGCACATTAAATACCAAAGTTGGCACATGATCAAGGAAAGCTGCTTAGTGAAATCTACTGACCCAAAGAGCAAAGGAAAAGCTTTCTCCAGAAGCCTGAGCATGTTCCTAAAACTGACAGACATCCTAAATACATTTAGAAGCTTGCACAGTCATTACAAAGAAAGACCATCCTTCCATTTAAACAGACAACTGAAGCTATTCCCATGTTGATTTCTTTTCTTCCAAAATCTCCATTTTTACCAGCATTCCCATTTAAAATAAAGCTGGCTTTATTCCCCCCCCAAGAAACATTCCAAACAAAAACCAAACCAAAACAAAACCCCAACTTAATTCAACACTACCACACAAACAAACAGCATCTGCTTTTTCCAACAGCACTGCTCCTCTCCAGCACAGTGTGTGCATGTTCCTCCAGACACCCCCAGGAGTAACACACCCAGGGGTTATTCCACTGCAATCTCAGCACCATGCTCAGACTCCAGCTGTTTTTCTCCATTTTTCAAACCTCATCACTGCAACAATCTTATTTACAGTGCCTGCTACACAAAGTCCCATGTACCTGAAGGGGTCTGGCTGAGGCACAGGAATCCAGCAAAGAAACCAGGATCCTCACAGTGTTCTCCAGACAGGAGGAGCCAGGGGAGCCAGCTCCTGGCTGAGCCTCTCTCTCCAGGAGGATTGCTGCTGGCACAGCAGGGAAAAGGCAGGAAGTCCAAGGAGAAGAGGAGCAGTGGGGTTTCAGGCTGCCAATAAAACCATCTAGCATGGATCAGACCCAAGGAGCTCCAAACAATATCCCAAACACCAGGCATGAGCCAGCCCTTTGAAACAGGCCAGATGGAGGGGCTGAGGGCAGGCAGGGACAGGGAAGCTGGGACAGGCCACTCCTGGGGACAGCTGCTAAGGGCACAGCAACACCCAAGCTTTGGCTGAGCCACCACTGCCCACCCTAAGAAAATACCTGAGAAATGAAACAAAGGCATCAGCAGTGCCCAGGGCCCTCTCCTGCTTTCCCAGCACTGGCTGCTGAGCTGGGCAATGCTGTGAGGCTGCCACAGCAGCAGCTGGGTCTGAGCACAAGCCTGGCAGAGCTGTGCAGACACAGTGCCCTGTGAGCCCTGCCCTGCAGGGAGCTGGCAGCACTGCCATTCCCACACACACCCCACTGTCCCTGTCACTGCCCTCTGCCTTGCACGAGCTCTGCCTGAGTGCTGCTGCAGGCTGATGCCTCTTCCAAGAGCCTGCACCAAATCACACAGGCAGCAGTTCCTCAGGGCTCTCTCTGGCTTCTGCTCATGAGCAAACCCATCTGCCAGCTAGGTGCTTGCCTTACTCCACAAGGTGTTTTACCAGCACAAACTAACCCTAGTAAATTATTTCCTGTTGATCTGGCAGCCTGAAGAGTCTCAGACAATTCCAGATAAGCCCTGTGCAAGCCAGAGAGGAAGGGTAGGACCAACCTGTTCAGTGATGGCTCAGCATGACAGCAGCCCAGGTGAGCCATCAAACACTGCCCTGAGCTGTCACCCCCTGCCTGTGTGAAATTGTCCTACTCCATCCCCATGGGGATCTCACCATGAAGCACTGAATTGAATGAGCTGAGAAATACCAGCTGAAACTGCCTGGTTTGGAAGAGGCCAGGCAGACCCCTAGACAGGAAATGGGAAGCTACACTGGGTTGGTATTTCAGGCAAAGCCTTGTAAAGGGATGGCGTACAAAGAGGCACAGCAGGAGTGCAAAGCTTCAGAAGCCTCAGATGGGACTCACTGAACTTGGAAAAGGTTCAGCTGCATACAGAGACAGAGGGTTTAAAGTACAGGTAATGAAAATATCCACCAGTGAAGTCTGAATGCACGTGAGCCAATCCCATGATCAAGAAAGGAGATCTGATATCCCTTTGAGCAAATGATTTTCTTGATTTTCAGAAAAACATGAAAGTTATGATGGAAATCAGACAAAATTTAGTTCCTACTTGAACACCAGCATTAAAAGCTTTCAAAGCAGATTCACCTGGGACCTGAAGATGTGCTGCCCTCATATAGCAGAGAGAGGAAAAACAGGCAGCTCAAAAACCTCTTCTGATTTCTGTTAGTCCCCAGATCTGTAAATGAACTTCAAATATAGGTTAAAAGATGACCCCCAACTGCAACATGCAAACACTCACAAGCAACAGGCTCATCTCCAAGGTCCTTTTGTTGCAGCAGACAAAGTGCAAAATAGTAACAAGAATTTGGAAACCAATGCTCAAAATTCCAGTTAAAAAGATGTCTTAAACACTTGAAAGAGATGCAAGCCAACAGAAGGAGCAGTGACCCAGCCCTGTGTGCTGCCCTCCTCTTCCTGCTGGCACCAGCATCCCCACAGCTGTTGGGTGATCCACACTGGGAACTGACCCACATGAGCTCAGCAGAGAAAATGGCTCATTCCAGCCCCAGCTCCTTCCCACATGGCTCCACAAACACTTGTGCCAGCAGAAGGAAAGGAGAAGACACAGGAACAAACAGAGCAGCTGGAGCCAGATGATTGGACTGCTTCTCAAGGCACAATAGTTTGAAGTGATTGTTGAAAACATGGCCAAAACTCAGATTTGTAGCACTGTGGGAAGCCAACAATTATCCCAGGGAGGTGGTGGATTCAGCATCTCTAATCTTCTGAGAAGCACCCTCAGTGCAGGTGTTTGAGTGCAACAGGAATAAAACACTACTGTACCACCAGAAGCAGAGTGAATTTTTTTGGTGGGGTCATTAGGTGGGAAAACACCCAAACCATCCACAGATTGCTCCAGGGCTGACAGCCCAGCCTCACACCCGGGCAGCTGCCAGAGAGGGTGTCCCAAGGGAGGAGCTTCCCCTGCTCACCCACAGCCTGCAGCACCCACAGGAAGCAGGTGGAGGGAGCCAAGCAGAGCAGGCTGGCAGAGGGGCCTTCTCCATCTCCTCAGCACGGGTGGCCCAGGTGACAGGGGCAGGTCTGCAGCACCAGCCAAGCACAGCCAGGGCACACGCAGGGCATGGGCAATGAGCGATCTCCAACCCCACCTTCCAGAGCAAACCCAGCCCAGAGCCATCCACAGCCTACTGAGATACCAGCAAGGGCAAAGCCTGCACATAAACCAACCAACAACGAGGGGGGAGCAGTGGAAAACCTTCTGGAGCACTTTGGCTCTTCACCCTGTTTATGTTTCTCTGTGACACACCCTGTGGCTTTGCCACCACATCCAACAGCCACATTTCCAGCAGCCACATCCTAAAAGTCTGGTCACAGCCTGGCACTTACAAGCTCCATCAGGGCACAGCATGATGAGCCACCTGCCAACAGCTCCAGTGATGGCACACCAAGCTCTGAGCAGCATTGCCATTCCTCAGGGAAGCCAGCAGAGCACTGCCTGCTCCTCCACAGGAGCTGTTTCCACCCAGAGATCCATTACCAGCTACCAGAGGAAGGATCATCTGTGCCAGCCTGGTTCCTGGACCCTGGCTGAAGGGAACCACAGCTGCCTGTTGGCTCAGTGCTGCCTGGGCCCCCAGCAGCCTCTAAGAACAGTTGTCTCAGTGCTCTGCATGGGGCTGCACCTTCTTCAGGAAAAAGTGATCACAGACACTATTGCAGTGCACATTTAACTCATTTAAATGATTCTATGGGACTTCAGAGGACTCTGTTCCAGATTTATTCCCATTACTAGTGAAGCAGATGCTTGCTTAAGTTAAGTTCTGGCTGACCCACAAGTACCATGGGCACAGTCACTGCCTCAATTATACAGCAAGGTGAGAGTCACAAAAAGGCTTTTGTCAGTGCAGCCATGACCCCACATTAGGGAACAAAAGACAAACCCAACAAAGGTTTTATTTTCATTGAAATTCTGCATTTTGAAGGGTTTTTTCTACCAGCTCTCATATTCATCACAAGTACTGTAAAGGTTCAGGACACAAGGCAAGATGGGAAGACACTCAGGACAGAAGTAAACACTGGCTCTGGCTGATTTTGGAACAGCTGTCTGTGCACCCAGCCCAAAAGCCATTTTCTTGGTAATGTGTCTTAGTGATTACAACATTGTTCATTTAGAAAATACAATATCAATAAACAATTGATGGAAAAGCAACTCTCCTAAAAAGATCACAATAAGCCAAACCAAAAATTATATTAGACCAAAAGCTACTCATCCTCTACAGCAAAGACTCTGGATACTAAAAGCAGCTAAGAATCACTGTTTGTTGTGCTAAATAAAAACGTTTCAATGGCAAAAGAGATCAAAACTGCCACAAATGACAACATTTCCTATGGAAAGTTACATAAAACCACTCTGAATAGCAACCTAAAAAAATCTTAGAGGAAATAACAATAACAAACACTGGAGCCACCAGAAGACAGGCTTTATATTCAGGAAGGATGGAAGCCACAGAGCCACTCAGAACAGCTTTCTTGGAGTGTTCCTTTGAAACTCAGAGCATCCTCACTCCCCATTACACACCTGCTTTCTCCAGCACCACCACAGTTCTGCTCACCTGGGCACAAGTGAGAGAATAAAAAATGCCCACAGCAGCCAAGGCCTGGGGGAGATCCTTCAAAGGACCAATTAAACAGCCAAGAATTCAGAGCAGAGCTGGTTTGGCTGCTGTCCCTCACCATTAGCTGGTGCAGCCAAGGACACAGGAGAGCCACTCTGATGCTCTGATTTCTCCCCTGGCTCGTGCTTGATGGCCAGGCACACAGGCACACACCATCTCCTGCTGTGTGCAACTGGAAATAGCTGCAGGAAGAGCTTGTCTTGCTCTGCAGGTGTGTGCACACCTCTGCACATTCATCGTGTGCCCAGTGCAACAACTCATTCATCATGCAAATAGAAGTAATCAGAATTCTAGCTTGGTTTAGCAAAAAAAAAAAAAAAAAAATTACAATTCTAAGTGAACCATACTTCTTCAGTCTGAGTGAATGGCACATCCTTGCCCACTGTTCTCCCTGAAATTATAGTCCCAGAACAGCCAGGGAAAAGGAAGGTACACTCACACTTTTTGGCAAAACAACTCACAGTTTTCTACAGTTCACTTTAAGGCTTTGAATTTAAGCAACAGAGTAACAAATCTCCGGTGTGCTGACTGCTACAGGGCAGTAACTCCCCAAATACAGAAGCTGCATTTATCTGAGCCCTCCAGATTTTAAAATCCAAGCAGCTCTAACTTTCACTGAGCCAAAGCCAAGTAAGTGCCAGACCTGAAGGACTGTAAGTGCACCATCCTGTGCAGTTTCAGGATGACCTCATAGGGATTGTTCCTTTTTAAAGGAAAGCAAACCTTCAAAGCAGGGATTGCTGCTGACCAGCAGAGCAAGGGGCTGGCTCTGAGCAGAGTGGAAACAGGAAGGGGAGGAGGTGGCAAAGGTAAGCTTTCCAGAAAAGGCAAGATCAGGCATGGCTTGCTATCTCTTCTCCCCCTGGGAAGGCTCTACTGTGCCAGGGAAGTATTGTGCAATGATACCTCAGACTTCACTGAGAAGAAATTACATTTCCTTTAATAAACACTGTGCTTTAGAGATGCTCTGATTACTAAGGCAAGGTCTGTTTGTTGCTGAAGGCCCCAGAATTTAAGAACACATCCGCTGCTCAGGTCTGCATCACCGCACTTCCAACATTTCTTTGGTAGGCAAAAGGAGCTGTAATTATGTTTGAAATAAATTGTTTACCTAGATAGTTGAAGAGTGCATCCAAAGGAAATTACAGCAAAAAACAAGCCCTATGTCAATGTGACATTTGCTGTCTGTGCAGCAAGCAGAGCACACAAGCAATGAAACGTGCACTCTTACAGCTTTAGAAGATTGGACCACTAAGATAAATGTGAAGAATAAGCTCTCTGTCTTCCCCCAGTGGGAAACAGACACTGTTACTCAAAAGGATTTGACCATAGTTTGGATGATTTGGTCAAAAACTCAGCTGCTGATTTGCTCTTTGTTGCATCATCCCAACAGACATTAAAAAAAAAAAAAAAAACCACAACAAAAAAACACCTCCTCGTTCCTACAGCAGCATGGACTGAAACAAGGATGAGAGGTGGGAGCTGAAGCTTCAACTGGTCCTGGACAGCAGCAAGATGGGTAGGACCAAAAAAAGGAGCAAACAGTCGGAAATCCCTGAAGCTGAACTACCAAGGAAATGACAATGGGCAATCTCAGCACAGACGCATTTCCACTTCTCCCTGTGGAAACCTCACTCCCAGTGGCACAAACATTCTGCCTGGGAAAACAGAGAGGTTGGCAGGCAAGCCCTGCCCAGCTCAGGCTGCACCACAGGGAGGGTCTCCACAACTCCATGCAAGCAGGCCTGGATGGTCTGAGCACACATCACACACCAAAGTAGCTTGGGGTTCTTCGAGGACATGGAAACAGAGCTGCCAGCATGACCATGGGAAATGCTGCCAAACAGATCCATTTCCTTCCAAGGTTAAATCTGCCTGTTGCCTGCCTAATCTCTTGGGACTAAGAGCTGCAGGGTTAATACTGTCCCTTTTACATGTTATTCTCTCAGAGGGGAGTTATTGAGCACTAGCAGAGTAAGCAACCTGGTGCCCATTCAGGTCTGCTAGCTCTGAACAAGGCAAAAAATAAACAAACAAAAATAAAACAAAACAAAAGAACCAACCACAAGGCTAAAAATAAAGCCTACCACCGGGGAGAGAACTACCTGCACAACCCTGGACACCAGGGCTTCCCCTGCTCTGTAGGAAGAAACCATCTCCATCCTACCTCCCAGCAGCACTGGGATGTTTTACCCACAACCCAGACACAAATCCCATTAAATTCAGGCTGCAGCACACATAGCACACATTGAGATGTTTTCACACAGCAAAAAGGATGTAACACAGCTCCCTGAGCAGGCAGGCAACACATGCATTCTGTGGGTTCCTTAAAACTCCAACATGTACATACCCAGCAGCTGGGAGTCAACCTCACAGCAACTGTGTGAGATCTGCACAGTTCATGTTTCCTTTCCTTCCAACTAGATGATGATAAATGTTAAACTTGGAGTCCAGCGCCTCTTCAACTGAAAAGAAAGGAAACTAATCCACATCTGAGCTCAGGGAAAATGTTAAGGAAGGAATCCATCCTTGAGTTTTAAGTGTTTCTACTGACACGTGTCATATACAGGCGACAGGCGGGTGGCTGCAGGAACAGCAATTAACAGAGGTGTCATGTCAGGCCACAATTAATGCTGGAAACTCTGAGAAAGATGTACAGTCTCCACGGGATGCCAAGGCCTCCAGAGATAGCTATGGAAGAAAGGCAGCAACCACAAGGGAAGAATCTTATCAAAAGACCAGTCTGCTGGATAAAAGCTGTAGAGTGACAGATAAAGAAATGGCAGGATCTTCAGCTCACAGCCAGTCCTGCTTGGCAGGCACATCCCCAGCAACACGGGGCTCACACAACACACACTCTGCTCAACTTCTTGCTGGACACACAGAATGGAAGAGGAAAACAAGCTGGTAATCCTGACCATGTTGCCCACCTCAGGCCTTCAGCACTAACCAGGCTGTGTTTGCACTGCAGAGAGATCCAACACACTGAAGAGAATCAAACTTTTACTAATTATATCTGAGCATGAGGGCTCTGTGCCCAGAATAAACTGTCCTATCATGCCACACTCAGCAGACCCTGCCTCTCTCAAGGGAACATGTTGGGACTTGCTGGCTACTTTCCGGGGCTGGATTCCAGAGGAACAGGACTGATGACCCCAAAAGGAATTCCTATTCCTGCCTGGCGACCTCGCCGCCGCCGCCGCAGTCCCTGCCACGAAAGTGAAACGAGCTGTCTGCCAAGTCCAGTGACGAGGTGCTGGCCCTCTCTGAGGGACATAATTCCTGCCTGAGGTGACACATCAGGGCCACACAGTCTCAGTACCAAGATACAGAGAGGACAAGCTTGTTGGAGAAGAGGTTTCTGCTGTGCTCTGCAGGCCAGCAGCACTCTCCACATTCAAAGCTCATCCCCCTGGCTGAAGCCTACCCAGCACAGAGCAAGACATTCCCGAGACCAGGGCCAACCCATGGCTTTCCCCAGAACCTGAAAAGCCAGTTTGTAGGCAGATCTCTTGCAAGTGGATTGCTTAAAAAAAAAAAAAAAAAAAAGGGCCTGTCATGGGAAGTCCCAGAGCAGAACTAGTTTTGTGGGAGTTGCTTTTACGCTGCACAGCATCAACCTCCTTTCATGGGAACACACAGAAGCAGGAACAGCACGGACACACGTCCACATGCCAGAGCTGCTGCCTTCCTGGGGGCTCAGGACAAATGAGCACAGAGGCCAGGAAAAAAGCTGGGGACCTGTTTCAAATGCACAGCACCTCCTGGAAAGCTGGCAGTATCCCAGCTTAGAAATGGCACAGGCTCCCAAGAGCCTGCACACACAGGGGAGACCTGGGCTAAGCAGCAGAAGCAGCCATGAGGATTTAAGGACATGAGGGATGCAGTAGGAGGGAGAGATGATAGCTGTTATTAGAGCAACTGAGGGTTAAAAAAAAAGGCAGACAAGCCCTTTCATAAAGTCCATTTAACAATCAAAGCTTAAAGGAAGTATCTAAAGTTCACCTCTTTCTTCCAACTATATCAACCAATCTAGCACGAGTCATCAGCTCCTCCTGCAAACCTGCACCACTGAGATGGAACAGCTGGAGAGCAACATCCTTCATACACTGGAGTGGAAATGCAATTCTTGCAAGGGTCTGCTCCCCAGCTTGTCCCTAGTGGGCCATTTTTCTCCCCGTGGTCACAGCCCACAGGCAGCTATTTGTCCTTGCTGCCCTATCAGCGTTACTGCAGTTAACACCCTGTGCTCCTTCCTTGTGCCGTGCTTCATTCAGAAACTTTGCTGCCTTCTCCCTTCCCGTTACGTGTGACTATTTTTTCCCTTTACTGCAGAATGCACTTTTCTTCCCAGAGGAAATTAGCAGGCATGGGGACAAAAACAGGAAGAAAGGAAACAACTTCCTGCTTGCTCCAAGACCCGGCTCGGAGACATCTCTGACCGGCACCGTGCACCCCGCCACGAAGCCAACCTGCAAGAGAAGCAGCAGCCACAGAACCGAGTCGGGCACCAGGATGAGCAGCAGACAAAACTCATCTATGCTGCCACTCAACTCTCCTGAGTTACACTGGAGAAAAACACAGGGCAAAATGTACCCATGGGGCACTTTGCACTGCAAGGATGCGTGTGGCAGGATGGGGCTGCTCCAAAAGGACTTGGCACTGAGTTGCACCCTGCAAAAGCTTTGGTCTTGCTCGCGTCAGGCTGCCGTGATCCCCTTGCTTTCCTGCCAGCAGTGCACAGTGTGAGAACTCAGTTCAGAGACTCAATCCGGCAGGAAAACTAACCTTAACATGTAAAAAGCCATATATTTTCCACCAGATCATCTCCCAAAGTCGCTGCCAAAGCGCGACTGGGTGCCAGCATCAGGGGAGGGACGGCTGGGAAAGCGTGGGGATGGGGTGGACTCGGATCAGCCGAAACAAGCCGTGAAGGCGCACCTCCACCTCCGGCCGAAAGCACCGAGATCGCCAAGCTCCCGACATCCACGCACGAGGGTCGGGGGCAGGTGCTGCCCCCGGCCACGCTCTCACCCCGCGGGCCGCCGCGGGCCGCTCCCCGCCCGACGGAGCGGCGCTGTCCCGGTACCTCGGCGGGGCAGGAACGGCCCCCGCGGGATGCCCCTCCCGGGACGCCCCTCCCGGCCGACCCCCCCTCGTCCCCCCGGCCCCGCACTCACCGTGCAGGCGAGGGCGAAGCGCAGCGGCCGCTCGGCTCGAGCCGCCCCCCGGTGCGGCTTAAGGGACCGGCGCCGCCGAGCTCGGCCCGCGGAGGGCGCGGAGACTCCTCCCCCGTGCCAGGGGCCGGCCGGGCGGGCACGCCATTCACAGCCTCGGCATGCAAATAGGAGCCGGGAGCCGAGCGGCGCTGGGCGCTGAGAGTCCCGGCGGGGAGCTGCCAGCGCCCGGGGCCGCGGGACGCCGCATCCCGCCGCGCCGCCCTGACTCACGGGGTAGGAATGCGCCGCGCCGGGCGGAAGCCACCGGCCCGCCCGCGGCCCCCGCAGCCCCCGCCTTCCCCGCTGCCTCGGCGGTGGGCAGCGCCCTTTAGCCCCGCCGCTGCGCTGGGGTGGCGGGGTTGAGCGCCGGCTCCCGTTAGCATCGGCCCTGCGGGTGCTGGGATCGCTGCCGTGGCCGCGGGAGCTGCGGCGATTCCCGTGCCGGGAGTCCCCTTGGCTGGGCACCGCTGAGCTGCCAAGCACCGGCCCCTGTGCCCCCCACGGGAGCCTTCCCCGCTAAGCCTCCCGCGCACTGCGCTGCGATGCTCCCGGTCCCCTCACTCTTTCTGGCTGTTTCACTGTACTTTACTTTCTTCTCGCCCATTTCCCTACGCTTAGTGCCGTGTTTCCCACCAAGTCTTCACACCTCCTCTTCCAGCCATGTGGTTAGCGTATCATCCCTCCTCTAAACTGTTTCTTTCCTCCCAGTTTAAATATTTTCCCCTTCTGGAGGGCATCCTCCCACCTTGATTGCTCAGCCATCCTCTCTTTTGTCCTGGGACTGCTGCAGCAGATTTCTCCATCCATCCTCCAAGGAGCATCAGTCACCATGTATTGCTCACACAGAGCTTTGCTGGAGCTCCAGCGAGGCCTGCAGGGTGCACATCCCTCTTGAGCAGGTCCCCAACCCACAGCCCCAGATGCTTTCAATGTTAGTAATAACTGGGGGGATGATGTTCCTTTCCCATCTTATTGCATCTTGCCCACGACCTGCGTGCTCCAGCCGAGCTGAGCTCATCGGTGCCGCACCCAGCCCTGCGCGTGCCCACGGCAGCCACACGGCGAAGGCAGCCCCCAGAGAGCCCTGCTAACCATATCATGTCTCATTAGCTAATGAGCAAACACAGAGCAGCCCCAGCTAGTCCTGGCTGAGGTGGAGAGCAAATAGCACGCAGAACCCTGACTGTCCGCAAAGCTTAACAGGCACAAATTATTTTCAGATGTTTTCTACCACATAAACAAGGAAAAGAAGCATCCAGTAATGCACTCACGGGGCCCTTCAGCATCTCCCAGGAGGAACACTCTGGAGCTGGAGTAGGAATCTGACCCACCCCTGCTCGTTCTTTGCCTCCTGCCAATAGTATGTGCATTTTGCAAGAAAAGCAAAGCTCTGTCACTGAAACGTGACTCCTTGCTCCTGTAGAAAACTCTTGCAGACAGCGCTGCTAACCCCATCCCACAAATTCCTGTTCCCCAGTGCTTCCCTACCCAGCTCCCAAACTCTTTTACCCAAGCTGCAGGAATCTGCAGAGCTGGATAAAATCTACCCTGTTGGTAAAGCATACACCTACCTTGCTGCCATCACCAGCCAGAGAGGTTTTCCTTCAGTGCCCTAGCCTAAAATAGAATGGAATAAGGTGACTTAAGGCCAGGTTCTGACTGCTCAAGCATGAGATGGAGAATGGCAGCAGTTCAGTGTTGAGCACCCACCATTCCTGGCCTGGAGCAGCTCATCTAGCCCAAAACCCTTGTTTGTTTTCTCCCTCTTCAGGGAATTCTTCTATTTGAAATGTGGACCAGCTGAAGGAGAGCTCTTTCCTGGTGCTTGTTATGTTTAAGGTGAACATGTGATTACATGAATTTGTTTCATTCTTCTCTGCTGGAAACTGGAATTTCCTCCCTACTTGAAACCCATGAGAAACTGTGATCTTGCCACGAGACGTGGTTAAAGACCCAATGAAATAGATATCCATCAGCATGGGAATGCAGCACTTTCACTGCTGCAGCTTGCTAAAACTGCTTCAAGGCCTGATGAGCCTCACACCTGCCTGCTTCCAGCCAGGCGCTGCTGGGTCTGCACCAGCCAGGAGTGCTGCACAATGGCCCTCAGGTGCTGGACAGAATTGTTCAACACCTCATCTCCTGCTGCATCCCCTCCTGCATGCACATTTGTATGCAATGCTCCTTGGAGCACTGATCCTGTGTCCTCACGTGTTAAATTGTGGCTCCACTGAGTATGGATCATAATCCAAGCAGGGAAATGGTGGTGTTACAGCCTGTGTGCCCTGCCTGACAGTTTTGTGAGGACAGCTAGGACACACCTGGAGCACAGAGGTCTGTTTCTATCAGGATCACCGGTTCCCTAGACAGATGATTTGATTCCAATCTGCTTTGTTCTGAGTTTGGGCCAAGAAGGCATCCCAGTACCTGGCAAGCAGAGCAGAGAGCATCAGATTGCAGCCTTGACCGGTAAAAACAGAGCTCCCCTTGCCCTCTGGAAATACATGGGCTTTGCAGTGCCTCCTGTGCTGACATGAAGCAGCAGCACAGCCCTGGCAGCTGTCCTAGCAAACAGGGAAGAGGTCCAGAAAGGCCTGGGATTTCTTCTGGGGAGGATTAATAACACAGAAACCCAAGCGAAGTCCCACGGAGTTTCAAACGCAGGTGGCCTGGCCAGGAGCCAGAGAGGGAACTGCCAGGAGGGAAAGGACGGGGATTCCCTTTGGGAAATGCCTTCCCAGGGTGGATGGCTGGACCTGCAGCCCCTTGCTGGGGAGCAAATCAGGCTCCTGGGCACCAGCAGCTGATCAGCTTTTCACCCCCAGCTGCACATGTGTGTGTGGGACCCTGTGGACAGGAAAAGTGGGGATGGTACAGCAGGATCTGTTCTCCAGAGCTGCTACAGAAATATCTCCATATCTCCCCCTGTTCCTCACTAACCTGCAGCTCCTGGTGTGCAGCTGGCCCAGCTTTCTGCCCCAGGGAGAGCAGTGAGGGTGCTCTGAGCACCCAGCCTCAGCAATGCCCTTCCTCACACACTGTGGGAGTGTTGGTGCAAAATGCTTGGAGTGCAGATGCCCCCAGAGTAGATGTCAAACTGGGAATGGTGCTGCTGACCTGCAAAAAAAAAAATATTGACATTTTTTGGAGTGCAAACCTTTCACTTCCCCCCCACAAAAAAACCCCAAAGAACCAAACAACTTCTATTAACAAGCAGCTATGTCGCAACTTCCATTTCCTATAACCCACTCAATTTACATGAAGTTCAGAAACCTCAGACTGGGTGGAAGGTCTTCTGAAGCCTCTATCACCCTCAGGCAGCAGCAGGCAGTGCAGACATTATTGTGTGGGAGCACACCCTTGGCAAGGAGGGACACAGAGGTGACTTTGGCCTGGCAGTTCCATGCACCTGCTCAGGATGTGCCAGGGGCTGAGCTGGCAGCAGGCCTGCAGGGATTGGGGGTTTTAGCCCATGGAAGAGGTTCAAAAATAAAGCCAAGCCCCATCATCCTTGCCTGTAGATTATTCAGCCCAAATCAGGACAGATAATTCCCTTCACAGACATCATCAACGAGCCCACCTGGGGCTGGGGAGCAGGAGACAAGCAGGGAGAGGAGTAAAAATGTTGATCTGGGAAGATGGTGGTACCCCAGACCACTCACAGCCACAGGAGCTGCTGCCCAGCAGAGCACAAGGAAATCATATCAAAACTCAGGCCCTTCATTTTCTGCCCAGATGAATTGCAATTAATCATTCCTGGCTGTAGCCACAGGGAATGTGTGTGCTTGCAGTGCCAGGAGGAGGTGGAGGAGTGGAAATGAGATACAACTAGGATTTCATGGCTAGCCCATAGAGAAATATTTATTTTCAATTGTATTTTACCCAGAAAATCCACTCAGATCAAAATGGCAATTTTCATTTTGGTGAACTCATTGAGTGAATTGGCCAAAAAAAAAAAAAGGGAAAAGAAAAATAAAAAAAGAGCATGTGTAAGCAAGCTATGATTTCCAAAATATTTAGGAAATGTCACTTAGCAAAATAGCTTCTTTCTCCCCAGCTGACTTCAACACAAAAAGGTGCTTCTAACATACATATATGTGTGTGTTTCATATGGAAGGAATAAAAATGTCATGGAAGAAGTAAGATAAAACTCCCAAAATATCTCTTATGTAGCCTGAAAGACTCTTATCATTTTCCAATCTACTCTTGGCAAGAGATGAAATAATATTGCTTCAGAATTTCAAAACTGAGCAGATTTATTTCCAAGAGGCACACAAGGACTCTTCTAAAGCAGTCAAATACAGAGAGCAGTGGCCAAGGGTGTGATCAAACCTTCACTGTTGGAATGCAGGCCTGGGAGAGCCTGAATCCAAATTGCACAAATTACCTTTTACTTGTTGATCTCTAATTCTGGGCCTCCTGGGTTTTGAGCAGGGACTTTCATTTAAATGTCCAGGTTCTACTAACAGGGCAGGGGTGCCAGAAGGAAAAACTGAGCCCCAAGGAATGTGAGCTGGATGTGATGGTGCCATTTGGGGTCTTTGTTTGTGTCCTACCCCCAGGGCTGGGTATCAGCTACTGGTGTCACATTTGATACCAGTACCAAGAGTCGCTCCTGGTGATGAAGAAGAGGAGCATGAGAGGAACACATCAGCATGCAGGTGCCAAAGAATCCCCAAAAGCACATTGTGAGGTGGAGCAGCAAGGTTTGGTAGCCTGCAGCCAGTAAGGGCATCCTCCAGGTTGGCCCAGGTGGCTTCTAACCTGCTGCAGTGGACAAGGAGAACATTCAAAACTGGCAATAAGAGTGATCCAGTTCAGACACAACACTGCAGAAAGGACTCAGGCTTGGAATCAGGCACAGTGAAACTCACCATCTCCTAAATTCCTGTATTAATTAAAAGGGAATTGAATTGAAAAAAAAAATCCCAGTTCAGTATTCAAAAATGAACTGAAGGAGTTCATAAAGGAGCTGAGGAATTTTGGTTTGTCTGTCAGCAGTAAGCTACTTTTTGAAGAAAGTGCACAGATATGCTATCTTGATGTAAAAATATGAACTCAGTAATTGGAGAAAAAATAATTCAGTTACTGACAACAAGCTTGTAAAGAACTTGCTCAGCTAAAATAACAGGGCTTTGTGTAAATCCAGCAAATCTTTACACAAATCTGTAAGAATTGTTTTGGCATAGGCAAGTAACAAAGTAAGAAGCTGAAATTTCAAAGTAAAATCAACTCTCTCTGAGAGTCAGTAACAGAGATCCTATCTCCAGCCAAAATTAATTTAATCATGTCACCCTGCAGTCAGTTAGACTTAAGGAACAGCAATATTTAGTGTAAAAACAATTCCAAACAATCTAATTTTATGGGTTCTGATCTAGACTTTGCCAATCCCCCTGTGCTTCCAGGAAATGGCTCCTCTTTCCCAGTCTGTCACTGCTTTGCTGGTTGGTGCCTTCTGCACTATTCCCAATTTTTCAGGTTGAAACAGGAGCCATGGAAGAGGAGGGGGTTCCCAGCTTCCAGAGATGTTACGAGCTCTGTCTCTGGCACATCTGGAGTGTGGCCTTGCTGTTGGATTTCAAAGGCCCCCAAGGACAGAGTTCCTGACCATCTCTTTGGGTCCTGGGTCCTGTCCCAGAGCTGGGCCACTCTCACAGGGACAGGTCCCATCCCAATGTTCCCCTGTCACTCCTGTGGCCTCCTGCCCTTGCAGGGCCCCTGGCTTTCAGCCCTCTCTAGCTCATCCTGCAGGAGAGCAAAGCCACCCCTCAGCTCTCCTCCCCAGTGCTGGGTCCCAGGGGCCCTTCCTGGGCTCTCCAGTGCCTCTCCCCTGTACAGAGCATCTGAGGTGGGATGCTGTGGTGTGCACTGAAACACTGGTGCTATGCAAACAGGAACAGAAAGATTATTTGTACTTTAACCCCATCAGCAGTGAGCCTACAATCATCTGTCACACACGCTGAGCTGTAAAGGCTCCCTGTTTTCCAGCAGAACTTTCAGAGCAGGAACTGAGGAAGCTGGAGCTGACCTTAGCTGAGGAAGTGCTGGTGGATCTGTCTCTGCCTTTCCAGACCTTCTGCAGGACATGGCAGAAAAAGGAAGCTGCCAGCAGAGTTTTTAACAAATACACAGTTTATGATTGTCATAAGATGCCGAACAAGGGGAAGGCAAGAAAGGAATGAAAGCCCAGAAGAAAGCAACTGTTAATCTTGACTCCTACCCAAGCCTACTGCATGTATTACATTTTATTACAAACATTTCTTACAAAAAGTCCACACATGGATCAAATGATCCCAGTGGAGCGACATGGTTCAGCACTAGCCAACCTACTAATATCTGTCTTGCTTGATTTTCCTTTTTCCTGGCACGTGAAGCATTTTGAAATCATCTGGAGCTTCCTACTGCGTCAGGACTTATGAAGTCCCAAATCCTGTGATTCAGAAGACTAAGTCACCCTTTGGAAAACTTTTGGGTGTATGTGTGACCAAGCTTTTCCCTTGGAGCCTCGGCTAAAGCAGACTGGCTGTCCCAGAGACCCACTCCCTCTGTCACTGGATGTGACAATGGCACCAGTGAATGTGGTCAAAGCTTCAGCTAGGCAGAAGGCAGGCAGCCAGCATCCTGAAGGGTTTGATAAAACAGAGTGTGTCTTCATTCCAAATTACGACAGAGCCCCTGGATTTCAAATTGTTCACAAAGGAAAGATCTGTATGAAATATCTAAGCCTTTCCAAAAATAAAAACAAACCAAATCCCGCAAATGCTTGGACACGGTCCATTTTTTCATGTAATATACAGAAACTTCTCAAAAACTGGGTGGGGAATTGTTTCAGAAAAGGGCAAAACCTTCCAAACTGCTTGTTTCCAAAAGCCCTCTGAGCCCTGTGGAGGAGGCAGACAGATATTTTGCTGAAGTCCGACTGGAATCACCTCAGGGCGCACATGATTGGACAGAGAAGGGCAGATCTGGAGTTTTACTGCCCCAGTCCAATTTCTTCCCAGCCAGGCTGCAGCAGGAGGGAGCAGTGGGTCATCCCTGGGCTCTGCAGTTCCCTGGAGTGGGGTCTCTCCTGTGCTCCAGTATCGACAGTTTGGATCACAGCCCTCAGTGGCAGAAAGAGAAAGAAGCTGCTCACTGTCCCAGTCCTATTCTCCCCCGAATAAAGCCTTGCAGGAAAGGGAAGGGATCATTTCATTTCTTAAAGGGCAGCTGAATCCCCTCTAAATGGCCACATTCTTGTCCCTTTTGCAGAGCATGACTGCTGCCAGACACGGTCACAAAGGCGTATTCACGGCTTTTTCCTTCCTACACATTCAGGAGTTGAAAGCCAGTTTGGTACAAACTCCCCAAAATGACTTATTCAGCAGCTGCTTGCCAGCTTCCTGTTTGCAGAGCAGGGGGGGCTGGAGCAGGGGCACAAGCCCCAACACCAGGCACGCTGCTGTGGGCACCCTGTGCCCCTGGTGCTCCCTGAGCCTGGCACAGCATCAGCCACTGCTCACCAGGCTTGGCTTGGGCAGAGACCCCAGCACCAGACTGGCCTTTTCACCTCTGCTCTTGGTTTCACCAGCAAATTTGCTTTTTCTTGAGGTCACTGGTCCCTGGGATATGTTCCAGCTCTAATGAGGATCTTTTCCCTAGTAAATAATTCCTCCTCTCACCAAGGGAATGGAGCAAATGCTCAGCCTCAAGCTACTGAGCACGGAGGGCAGCCAGCTCCTACCCTTGCCAACAGCCATGGAAGTGATTATCCTCCCTGGGATCAAGAGACTCAATGTCTTGTCTAAAAACCTACAGGAAGACATTGAGGGAACAGGGACAAAGCTATGCTTCAGCTCATAGGTTCATTTATAGCAGGGAAATCAGGAAAAATGGACAAACCTTGCTCACCACAATGCCACCTTCATACTGGCAGGCACAGATCCTTCCTCATAGCTGCTCAGCTCCATCATGCTCTGGAGAAGTGCAGGAAAGACCAGGATAAGGAACATCCAGATGCTTTTAATCTGGGAGCTGAGCTCTCAGGAGTGCTTTGGGGTGTCCCTGCTGGGCACACCATGGGTTTGCTAAGGAGAAGGAGGAACCCCTGGGTCTGTGCAAGCTCACAGAAAAAAGAATGTCTGCTGTGAATGGCTCAGTGGTGACTCCTGCTTGCAGCAGGAGGTGATCAGGATGTTTTCTCAAGGCTGGCTTTTGGTTCTGTGGTTTTTCACCATCTGTGACTGCCAGCAGTATGGTTTCCCTGCTCAGCCTCCTACATGGCCTTTTGCTGGAAAACACCCCTGTAGTGTCTGCAATCCCTGCAGCCACGCTCACTGGGAGCTCCCAGGGAGGAACCACAAACTTCTTCATGTCCATGACACCTCCAGGAACACAACTTGCCTCAGGCAAGGGACAGCCTTCCCAAGAGCAGGCCACAGCCCATGGGGAAGCATCGCTGTGCTGGTGGATATTTCTTCCACAGTGCCACCATCTCTCCAATTCAGGTGCTGTAACTGAGCAAGCTGGGACCTTGTGCCCTTTCCCAGCAGGATTTCACTCCAGGGGCCCTGTGCTCTTTCACAGGAGCACACACCACACTGGTAGCCAGGTAAGGGTTGGGCTCTGCTCCCAGGCAACCAGCGACAGGATGAGAGGACACAGCCTGAAGTGGCACCATGGTAGGTTTAGGTTGGACATTGGAAGGAATTTTTCACAGGAAATATGATTAGATTGCAATGGACTGCTCAGGTGGGTGGTGGAATCCCCATCCCTGGAGGTGTTTAAGGAAAGACTGGATGTGGCACTTGGTGTTCAGGGCTGGGTGACAAAGTGGTGCTTGGTCATAGGTTGGACTCAATGATCTCAGAGGTCTTTTCCAACCTAACTGATTCTGTGGTAGACTCAGGCTGTCTCAGCTGGAGCTATTTAATCAGCATTGTGCTGATTAGCTGACCACCAAAGCTGCTCACTGATGATCATTAGTGGCAGGGCAGTGGTAAATGAGCTCAGATGTGCTTTCCTGGCAGCAAGGGACCCTTTCTGCTCACTGAGCTCTTTCAGCAGTGGCTGTTTGTACATGCCAGCAGTGTTCACACCTGAGCCTGGCTGCAGACCATAACACTGCCCTGCTGCAGCAGTGACAGGGGCAGAGGAGCCTGGGGCCCCTCAGTCACAGGGCAGGCACCCAGGCACCCCACTGCATCCCACTGCATCCCACTCTGCCACGGTGAGCTCCTGAGAAAAGGGGCAGACATGCCCCTGGCAGGAGCAGCAGGTACTGCTGAGGGTGGATTAGGTCAGGAATGTGGAAGGATTTGACAGCTCAGACACCAGAGATGAGGACAGGGGTGCTGCAGGCAGAGAGCCAAGGCATGTTGGTACTCACACCTCCTGGATCAGGCCTCCTGCCCTGGCAGAGAGGAGCCACTCCTGCCTCATTTGTTTGGAAAGTGTGCATCCCTCCTTTCTGGAAATGGGCCTATCCCCACCATCATCCTTTCTGTGTGTTGCCATGGAGTGAACAAATGTTTTTGTGCCTTTCCTGAGTTAAGTTTGGCTCTAGCTGCAAGTGGAATTGATTAGCAAAGGTGACTTGATATATTGCTTGGTGGATCCAAGGGTAATGCTCCAAATCCCAGATGTGCACACATCCTTTGGGCTCATGGCATCAGTTCCTTTGGCATTCCAACAGGAGCATGGCTGGGACATGTGGGAGGGATCCCAGGCTACTGGGACAGAGCTCCTGCATGGGACACATCTCTAGCACAAGCTCTTCAGCCTTGGTGCTGAGCTGACACTCACCTGCAGCATCTTAAGCACTGATCTTGTATAAACCACTGGCTGATATACACACTGTGCTGTGCACAGGAGCTGTGCTTCTGATTCCAAATGGACATTTCCAAGGAAAAATCAGCAATCCCAAGAAACAACAAAAACCAAACACTTAAGTAACTCTTCCAGGAGAAGCATTTGAAAGACAGGAGAGTGCCAGCACAGCACTGTGGACATGTCAGGGACCAGGGAAGATGGAGAGACCACAGCATCCAGTGCTGCTGACTCAGAGTCAGCCCTCACTAAGTCTAATATAATTTTCTTGCACATCATCACCCCCAAGGAGCCTTGGTAGGTGAGTGGTGGTGCAAGTGAGGCCAGTTTTTCACGGTATGTGCCGTGTTCTTACAGCTACTGATTCAGCTAAAAGCATGTTCCGCCCTGGGGCTGGCCAATTACAAATTTAGCAGCTCTAGTTCTAGGTCCATAAATATCTTTGTGGTAACCTTTCTCATTGCATCTGGGAAGGGCCCAAACAGGAAATCTCAGGTAGAAATGGGAAATGAAACCTCATAACTTGAGTCATCAATCATACGGTGAAGTTAGGAGAGGAGTTAACGTGAGTACAAAGGAGCTTGTCCCTGGCAGGGCTTCTAGAAATAGAAGCAGCAATTTCTTCTGGTTTCCTGGAAATCTTGCATCTGAACTTGCTCTTAATTTTCCTGCTGGAAAAGGACTAAAATCTGACCTACTTTTGAGCAAGAGAGCCATTGGGATCAGAGTCCCAAAATAGGCCTGGTCATAGATGCTCCCTTGGTGTCCACTGAGGCTGGTTGTTCAGTGCAATGAGATAATGCTTCTCTGGAAGGATTTCACACAAAGAGATTCTGTAATCAAAGCTTCAAATAAAATTATCTGCCTTGTTGTTCAGGGCCAAAGAGTCCATCTTAATATTGAAAGGCAGTTGTGTTTTCTGTCTTGAGCTTGAGTTTTGTCATAAATGTTAAAAAAAAGCCTGACCCTGGTAACCAAACCGCTGAGGAGCCACTGCTCAGAGTGAGGTCAGACTCTGAAATCAGCCCTCACAAACAGTTGGTTTTGTGGCCTTTTGAAAATAACTCTTTTCAGATGTGCAATTGGGAATTTGCCAGGCTGCTCCAGATATTTCCCCAGAGGTCCAGATGGTACAAAAAGACATGGCAAATAAGATATGTCATTCTTAAACAAGATTAGTGACACTCTGCCTTGCTGTGCTCTCATTGTATCGCCGTGGCTTTGGGGTGCATGACCCAAAGCTCTGCAGCCCTTTGCAAAGAGGGGGTGTCGTGAGGGACTTGTGCAGGGTTCCAAGTAGCCCAGTCTCACAGGAGGAAATGAGAAGCATCTTTCACACCAGCACAGAAATATTTTTTGTAACTATAACACTCAAAACACTGCTAGAGTGAAAATCCAATCAGCCTCAGAGCACCCAGCGAGCCCCTGCCTCAGCCTCTCAGGGATATCCTGAGAGCTGCCCTGGGACAAAATGCTTGAAATCTGCTCTTCTCTTTGGGTGAGAAATTCCAGGGAAGGGCGTTTGGAAAAAGTTGCCATTCCACTTCACAATAAGGACCAGATTTTCAAGAATTCCTACTGAAAGAAAATTCCACCACATTTGGAAACTAATTTTGGACAACAGAAGTATTTCCATCCGTTTGGGGGAGGGAGGCAATGCATGTCCCACACAGAGAATAATCCCAGCACAGCTCTTAGCCCCAGGGTGTCATTGTGGATGACAGGGGGTCCTGGCCAGCTGAGGACACTTTCCAGTGCCCTGAGAAGCACAGGGAGGAGATGTCCAAACAACTTCCCGCTAACTTGATAGCATCTGCCTCGCATTTTTGTTTGTGTATCTGCTTTCAGTCTTGAACAAAAAAATGAAACAAGACTGAGCCCTGGAGAGCACTTGCTCAGGGTGTCTGGGCAAAGCCACAGTAAGCCTGACTTGGCAGGCTTTGGGAGGGAAAGCTAAGCCACTCTCCAGCCTCCCCATCTTCTCCAACAGAATGTTCCCCATGATCCCTAAGGATGTGGGATTGAGCAGGACTTCAGGAGCCACCTGTGGATTGGGGGCTGCCCAGCAGAGCCAGCAGCTCATCCAGACCTCTTAGACTTCATCATCTGCACCAGAGCTCCCCAGAGCACAGTCCATGATTGCTCTTTGGGAATCATGGGAGGATCTGGACCATTCTCCAGCTACCAGAGCGGCAGAGCTGAGGGCCTTACTCATCTCCCTCTGTGGGGTGGAACTGGGATGGAGCTGGGATGGAGCTGGGGTGGAGCTGGGATGGAGCTGGGATGGAGCTGGGATGGAGCTGGGGTGGAGCTGGGATGGAGCCGGGGTGGAGCTGGGGTGGAGCTGGGGTGGAGTTGGGATGGAGCCGGGATGGAGTTGGGATGGAGCTGGGATGGAGCTGGGATGGAACTGGGATGGAGCTGGGGTGGAGCCGGGATGGAGCTGGGGTGGAGCTGGGATGGAGCTGGGATGGAGCCGGGATGGAGCTGGGATGGACCTGGGATGGAGCTGGGATGGAGCCGGGATGGAGCTGGGATGGACCTGGGATGGAGCCGGGGTGGAGCCGGGGTGGAGCTGGGGTGGAGCCGGGATGGAGCTGGGGTGAAGCTGGGGTGGAGCTGGGGTGGAGCCGGGGTGGAGCCGGGGTGGAGCTGGGGTGGAGCTGGGATGGAGCTGGGATGGAGCAGTGGTGAAGCCGGGGTGGTGGCCAGCCCCAAGGCCACTGCTGGCCCTCAGCCCCCTGCCCCACTGCAGACACAGGAATGTTTCATGGGATAATGATAGCCCAGTGGAATCTGACTGCCCGCCAGAGCGCTGCGTGCTGCTGCTTGCAAAATACTATTTCTGGCATCATCACCATCCCAAAGCCCAAAGTGCAATGCTGCAGCCACAGTCAGCCTGATTCCCAGAAATTCCAGCAATGGATGAGGCAGGGGATTTTTCTCACACACCCACACAGGAAGTTAGGGAAGGAGAAGATAAATGTATATGCAGAAGCAGTTGATGATGGTCACCTAAGTCCTACCTAAGCATCCAGCCTGGAAATGCTGCTGTCTCCTGAGATATGAAATGCTCCCAGGGCTTTCTCAGGAATTTTCTCCTGGGGTCTCTGACTGCAGCCTCTCCTCATCCAGGCTGACACCCTGTCACTGACTGAAATGTGCCTGCCATGTTGTGAGGAGAACAACTCACTGTGCAATTGAAGAATCTGAGTTTCTCCAGGGATTATTCTAATTAGACACCAACTATTTTTACCCCATATCATATGTTGGAAATACAACTTTAAAAACACACTGGAGCAGCCAAGTTAAATACTGTAATAACCCTGAAAATAGGGTTAGTGACTTTAATGGCTAACAACAACATTTCCAGCAATAGCTCCAAAGCAGAGGGAATAACTGCCATGCTTCTTGGCACAAGCTGGACTCTGGGAGAGTCAGGGATCAACCTGCAACCCTTGACAGGAGCTCAGGGCTATCTAAGTCCATCAGCAGAAGCTCTGTCATAACCACTGCAAATGATGGGTGCCTGAAGTGGCTCAGATAAAGAGTGTCAAATCCTAGAAACAAATCACATTTACAACTGCTTCTGGATTCATGAATATCACTACAGCAGGTCTCATAAATTTTCCAGCAAACCAGTGATTATGGCTAATGGGAAGGAGGCCAGTGGCTTAGTGCCCAGAGTAGCTTGGGAATCCTGGGCTCCCTCAGAGCTCAGGCTGGGACCAGAGCAGGAAGGAGCAGCAGCGAGTCCTGCCTGAGCTCAATCCCTCAGTGCAGCGGTGCTGAGCTCAATCCCTCAGGCAGCCTGGCAAAGCCATGGGCCTGCAGCCATCCACCACCACCCCTGAGCTTCACCCTGGTTTGCTTTCCCTAGGCCACATAGAGAGCTCCTGTACCAGGACCCTGCTGCCTAAGCTACATCCTCATGCTCAGAAAGGGAGGTTTGGCAAAAGCTCTGGAGAAAAAAAATCCCTTCTTCTTCCCAAAATATCACACATGGTCTACAGTGGGCTAGGCTGGCAAATCTCCAATTATGTGGGCACAGGTTTGGAAGGACTGGGGTTAAACTTAGCTCCAAATATACACAGAGTTTACATCTTATTGTAAAGCTGCAGGATGCCAGCTCAGTTTAGGTCTCAAAGCCCTTTCACTGCCCCACACCCTGTCCCTTTTCAGGTGGGGGTCTGGTGGTCCCTGGGGGCACAGAGATGCCCTGTCTCTGCAGCCAGCTGAGTGATGGCACCACACCAGCTGAAGGCCTGTGTCCAGTTTGGGATGCTGGATGAATTTTTTGGACAGTTCAAGGGGTATGTGCCCATTCTGCTTCCCCAGGGACAGCCAGGACAGCTCCCTGGCACTGGGGATCAATTGCACACAGGTTTCCAGAGCTGCTTGGGCAGAGAGGCTCCTTGAGAAAGCCCCTGGAATGCTCAGCTGCAAAAGCCCACAGCAGACAGCTTCCAGGGAATGCATTTCACCAGTGTTTTAAACTTGTTTCACCTTGAGCACAGCTCTACACAGAAAACTGGGAATTGAAAAATATATTGTCCAGACAAGTGACCCTCATCTGCAAGGTAACATCCTCCTGTGCTGCCCATTTTCCAAACCTCTTAGAAAATACCTGCTGGCTAATGCAAGAGCAGCCCTGGAAAGCCCCAGAGGGTCTCAGACATCAGGGATTTTCCTGAACACATCACAGTGTGCATGGACCAAGCAATTTTGACAGCACTGGGATGGTTAAAGACAAAGCTTGGAGCTTTGGAGGGTTTTTTTGTTTTGCTCAGATTCCTGTGGTCTGCAATGCCACTTTAGCACCTGCCTTTAGCTTTGGGAAGACCATTCCCATGGACACCAAATGGGTAAAATGTTGCTCAGCAGTTTCTTTAATGCCCCAGGTTTTTGGTTACTCTAGCCCACTATGCCAGTAGCTCATTTGTTTCTCATTGTGGAATATTTCCATATCCCAGGCTTGTGGCTGCAGTCACTGGTCCCACCCCTGCTCTTTCCCCATAGCTCTGAAACTCCCTTGACCTTCCTCCCTGCAGTCCCTAAAATAGTTTAACTCCTTTCCATTTTTAGAGGTCAGGCTGGCTCAAAATCTGTTGTGGATCCCAGCAGCAGAGACTCAGGTGCCAGAGTAAGAGGATGAAGGCAGCCCCTGGGAGCACCTCACTGTACCATGGCCAGGAGAGCACTGGAGAGGGCTGGCATGGAAGCTCAGCTCCTCTTGTTCCCACCCACAGCAAATCTCCAGAATTTACATTATCCCAAAATAGTGGGATCAGCCCCAAGGATGTCCTTCTCCTGGGAAAGGGCAGACAAACAGCACACTGAGGACAGAGGAGTTACTCACTGAAGCATTTCCTTTCTCATGATCACTCCCTTTATCTCTGATTAGAGCAGGGGTTTCTTAAACTTCAATCAGTCAGCCTGGGAAAATAGGATGGCAGTTCCTCTAAATGTCCAGCAAATTGCTTGTGGAAAGCATTTGTGAGAGCTCAACTAATCCAGAGAAATTGCCCCAGACAGGCAGCACCGAGTCCAAAAATTGGTTATACAACATTTAACTTCTAAACCTCTTAGTCAAAAAAACTTAAACTCAATTCCAATAGGAGCTGGGTTGTAATGAATTTGGTGTGGATGCCAGTGTGAGGTGTGTAAATAGCATGTGTAAATAACACCTCAGCTATTTGGCTGTAGTCACTGCAGCAAATACATCAGGCTATTGTGCTTCCCTTCCAAACCTGTCATAATTTGCACCACCTCAGCTGCCAAAGCTTCTGCCTTTTTTATTCCTCCCCAGATGTTTCAATCTCCAGTTTGAAGCTGACATCTGGAGAAGGGATGTTGGAGAAATGCTACACATCAGCAGGCCAAATATGGGCTATGCTATGGAAATGAAAATGACAGAAGTGGCAGAACAAAATTAATGGGCATCCAGATGCAAGGCACTAAGTGATAAAGTGCCTGTCAGGAGCCTCCTAATGCAAAAACAGGCATGAAACCTTGTTGTACTGCAAGCCCTCCCAGGAGGGATGTGACATCTGGCCAGTCACAGTGTCTGGAAAAAGGCACACTCTGCAATCTGAGCCCCCAAGTCACTCACCATTCCCAGTGCCCCTCTCTGCTCCTCACTCCCACATGTTTGTTAAACCACCCTGCTCCTCTCCCATCCTTACCCCCTTTGCAGCCATTTCTGCCAAGGCAAAAGGACATTGGAAATCTCTCCTCCATGGTGTTTTAGGGCTTTAGCATCTCAAAAGATGAGACTGCAGGCAGGGGACATGGGGCATGGAGGTAGGAAGACACCCTTTAAAGAAGAGTTTCACAAAGAAGGGCTTAGAATAATCCCTCAGGCAATAGGCAACTACTCTTTGAGTTCCACTGGGGGCAGAAAGAGCAGATTTCTGTGCACTCTTTGTAAGAAACCTGCATTCATCAGGCTTGTGGAAGATGAACATTTCTGCTGGAGCAGCAGTTGCCTTTTTGGTGAAATCAAGGAAATCACTGCTGGTGGGATTCTTGCAGCAAAGGGCCTCCAAACTGCAAATTTGTGTGCTTTGAGTTGGGTAAAGTGGTGATTGTGGCTGACAACAGCAATGGACTGCTTGATGCTTAAGTCATACAAAAAATTTATTGAAGGATTTTGGTGGCACAGGAGCTCTGGAGGTCTCCTCTCCAACCTCCTGCTCCAAGCAGGTCTGGCTGCAAAGCCACAGCAAGTTGGTCAGTGCCTTGCCCAGTTGAGTTAAAAAATCTCCAGGGATGGAGGTCCCACCACCATTCCAGGCCTGTCTGGTGCATGGCAAGCAGAATTTCCTTGGTTACTACTAGTGGCTTCCTGCATTTATGAGGTCCTTGTAAGGTCCAGAAGCAGCTCAAGGTATGATTTGATCCCCCTCCCTTACCTCCTCCAGGGTGACCAAAACCACTCTCCCAGTGGCCACTGAATTTTGTCCTTCTCTCTCCAGTACTGGTTGCTTTACTGTTCAGAAAGGGGGAGAGAAAAGTGAAACAAATGTGTTGACTGCAATAAGGCAGTTTTAAATTTTTCTTTCCCTCTGTAGACACACTGAAGAATTCTCCAGCAGTTCAGACCAAAAAAGAAAACCCCAAACCCCAACTCTGGTCATTTTATATACACAAGGAAGAATGCAGGAATTCTGACTTACTCCAAAGTATTTTTGGTTACTGTGTGTCACTACAAATTTGTTAAGAGTAGAACTAACCCACAATCCCACTAAAGACACAATTTCAAGTTTTGATTTAAATAGCTACTGCAGCCCACAAAAGCAGCAAGTCACAGCTCCTGCTGCACTTTCTGAAACACACCAGCAGAGAGAAAACAGGTAAGTAGGAAAAAGCCATGAGCTAGACAAGTGTGATAAATTTTCAGGAAGCAGGAAGAAATAAATTGGGAGTTTAGCTCTTTTGAAAGTAATTCCTATTTTTTCAGTGAATATTTATATTGGCTCCATGTTCCTATCTTTCCAGTCAAAATTCTGTTTCTCACCACGTGATGATGAATTTTAACATGAGGCCAAAAGGGATTCATATTCCAGCTAAAGCAACATGGATGTGCACGTTGTACACATATGATCTGCCTTCAGTGAGGCTGCCCAGAGAAAGTTTCAGATCATTGCAAGCAGATGTGGTGTCCTCTCAATCAGACCAAAAAGGGAAACCAAGCTCTGATGGGCAGCAACCCACAGCAGGGAAAAGGGATTCCTGTTTGGAAAGAGAGCACAGTTTACATCCCCTATGGAAATTCCCATATTCTGCTATGGGAATGAAACCTGCTTCTGAAGCCAGTTCTTACATGTCCTCTTTGGCCACCCATGACACTGGAGCAGATGGGGAAGCAGCAGATTCAGCAGCACTGGTTAAATTGGCTGCTCCAGTTGTGTCAAGGCCTTTGGTTAGGGTAGATATGCCCCAGGGAATTGCTGATTTCAGTAGAATCACCCAAACTGAACAGTAATGCCAGGAGAGGCTGCCTTAGCTTTGCTTGGCAGAGAAGGTGTCTTGAGTTTAATCTTGGTAACTTAGACAAGGTCATCTGAAAGTTGGTTGCAGAGAGGCTTGGATGGCCCAAAAGAGCTGGAGTCCAGTCACCATCTTTGCCCAGTTTCAGGAGAAATCTCAGCAGAGATGATTCCTTGGGCACTTGATTGACCTCTGAAGCTGGATAAAATCCACTTACACAGAGATCAGGCTTATCCTGCCAAGAAGCATTCCTGGTTACTTTGGAGGAATTAGTACCTCAAAGAGGGTAAGATCCCTTAGCAAAGGGACTCATTTTTCATTATCAATTACATTTACACTGGGGCTTTCCCAACATGGTTTCTTTTTTCTTTTTTTTTTTTTTTTTTTTGGTGAGAAAATGATATTTTCTTTCTTCTTTTTTTAATTTATTTTTTACATTTCTAAAGTAAAAGACAGCTTTGCTGTCTTGCAAAGCCACAACACAGACCCATCCTGACTGAAGCAGCGGGTGAGGATGGAGATGTTAAAAATGAGTGAGCACTGCAAAAAGCATTAGTGATTTACATGCAAAAGCAAACTTTACCTATATTGTATTTATGTCCCTAGACCCTTTTTTTTTTCCCTGGGAATATGTGAGTTCCCATCTCTTCAAAAGGAGGAGTTTGTTTTCTGTGGCAGTTCTTGGAACTGGAACATTAAGTCTGATGCCAACTGAAAAATTGATATGCAGAGGGTGCACCCTGCTGCTTTCCAGTTGCTTGAATTCTTACCCTGGAGCCCTGGCTGCCTGTGCTTTTCTGGGAAACAAATAATCACATCAAACCTAAGGGATTTGTTTGAAGACAGATTTGAGCATTCAAGAACCCTTTTGTTTAAATGAGGCCTCAGACAGAAACTGGAGATCCTTCATGTTTAAGTTGCTCTTTGAGCAATGGAACAAAGTACAGTTTCCTAGGCTCCTCTGTCCCATTTCCTTTCCCTTCCTTTCCACAATAACCTCTGTCTCCTCTTGCTTTCCTGAGGACCTGGTGATGCTGACAGCTGCCCTGTCCCCAGCCCTCCCACACCATCCACCTCCTGTGTCCCACAGGCTGCATGCCAATGCATGCACTGGCTGGCCAGTTCTGATCACCCAGAACACTTCAAACACTGTAGGGAACTGCTGAGCACATTCTTGTTTCTTTTTGGAAGGAGGGCGTGATTCCAGATCTTTTCCCCCTATCCCTCAGGTTTTATTACAGAAACTACAGGAACTCAACCTGCAGATTTAAAAGAGAAGGAGATAGACAAGGTGAGTGTGTAAATTTTCTTACCCTAAGAAATAAGGTTAACAGGGAAATGTAGCAGCAATTTAAGTGACAACAACTAAACTTGAAATACACACCCCAAGAGAAGGGCTCTCTGTCTTTTCCTCTGCCTTGTGAGTTTAGGTGAGCTTCTCTCTTGCAGCATTTTAATTTTTCATTTAACCTAAGAGGACAAGCAGGATGGAGTTACAAATTACTCCAGCTATAATTAACTTGCAGCGTATGCAGAGCTAATCTTTGCGTTGGCAGCACGGATACAGGCAGGAAAGCCTTTCTCAGACCAGGTCCTCTGTGCCAACAGTTCTGGTCAATGATTATCCCTTGCAAAAAGCCTGTGACATACTCCCCCAGTCACCTGTTTACATCCCAAAGCTTCTCAAGTTCTGCTATTTCAAGCTTAACTCTTGTGACCCTACTCAATGCTATTCAATCCAAGTCTCTTTACCATATCCTGCAAGGCAAACAGCTTCAGGTCAGTTTTAGTAAGCAGTGCTATGTCATGCCTCTGCTCAATGACTCTAAGTATGCCCACGCCCATATGTTTCCTAAATTTGGATGTCTGTGATAGCAAACACCAGGGCCTGGGTGGGCAGTCCTGTTTCACCAAAGAAGAATTTGGGGCATTTTTGCTCTTTGAGCATTCTCTTTCACCTTCTGAGCATTTCCTGGATGAATTCAGATTTACTAGAAGATATCAGCTAAGCAGATGAGCAAACCAATTGTGACTCCTGCAAAATGTTTCTAAGAGGTGGATGAGTCAGATAACAGATCCACAGAGCAGAAGATATCCACCCCCTACAGCAGCAAACTGTCAAAGCTTACAGATAGTATGAAAACAGATCATGTATGGAGTAATATTTCTCCTAAATACTCCACCAGACCCAGTGGTTTGTGGCTCAGGGACTTCCTGAAGCAGAGATGCTGTCTGTCTGTCTGTAACAGCCTAGACAGACTTTTCTTCCTGGTATTTCTTCAATAGGTTCTTGAACCCAAACATTTCAGTACTCAGTGTCTTGTGGAAATAAGCTCCTCAGTCTATGTGTAAATTGCCCCTTTCTTTTTGATCCTGGCACTTTCTAGTCCACTTTCTTTCCTCTTCAGTCTTTGCCCACTCTCCATGCCAAGTTTTGTAATGAAACTCTGAGACAGAGGGTGAGCAAGCCCCACTCACTCCTTAACTTCTGCTCTCCTTTGGAAAATGCTCTGATGTTTTATCCCAGGGGAACCAGTAACTATGACCAATTTTTATCCCAGTACACTCACACACATAAGCATCATCTTTGAAAGTTCCCTCCCAGCAGCACTTCTGTATTGCAAAAGGTACAGGATTACTCCTGCAAAAACAAATTATCATCATCAGCTCAACTGCATCCTAATTTGCACAGTTTTTGATCTGTTATGAGTCACTGGAGGAGCTTATCTGAACTGCTGCTGTCTGCTGGCATGCTGACATTGCACAGGATGCAGAAAAATGGTGATTCCTCAGTGTATTACCCTGACCTCAGCTTGGCACCCCATTTATGCCTGTTTCTGCTCTTACTGCTCCAGGCCATCCATGTCAAAGGTGAGGTGTTGCTCAGTCCAGAGGGCACAGACACAGAGAAGGTTGTGACCCTCCTCCAGCTCAGGAGGGCCCTGGTTTAAGCACAGCTCTGCACGTCACTGTACTGGTACAGTGGAGAGGAAACTCTTCTGAAGGAGAGGCAAGAATAAGTGGTTAGGGGCAAGGAGCCAGAGGAATTTCTTTAATTGGCTTTTTCCCTGCATCCAGCACATTCTGAGCACTGTCAGCAGAGGGGCAGAGCTGGAGATGGCTAACAGCTCTCAGGCCTGCAATGCTCTGACTGGACAGACATTTACATATTTCTCCACAAATCCCTCCAACACTCCCATGTCTACCCTTTCTCTGTTCTGACTATTTATAAGCATGATTGCATCTTGATCTAGAAAATACTGAATGAATTGTCTTTAACCCCTTCAGAACAGGAAACTAGCATGTTTTAAAAAGTTTGGCTGATTGTTGGTACAGCTCCATCTCACCCTTCCTCACTTCCTGCTGGTTTAACTGAGCCTTTGGTCTCACTCTCTGGCTTCCCATTGCTCCTGTGCAGTTAGGAGAGGCTCCCATGCATAGCTGTCAGTCCCACAGATGTAGGGAGCAGAGCCCAGCAGCCCAGCAGTTTGCCCTGCTCACTTGGGTTTTTAGCTTTTGTTCTTTTTTGATGGTTTGGGTTGGAAGGAACCTTACAGCCCATCCAGTTCCACCTCTGCCATGGGCAGGAACAACTTACACTACCCCAGGCTGCTCCAAGTCCTGTCCAGCCTGGCCTTGGACATTTCCAGGGACAGGACAGCCACAGCTTCTCTGGGCAACCTGTGCCAGGGCCTACCACCCTCACAGGGAAGAATTTCTTCCTAGTATCTCACCTATTTGTTTCTCTGCATTGAGCAATCCTGTGAAGCCAACCATTTCTGTCTTGTCAGAGGACAAAAAAGTCTTTTACACAAAGCAAACAAACAAATAAGACTGAGTAGAATCCATTAATAGGTTACTGAATAGGACTTGCTTGCCCTCTCTGGTCCAGAACTGAGGCTCACAGAACTGTGTTGCTTAACTGAGTTTTCCCATTGCTTGCAGTGCACATGGAAGAATTCCCTGCATCCTGAGTGCAAAGCAGGTGGACCAGAACCTACCATGGATATCCCCAAATTTAGGATAATACACACACATCTGCTTACATAACGAATTGAATGGGCTTGGTTTACAGACCTGGACATTTGATCTGTGGCTCAGCTTGGGTGTGGGAGACACCAAAGTAGCTACAAGCACCTCTCCCTCCTAGCACTGGGTTTTGGAGTGCTGCATGTACCTCAGACGCTGGTTGGAAATAGCTCTGGATAAGACACACTGGCAGTTGCGGATAAGTAGGAAGCAGCAGCCAAGACTGGATGTCAGGAGAGGCCAGGAGGGGATGTCATAAAAACCCTGTGCTGCTTGGAGTGCTTTCATCCACGGGAATTCTTCAAGAGTTGGCTCATGAAGAGTTGCAGCTGTCCCGTGCTGCTGGCAAGAGCAGCGTGGCCACGTGAAGTGTCCGGGCGATGGCGGCTGGGGAATTCCGCGTCTCTTCCTAACGGGACAGAGGAGGCTTTCAGCAGACACTGCTGAGCTTCATTTGGCACCTTACAAAGAGAAAACTTGAAAATCTGCCCCTACTGCTTTGTCCTGCTTCCATGCTGCTCTGCTGTGCTGGCTGTAAAAGGATGATCAGTCAGGGCTCTGCACAGCCTGGGAGCTGTAGGGAACCACTCTGCAAACAGTTCTTGCTCCAAGAAAAGCCTGGCGCGCTCTGTGCAGCCATTGTGCCACAGAGCCCAGGGTCTCGACCAGCCAGATTTTCTAACCGCAGATTCCAAGTCATTCCTCTCACATTAAAAAGTTTTTGCCCCACAGGGAGGGGAACTTAAATCTTCTCAAACAGATCTGCTTTTACAGGAGGCTATTTTAGGCATTGATTCTGTAACAGTGAAGTTATTGGACAAATGAAGAACATGGCATATGCTGTCGCTTGGAGCAATTTGCATTCCTCAGGTGCTAAAAGCTTTAAATACTTCCTTTGGGCATGAAATAGATCTGCTGCCAAAGAAGCCAGCATCCTGAGAGTGCCTGTCCCACAGACTCCCACAGGGGAAATGTCTGCAGAGCTGAACTAGTCTGACCCCAGGAAATCCTCCCCACAGCTCTTGTTATTGCTCAGTTTCTCCTTTAAGTTTCAAAATTCGCTGAAAGATCAGTCTGATGTTTGGTTATCTTCCTTTTCACGCACTTTCCAGGTCTTCCTCTTTTATATTAATACCACATTACAGCTGGGATGTGAACCATGCAAGTCAGGAAGTCCGAGATGCTCTTTCAAAGCCACTCAGTCAACATTGTTAATCATTTTTAAATGATTGTTTTCTTTGCTAATACACAAACGGCTCGCTTCAGACTGGAGCTAAACACATCTGTGCAGCCAGCAGGTAACCTCCCTCCAGGAGTTTCTCACTCTTGTAAGCTTATTTTTATCTATTTTAACTACAACATCATAGAGATCTCTAGTATCAATACCTTTGAGATTTATTCATGTTTCCTTCCCTTTTTTGGTTTTTTTTTACACCATTACAGTAGCAGTGCTATCATGCTTTACAATGATTTAAGGGCTTTTTAGTGCATTCCTGAAGTTGCTTTGGGTTCCAAAGTGTATCAGCTGCTTTTTCATGGTCAAAAAGAATGAATATTGTGTAACAGACTCTGTGTTTGCTCCACTCATGGTTTGTTTGGGTATTTTTTTACACCTTCTTATTAAACTGGAATAGTAACATTTGGAAATTCTGGGCTCTGTTCATGGTTTCCAGGAATGTCAGAGTTTTTCCTCTGGCCTGCTCACATTTGAGCATGACTCCATGCTTAAATTAACTGGTTCCTATTTCTGCCTTCTTAAGAACCTTTAGCTACTCATACTCCTGGCTGCACATCCAAAGCTGCAATATCCCCTAAAATTATAGTCAGCAATTTATCCTTCTTTCCAAATTCACAAAAGGGGTAGACAGTAAATACCTATTCTCTGCATCACTGGATCCTAGCTGGTGCTATCCTGGTATGAGTATTTTATTACAAAAATGGGAATAAATCCACTTGAATTCATCACTTTTTCTCATACCCTTTCTGCAAACACTTGTTTATGAATCAATGGCCCAAGCTTCATGTCCTCAGAATGTTGTGAGGAAAAATCGTATTTTGCCCCTATTTTTACCATATGCTCCATCTGGATAAAAGCTGAAGCCAAGAATTTTTTCTGCAGGCCAGATACTTGTTATTTGGGGAACTGAGGGAGTAATTAATGTAGCTTTCTGTAAAGCCAGCTTGTGACCATGCATGTTCATCAGAATGCATGCTCATGCCTTTTTGGAGTAGAACCACTAAATCATTTGGGTTGGAAGGAACCTAAAGATCATTCAGTTCCACCCCCTGAATGGGCAGGGACACCTCCCGTTATTCCAGGTCCTGTCCAACCTGGCCTTGGACACTTCCAGGGATGGAGCAGCCACAGCTACTCTGGGCACCCTGTGCCAGGGCCTCTTCACCCTCACAGGGAAGAATTCCTTCCCAATATCCCCTCAGTCAGATTGAAGCCGCTCCCCCTTCTCCTATCACTCCAGGCCCTTATCCAAAGTCTCTCTCCAGCTCTCTTGAAGGCCCTTTAGCCACTGGAAGGGGCTCTGAGGTCTCCACATGCCTTCTCTAACCCAGGCCGAACACTCTCAACTCTCAGCCTTCGTATTGATGAACTAACGATTAACACGAAAAACCGAGGAGTGGATGCTGAAACCAGCGAGAGTTCAAACGCTGTTTTACAGAGGGTCTGTGCCCCACAAAGCAACACCCACGACGAGACACCCCCGAGGCAGAAGAGCCCCTACACCGGAGCCGGCTCTTCCCCCTCACGGCCGCGCCTCTGCGCCTGCCCCGCCCCGGCCCGCCCCTCACGGCAGCTGCGGGGCTTCCGCAGGGCCGCGGCAGGGGCTGCGCGCGCCCCGCCCGCGGCGGGAACGGGCCCGGCAGGTGCGTGAGGGGGAGCCCGGGAACGGCCTGGAACGACCGGGAACGGCCGGGGAATGGCCACGAATCGCCGGGAACGGCCGGGGCGGGCGGAGGAGGGAGCTCGGGTTCCCGGGGCTCGACCGCGGCCACGGCGCCGGCAGCGCCCGAACAGGCCCGGCCGGCCTTGCCCGGCACTGCTGGGCGCGCCTCCCGCTGCAGCCCCGGATTCCGCTCCAAATCACGAATGTACTCAACCAATATGTAATTCTGATGAGAAGGCTTTTTTTATTATTATTTTTTTGGTTTTTCGTCATTGCTCCTTGTTGCCTCCTTTATTGTTTACAGAAGGATGAGTTAGGTTTCATCCCAAAAAAGCTCAAGATGCTCGGTAGGGAGTATGAGCAAGGACTTGAATTGCAGGGAAATAAGATCCCCAGCACTTAGTAAGGTGAATAAAAGCATCCTTTTTGGCTTATTTTTGCAGTATTAGGGTTGCACGTGCTGTCAGAATCTGTCTGTGGAGAAATTGACTATATTTATGGTTATATTAGCTCATGCCTGCACTCATTTTTCAGTGTGGTTTTCTTTTTTTTTCTTGCTTCTGACACTGTTTTCCAGAAAACTATACATTATTATCTTATTTCTGGTTACTAATAGAGTAGACTAGACAGGAAAGGCAGAGAGACATCATTCATGCTGAGAACTCATTGAAGGATCTGCCTTAAAATGTCTGTTTAAGAGGTTATGGAACAAAAAAGACAGGAATAACTGGCAGGAATAAGTTGCTAAACTGGCAGAAACAGGCAGGAATAAACTACCAAACCAGATGCAGCCCCCAAGGACAGTGTTGCTAGTGATGGTTTCAGCAGCAAACGTGTCACTAATTTTTAAAGAGGGTTCCAGGGGAAATCCAAGCACTGCAGACCTGGAAGTTTGACCACCACCAAGTGAATTAATAGCAAATGTAGCAAAGTAGGATTATTGGAGAGCTGCATAAGTATCAGGGGGGGAAAATCAATGTGGCTTCAAAGTCATGCCTTAAAAGAATGCTGGAATTTTCTTAGACCCAGGTCTAAGTAAGCATGTTGAGTTCTGGCTCACAGTCTGTAGTCAGATTTCAGGAAGGTTTTAAACAGGAGCCCTTTACCTGGACATAATAAGGGAGTTCCCCTGTCACAAATACACAGCTGTTGCAAAGATAGCAAAGAGGATGTGACTAAATGGGCAGCTCTCCTGGTGGCTGGAGGTCACCGTTGGGGTGCTGTGGGGATGGTTTGTAGATGACATGGAAAATCAGTGTTTCCAGCTGGCTTTGCCTTATTGAAGGTGGTAAAGAGGGCTGAGGGTGGTCAAGTGCAGGTGTAAACTGATTTATATGGGTGGGGAGCAGTGCAAATTCCCCACACAAAATGAGGGAGTTTTTGGAGCAGTATTAACTGATTCTGTGAACTTTTCTTTCTTGGTCAAATCTCCCTTTGGCTGGTGTTACAGGGGTTCAGGGAAGACTTTGCCTGGATCAGAAGGGTCCAGTCCAGAGTCATGGAGGATGTGTGGAGGAGTCCTGGGTATTTATTCTGTTCTTCCCCAGACTCCTGCTCTTGACCTGGGCTGGAGAGCAGGATGCAGGGAGAGGTATCCTTTGGTCTGACCTAGCATCTGTTCCCACTGCAGATCTGTACAACTGGGAATTGCTGTGAGGAATTCTCCAGAACTGGCAGTGTTTTATGTACTCTTCATTATTCTGGCAGAAAAATTGATGTACCTGAGGAGGGTTGTGCAGATATCTGGACCTGGGAGCCAAAACTACAAATGCCAATTTCCAGTGGGATTTGTATTTTTCCCTCCTTCTTTTCATGAAAACTCATTAAATACCTAAGGAAATGCCTGCAAATACAGTCTTGTTAGAAGGATTGAAGAATCCTCTGTAGACTCTCTTGTGCCTTGAGTACAGGGGGTATCTGCTGCTGAGCTGGGTTCTGCACAGATTTGCAGTGTCTCTCCAATTCTGCCTTGCAGGCTTCTGAACCACTTGCCTGAGATGAGCCCAGCAGCCCTGAACACTCCAGGCACTTGTGCTGATTCTGCTCTTGATCCTCTTTTTCTGACTTCCATACCCCTTTTTTTTTTTTTTTTTTTTTTTGTTATGTTTTTACCAGATGTGTTTAACAGCTTGTAGTTCATTTGGTTACAACAGGATTAGTAAAAAGTGATTAAACCCATGGCTCATTATTTGAGGCCCAGGAGTAGGATTTGTTTATTATAAAAGCAGGAAAATCTAGATAGAAATGAAGAGCTGCAGAATTTGTGTGTGGGTTTACAGAAGAGGTTGAGCCTCCTCCTTTCCAAATGCACAGGGCTTGGATCCATGGTATGTGTTGCATTCTACAGTGTGATTTTTCTTGGGCAAGAAGAGATTTGTATTTGCAAGCAACATCCTTTCCAGACAGTGTAGATAGGCTTTGAGACAAAGAGCTTGGTGTTTCAGATCTTGCTATGAGCAAGCAGGGCCACAGAGCACATTAGGAATGTGGGGTTTTTTTCTGGGTTTTTTCTGGGTTTCTCAGCTGCTGTTGCAGCCCCTCACTGTGCACTGTGTTTCTGTCCTGACCCATTTCTCCTGGCTACAAGGCAATTTCCTGCTGCTGTTTCCATTGGAGATGCTGAGATGTGTCAAGGATCAGCCCAGAGCAGTGAAGTTGCAGTGCCCTGAGGCTGCTGCTGCTGTAACGTGTCAGTGAGAGCAGCTTTGGGAATGATTTAATTGGAAGTGCAGCAGGTGCCAGGCAGCTCAGATCCTGTTTCTGATGTCACATTCCATAAGAGCACAAATTACCAGAGGAGTTAATGCTCCACTCGAGTCAGCCATGTTTGCAGCAGGTCTTTCTGTGTGGCTGATGAGCTGGAAGCTGCAGTTAATACTGTCAGGGAAGTCTGGAGCTATTGTCCTCAGTGGGAAGTGTGCCTTGAGTGTTCCAGAGGGTCAGGCTGAAATGGGGAGGTGTTGCTCCTCTGCCCCTTCCTTCCTGCAGCTCTTTCTCCTGACAGGACTCACTTGCCCAGGCCACCAGGCAGTTCTGTCTGAGGCAGGCTGGTGAGTTCTGACAAAAAAATGCTAAAAGCCACAGTTCAGAGCAGAGTACCTGGCATGCAGCTGTGGCAAGTCTCTGACACCACTGAATTATTGTAATAAAGAATTAGATGTTCAGAAAAAAATGAAACCATCCTACCTCTCTGCCAGTCATGCCAATGTGATTTGATTTTTTTTCCTACCTATTTTTATATGTTTGTGTCTGGATTCTTCTGAAGTGAAACATAACACTGTTGGGGAATTGGCACTGGTGATTCAGATTGTAGCAATGCTGAATTTCACTGTAGTGAAAATAAACTGTTGCTGGTGGAACTTCATTGTGAGAATCATCAGACCAAGATAAAGATTGTTTTTAATATTGAAAGTTTTTGTAGTAATTTTTAAATGCTGATGATCTGGTGGAAAATGAGTGGCAACAGTTAATTACTTATGTATATACTTGCTTGCAGGTTCAGCTATAGGATTCTATCTCCATTTCTAAGGCTGCATGATACTGGACCCTTACATCTACATGGGGTCCAATTTAGAATTGGTGTCTTTGCATTCTCTTGTAAAAGTCCTTTTTTTGAGGCTGACACTTGCCAAATTTAGTGCCAATGGGGGCATTTTAAAAGTTTGGTTTCAGCTTTCTGTGTATTCAGTGTAGGAAAAGTTTATTCCCCACTGACTAACAAAGGCTTAAGAGCATCTCCAGCACTGCCCATCTGGGAGATGGGCTTTTTCTGGACCAAGAGAAAACTGCAAATTACTCTGGAGTTTGATCTAATGGTGCACTCTTGGTATCAGATCTCCAGAATCTCTTGGGCTGTTTCAAAGCACTTTATCCAGTGAATAAATGCTTGTACCTGTTCAGCAGGTGTAAGGACTGCAGCACTGAAAGGGAAACACCAGCTTTGTGGAGCTCACATGGAAAGTGGTGCCAGAGCAGGAGAACAATTGCACAGTTGTGCTGTAGCTGCCTCAGGTCCATGCTGTTGGCTGGAGCAGTAGGTTGAATCTTCCTGGTAAGTTGAATCATTCTGGGGAGATTCTTACACAAGCACTTGTACAGCATGATAAATAAGTTTGTGACTGTGAGTAGGGCATCTCTAAATTTCCTGTGGAGGTTTAGATTCTGATCCAGTTACATTACCTTTGAAAATGATTGATATACAGCTTCTGTGGGCTTTCTGAGGCAGCACAATTTTTGAAGTGCTTGTTTTCTCTTTTTTCTGTCTGCTTAAAAGATTTTGTGAGCTTTAGGTAAAAAGTACAAAGTACTGGTTCATCTTTGCTTTTACTTTCTGAATTTTCTAACTTAACAGCAAACTTATTTCCAATGCTTAGTGGAGCAGAGTTGCTTTTATCTGCAGTCCTTAAAAGATAAATACTCAAACTGCTGGTTTCTGTTTGCTCATCAGGAGAGCCCAGTATTTGCCCAGCCTGGTGCAAACACAGCTAAATCTGTCACCTGCTGCTGCAGTTTGCACAGGTTGTCCATGTAGTCATGTCTTTCAGATTCATTGTTGTGCAGGGATGTGTAAAAACAGAAGTTTGTGGAAATGAGTGGCTTTTAAATAAGCTTTATAATCCTAATGATGCTTATATCCATTTTCTAGAACTATGCCAAGAAAAAGAAAGCTGTTGTCTCAATTAAGTGCTCTTCAGAACACCAGCAGCTTCCCTCAGATCAGTGCTGTGGAGCAGCTGAACGCTACACCTGGAGCAGATCCTTCTCCAAAAAGCAGCAAATATTTTGTGATAGAGAAAAAAAATTCTCCTCAGCTGCAAGAAGATTTTTTCAACCAGCCCTGTGTTAGTCTGGCCAAGTCCTTTCTGGGACAGGTAAGGCATGAGCACTGGGATTCTTGCACTGGATTATGTGCTAGCTGATAACTTAGTGTGAAAGGATGAAATTCTTTTTTGCCATTTGACTCCTAGGCTTGGCTATTTTAGGAATACAGCTCTCATTCCTTCTCTTGCTAAGTGCAGTGGAATTTAAAGACCAGTAGCTGAATCTATTCTTGATGAAGTCAGAGGAGTAATTTTTCAGATTTAGTCTGTCACATTTTTAATTGGGGTTTTTTTGGTGGAGTTTTCCTTCCTTTTTTCTGTTTGCTAAAATGTGCTTAGCTACTTGTGGTTTGAAGGCTGTTTCAGGCCCATTATCTTCCTTTCAGCAATTGCTTTACTTGTTTTTGTTTCTTGCTTAGCCCAGTGGAAAGCAATGCTCACAGTCAGCAGCATCTTCTTTGCCTCCATTTTACTGGCTTGTTATGCTAAGGATTGCACAGTCCCACAGTTAGGCTCTTTTCATGCCAAATATTGCAATTCCTGTCTTTTGTTTCTGAGTTTCCAAGTCATCACCTGTTCATGCAAGGACTTCTCCCTTAGCCCATTGCATAAACTTTGAGGAGTCTTTGGCCCTTGCTGAAAGCCTTTGGAAATCAGAGTGGTGGAGATTGACTCTCCTGCTTAGTGAGTCCTTCAGAAACTCTCTGGCTGGTTCCAGGGGAGGGAGTTCCCTTAGTGTTTTCCCTATAAAAAGTTCCAGTCCTGGACCTGCTAAACTCAACTGCAGAATGTGTGTTCAGTTTCACTGCTATGCTCTTATCTTCTCTTTATACCTTTATTGTCTGCAGGGTGAGCAGACTCTCTGGGTTCTCATGGCTTTAGATAACTTCAGGAATTTGTTCCACAAACTGTTGGTTTTGGCCTGTTTTGCTGCATCCAGCCTTTTTTTTATTTTCTAAGGATATCTTGCTTGTAAGTGCTCTTTGCTCTGCCTTTTAGCCCTGCTGGGTTTCTTTCTGGCGTGCCTTCACCTCTCTGTGATACTCCACATGTGTTGCTATCTTTGCAGACATCTTGCTAGAGGCTTGCCTTTCAGGCCTTAACCTTTGGCTGCCTCTAAAGTTCTTCCCAACAAGCTCCCTCACTTTACATAGTTTCCTCTTTGTGCTGGTGGGCAGGACTCTGGTAGATTATTTTTGGACTTTAATGCTTGTGAAAAGACCCTGAACTTTATCCTTCACGGTCATGATACTGGGTTGTTTTTCAGGAATAAGTCTTTGGAAAAGACTTTGTGTTTTGCTCCAGATCTGAGAACTGAGTCTTTTCTCATGAGCTTCCTGATTCCTTGCTCTGCATAAAGTTTGATGGTGTCTAAGCAAACATTGCACATGTCCTGCTCTATCTGAGGATGCCTGAAGTCTCCCATTACTGATACATTTTTGTTGTCTTAATGGCTCCATCACCCTCATGCATTCAGTCACTTTGGGCAGATGATTTTTGAGCCCTAATTCTGTAGTTTTCCTATTTAGGCCTAGTATTCCAAACTACATGATTTCTATCCTAATTTTACATTTTCTTTAAAGTATAACCTCCAGTTTCCCAGCCTATGACCCAGCCTATTCTCTTATAAATGACCTCCAGTTTCCCAGCCTATGACCTCCAGTTTCCCAGCCTATGACCCAGCCTATTCTCTTATAAAGGTAATTTAGTGTTTCCTTCATTACCTTCATTCTACCAAATTTTGGAGGCATCTGGTATATTAATCTTGCTTATCTTCATGATACCTGAGTTCTTGGAACCAAAAAAGGTACATGCAATGAATGGCCTTTCAGAGGGAACTGCCATAACATCAACATAACATCCTCAGTGAGAAAAATAATCTTTATGAAATGGCTCATTGTGAGAATGTGTTCAGAATTATCACCATTTTTAAACTTTTTTATTCAACAGAACATTTGGTGTGTCTGAAGACAGGGAAATGCCTGGATGCTTTTATACCCATAACCTAACCATTGCATTTCATCATACTGAGGGAGAAATGCAGCCACATGGGTCTGGTTTTGGGGTGTTCCCAGGCACTTGCTGAACACCTATGCTTTTTTTTTTCCATAAAAAATAATAAACATATTATTTTCAACAATTTGACAAGTGCTGTAGGGAAACTGTGGTATACTGGAGCTGCAGCTTTGGAAACCAACTCCTGGAGCTTCCATTATGGATCAGATCAATATCTGCATTAGCAATCCAGCACAAACATCTGTTAGGAATTAAGCTTTGTTTTCTGAAGGTCATTTTTGAACAGCTGCATAATTAAAGTGTTATAATTAAACTGATTGCTGGTGCCCAAACAAGACTGTGCTGCAGTATTTCATACACGTTAAGTAAAGCACAAAGTTTAGAAATCAGGTCAAACCACAAATTCCTTTGTACAAAGTTTAGTGGTTGTTTTATTTTCAAAGAGAATCTTTTGACTGTCATGTTTTGTTTCCCCTGCATCTGCTTTGTTTTATTTAAGGAGGTACCAGCAGCAAGAACACACTGTAATAACAAAGATCTGTTGTTGTCTGCCTGAAGCCAATTCCCATCTCTCCTTCACTGCCTTTCTCTGTGGTGCAGAAAATACTGAAATGGCATTGATGCCCTCTCTAGAGCTGATTATCTCTGTGATTTGGGACTGGGACTTGTTTGAAACATCTCTAGGGAGGGAAACTGTCTAATCATGGCAGTTGTTTAATTGTGCCACTGTCATATTTCTTCTGATCTAAGGAATATACAGTCATGATGCTTCAAGGTTGATATCAGCAGTGATTTTTGCCTTAAACCTGATGGATTGGAGTTACAGAAAATAACCACAAAAGCACCTCCATGGGTCTATGTAGGATCATAAATTGGTTCTGTTTCATACTGCCTCATCTAGACACTCCAGGCATTTTGTGGGGTGAGAGACAGGTGGGAACTCCTTGTACTGGGCTCTGGAAGCTGAAAAAGTTGGAGTTAGCTTATAGCCTGCTCACTGGAGAGGATTTACTACCATCAGGTCCTTTCTTTCCAACTTCTCTGTTTCCACAGCTCTTGCTGTGGTTATTTTGTACTGAGGGCTGGTAACTGATGCACTCTGACCTCTCTTTCAGATTTTAGTTCGCAAACTTCCTGATGGCAGAGAGCTCTGGGGCAGGATTGTTGAAACAGAAGCTTATCTGGGTGGGGAAGATGAAGCTTCCCACTCGAAAGGTGGGAGGCAAACCCAACGGAACGCGGCGATGTTCATGAAACCGGGAACTCTGTACGTGTACCAGATCTATGGCATTTATTTCTGCATCAATGTTTCCAGCCAAGGTAAGCTGAGGCTGAAAGAGATGGAATGCCAGCAGGATGGGGCTGACATTTCAAACTACAGGGGTGCTGCAGGTCACATGTGAGCTCTCTGTGGGCTCTCTGATTTGCTGTCACCATCCTCCCTTGGGACCTGGCCTTTGCCACTGTGACCAGAGTGTACCTGTGGACAGCACAGCAGGCAGGGCCCATCTCCAGCTGCCCCATTTGTCCCAGCTGGGAGCTGTGGGAGTTGTTCAGGCACACAAAGATTGAGAAATGAGGGGAAATCTGCATAGGATGGAGCTTTCAGTTTCGATGACCTGAGCTGCTCCCTCAGTCATATGATACAGTGAACCTTGTTCCTCTAAAGTGGTGATGTAGAGAAAAATCCAGAGTCATTAATGATAGCCTAAATCTTGGTGTCTGTTGCCATGGCAGGAAACTCCTCTGTCTCCTGCCTTTATCTTCAGAGGCTGAATGAAGTGTTGGGGAAAACAAAAAGTCTGAGATGTCCTAAGCTTAAGCAAGGAGTCAGTGGCAGCATTTTAGCTGTCTAGCTGTATCTAAAAGCCACAAAACCCACCCAAATCAAAATACCCAGACTGTTAGAGAATCTTCAGTCTTCTATTATTCTCAAGAAAAAATAATCAAGCTCTAATTAAATTATTCTGTAATTGACTGAAACTGTCCTTCACATTTCAAGACTCTTAAGAAGCATTACTGAAAACTTCCTTCTTTTTTTCTGTCCTGTAAGAATGACAGTATTTGCCTTGCAATGAATCTCTTGTTTAATTAGACACCTTGAAATGGCAGCAAGTGTTTCCTAGGAAAAATCTCAAACCCAATTTATTTCTTTTTCACTATTTCAATGCTAAAGGTTAAAAAGCTTGTGTATTCCTAAGTGGAAAGCAGATGTAACTGTGACCATGAATGCTCAGGTTTTGGCCTTTGGACAGAAGCCAAGCAGAAAAATGGTGCCACGTTAATGTGTGGGGGAAGAGCCTGACTTTGCAGCTGAGGGTCTGAGTCTGGTGGATGAACACATGTGAACTTCATTACAGTGGCTCTGCCACATCTGTTCAGATTATGAAAGCACATGGTTCATTTGTCAGGATGGGATTCTCAGTGATTAAAATATTAAGAGTCATACTTTTTATTAAAAAAAATGTTTAGCCTTTGAATTCTAGAAAGATTTCTTCGAAATACACACTTTGGGAAATTTTTCCTTATATATCTGGTTTTAGCTTTGTAGCAAAGCAGTTAAAGGGCTCCCTGAGGTGATAGAATTCATTGCATTTTTTGTTACAAACTCCCTCCCCATGCTGTCCCACAGGAGTGACACCAGGCAGAGCTGTCCCTGCCAGCTCTGTCAGAGCCCTGCAGTCAGTGCCATGGCTGTGCACGTTGTGCACTCCTGATGCAGCTACACAAACTGGAGCTGCCCCTTCTGTGTATTTGCCCAGTGCAGAAGTGTTGAAAGAGAGAATCTGGGGAGGAATCACACACGAGATGTTTTCTCTCCAGTTGTTTATTGTGCTGTGGTTTAGTCTGAGGGAAGGATTGAGGGAGTCATCTTCACATCTTCACAGAGCATTTCATTCTCTGGGTATGGGATTTTCAAAACTTTGTTTCCACTCTGGCTGTGAAAAAATACGAAGAAACCCTGGCAAAAAAAAACCAAACCAACCAAAAACCATCTCTTGTGGCATAGCTTGGTCCTTCTTCATTGCACACTCTGAAGGCAAACAGCTCCAAGAGACAAGTGAATCCTCTGAAGCAGTGGAGCTGTGACTCTTTAGGGATCACTTGTTTTGATACACAACCTCAGAGCCTCTGACTCCAGGTGGAATAAACCTTCTCTGTTTATTGGTTTATGCTGAGGTTCAGGCTCCAGTATCATTCAGGGATGGGAAGATTGTGTCACCCACAGCCCTGGGTTCATAAAACCATAATGAGATGGGGGGGATCCAGTATTCTTTGTCATGAGGAAGGGGAAATCTTCATGCACATCAATGACATAAAGCTTCATTGTGGGGAATTTTACTGTGAGAGGTCCTCCCATCACTGAAATACTGCAACTGCCTGAAGCCACAGCAGGCATCACTACATTTGGAGAAATCATGGGTGGTAGAGGAGAAGAGCTTATAGAAAACATACAGCCAGAGTCTTTTACTGTGCATGAATCCTGCAGTATATCCTGAGCAGCACAATAATCTCAGTGCTAGGAGCTTTCCCTAGAGTCCAGAGACATGTGGGGCTTCCCTTGCCTCAGGAAGAGGATAAATGCCAGTCATGCCTCTCTTTGACTTAGCTGTGATCTGTTTCTCTGGAATTTGCCAAGGTCTGTATTTTGCTGCCAGATCTGAAAGAACAGCTTGTAAAATCAAGAGCCTGGTGATGCTCAGCCCAGGGTCACACTGCAGGGACTTCTCCCTAACTTTCAGCTCCTAGACTAGGATTTTGGAGGAAGTATTGGGGAGCACTGAGGTGGGTGGGTGAATGGAGGAGAAAATTCTCTCCAGTGGCCAAGAGCTGTTTGCAAACCTGGGAGCTGGAGCTGGAAGCTGCACTGTGGGGGTGTGGGACTCCACTGTCATGTTATGAATTCTAGCTGCTCAGGGAGAGAACTGGCCTCTGCAGTGTTGTTAGATCCCAGCTTTTAGCCCTGAATGCTGCTCATTATATGGAGTGACTCTTAGCAGGAGAGATGAATACTCAGCATCCCCAGCTGGCCCTGCTGCTGCTGCTGTGTGCACATTGGGCAGATGCTGAACTCGGGTGACCCTTGAGAATGAACTGCTGCAGGCTGGGAGGGGGAAGAAGCCAAGCTGAAGCACTCTGCAGTTGACTCAGCCACTTTTTGGGAATTGAAATTAAATTTCTAATGTGGAGGTCTGCTCAGGAGGAACCAGAGGCATGAGGGGAAGAAGGCTCATCATGGTAACCCTGCACTCGTGTCCTGCCTGCTGTCTCCACCTCTTCCCAAGGCTGTTCTCTGGGCAGAGTGGGGTGTGTGTTGCACACAGCTAGAAAGAACCTGGAAACTTCCAGCTGGAAATGCAGAAAGAGCAGCCAGAGACAGAAATTGCCAGTACCCCCTGGCTGGGCTGTGCTGCTCAGGGAGCACCTGCAGATTTCCAAGTGTTCATCTCTCTTCATGTGAACTCCCAAGGACTCGGTTCAATTCTAGTGTGACCACAGTTTCCATTTGCAGTTGAGATGGGTGAAAGCAAGCAGTGTAATGAGAGATTGCTCAGAATCCTGCAAGTTGTTCCTGGCAAGGGAGGCAGCAACATGATGGGAAGGATGTTTCTTTGTGCATTGATAAAAAGCAGAATTAGGACATGGAACATGTTCTTAAAAATCTGAAATGACCTTTGAGCTCTAAATCACTGTTAGGCCAGGGAAGCAGCTTTTGGCTGCCAGATTAGCATCAATCCCCCTCCTTGGAGAAGGGAGTGCCTGGGAACAGATTGCTGACAGCTGTTGGAATCCAGGCTGTTGACTTCACCGAGCTGCAGTCAGGGGTTCTGAGATGGTTCAGGGCAGCAGGCACACCTCAGAGAGCCAGGAACCAGGACCTCACTGGCAGCCCAGAGGGGTAATGTAGTTTGGGATTTGTACAAAAAATGAGAGGGATTCTATTTTGGGAAATCACATGTCCTTAGGGATCTGCCAGTGCCTACACAAAAAGCCTTTGCCAGGCATGAGTGTGGCTCCAGATGTTTGAGGCTGGAGAGGGAGAGGGGACTCTGGGGAGCAGCACTGTGCAGATGCTGGTGGGAGGAAAGCTGTGGGTGGCCAGCACAGGGGGAGCTGTGTGGGGCTGCACACAGGCCCTGTGCCAGTGCTCTCCTCACCCACCAGGGACAGGAGGAGACCTGGGCCCCTGCTGGCCACCAGGGAAACGTTTCTGTCCCACTTGGGCTGGAGATCCTTGTCTGACAGGGAATGTCTGCTCAGAGCTGCATCTTTGCTTTGCTGTCACCTGGCTGCAATAGCTGGGAGGGCAGGGGACCTAAGGCTTCTGACAGGGTGGCAAATCACATTTGAGAAAAGAATTTGTCAGTTTTGTTCAGTTTTTGTCATAGAAAGGTCTCTTCTGCTAAGTGCTGCTCCCAGGGCTGTGCATCCCACAGCCCTGTCCTGCCCCAGATTCCTGCCCTGGGAGATCTTCTGTGGCACATGTGTCCAGATCACACTCTGCTGGAGCTGTGCAGTGACCCAAGGCCGTGCTCATCCCAGCTCTTACACCTCCAGAGGGACTTTGGATTGGTACCAGCCCTGGCTGCCTCAGCAGTGACTGCTCCCAGTGCCTGCAGCTCCTTCCCAGGTTTCTCTTCAAGCTGTCTCTTTCTCTGGCAGCATCCAGACTCATTCCTCCTTGCCTTTGTTAGCTGGAGTTCTTGTAATCAGAGTTTATTAGAAATCCACTGGCTTTGGGAGCAGAGCTTTGGATGCCTCTGCCAAAACTGAACCAGATGTATATTTATTCCTGAACATCGTGCTGACATAAGAAAAAGTTCTTGCCCTCTGGCAAGCCTTGGAGCAGCAGCCAGACTTAGTTAGCAACATCAGGTGGAGCTGGGAAGAGCAAGTCAGCCCTGCAGAATGAAGGGCACAGAGCTACAGGACACTGGAGATATGGAGGAGGAAGGGAGTGCCCCTGGAGCAAAGGACAGGCCCATGGCTGGGTGCACCAGGCCATTCCCTCTTCCATCAGGCTGAGCCACGGGCTCAGAGCTGAAGTGCTGCTGGCAGTGGGCTGAAAGGTGAGACCTTGCCAGCAAACAGCCCCATACTAACCCCAGCTCTTGTTGTGCACAGGAGAAGGGGCTGCAGTGCTGCTGCGTTCCCTGGAGCCTCTGCAGGGCCTGGATGCCATGAGGGAGCTGCGCAGCGCCTCCAGGAAAGCACCCAGCAGGCTGCTCAAGGACTGGCAGCTCTGCAATGGGCCCTCCAAGCTCTGCCAGGCCTTTGGCATCGACAAGGCTTTTGACCAAAGGGACCTGACTCAGGATGCTGCCATCTGGATGGTGCCAGGACAGGACCCACCGGGGGAGCAGGACGTGGTGGCCACCACCAGGATTGGCATTGGCAACAGGGGAGAGTGGGCACAGAAACCACTCAGGTTTTATTTACGAGGAAACAGATTTGTGAGTGTTGTAGACAAGAAAGTAGAGAGAGAGATGGCAGCAAAGGGACATTCCCCTGGCAGCTGACGAGTCTTGCAAGTGACCAGGGACCAGGACATGAGCTGTGCTCTCTACAATGGCCTCAGGCTGCATCATGGCAGATAGAGGGGCCTGGGGGGTTTTTAACAATAAATGTATTTTGTCACAATGAATGGGGCAAGGTGGAGCTTTATTTGCAGGAGACTGGTGTGGGCCTCCCAGCCAGAACTGAGGCTGGTTTTGGACACTTTGGACACTGAAGGCCAATTTCTCCCTTGCCAATGGATCCAGGCTTAATTAAGGCAGGTGAGAGGAGAAGGGTCACAGCTCTGGGCTGCTCCCATCACTTCAGCCCCCAGCAGAGGCCAGTGCTTGGCTGCTGCAGGGAAATAGTTTAAAAATTGGGTGGCAGCAGAGCAGACTGAAAGGATGGGAGCTGGGAGAGAAGGATGTAAAGGGAGGATCTTGCTGTTGTCTGCAGCTACCTCAGGGGAGGGCATAGAGAAGACAGCCAGGCTGCTCTCAGACAGGATGAGAGGCAACAGGCACCAGCTGGAAAACAGGAAGTTCTCATTAGCTCTATGGAAAAAATTTTCCCCCTGAGGGTGGTCAAACACTGGAACAGGGGCCCAGAGAAGCTGTGGGCCATTCACACCTCCCCAGACAGGGTCCTGAGTGACCTGAGCTAACACCTTTCCTCTGAGCAGAGACCCCTTCCAACCTCTACCTATCTCTAATGCCCAGCTTGGAAAACAAGAATGGGTTTTTGTTCATTTTCCCAGCTGCTTTTGAAACCAGTTCAGAATTTATCACTGTGTGAACCCCCACTGCACTGCAGCAGCCTGGCTTGAGGTACAGAGAGGAAAAACCTCCAGGATTCAGGGCAGGACCTGCAGGACTGCAGCCACACTGGCTGGGTGACAGGGACACACCCTCCACCCCCACCTTAAGGTTCACATACAATAAAAAAGCTCAAGTTTCTTTTTAAATACTCTTGTCCCCATCCCATGAAAGAATTGGGTTCAGCCCCTTCTGGGTAGCCTTTTTTCTGATTGCAGTAGCTCACCTTGATGCTCAGGTGCTGGGGCTGCTTTAGACAGGACCTACAGTGGTGTTGATCTGAGTTTTAGATCAGATATGGCTTTTTGCTCTTCCCTACCATCCTGCAGCTGCAGGGCCAGACTCACTGAAGGGACCCAGAAGAAGCTCCCCCAGTGGCTGTTGGAAAGTAAATCAGCTGAAGCTCCCAGTTCACCCAGTTGGTGTGGGCAAGTGAAGCTGCTCTGGGAAAAGCTCCAGCCTCACACAGGCAGGGGTGAGCTGGCTGTCCCCAAGCCCTGGCATGTCCCAGGGCTCTTGCCTCTTGTTCTGGCCCTGGCATGGCTGGAGGAGCAGTCCCAAACCAGAGCAGGAAACACAGCCCTGTATCTCACTTTCCTGCTGGGTAGCTTTAACCCAGGCCAGGATCCCTGTGTGCAGCCACAGCCAAGCTTGTGGGAGAGGGACTGGAGGGACAAAACAAGCCCAGGGGGACAAGCCTGAGTGTCCTCAGCACCAGCCTCTGGGTGGAACAGGTCCCTGAACCTGCAGCTTGGCCAGCACCTTTCAGTCCTGCCCAACAAGCAAGCTCCCACCCCCAGGCACAAACTGGGAAACATGGAAACCCAGGAACACAGAGGCTGCTTGGTGAGAGCCCTGCTCCAACAGACACTTGGCAATAAGGATATTGGGGCAAGGAAAGAATGAGCTGTGACACAGTGACTGAGTCATTCATTCATGATTCCATGTTTACTTGTGATACTTTGCCTTCCCACCTGTCCTTGCTGCTGTGAGAGCAAACAGAATTCCTGGGTGCCCAGGGTCATTCCCTAGGAGCCAGGCCAGCTCCCCTGTGCCCTGGAGCAAGGCCATGCATGCTGTGCCATGGGGACAGGCTCTCATGGCCGAGTGTCCCGTGCTGGAGGGCACAGGAAGCACTCCCAGTGTCCCCCAGAGTTCTGCCAGCAGTGCCACAGCAGAACCCTCCTGTCCCACTCTGAGGATCCCTGGGAAGGCTGTGAGTGTGGCAGGGCAGGGATCCAGGCTGAGCAAGCACGTGCTGTCCTGCAGCAGCCCTGGAGAGCAGCTGGCACAACCAGGCACCAACGGGGACAACCTGCTGTGTGTCACGTGGCTAGACAGAACTGAAACCACCTCCTGCAGTCTTTAGGCATCCTTTAGACTCTCAGCATGGAGAGCATGGCAGGCTGCCTCCTCTGTGCCAGCAGAGTCACTTGAGGAGGGACTGGAAGACGGAGATGACGGGGTCCTCGTGGCTGGTGACCACCAGCACGCTGCGGAACTTGTCGAACAGCATCAGCAGCTGCGAGCGCCGCATGTTCTCGTTGTACATGATCTCCTCCAAGTGGTGCCGCCCTCGGAAGTAGTGCAGCAGCCTGCAGGGAGCAGAGCAAGGCAGCACGTGGGCCAAAAGCAGCTCAAACTCACACTGCAACCCCCAAGGTCTCCTCTCCCATGGCATGCAAATCACAAGGTTGTTTGGGTTATGTCCCTCATTTGCATGAAAAGGGAATTAAATCATGCCTAGCACAGAAATCCCCTGGAAAAGGTTGGGACTTGCCCACTGTGGGGCTCTGCCAAGGTTCTCCTTGGATCAAGAGGTTTCCCAGTCTGGGGCATTTCCCAAGACTGTCAATTTTCGACTTAGTTATAATTCCAGAAAGTGAACAAACACAAGTGCCAACGAGCCTTGAGAAGTCAGGACATGGCAGATTTGTTCTGTGCTCTCTTAGCTAAGCCTACAACTGCCCTTTGTCACAGCTCTCCATCAGGGGCCTTGGTACCTATAGTAGAGGAAATGTATTTTGAATATCTGTATGGAGGCTTTGCCCCAGAGGTCCCGGTTGCCCTTGATGGGCTGCAGCTGCCATGTCCTTAATTGGGCTGCAGCTGTAACCAATGAAGATAACTGGGATAAAAGGGGGTGGGTTAGCCAGTCAGGGAGAGCCTTGAAGGAGCCCTGACCTGAGAGAGAACAGCATGCAGAAGAAGGAGTCAGGGAAGATCTGCAGCCATGAGAATATGCCAAAGAGGTATGGACTTTAGAAGTCTGATAATATCATTATGGGACTCTAGAGAAATACTAGAACAACAACAGGTACCTGCACTGCCTTTTAGAATTAAGAGCTATTTTCCCTCACAGCAGCCCTAGGGGCTTTGTAACTACAGGTTCTGCACTCAGGGTTTGGGCAGCTTGGGTTGGGTGGAGCAGTCACAACAGGGAGATGGAAATTTTGGTGCTAGGCACCACAGAGAAGCTGTGGGAGTTACAAATGCCCTGAAGCCCTAGCTCAAACCATGCTGGCTTCTTAAATTCCCTGTTTTCTTTCAACAAAGACAGCAGAGATACCCCTTTGATACAGCCATCAGAAAACCATGGCCCTGCACAGTCAGTCACAGTAGGTCCATGACAAACAGCAGAACTCCCCAGAGTTCCCTCTGAGCCATAACACCAAGGCAGCCCCACATAAAGCCTGAGTTCACTGCTCAGCCTCTTGTCTCAACTCCCTCCCAAGTGTCACAGCCGTGCTGTGACTCAAATACTCCCCACTCTGTGAGGGCCCAAAGGCCAGAGTCCCTTCCCAGCTCCACAGCCAGCTGTGCCTGCACGTGTGTTCCACATCACACTCTGTGCTCCAGCAGCCTCTGCTCATGTTCCGTTACCCAGCTGCAGCTTCATGCCAGCTGACTGTAAAATGAGTGGAGATTACATGATCTGTTTTCCAATGGATTCATACAGCCCCCGTGCAGGAACTGCCCTCAAAATATTCCCAATACCCACTGGAGCACTCCAGCCTGTTTTGGAGGATGGAGAAAAGCTCCTGCTTTCCCTGCAGGACCAAAACCTGCCTGGCTCCTGCTGCTCAGGCTGGGCACTCCTGTCACCCACCACCCTCACAGGTGACTGGGAAGGAGGCACTGTGCTACAAGGGTCCCTCCATCACATGTCCCACTGCAGAGTTTCCACCTCTAGCCCAGTGCCACGTGTGTTTCTCTGCTTCCCAACTTGCCACATCCCTCCTCTCCCCCACGAGCTGTCTGTGGGCTCAGAGCAGGATCCTCAGTGGCAGCCTGGGGCTGGGCAGCCCCAGCTCCTCCTGCTGTTCCTCTGCCAGCTCAAGCTGGCACCAGTGTGGAGAAGGTCACTGCTGCCACTCTGTACCTGCAGCACAAGCTCCAGTCTTTGCTGTGTCTGGGCTGTGCCTCTGCCTTTTGCACTGTCTCCCACTGGGTACTGACACGAGGCTCACTGGGCACCCCCTGGGCCAGTGGCACCTGTGTGCACTGAGAAGTGGTCACTCACAGGGACAGTGTCAGGTCTGGGTGTGTCAAAGCCAGACTGTTCCCACAGGTGTGAACAGAAACATCTGTATTTTACAGCTCATCTCACAGTTCACAAAGGGATTTTGGGGATTCCCTATGCCAGGCTCTTGTGCCCATGTGCTCACACCCTGCCTCAGCTCTCTCCCATGCAAATGGTACAACCTGGCTTTCCACAGCAGCAAAGACTGAGCAGTTTGCCAATAAATAAATCCATCTTATATTCAGAAAGAGTCTGGATTTGTAACTGGTCAAGACTAAATACTTTCCACTCCAATAAAAGCTAGAGAGGATATTAAAGAATATCACCAAAATGCCAGCTGGAAGACACCCCCAAAGTCTAGCCCAGCATCCTGCTCCAGCAGAAGTATTGCTAATGCTGTGGAGCTTTTTCAAACCCTTCCAAGATGGAGATCCCTCCAGATGCTTGGGCAATCTGTCCTGGGCTGCACCACGCTCCCAGGGAGGAGGCTTTCCCAAAAGTCCAACTAGAATCTACAAGGCTGTCCTTGGGGCTCACAGCTCCAGAGAACGTGGGCACTGCCCTCACTTTTTGGGCAAGGAACATTTATGGGACACAATCAGCATGAGATGGCACTTCTTGAGGCACCAGCACTGTGCTTGAGTCCCTCTGAAGCTGCACAGCTGTGTCTGCTGACAGATGTGCACATCCAGATGCACTGATGGAAGATTATTGCTTTCCATTGCTCATCATTGTTTTCCCCTCCTCAAGTTGCAAGAGCTGCCCCTCCAACAGCACTGTTGGAGTGTTCCTACACACTAAAAAGAAAAGAATTCTCTCAGACTAGCAATTCAAATAGAATTAGTTTGTTTCTGGCCAAGGAGATATCCCTGCCACAGCACTGCTTGAAACCAGAGCAGAATTGTCCAGAGCTCAGTGCTGCCCATGAGCATTCCTCAGTGAGGGAAGGATCCCACCCCCCAATCTCAGAGCAAAACAAATGGACCCTGAAAGCAGCTCCACACCCATGGCTTGGGAGAGAAGCCATGAGTGAAGCCTCCAGCTTATCCAGCCTTCAAAAGCACTGCTAATGTGCAGTGAGGAAGGCTTGGTGTGCATTACTGAGGATCTAGCTCAAAAAGAACTTGTCTCCTTCTCCTGGATGGACATGCCAGCCCTCCTGTAACTGCAGCTTAGGAAAGAACTTGTATTTAAATTCCCATTCCATGTTAGGAGGGTTAATACAGCCAATGCTGGAGCCAAGCTTTAGTAATTCCTTATTTCCCCTTAAGGCTTCTGCCTTCAAACATGGGCTATGCAGGGCCCTGGCCAGGCACCAGCACTCTGGGCTGTCTGTGTAACAAGGGACAGGCACTCAGAGGCACCAGCACAGGCAAATGTGCCAGGCTGAGCTTTATTGCTGTGCTGGAAATAGCCCATCCCTCTGTGTGCACACACAGCATCCTGGGAAGGGCAAACACCACAGGATATTTGGGGCACCAGCTGTGCATTTCCAGCACTTTGCTCTGGAGGCAGCTGTGGGAGCAGAGCTGCTGGCAGGGCTGGAGCAGTACCTGCATGAGGGTAATGAGGGAGATCAGCTCCTGCAGGCAGCTTCACCATGGCTTTTTCTCTTTCATTGAGAGCAACAGATTTACTCACTCATCTCTGATGGTTATGACACAAAAACAGAGGAAAATACACCTACAAGTTGTGGTGTGTAAAACCAAGAGGGTCTGGCATGAACATTCCTACATGTGCACTGCAGCATCTGCCCACAGGACCCATCTGTTTATTGTTTATTTACTGTTTAATCTGTTTGTCCCTCAATCTTGCCTCAGAGCACTCTGCTCTTGTCAATTCAATCTGTAGTAGACTAGAAATTCTGACCTGGTAAGGCCTGGGGATTTGCAAAAGAACCTGGGGCAGCAGCAAACTGCACAACAAACATCACTCAGCTGGTTTCACAAAGAAATCAAATCAGTCATTTCTTGCATCTGCAATTCCCAAGCTTCCAAAATGGCTCTTTTACCCAGCTGAGGGTATGAGAGGGGAGCAATCACCACATCCTTTCCTCTCACTAGGATAACAGGCATAAGAATCTGCATCGCCCCTGAACTGGTCCAAGGAGTCCCCCAAAAATTCTGTCTTAAGATATTAAATATGATTTTGTTGTTACTTTGCTTCCTCAGTGGTTTTGTAATGACTTTGCTGGTAATAAAGAGAAAAACACTTCACAGTTCTCAAGTGGCCAATGTTGCCTCCCAGTCAGAGCATATTCTCTGAAGAGTTGCAGAAGATGAAGGACACAAATAATTCAGAGAGCAGTAACTACCCACAAGGTTTGAGAGCTCTGTCAAAGTCCCACAGCTGTACTCTGCCATAGACAAGGAAAGCATCTTCCTGCTATTACAATTTCCCTGGACTACCTCCCTGTATCCATCCTAGGGCAAGAACCAGGTTTTCAGGGTATCACCAACTGAATCCAAAATACAGAACAGCTGCAGTCCTTGCCTCAGGTGGTTTTCTGCCCCACAAGTATGAAAATGGTGGAAGTTGCATTCCAGTGATGCCACTGAGTTTTGAAATCCTTTGGAAGAAAAAGTATTTCCCCCCCCTCCCTGCTTCCCAGATGGCTGCTTAGGAAGTCATTCTGCTTTTACCACGTGCAGAAACACACAGTGCCTGGTTTTGTTGAGTGCAAATGTGTAACAACAAAATGTGTGCTACTGATCACACATCCTAATGCCTTTAGCTTAGCTAAGCTAAGCAGTGAGCTCTCATCACTGCTAAACACACCTTGGGACACTCTGGAAAAGTATTCAGGCTGGCTCTGTGTCTCATGTTTCCATGGAGTTTACAAACCATAAAATTAAGGAGAACTGGCTTGGAAATACCAATGGACACAAAATGGCAGCATCAGCATCCCTGGGTCTCTGCCTTGCCTGCTGAGATGGGTGTTCTAGGCTGTGCAGTTTTGTGCCTGCCATGTGTGGACAGTGAAGTCCAGCCCTACTCCCTGATGCTCCCTCACACACCCAGGACTCTTTTGTTACCAGGTGTTCTTGTGCCACCAATATTAGTTTGTATTACAGATGAAATCCAGGAGCAAACCCCAAAGAATTTCTCCTCCAAATGCCCAGGCTAACAGGATTTGCTCAGACTCCACACCAATCCTTCCATAAAGCAGGAGGATAAGGAACAATGGTTGCATCCTGCCCTGCTGACCTTGCAAACATGCGGAGATCCTCTGGATTCTGGGCAGCTGGGACATTCAGGATGGCTTCCCTCTCGTGCTCCAACAGGCTTGCCAGGAGATTCTCTGTCATCCTCTTATTTAGGGGTGAGTCCCCACCAGGTATCAGCTCAGCACTGGAGTTATCCATGCTAGGGCTTGTCAGAGTCATGTCATCACTGCTGGCTATCAGGACAAGAGAGAGACACACATACACATGAAATTTTTGTATTCCTCAGCATAAGGATGCAAAGTTTATCAATTCAGGCTGTTTCTGTGCAGCCTTTCCAACTAATCCCTCTTCTCTGGAGAGCAGGAGAAAGTGGCTCTCCAAGTGCTCCATGAATCTGCAATTAGTCATATGACAACACAGCGATTTTCTCAATGGGAAATTCAAATGTTTCAACAGAGTCATCAATTTGTGTGGAAAACTGTATTTCTGGAGACCATAAACAGTCCATAAAAAACATTTGAAAAGAGAATTCCCAGACAGCTGTGCTGGAATACCGTGAAGTGGTAACATGAAAAGCCTAACAGCACAGAAGGTGGGAGCAGGCAGAAAGGCCAAGAAGCAATATCCTCTTGTGAGGCAGCCAGAAAAAGCAGATCACAGACTCATCTGACTCACTTTCCAAGATTTCTGCCCTAATTCATGACTCCTGTAAAGCTCAAAGTTGTACAGAGCATCTCTCCCCATATCCAAGCCCAGTGGTGTTCTGAGAAGGCTGCTCAGAACAGCCCAAGCAGGAAAGTTTGGTGATTTCAGCATTAAATCTGACTCATCCTCTTGAAAGAATGCTTTCCTGGAATCACCCTGAAAAACTGGCACTGGGGAGATTAAAGAAATGAGGGGATACAAACAGAAATCAATCATGTGTGAGAACAAAGCCAGCTCTGTGTCTCCTCAGGTGGCTCTAATGGCTCTACAGCCCACAGAAACCAATGCTGCTTGAACAAATTCTCTCATTTTCTTTCTGGCCTGAAAACCAAAATCTGCCAGAGGAACACAGGGGATAATTCTGAGTGCAGCAAGGGAGGACAAAGTTACTTTTAAAAACAAAGAAGTACCTCTCATAAAAATCTTTTACATTAGCTGAGAATTTGACAAATTACAAAGCATTACTTCTTTCTAAAAAGAAGCCAATAGCCCCTAGAACTTTCACCAGTGCCCAGCTCTAAATTTAGGAAAGGCTGGACCTAATTAGCAAGTACTGCAGCAAGAGGAGATTCTCACTACCAAGGCTTGATGGCCTCAGCAGCACTAAGGGAAGCTCTAGGAGTGAGGTGCAGTCTGAAGAGCAGAGCAAAGTGTGCTCATACTTGGGGAGCCAAAGCTGAGAGCATTGGGGGTGCTCAAACTCCGTCCCCCAACCCTGGCAGTGAAGGGCACGTCCTCGTCCTGGGCTCGGAGCTCCTCCTCCTGCGGGGGCACCATCAGGCACACGTAGGTGTGCAGCTGGATCAGGAGCCGGTGCTGCAGCATCCAGATCACCATCTGGATCAGCTGGGTCTGCAGGGAGACAAACAAGGGGTTAAACACCTGGGAAATGAGATACAGGAGGAGAACAACACACAGAGGGTACACTCGGTGAGTAAGGAGTCACGTGGAAAATGCTTCTAGCCCCACGCCGAGTTTATTTTATCTCTTTTCCAGACACAAAACTTCCTCACACCCAGAGCCTCTGTGGGTGCTTAGGCTGCAGTGGAGCCTTTCATGATCCACATCTTTATGCAGCACTGACCAGCACAGCCTGAAGGAGCCTGCCCTGCCCCCCCCTCAGCTCCAGACCTGGTTCTGCACAAGGGCCACTAAAGTAAATCACCAAAGGGTTAATCCCACATGGTCAGACTGAAGTGCAGGCTCCTCTAGAGAGCCAGAGAGAGGGCAGGGTGATGGGGCAGAGCTGAAGCAACCAGGGGATGTGGCCAGGAGCCCTTTGCTGTCAGGTGGGAAACTGCTGATTAGCCATGGGAGAGCTCTGGAGATCAGAGCCTGACAGGGCTGGGCAGTACAGAAACAGCAGCAGCAGCACAAGCCCTGGCAGGGGACAGCAGCCTGAGCTGCCAGGAGTCCCCTCTCCATGCAGAGTCACCATCCCTCATTTCACCTCCCTCTGCTACACAGGCCAAGCTAATAAAGGCACCTGGGTTTCCAGGCAGGCAGAGACTCAAAAGCAATGAGATGCATTAAACATTGCCCAACACCTGCTGGAGACCTGCACCATGGGCAGAGAGAGGGACAAGGGTTTGGAGGGTCTGCTTTCAGAAATCTGGGAGGAGCCTTCAAAATGCATCATTGTGAGTTGATTCCTGCATGAAAAGCCTTTTCATATCACTGCAGGCAACTCTCATAGCAAAGGGCTCAGAACACAATCCCTGACAAGGCTGCTTGGGGATTTCATAGCAACCAGCACTGTTTTGGTGAGACAAACACATGCAGCATGAGCTCAGGCTCAGAAGGAAGCTCTCCCTGCTGCATTAATCATCAGGGTACCCCGCCAAATCCCAATAAAAGCCCCAAACCCAAGTTCATCAGCCCACATAATTTTCCTTTTTCCATAAATCTGGTAATTCTCAGTTCCTCCTCTGCTTTCAAATCACAAAAGAAACCTCTCTGTTTGCAGACAGACCCACACCCTGTCTTTTCAGAGGTTACCACTTCTGGGGGCTCAGTGGATTTTAATCTTAAAACTTTTTATCTGGGATCGCCTTCAAACATCTATTTTTTGGAAAAGCCATAATTAACTTTACATGTTTAACAGAAAATCTACAGAAGAGGAAGGTTGGCAAAAGACACCAAAGACATAATGCTTTGCTAACATCTGAAGCCAGCCTGGAAGAGTGAGGTTTACTCCAGCAATTATGTTGCTGAAATCCTTCCTTCCAGATGCAGGTCTGGATGGAAAGATGGCTCATTTATTTTACTTCAATTTCCAACCTGTTGGCACGCAGCAATGTCTGATTAGCAAATGAAAGAGGTCTGCACGTTTCAGAGCACAAAACAACCCTGGAAAAATCCAAGGAGACAGGAAGACAGGCTCTACCTGTCTACAGAGCAGGGGGTAGGGCCTGACCCAGACCAGCCTCCCCTGGGCACTCTGGTGGTTCCATGAATTACAAAAATGGCCAATTTCTTTTGTTGCAGCTCCATGTGCATGGAGAGTCTCATCCTGCACATGCACCATCACCTCCACACCCTCATGGAAATACCTGGAAAGCCACCCTGAGCCAGCAGCTATGGCCCAGTGGAACAAGAAGCCAGGCAGCAGTGGTGTTACAGCTTTACAGCCACAACCTTGTGCAAACAGCCCCTGCCAAACACCTTTGTGCCATCTCTGGGTAGGAGAGCTGGAGATCTGGGGCTACCCTGAGAACCAGAGGAAACTTCTTCCATCCTGAGGTAAACTTGAGCAATCATCCCTAGACCAGAGACTGATGATCCCTGACATTTTTCTGTACAAGCCAAACTTCAGCAGGAATTTGGTACCTCTGAAAACCCAGTCCTAGCAAAAGCCCAAGTGCTGCAGCATTGTGCACTGGCCCCTGCCCATGTGATGAGCTTTGTGCCACCACTGCAAGGGCCTCACACCATTCCCACTTCCTCCAGGGTTAGACTCATTTCTTACCAAAGGCAGAGGTGTTTCCCAGATCAGCTCTAGCAGAGGCTTTGCACACACATTCTGCTGTCTGTGTTTCTGGACACCAGCACTGCCTTTCCATCCATTGTCCATCTGCTGCTCCCAAGCTGCCATGGAGCTCACCCAGGGCTGCAGGAGCAGAGGTTTCTCTGCACCATGTGTGCTGTGCTGCCTGAAATGCTGCTCCTCCCCACAGGGCCAGGGTTCTCCCTGTGCCTGCTCTCAGGGCACTTCCTTAGAGCTGGGCTCCTTGCTGAAGCCACGTGGGCTGGGAGCAGCTTTCCAGGCAGGGCTGTACTTCATCCCAGGACTGCTTGCCTCAGTCATGCTCTGGCACAGCAGGAATCCAGAGCCAGCCTTTTTTGGCTGAAACACCAGGACTGTGATGGAAATATAAAGTGAAACATTTTCTGTTGCTTAATTTAACTACCAATTCAATCTAAATTTTATCCATGTTCCTTTCATGCTTCCTGTCTGCCCGTGCTGCCTCTTTCCAGCCTGCTCAGAGGGGGTCCTGTCTGCTGCAGCAGCCACATCTGGCCTGTTCCTGCTGGCACAGAGCAGTCCAGGCCATTCCCAGAGCAGTGCCAGGGTGCTGTCATGCAAGGCTCTGGTACAATGCCCTGCTCTGTGCTCACTGGCTTCCAAAAACACAGCACTGCACATCAGCCCAGCTGGGCACTTCAGGATGGCCAGAGGAAAGCTCAGCCCCAAGTCTTGGAGGAACAAGATCCAGCATTCCTTATTCTCTGGGGCCATTTGTAAAACTCTTGAGAAATGTGTTACATTTCCTGCAAGGATTTTTTAAGGCTGTTTTCTTTCCCAGGCCTAAAAAATTATGGGTAACTGGGAGCAGCAACAGGTTCAGGAAAGGGAAGGGAAAACAGCAGCCTAGAAGCACTAAATCCCAGTTTGTTTCTCACCATGTGAGGAGACAGTGAAAATACAGCTTGTTTTGCCTACTGAAGCACACAAGCCCCTTTTCTCCAGCCTGGATTATCCAGTTATTTGATACAAATCCTCTTCAAGGTCTGACTGGAGAACTGAGGGCTGCCTTGGCTCAGCATGATGACACCTTCAAAGCCACTGGGGTGCAGGGATGTTTGCTGAAATGTATTACCTTCCTTTAGCATTCAAACCATGCTGTTTCATGGAAAACACATAAGCTATGAAAACTTCTCCCTGTTTTACAGGAAACAGACTCTGCAAACTCCTCCTGATGCAGGATGAAACATTTACTGTCTAATATTGCCATTTTAATCATTAGTTAACAGCTTAACCATTCCCTCCATTCAGGCCTAGCATGAGATATTCTTTTAACTTACTGTGCTAAACCCCTGCTTTTATACCCAGTCCAACTGAACATAAATGCATCTGAATCCCACTTCCCTACTTCTGCCAACAAAAGCTGCCTGATGTCTTGCAGCACAGCAGCCCCACGTGCAGCATGGCTCCCTGAAGACACAGCTGCCCATTCAGGGTGTGCAGGCAACTCAGCTCCCCTCCCACTCCATCCCCTGACACATTTTCCTACCTCATTTTCCATCAGCCCTGCACAAAGCTTGACATGTTTGCAGCAAGCACAAGGCAGAGGCCTCATCTCCCTGTGCCTGACTCCCAGACTGACTGAGACAAAAGTGAAAAGTTAAACAGATTTTGTTCAGCAGCAGCTGTCTTTGCTTTCCCATCTGTTGGGTTTGTTTTTTTTTCCTGCAGTTATCGACATCCCATCAAGGGAGAATAAAAGAACCACAACAATAATGACAATGTGCATTATGATAAAGGAGATGCAGGAAGGAAATGGGATGCCTAATTCACCTGGGAACACTCCTTACAGGTGAGAAGATCCCTCCTGCTAGTCCATGTTTGTTCAAGGCAGGGCACAGAGGTGTTACAGCTTCTGAAGCAGATAAATTGGCTGAGGTTACAGTGCAGAGGAGGGGAAGCCACAATCATCATCCCTAACTCTTGGTTTGCAAAGCACCTTGTGCACAGTAGCTGGGTAAAGAAATTTGATGCTGGATCAAGAAATCCTTATCCTGAACAGCAGGTCAAAGCCTCCCCCTGCACCAGCAGCAGTGCCTGGGACACATCCTGCCAGTGAACAGTGCTGACCTGAAGGCTTTGGGTCACCAGGTGCTCCTGTGCTTTCCCAGGAGGTTTGGAAGGGGTGCAGAGCCCAGTGAGCAGCCCCAGAGCTGCAGCCCAGCGTGCCCTGCACTCACAGCAAGGCTGTGACACTCACAGGAGGAGGAGAGCACAGGGGCACGAGCCCACAGCCACAGGCAGCAGAACAAGGACAGCTTCTTTGGGCTCAGGGCAGGGGAGATGCAAAGTGCTCCTCTTCCAGCAAAAACACCACAAGGCAAGGTGAGTTCCCTTTGGTGTGAGCTCACACATCTCCCCACCCTGTGGCTGCACCCTGGTGAGATCCAGGACAAACCCAGGCACTGCAGCAAGGCCTGGTGACAAAGTCACAATGGAGCTAAGGGACAACTCCCTGTGAAATGAGGAGAACAGCTTCTGCTTCCCTCACCCCCCAGCTGCACAAGCTCTGCAGAAATCACCTCCCTCCCTCTGTGCCAGCCCTGCAGCTCACTGGATGTGCCCAGGTGAATTCCACCTGCTCACCTGGCAGAACCCTTCTGCAGCTGGAACAGGTTAAATGAACAGAGGCCAGAGCTCTAGGAAAGGGAAGAGGGAAGGGAGGAAGGCTCACATGTGCACACACCTGGGAGGGGGAAGGAAAAGCAGGGCCTCAGCTCAACAGCACCGAGATCTCTTGAGGTCAGCTGAGCTGGAGGCATGGGCTCATCCTCACCCTGCTGCTGTCCCAGGGAATCCAAGGGAAACACAGAGAAAGGGAAGCAGCAGGGAGCACTGCAAGGATACCAAAACCTCAACTAACAGGTGCACACTGACCTGGGTTCCACTGCAATAACTGCTCCTCACCTCAGGCAAGAAAAGAGATCAAGATGACACAACCAAGACTTCCAGTCTGTGGCACAGGGCACACTGAGAGCACTGGCAGGCCTGGCACACACCTCTCACCTGACACCTCCCACCTACCTGACAGGCAGACAGCAACAGCAGAACACAGCCATGCACTCCCAAGGCAGCCCTGTCCTTGATCAGGTTGTTCACATCTCCTACCAGCCCAAAAATACCACAGCACACCAAGTAGAAAAATGAGTGTCACTTTTTTTCATCTACCCAAAGGAAGAGAGGAATTCCACTCATGTAATGGTAATTGAACAAAAATAACTTTGTCCCCTTTCAAATCAAGCAATATTTTTGTATAAAAACAGGAAGGGCTCTGAGAGCTCTCCTATTTCCTATGGAGGGCTTTATTAATGCCTTCTGTATTCTTTACCCATCCAGAAGCACATGCCAAAAGCAGGGAGCCAATCCCATGCTTAAGAGAAGAATCAAATGGGATGGATGCCATGGATGCCACGAGGCCACAGCAGTTTCTGAGGTTCACCCCCTGCCACAGCACTGCCCCCCAGCACAGTGACCTTCAGGAGCACAAACAGTGCCCTCAGCCTGATGAAAAGCATGAGATAACAGAAAACCACTGGAAATCTTTAAAGCTAAAAAACCTCACATCCCCTCCTGTACACACAAAGAACAAAACTACAGAGGGAAGTCCCACCTTTGCTATTTTTTTTCAAAGGCAAAGCGAGTACATTTTGACAATATTTACAGTTCAGAGTACAACATCTTTTATCACAGCACGGTGGAACAAAAACCCACCCACATTTCATTAGATTAATTGCTGTATTGATTAGATCTTTTGTAATTACAACTGGAGCCTGAGCACTTCAGGGCAAGGATTGGAGTCACGTCTCTTAAAAGACTAAAAAATGAAAAAATAACACAAGAAGTCCTACATAGGTAAATCAGAGTAGAAGAAAATGTACTGATACAAAAATACATAAAAACTCGCTCTAATCTAAACTTCCCTAAGAACTGTTACACTTTGCTTTATCAAAAAGCCACAACTTTTCCCTGCATCATCCTCCACCCTTCCAATAAGGCTGAAAGGAGGATGAAAGCTGTGCTGGTGATCCTTAGGACCCCACACACACAGGTGAGCAGCAGGGGGAAGGTACACACTCTAAAAAACACTTGAGCACTCCATCAGCTCTGGTAAGCATTTACTGCACCCTTGTTTCAAGGCATAACTGCAGCAGTAAGTGACAGACACTTATTTATATATTTTAAACAAAAGTAGGGCGTCTGAGAACAACCAGAACTATTGAAGGAGTATTAAGGCAAGTAATTAATTTTAAAAGGATTACTGAGAATGTCTCCTGAAGCTACTGCAGCTATAATAAAATTAATGCTATGACTTCAGCTTCAATTTTCAGGATACTTATTTGTCTGTAACTAGAGTGGAGTCCTGCTCTTCCCCTGCCTCCCAAGGTTGCAGCTGACCAGTACATGCTACTGGAATTAGACTTACATCATTACTTATTTTTATCTCTGATCATCATCTCTGTGAACCTGTAATTACAGCCAATTCTTCCCTCCCAGCTGTGCTGGAGTGCACAGGTGATGATAATCTCTATATCTGAGCAGGGGCTAAAGCCATGGAGCCACCAGGGCACCCAAGTCTGAAGGCCAGCAACAAACACCAGGAGAAGGCAGCCAAAGAACTCTGCCTGTGCTTCCTCTGCCACACTGAGGCACAGCCTCAGTCCAGGCTCCTCCATCTGGGAACAGAGCAGAGTCAGCCAGGAGACCTCACATTATTGAGCTCCTTCCTGTGTTCCACCAGTTCCCAGAAACGCCACAAGCCATGATCGATGCACAAGCAAAACAGCTCACAAATCCCAAATCCATATTTTATTAACACAGTTCTCTACTCTCAGAAGCTAATGCAGTGACACATGGACTTCTGCTGACCCCATGCTGAGCCTACTTCCTCCAAAAGCCTTTTAACAATTCCACTTTTACAGCAAAACCAAGTGAACAGACAGATTGCTTTTAAAAACAGATTGTGAGCTTGGAGCAGATGGAATAGAATGAAATCAAATGTGATTGTGAGGAATCCACAAACTTAATTCAGCCCTACCAACTGGTAACAGCTTGGGACAGACCAAATGGGGTTTCAGTTATCACACCATGAAAAGAAGCATTCTAATATTTCTTTTAGGACTGTGCTTTTCCAGCACAGAGCATCCTCTCACCTTGAACATCCCCACAGCTTTTTGGCACCAGGACATGAAACAACAAATCATAAAGCTGGAAACACAGTAACTGGGAACTTGTAAATGTGCAACAGCAGGTTCCTGAGCCAGTGCTCCAGGAGCAACACCATTCCTGTGGGCAGCAGAACAAGGAGCCCTGGGCAGTGCCCAGCAGTGCCCAAGGAGCCCAGGGCAGTGCCCAGCAGTGCTCCAGGAGCAGCAGAACAAGGAGCCCAGGGCAGTGCCCAGCAGTGCCCAAGGAGCTCAGGGCAGTGCCCAGTAGTGCCCAGCAGTGCCCAAGGAGCCCAGGGCAGTGCCCAGCAGTGCTCCAGGAGCAGCAGAACAAGGAGCCCAGGGCAGTGCCCAGCAGTGCCCAAGGAGCCCAGGGCAGTGCCCAGCAGTGCCCAGTAGTGCCCAGCAGTGCCCAAGGAGCCCAGGGCAGTGCCCAGCAGTGCTCCAGGAGCAGCAGAACAAGGAGTCCAGGGCAGTGCCCAGCAGTGCCCAAGGAGCCCAGGGCAGTGCCCAGCAGTGCCCAAGGAGCCCAGGGCAGTGCCCAGCAGTGCCCAGGGCAGTGCCCAGCAGTGCCCAGGGCAGTGCCCAGCAGTGCCCAGCAGTGCCCAGGGCAGTCCCCAGCTCAGTGCCCAGCTCACCTCTTGCATGGGTGGTGCCAGCGGGTTCTTGAACTCGGCCAGGGACACCGGGAGGGAGAACTTGGCCAGCATGGAGGGCAGGTTGTGACCCCGGAACTGACAGGAGAAGGCATCTGCCAGGGGAGAGTACCTGCAGCAGAGAGGCAAAGGCACAGATCAGCTCTGCAGTGCTGTCAGGGTAACTGGGATCCTACTGAGCACTGCAGAAGTGCCAATTCCCCAGTGTAATATTGCCTGTGATCCAGAAAACCCCAAGCATAGCTGATGGCATGTTGTGTCCTGCAGAAGGCATCCAGGAGCTCATGCACTTTCACCTCAGCCTTTCATTCAAGGCATGAAGGGAATCCAGAGGAGAAAAATGAAAGGGATAAAATTCCAGACCTGTGCAGCCTCTGGTGAAAGGGACAGAGCTTGGGCAGGGCTGGGCAGGATACACACTCGACCTCTGAATGTGCCAACTGCAGCTGCAGATGTGGCTGTGCCCCCTCCCTGTGCTGACAGGTCAAGAAATATGACTGAAGTGAAGGATAGACAAGTTAAATATCAGGAAAGCTGTCTGTCTTAGCATTTCCATCTCCAAAGGTCTTCAGGAACAGCACTGCCATATTTGACACAGGCACAGTTGTTGCTGAATGACCTCAAGGTCCCTTCCAGCCCTATTTTTATACTTCCATCACCAAAGTTTTGATTTAAAACTATTTTCCTATAACTGAGTTCCAACACAGAGTCTAAAAGCATCTCAAAATCCAACAGAGGAAGGGTTGCCAATCTTCAGCAGAGCAAAAATACCCACCCCTGCCTCCACATCTTCCTTGCAGTGGCTCTGCCTCTCTCCAAATGGCCATGGTGCCTTCTGTCTGTGACAAGGCACACAGCATGGAATGGCAACATGTGAAACAACACAATGGCAACTTTTCCTACTTTTGATTCACGTCAGAGAGCCCTATAAACCACTCCTTTAACTTAATCATAAAGTTTTTTGGTTTGTAAGTGTTCCCATATTGGACATTCAGTGAGCAGGACTACTAAAAATACTGACAGCAGCTCCACAGGGTAAATATTGCTTCCAGGGCCCTCAGCACCACAGAGGAATATTGATCTGCTCTGCTGCTCCTCCCTGCCCACACTGGCTGTGCAAGTCCAGGCTCATGTAATGGTTTGTGTTGCACAGTGTCAACCAATTCATGAAGAAAGATCCCACTCTGTATCAGTCAGGGAAGGAAAGTGCATCTGCACTCCTCAGCCCTGGGCTGCCACCAACACATTTTCCTTCTACTTACAGGCAGACACTGGCATTTGGAGAAAGCATGTAGACATTGTTTTCACAAAGAGGATAAATAATAATTGCTTTGCCCCAGTAAACAAGATGTGCTGCAAGCTGGAAAACCTGTATGGAGAAAACAGGGAAAAATTAGGGGAGCAAAATCAATATACAAACTCTCAGCAAGTGTTGCATACAACAAAAAAAGTCTCATTTGAGTTGAAATGAAAGAAAAATGTTCCATCCTTTCACCCAGCCTTCAGAATAAATTCATGGTTTACTATAACATGTGGCAGATCAAAAAGCATTTGACAAGGTTATGAATTTCCAGAGATTCGCTTCACATTTCTAAGCAACTTAGTATTTCCTGCCTCAAAGGAATTCCTCCAAACTGTATCAATACAAGTTAAGTTTATTTTCATGCCCCCCAAAAACTATTTCTCTTTATGCACAAAATGCATTGTTATACATGAAAAATAAAACAAAAGAATCAGCTCCTACTATGACAAAAACATAAAGGAAACCAACACTGCCTTTTTACTGCACAGAGGTATTTCAGTAATGAGCTACATAAAGTATTTTAATGTGTTAAACAAGTCAGTGGTTGCTAATGGCTCTGGAAAAGCCACATAAATAGTGTCTACAAGACATAAAATCCAGCCTGTATCATTAGATGCATTTAACTGTGCTTTTTTGTGGAGAACAAAACTACAGAAGCAGTAGGGAATTTCCAGAGTTCATCCCACAGCCAAGTAACACCACAGAGCACTGCAGGCAGACCTGGAGTTTTATTACAAAGCAGGACCTTTCCCTTGGAACAGGAGAAGGCCCTGCCCTATGACCAGGAGAACATGTGATGATGAGCTGTGTTTCCCCTGTCACACAGAGCACAGGTTGTGTCCCTGGGTCTGGATCGACCCTTAGGAGCCTGGAGCAGCCCTTCCCTCACTGGGATCATCTCATGTAATCATCCCAAATGATCACAGTCGTCCACAGGGGTCTCTCAGTGGCCTCACAACTCATGTGAGAGCCAGAGTCTCATCCCTCCACTGGCACAAACTTCCCTTTCCAAGGGCTCATCACATCACCTTCAGCAGTTCAGATTTGAGAGCTGGTTGTCACTACTGGAAGGGCATTTGGAAAGAGCTGCTGGCTTGGGGAGACTGGCTCCAAATCTGTGCCCAAGCCTAAAATAAATCTTCTTCCCATGACTGCCAAGTCTGTGCACTAATGGACTAAGGGAAATGGATGGGAAGGTTTGTACAGGCATTCACAAGCCTTTGGTAGAAAAGATCTTGGCAGCTCCAGGGGTATTTGGCCACAGCAGCTGTAAACCTGTACCTGCATTTTGGGTGCTTCATTTGCATGTAGACATCACTGAACAGGACCAAGAGAGGCCACTGTGGTGTCAGTCAGGAGTACAACCTGCTCTGGTTTTAACTACCAAACAGGAGACACAGAGCAGACAGAGCCACTGTCCTCAGAGGGACACAGGGACAGGTCCTGAGGCAACACAAATAAGGAGAAGAATGGGAAATTCCCCTTAGATCAGGGGAAAGGTTTCACTGTGATGCTGGTCAGGTGCTGGACCAGAGAGGCTGTGGGAGGCAGCCCTCACAATGAGGTGCTCACAATTTGAAGAGAAGTTTTTCATCAGCCTGTTTTAATGGACTTCTCCTGAGCAGTGGTGAGGACCAGAGAGCCCTGGGATGGGGACCAGACACCCCTGGGATGGGGACTAGAGAGCCCCAGGATGGGGACCAGAGACCCCTGGGATGGGGACCAGAGAGCCCTGGGATGGGGACTGGAGAGCCCTGGGATGGGGACTGGAGAGCCCCAGGATGGGGACCAGAGACACCTGGGAATGGGGACCAGAGAGCCCTGGGGATGGGGACCAGAGACACCTGGGATGGGGACCAGAGACACCTGGGAATGGGGACCAGACACCCCTGGGATGGGGACCAGAGACACCTGGGATAGGGACTGGAGACCCCCAGGATGGGGACCAGAAACCCCGGGGATGGGGACCAGACACCCCTGGGATGGGGACCAGAGACACCTGGGGATGGGGACCCGAGACACCTGGGAATAGACACCAGAGACACCTGGGGATGGGGACCAGAGAGCCCTGGGAATGGGGACCAGAGAGCCCTGGGATGGGGACTGGAGACCCCCAGGATGGAGACTCCCATCTGAGACAGGATGTGGCTGCAGGGCTGCCCAGCACTGTCCCTGCACCCCTGCCCTTTGTTTCTCCAGCCTCTCCCCAGGCTCCAGGGCTGGCACCTTCTCCCTGCTCTCTGCTCACACCAGGAACTGCCATGCTCCAGCCCCACACAAGCCCAGGGGCACACAGGAGAAAACACCTCGTGATTTAAAAAGCTCTCAGCAGCTGCTGACAGCTCCCCATACCTGCAGCAATGCCAAGTCAGCATCTTGAGCCAGTTGCTGCAAATTCTTCACAGCAGAGGTAGTTTTAATTACTCTCACCAGGGCAGGAGAGCAGTCCAACGGGAGCTCATTAAGCAATGACTTCTCATCATTTAAAAGTAATAAGGCATGGTAAGGCCTGCAGAAAAATAGAATACATTTGCACAGTAAACTGCAGCTTTTCCTGAAGGCTTTGTTATTTCTACACCATGATACCTGGGGTCAATGTAATGGTAAAAAAAGAATTTCTAATATCATCCTTTTGCTCTAACTGGGTTCAAAATCAGCTTATTTTTATGTTACAGCATAAGAGGCTCCCTGTGAAAAGGAGACAGAGGGTTATATGGTAACTGGATACCCCAGTGACAAAGGAAAAAAGACTGCACTGCATTGGCACACAATTGAGAACAAGTCTGAAAACTGCTCATCTGCAATACTGAAATACAGAATGGAGTAGAAGAAAGGAAGAAAGCAGAAGTTAATTACTTTTGCAGGTAAGCAAACACAGGAAATAAGGTATCACAGGACCTGGGCTCTCTTTCCTCCAAAAGCAGAATTACTTCTGGGCCAACAGATTAAAATGAACACACAATTCCTGGCTGCAAACAGTGCAGGCCACTTTTGCAGCATCCCCTCAGTACAACCACCTAAAGAGAACACCAAGGCTGTGGCTTCCAACCACCATGAATCCAGCAGCCCCACAGAGCCACAGCAGCAGCTCCAGGGACAACCTGGGGACAGTGTGGCTGGACAGTGCTCAGGCAGAAAGGACCTGGGGGTGCTGGTTGACAGCAGCTGGACATGAGCCTGCAGTGCCCTGAGGGCCAAGAAGGCCAATGGCTCCTGGCCTGGGTCAGGAATGGTGAGGCCAGCAGGAGCAGGGAGCTCATTCTGCCCCTGTGCTCAGCACTGCTGAGGGCACACCCTGAGAGCTGTGCCCAGCTCTGGGCCCTCAGTTTGGGAAGGACCTTGGGACACTGAGCACATCCAGAGGGGGCAGCGAGGCTGGAGAGGGGCTGGGAACACAAACCCTGTGAGTGAGGAACCCCTGAGGGAGCTGGGGGTGCTCAGCCTGGAGAAGAGGAGGCTCAGGGGTGACCTCATTGCTCTCTACACCTTCCTGAAGGGAGGCTGAGGACAGGTGGGGTTGGTCTCTCCCACCAGGCAGCACTGACAGAACCAGAGGACACAGTCTCAAGCTACAGCAGGGAAGGTACAGGTTGGATATCAGGAAGAAATTTTTCAGAAAAGAATAATAAAGTACTGGAATGCCCTTCCCAGGGAGGTGGTAGAATCACCATCTCTGGGTGTGTTTAAAAAAAGCCTGGACATGGCACTTGGTGCTACAGTCTGGGTGAGGTGTGAGGGCACAGGTTGGACTCGAGGATCTTAGAGGTCTCTGCCAACCTCATCATTCTGTGATTCTGTGATTCTGTGTGATTGTGTGATCCTGTGATTCTGTGTGATTCTGGGAGCCCTGTCTGAGCCCAGGCCCCCCTCCTCCACAGCCCAGTCACACCATCCCCCTGCCTGAGCCACCTCAGACATCTGCAGCACCACCCTTGGAACAGGAGCAAGGACTGGCCACACTCTGAGGGGCAGAGCTTGCTCTTACCTGATGGATTTCAGACTTCTCTCAATTGCTTCTGGGGGTATGAAGTTGGTGGCAACATAGTGGATTTTGTGAGGAAGGCAGAAACTCACTTCCAGCCAGTTGTTGATGTGTAAACGAACCACCCCTGTTGTGCAGAGACTAAAACAGGAAGGCAATCAATCCATACAGCATTTACCCTCAATCACAAATGAAAACTGTGGTCCAGGGTCACCCCTGCACAGAAATCAGATCAGGACAGGAAAAGACTGAATGCACTCTGTCTGTGCCCAGGCTGGCTGAGGACCAGCTGACAGCTGCACATACAGAGCACCATCCCCTACAGCATTTGAGGGAGATTTGAGAGACTTCACCACTGACCTTCTGCTCCCTCTGCCCTTAACATTGCAGCAGTGTCTCAAGTTAAAGTAGTTTATTCAAGATCTACTGCAAGGCAAAGGAAAATCCTCTAGGCCAAAGCTGCAAAGATGAACTGGGCACAGTTTTCATCTCCAATTTCCATCTTCCCCTCCAAGCAAAAAGAAAAGAGGATGTCTGTACTGGGCAAGGGCTGTTCCAAGCAGCACATTTCCACAATAACAGCCTCCTTGTGTTAGGTTGTTTGTTTCCTTACTAACCTGTCCCTGCTTGTGACATGAAATCACAAACGTGCCTGTTACATGGTTTCTTCACTCCAGGAAACCACAGGGACTAAGCTAAGCCCTTCAGCTGACTCCAGCCAACAGGACTGGAGTGGAAGCAGTGGATGTCCCAGGAATAATAAAGACAATAAAGTCAGACCCTGGCAGTCGGCCTGAAAGCAACAGTAAGCCTCTTTTACTTAAAAAAAACCAAAAAACAAAAAAAACAAAAACAAACAAACAAAAAAAAACAAACAAAAAACCAACCCCCCCCCAAAAAACAACAACAACAACAACAACAACAACAACAACAACAACAAAACTAAACAGAAAAGCTGGAGATTAGAGCCAGGATCATCATTCAGGTGCTTTTACAGAAGTCTGCCAGTCCAGACAAGAGGTGGAATCCACCTCAGGAAGGAACTATATTTACTCAAAATGGGGAATGTACCATAAGAAGTTAAGGCAGCACCACCTTGCAAACCCTCACAATATTCCCATTCCACAGGCAGGGGATGCTGGCCTGGGAACAGCTGTGCTGGGAGGAAGCAGCAAGGCCCACCACACCTTTTCATGAGTTAGGAACACATAAACTTATCTATCTCAAGCTCTACACCTGAGAACTGAACTTGTCAATGCCCTTCAATTTCAAACTTTCTTCCCAAAGAACACTTTTTGGCTTAAAATCAAATTTCAAAGTTTGCACTCTGAAAACTCCAGCCTGAATTTTAAATTCAAAGTGTGTTGAGATTCGCAATTTGACTTTTATGTCAATAACTGCCATGAATTTCCCCCTCTACACAAAACAGATTAAAAAACATGCCAGGAACAGGCCAGGAGCAAATATGCTGCTGGAAAAGTCTTTATGTGGTGGTTTAACCATTTATAACCAGCATTCAACTGCAGGTCACAAACTAACATGCTCTTTTTCAAGCTCATCTGCTGTGGAGGGGGTTTGGAGAGAGCAGAAATTTCAGCTTTAAACAAAAACATTGGGTAGCTTTGGCTGCTGGTGCAACTACTCACCAAACCACAAGACAGTGGTGAGGGAGCAAACAGCATCCCCTCCCACCTCACACATGATCAGACCCATTGGGAACATCTCACTGCAGACAGCACTTCCCAAAAGGTTTTGTTCTCAAATCTTGCATGGAACTCTGGAAAATGCTGATTTTTCAAGCTGCAAAGGGAGCAGATACTGTGTGTTTTCCTCTTTCTAAAAGGCACTGAGAGGGTGAATCCAGTGTCTCTCTGGCCCCATCAGCTCTGATCTGCTCAGAGGCTCCCAGCCCTGAAGGAACATGCAAAGCACCAACACCTCTGGTTTAGTTCATTAAATGCTGCAGCTCCAGTAACACTGCTTATCCACCACAAACAACTGACAGATAAAGCTGGATTCCCTCAAAATCCATCAGGGAAAAGGGCTGAAGCTGTGGTTATCCACACCATCTCCCAGGCCAAACCCTCACAAGGGGAAACCTGCCAATAAAGGAATGGGACAAGTGAGTCCAGAGACCACCTGAAAGCTCTTGGGGTTGCAAAAACAGGTTACCCAAGAGCAGCAGAGATGTATGAAAGCATGGAACACTTGCAGGGACATTTCCCCTGCAGAGTTTAACATTCACACAAAGATCCAGTTGGTTCCTTTCATTGTTTGGTCCAAGTGCACTAAGGCAAAAGGTTTAATTATATAATTACACTCTCCACAACATAATTTTGTCTGCAGTGCACTACACAACAAGAGCCTAGAATTAAAGACAACAAGAAAACCAGATTTTCAGTTCTGATCTGGATCTTAATTTTATTCTTCTGCATTTGCATTCAGCTGTACAATTTCCAGCCTGCATTATAGCTTTATGAACACAATTTCTCCTTCACCTGCCCCTCCTTGGATGGAAAATAATTAAGTGTCTGTAATTTGACAAGGAACAAGCTGCACCCTCCAGCAGAAGCACTTGCAACTGCCCTTGGCCAGAAAGCAGAGTTAAATAATGTCCCCAGTATAGACACAAACATTCAGGCAATAGGATATTAAACCCTCCAAGATATTTTATTCCATAAAAACTCTGTTTCAACACTTTTTTTAATCTCTGGTTGGTAACACCTGATGAATGATCTGAGGGATATGGCCAAGGATCAGGATGATCAGATAACAGAGTTTAAAACTGAGACAGGGAGAGGCAAACAGGAAAAAGCTGTTTAATGTCTCTCCATCATAAGGCCCATGAGACATCTCATGCTACAAGAAGTAGCAAAGTTCAGAAGAAATAGAAAGAAACACAAAAAGTAGTTAAAGCATGGACCTCCTTATCAGAGGATGCTGTGGTTGTTCAATATTTACCCTGGCTCACAGGACTGTGGGCTAATTCCAGGCAGTGACATCAGCTGAAAGCTGCTGAATGTACAGAAACCCCTCCAGAGCTGCAGGAAGCTGGGGAATATTTTAGGGGCTATCACTGCTCTTTTGCTCTCTTCTGCTGTGTCCTGAGCTGTGAGCTACTGCCTCAAAATGAGAACATGAAAGTTTGCCAGCATCTCCCAGAACTGCAGCCTTTTCCATTACTATTGGCAAAAGAAATCCCACTTCACATTTATAAAAGAGTTATGAATTTTTACATGTCCACACCTCACATCACATCTGTCCTGTTTATATCAGAAATTAGCCCCATGTTTTTGAGTGTGGTGGAGGTGAGCTTGTAGCTTTGGAGTTTGTTTTTCCTAGAGGTTGTGACTACTCAAGAGCTTTGAAATGATTTCACATTTCCTTATAAAGGACAAAGGGCTGTCCTTTGATAAATAACTGTAGTTGGATTCTTTTTTACAGCACAGCCACAGAAATAACATTAAGTCTCATAGAATTATTTCCTGAGCTGAGATGGGCTAGATTTACCACACAGCTGAGTCTCACTAGGCTAAAAATTTATAAAGGCTCTTTCTGTATTAAAAAGAAGAAATAAACAATCCAAACCTCCCCAAAAACCTCTCCACACTTTTGCTTTTATTCCAGTGCAAAGCTAAGAGAAATTTGCTAGAACCAGACAGGCAGTTAGTAACTCTCAAGCTCACATATTATCTACAGTTGCAGATAAAACTATGTGAAAGCTCTTTAAAACAGACACATATTGTAACACCAATAAGTTTTTCAGCGCTGAAGTCCTGAAAAATTTCTTGAGCCTAGAAACCATTGCTTTCTGTTCCACACCAATGCTTCAGTTTGGGGACAAGATGAATGAAGAGTTTCAATTTTCTGAATTAATCAAAAAGAAACATTCTAGTTCTCTCCATTAGAGACAACATGTCCCAGGAAGCAGAAGCTGAAAGGCTCTGAGCTGTCACTGTAATACCACTCCATTGCTAGTCAAGATGTCCTGGGTACTGATCCTGCCTTAATGGAACACAGGCATCTCATTCAAAACCAAGGAACACTTTGAACAACAGAAATATTCCTCTGCTTGTGGTTTTGCACAAACCAACTTGCTCAGGGACATGCTGGGTCCTGCCTGAAATACCTCAGCACCATCTACAGGAAGCCAAGGGCTCGACAGCACCTCTGGAGCAACCCTGGAAATTGGGCTGGAATTGCAGAAATCAGCAGGCACTTGGAAATGCTGGTTGGAGCAAATCTCAAACGGAGAGCTGGGCTCCATCTGCAATTCAAAGTGCTCTCTCCACTCCACTGGCTGCTCTCCCACAGCCAAAGGCTATGCCAGAAGCCTCTGTAAATTTAGAGCAGCACTTTGTCCCTGCATGCATCCAAAGGTTTACCCTTCCCAGCACTCCCTTCTCCTTTAAAAGCAACAGAGCAAATCTTTCCATCTTCCCTCTGAGGTCATTCATACTCCTCCACACTCTCTAGGTGGCCTAAATCCCTCTTGATATGTGGTGTCCAAACTGGATAAAATATTCATTACAGCAGGAGTTTTACAACTGTGAGCAGGATTGGTGCCTATAGTACAGACAAGACTTATTTTATGAATTCTTGTCTATCTGGTTTCTTTTTGTAACCCCATGTCTAACTTATGACTAACCCTCACTTCACAGAAGACCACACAGACTTCACTCCAGAGCTGCTACCACACAGGAATAATTAATTCATCCTGGAGAAAATTGTATTTCTAGAGCTTTTTCTACCTTACTATAAAATAATTTTAAATCTATGTCTGCCTGGCAAGGTGCTGCAGCTCCTCTCAGCTGATCTGACTGCAGGTATAACAAGCATATTTCCTATGTTCTCATATGAAGTATTAATAGAAAAGCCCTGCAGAACATTTCCTTATCACCCAACAACACTGTCAGCTCCTTTTCAAGTACAGCTTTCCAATCAAGCACACAGGCACTTCAGATTTTTACCAACACCAACAAGGTCTCACATTTGCTTTTGACAGTGTCATACAGAAGTGTCAAAATCCAACTTGCACCACTTCTTCCCCACTCACAATGCCTAAATGAGGGAGAAACTGCCTTGTTTTACAGCTGGGGGCAGCACCAAAGTGCATTTCCCCATGGTCTGTTTATTCCTCCTTATCTCTGGGAAGGCTCACATCAGCACAGTCCATGAGCTCTGTGTTGCTACAGTCACAGCTAAATGCCACAAGATGTCACTGTGTCCCTAAAATATTTGAAAACATGATTAGGGTTTGCCCAGTCATAAATACATAGCCCTAGAGGGAGAGAAAAATATAACTGGAATATTAGAATTATAGGCTGCATAAAAACTGCCTTCCTTAAAAGTTTCGTACTTAAACTTGAGTACTTAGGTTTTGTGCAAGGTGTGTGGAACCACATACAACATTTCTTCAAACAAGATGAAATTCACAGCTCTGGAACACAAAGAGCAGCTTAGCAGAAGTTTTCTGATGCTCTTTGCTATCATGAAACCATTTAGGCTCCCAGTGCTTTACCTTACAGGGCTCTGATCCACAGCCCAGGGAGGATAAAGGGTTCCCTGAGGAACTCCAGCCTGATTCCCTGAATCCCTGACAAACACCCCAAGCAAGGGGCACAGCATCTTCCCCCACACAGAGGTTCTGTGTCCCTCTGTCCCAGGCCCTTCCCCAAGCACAATCCAGGCTGCAGGAGCCTCTGGGCCTCAGGAGGCAGCACTGACAGGCACAGGCTCCTGCTGAAGTTCAACAACAGCCCCACACTGCTTTGAAAGCTCTGCCAGAACTTCTAGCCCAGTCAAGAAACAGCATGTTACACTTTTCATTCTGCTGGAAGTCTCAGCATCTCATCCAAATTTGCTGTCCTGACATGCACAAATGGGGCCAGGCCAGTACCTGACTTGCCATCAGTGCTCCTGCAGCACTTTCCCCTTAGCTACAGGTTTAGAGCATTTCCCCAGTGCTGTGATGCCCCTGTTATGGCACTGGTCAGTTCTACACTTCACTTGGCAATAGGTGGCCCTGTGCTAAGGAAGAAAATAATAATTCTTAAAGCTGTGACAGGCATCATCAGCTTTTAACAATGAGACAACAAAGACAGACCAAGGTAATGATGAGGATAGCAGTTCTGCAAACATTTCACCTGAATTCCAGGCTTCACATTGCTCTACCTGGTTTAAACCCAAATCCCAATGATTAACCGCATGAGGAAGTGGATAATATCCTTAGGAACAAAGCCAAGTGATTTCAATGAGAAACAGCATAGTATGAGCCAAGACTGAAGGCTAAAATCCAACTTACCTGTCATATGTCTCTTTGAGATCTCTGGCCAGTTTGCACTTGGGTAGGATGTGATGAAAAGGTGACTGGGGCCCTTCTGTGGCTATGGAAAGATTCAAAACAAGAAAGCAAATAACTGACTTCAAATCAAAGAGTTTCCTCTTCCCCCACTGGGTATCAACCTGTATCTTAGGGACAGAATTTGTATCATTTTAATCTACAATTATCTTTCAAATCTTTTACAATAGCTCAAGTTACACGTTAAAATGATAATAGTGAATTATTGCCAACTTTTGCTAAACCTCAACCCAGTAAAGCACATGTAACCAAATTGGACAAATGATGACTTTAAATGCTTTGTTTTTCTAGATGTTAGCTTTAATTTTTAATGCTTGCAGCAAGATAATGCATCACTGTCAGAGTTCACCTTAAATAGTACATACTGTTATGAGCATTACAGTTACAGAGCATTTTTACAGACTGTACTTGGAAAATGCTCTGTAACTGTTTGCTAGCCAGGTAACAGCACATAAGAGTGAAGCTTCCACATAAGGAGTCTGGTGACTCAGCAGACAGCATTAAAGCATGCAAAACTTGCTCTAGGTTGGGTGAAGCTGGCCACACAGGAGCTCTTCCATGTCAGCCTGACAGGGAGAGGCAAACACGATGGCTCAGTGCAGTCTCCAGAGATTGTGCTGAACTTAACTAGCAAAGAAATCAAAGAAACTACTTCACCTCTGTCACAGACATGTTTTATGAAAAATCCTTTCCTTGGGATTTTTTCTCCTGAGAAGCTGAGAGGCCTCAGGAACAAAATGTAACCAATGGCTATCTGCTGCTGTAAAATGCATCAGGTGCATCTGGGATTGGTCTCATGTGGTTGTTTTTAATTAATGGCCAATCACAGTCCAGCTGTTCAGACTGTCTCAGTCACAAGCCTTTATCATTCTTTCTTTTTCTATTCTTAGCCAGTCTTCTGATGAAATCTTTTCTTCTATTCTTTTAGTATAGTTTTAATATAATATATATCATAAAATAATAAATCAAGCCTTCTGAAACATAGAGTCAAAACATAGAGTCATTCTTGTCTCTTCCCTCATCCTGGGACCCCTGCAACACCACCATACACCTCTAAAAATCACATCCCTGCATAGGGATAGTGAACTTGGCTGAGGCAAAATGCAGGGAAAAGCTCTCAGAATGCTACAGAGCACCAAAACTTGTTCCCAGTGATCCGAGGCACGAGAGAAGCAAGAAGGCACAAGCAGCACCTCTCTGGAAGAGCATTCCAGTGGAGAGCCCCTGCTGCTGAAAGCACTCACTCTCTGCCATGGCAGACACCTCGTCCTGGATGGCCAGGATGAGCTTGGCCTCGCGGGTCAGGTACTGGCAGCGGCGCTCCTCGTGCTGCAGGACGATGGCGATCCTGCGCGACAGGTTGTGCAGGCAGCTGATCACCGACGGGTCCGCGTTGGCCTGCGGGAGCACCAGCAGCCTCTGAGCCATGCAAGGACAGCCATGATGGGGAACAGGCAAATGGTTTCCCACTGAGACCAAAAATCAGCCTCTTGACTGGAAAGGAACAGAATTTTCTCTACCCACGAGCAAGCAGAAGCTTGGAGGTGTCCAAATGTAATTCTAAGCTCGTCTAAGTGCGTGAAAGGAACACCACACCTGGACAGGGATAGCTCTATCTGGGCTGTTTTTCCAGTTGTTAACAGGCCTTCTACCAGCAGAGAGAAAAGACCTCAACTTCACACAGTGCAACAAGACAGTGCAAGCTTTTTGAAAAGGCAGAATATCCCAGTGTTCAGGTTAAACTCACTGGCAGCACAAGGGCTGCAGTGCCTTTAACATGTCCCACTAACTCCATGTTGCCCCACGGGTGTTTGTCCTATGTACTGACAAGGCAGTGACTAGGTAACAATTACCAGCTCATGACCAATATTTTCATCCCAAATCTGAATTAATTTGGATTTATTCTCCCAAAAAATTCACAAATATAGCTTATTGCCAACACTGCATTTATGAAAGTCCCAGAAAGAAAGTGCTGGAAAAATCTATCACATCAGTACAGCTGCCAAGGGGGGTGAGGGGGAATTCACTAGCTCCAGCATGAGTCAGCAGCTGCTTCATGTTTGTTAAGACATTTAAAGGAATTTAAAGTTCTGGCAAGTGACCACTTGGCACAGAAACCAGCAAACTGTGACTCATCAGTTTTTTGACTCTGCTGTTCTTGCTGAGTCACGCCACGTTGGTAGCCCTGAAGCTCAAACACAGCAGGATCAGTGCTGATTATCACACTTGGGCCTTTGCCTGCTCTGTCTGCCCACTGCAGATGGACACTCATCTTTATCTTTGAGGGCCTCCACCCAGCTACTGCACTGCTCCATCCCAGGAAAAAATTTCCACTTGCTTCTTGCCCAACACTTTCCAGAAACCTGACTGCTCCCTGTGAACTAAGAGTGTCTCATTTGGCAAATGGATTTTGTGCTGCATCACACACACAATTAAATCACTATCATCTCATGGCTGAAGGGCAAAGACAGCAAGTTTTCCTAGAAGCACTAGAAATTAGATTCCAGAAAAATGTGGGCTAGTCTTCACTGTGAATGAAGGTGCATTGGTTTCCACACTTCTGCTGCCACATGGCTCAGTGTGCATCAATTTGTGCATTTGCAGGTGCATCTACACAAGCAAAGCACAGGGCTTTACCAAATCACCAAAACAACATCTTTTAACATGAGAAATCTAAAATCAACTCCTCCATTGTAAATTCAGCACTCCCTGACCCAGCAGTGTCCTAAAGCACAGCAACATTGGATTGCCAGCAGAGCTCTGTAAACAATTTCTGGCTTGATTCAGGTACTTGTCCTGTGTGAAATCTTGCTCCTCATCTGAGGACAAGCCATGTCCATGTCACCACTGCAAAGCCAGTGGTAAGAAAAGTGCCAGTGCTAAAAGAAAAAAAATTCCTTTCACAAGCATGGAGCTGGAGGTTTTAAAATGATGACATTACATCCAGTTGAGCACAAATCAACCATTTCCACAAAGATAACTATTCCACCTCCCTCTTTTATTTTTAAAAAGGAAAAGAAAGCCAGAGCTCAGAAATCAAGTAATGCTTGAACATAATGAAATTTCTAGGGCTTTATACACCTAATTAGACAAGCCAGGATCCCTTAACACCAGCATCTAGTTAATAGAGGATGCCTGAAAAAAAATTCCAGGCAGAAACTATGTATTTGTTCTAGGTTTTTGCTGAGCATTGAAACCTCTTTATTCTTCACTTGTACCTTCTTCTCATTTAGCTGTTCAGCTGCTGCTCCCTGGCACTCTCCCTTTACAGTGACCTCACTGCTGAGAGGAGGCAGCTTTCAAACACTGGCCATTAATCACAAAACAAGCCTGGAGTGTGAGCCTTCTGCATTGTCTCATGCATCCAAGGCACATCCCACTGTCAGATGGAATGGAGACAGTCCTTACCCTTAGTGCAAACACCACGTTGAACAGAATCATGGTGGGCATCTCTCTCTTTGGTGAGGGGTCAGTTTTGGATACCTGAAAAATATTTTTTAGAAAATCCCATTGGCTAGTGTCAGCTGGAGACAGTAACAAAGGGAAAGTAATGTAAAAAAATTTTTAAAAAAATATAGTTAAATAACAAGCTGAGAAAAGAGAGTAGACAAATCAATATATAACATCAAATATGACTGGCAAAACATAGAACTATGCTTTTGTTTTTAACTGGAGTGTCACAGTTACTCTACAACACTGCCTTTGCTGAGCAACTGTGAAGACTTAAACCAAACACAAGCATGGAAATGAGGGTCAGTTAAGACAGCACTCTTACTTAGTGTCTCTGTTATTACATTTAGCATCATTAGAGACCTTAGGTTTAAATGTTTTAGCACAACTGTCAGATGTACTGTCAACAGAATTGCACAGATCTCAGGCCACACCTATTCCTTCCTTTCCTAAAATCCTCATTCAAATTCCATCCTGTTACAAGCTGCTGCTTTTATCACACAAAATATGCTCTAGAACAGCAGTACTAAACTAAAAGGTTTGATTTTTCCCTTCCTGCAGGATTTCAAACACATTATCCAGCCCCTCTATTCTCTTTGTAGCAGAGAGCTCCATTCCTAAGGCAGATTCAAACTTTCCAGCGAGAAGAAACAGCTGGAGCTGAGACAAGCAAGTGGAATTTGGACAGCCAGAGCAGCTCCAAAGGGAGCACGTGTCACCACAAGATGGAGCACAAAATGCAGAGGACATTCCCACCTCCCCTGTGGCTCCCTGCTCAACACCCACCCCATCCCCAGAGCAAACAGCTGGAACCTGCCAGGCCAAACAAAAGTTGGTCTCTACCCTAAGTATGTGCAGCACCTGAGCCAGGGCAAGCACAGAGCAGCATCTGCCCTTCCCCACAGGTTCCAAGCACCAGCACTGAACTGCTCAGGACTGAACTCCAAAATCTGACTGCTTTCACTCAGGAGGCTCTACATTTAGAAAACTAAGAGGTGATACATATTTTGGGGTTTTTTTTGTCCTAAAGTGAAAATTACATTCTGTCAGAAAGGCAGTGATGGGAGAGTGGTAAAGGCAGTTTACTGTGTTAATCTGTTCTGGAGTTACAGGTTCCAGGACATCTTGTGAATTTCCAAGTGTAAGGACTGATCCTGGTCCTTCCTTAAAATCAGAGAAATGACCACCACTAACATCAGTTGGGATGCAGGCTAGATTTCATATCAACTCATGTCCAGAAAAAAAGAAGAAGGCTGAGCTGGGAAAGAAAATGCTGAAGGAATTTGAAGAGTTCAGAACATTGCTACATAAAAAGCAATCTGGCACACAGGATTAAATGTTTGTGCTCTTGTAACTCCTGAATTTCATCAGGGTAAGAATTTGCTGAGCTGTCCTGTGGATTAATTTACTGCAGTATGAACTCTGAGGAAATTCAAAGCAGAGGCTGCTGGGTTACTCCAGACACTGCCTGAGCTCCATGGAAAAGCAGCTCCATCTGGTTCCTCCTAACTGCAGGAGGGTCCCAGATTTACACTGACACAAACCAGCAGAGATGGCTGCCACATCTCGAAGATTCTGGACTCTAGAAAGTTCTGGGGTGCCTCCTAGGGTGATGAGACACACCCAAAAAGAAGTTCCTTCAGAAGTAACAAAAAAGTGTTTACAGCTCCTTATAACTTTATTTGCCCAGATGCAATTTTATTTAGACAAACTGAAGTGACATTTCATGCAATTAGGATTAAAATGATTGGAAAGAATGTACAATAATAAGTGGTGAAAAAAATGCAAATACAAATTTTCAACCTCGTTTAGAGCACATTTAGGAAGCTGAACCTTTCAGATGAGATTAATAAAAGAAAGAAAAATTATCTGAGGGAGAACAGGCCACTGCTGTCAGAGCCTTGAGGGCACCACCTTAAATGGCCCTGGCCAGGACCTGTTCCCACACAAATTCCCCCCAAAGTCCATGACCTGGGAGCCCCATTTAGGCTCAGCCCAGGGCCTGGAGCTGTGCTGTGTCCAGGATGGGCCTTGGATCTGTGTCTGTCTCCTGGTTTAGTACATCCCACCCTTGTCCTGTCCCCTTCTGCTCCTGGCTGGGGTCCCAATACAGACCCTGGGCCTGGTTCACCACTTGCCTTGTCTGGGGCTGCTGATGGATTTGCACAGCTTGGGCACACTTGAATCCTGTCTTCAAGACAGTTTAACCTTTCAGGACTGAGTCTTGGTGATCCTTCATGACATTTCCTGCAGACTCACAACTGAGTTCCCAAAGTAGCATCTTTTGATGCTTTAGGGCAGCTCCTCGCTGGCATGAAAGCAGTCTGGTCCTCTAAATATCATGCAGCAGTTACCAACAAGCTGTTTCCACCTCTAATTATAGCCAGAAAGCAGGACAGAATTGGCAAGCAGACTTTTTCCCCTGAAAAAGGAATGACTTAGCAAATTCAATGAAAAATGAGACCAAAGAAGTTCAGTGACTGGGATCAGTGTTGGATTCAGAAATTACCAAAACCTAGTTCATTCCTACAGTTGAGCAGGAAGAAGGAACAGGACAGAGAATATCAGGAACACAGAAGCAGGTGAATTCTTTGCAGGATTTAAGCAGGGCCTTTTGCATAGCCCAGACAGCACACTGCTCTCATTCTAAGCACCTAAAATACAGGCCATAGAGGAAGGTCTCAATGCAAACAGCAGCCTGACTTGGTCCACAAGAAAACTCTAGATCTCCTTCAACATCCTACATATTCCATCTAAGTCTTGTGGATCATCTTCAGCCTCAGGAAAAGTTAAAAGCCAAACAAGGCTGACGTAGCTTTTAGCATTTGTGAAGGTTTTTGGTGGTGTTTTTTTAACTGCCACACTAATTAGAGGTGCTAAAAGCTAACTTGCAGTAACTAAAATAGTGAGAAGCAGCTTTTTGAGTTGGAGTGCCCAGTTTTACTTCTCTTTACTCACACTGCTTCCCTACAGTAACCAGAAGAGTTTCTGTGATCACTGACAGCTCCCTCAGTTTGCCACTCACTCCACTGACCCAGAATAAGTAAAAGACAGCTTGGAGCATCAGGAAGTAAAAGCAGGATCAAAAGCCAACATGCTCATTCTGAATTGCAGGTTTCCTCACTAAAACCAGGCAGTTTGTGAGGAAGGCAGGTCCCCAGAGGGGATCTCATACCTACCTGCCCAAGGGCATGCTGGAGCAAGGTGGGATGGCCAACAAAGCGAACATTATCAATCTTCAATTCAAACTTTTTGCCACACATATCTGACTTGGTAGCCAAAATTGTTGCCAGGATGACATCTGAAAACCTTGAAGGGCAGAAACAGAAGTTATTACAGTTTTCAAAAAGCACACTCCCAAAACAGTCCTCCAAATACAGATATATTTAACTCCAAAGTTTTTAAGGCGTTGTAAATTGTGACTGGATTGCTGTACCTGGAGTACCACCAATTATGTAAAATTAAGGACCCCTCAATTACATCCCTCAGATCATCACAATTATAAAACAGGAAGCGTTCACAACAAAGACTGCAGGGTCATGCTCATTTAATTACATGCTCAGCAAATTACAATGAAAAGATTAGATGCAGTTTGCTTAAATATAAAAAGAGCTGGAGTTAGCCATTGCCTGGATTTAGCTGCAGGTTAATGAACTTACTAAGCAATTACATATTGACACAGCCTGTCACTCAAGCACAACAGAGATCTTTAAGCCACTCAGTATGGCAGAGGGGAAGGCAAAAAAGAGCTGATTCAATTAAAAGAAACACAGCCAATGCTTGTCCTTCCTTTCCCAAAGCTCATCAGTGACATTCCAATTGCCTCATTTAACAGATCTCAACCTGTGCTCAGCAGACCACTGGCACCTTCCAAGAGCTGAGCCCTGGCCTCACCTGGGCTTTCTCATTTGATAAATCACATTCATGACAGGCCAGGCCCTTCCCAATGCCCAGGCATGGGGTTACTGAATTGCTCTGGACTGGTGAGGCCAAGGCAGCAGCTCTGAGACAGGAGGGCAAGAATCCACAGGGGGTCAAAACCAGCTAAAAATCCCGTGTGACAAGGGAGGAACTCCACAACTGCTCTCTCTGATGGCCTCAGAGCATTGGTCTGGTCTCTACCAACACTTGTTTTCCTCAAGGTGTCCCCTGGGACAGTGAAGCCCAAACCCACAGGGAAGAGGACTCAGCTGCTAGAGTAAATTTGTTGCTCTAAAATAGGAGCAGTGCAAGGCTTGTTATTAACAAGTTCTCTCCTCATCTGTTTTATAGAAGCTCCTACTTGACCAAATGAATTTCAGACCACTTTCTGAGGAGAGCTGGTTTTAAAGAATGAAATGTTTATTGCATTTTGTGTATTTACAGCCAGGGATGTGTGCCCCTGCCAGACCATCCCCCTAGAGCAGGCAGGTAGCCCAGATAAACCAGTATCACTCAGAGAGGAGGGCAGGCATGGGTGTGTGCTGTGCTCACCTTATCTCTTGGCCACAAGTGAGCCCTCCATGCCCAGAGAAGCAATTAATGTAGCTTAGTCCTGCTTCCCTCTGAGTTATGGAGCACTACAGAAATTAAGACAAATGCACTCAAGGACACAGGGGGAATTCCTTTTATTTACAAATACTGGAGATGAAGGACCACACAGGTCCAAACTGCCAAAGCCCCTGGTGCTTGTACAAACAGGTCACTCTGACCACAGCACTCTGCTTATGTTTGGTTTATGGAAGGAGCAGCTGTGTACAAACTTCCAAATCCCTGGCTGCTCTGCTCCAAACTCCAAGCTAAGGGCAAGCAGAGACTAGCCAGAGACTCCTGGGGCCACTGAGCCCATGCTCCTCAGCCACTGGGCTGCACAACTTGGGAAGTCTGGGAGCAAAGAGCAAAGCGCTGGAACAGGACCTGGACTGACAGTCCCTGGAGATCACATTCAAAATAGGAAAAAAAGTCACTATGACAGCAGGGAGCTTCTCCTCCTCCTTTTGCCCTGTTCAGCAGCTCGTTAATAGGCTCATCATGGAGCCAGGAAGATGGGAACAGCAGTGGATCCAAAAGGAGCATATGTTTTGGGGGGTGAAGGGAGAAGGAGGGCAAACTAGAAAATGTCGGCTTCCTGGTAAGAAATGAGTTACCCTTCCCTCCTCCAGCCTTGGCAAAGGATACCTGGGAGCTGATCAACTGATCATTCTGATAACTTCCACAAGGAATTACACCAGCAGATCCTTTAACAGATAAATGTAGTGCTAAAGGTAGGAATTCAGCAGTTTCCCAGGGGAGTTCTTGACACCAACAGCCCACTCTGCCCTACCTCGCGTGTGGCTCTTTGGGGAGGGAGAGATTAAAAGGCTGATTTTGGAAAGTCCTCAGGATCTTCTCACTACCAGGGTCTTCTGTGTATGGGAGAGTACTGAATTGCAGCCAAAGGACATGCTCAGGGACAGAACCCTGACACAGGTGCACCCCCTATCACCACAGGCTCTCCCAAGAGTCACCTGCACTCCAGCCCCATTCTCCTCCTCTCACAGCCTGGATTTATAGTTTTGCCATCTGGGTTTTTTTACCCCCAGTGCTCTACATAATTTTGACATTTCTTAGGCCTCAGGACAATAGGGAAATTGAGGAACAGCAGATGTGTTATTCCCATTACTTCAATTAGTCACCTCATCTTAGAAAATGACACTTTAAATATTTCAACACACGTTTTCCCATCTTTGGGGTATGCTAAGATGACCTAAAAACACTGACTTCTCAGAGACCAAGAGTTTGCTAGAAGCAGATTAGGTTTTGCAGTTGGGCAGTAACCCTTCTCCTTTTATGAGATTAGTCTGAGCATTGTGAATTCCAGGGGGAAGCAAACCTCTTCTGTACTAAGGAATTCAGCAGGCAGAAAGGAGATACAATAAACAAAAGCTTTGATTTCTCCAAAATATTCTACCACTCCTCTCCAGAGCACAACATTGCAACAGCACATTGAAAAGAAGGGGGGAAGATTCAAACATGAATTCATTCTTTCCCCCAAGAATGGATTGTAACTTTGTATATGCCACAGGAATTCAAAGCAAGGCTCTTATTAAGAATTTTTCTTTGAAGTACTTCAGACAGGATCGGAGTATGTAGGTGAGGTTTATGTTAAGCAGGGACTAGGGATGTTTTTTTTTTTCCTTCTGGGGCCCTGAGTTAAGCACTTTTCCCTCTCTCATCCCATTCAGCTGAGTGGGGCACCAAAAACAAGCAACCAGCACAGCTGTTCAAACCTGGGTCCTCTAAAGGGCTCTCCATCATTACCCTGGGATTAAATAGATTACTCACTGAGCTGTACTTTCAAACCATTTCTCCTCAGAAAACAATTTGATTCAGGGCTCCTTGTTGGAATAACTACAATGCCAAGGCTATACTTGTTGCATTCCCAGAGCCTCCCAGTTTTTCCCAGTTCACAGAGGGGACAGTTCCACACCCATTCTGGATTCCCTACAGGAAGCACAGAAATGTTAGTAGGACCTTGGTAATTATCCTGGAACAAACCTTTAGCAATACATTTCCTACAGACACTGTGATTTAGCATATGATTTTCTCATCATTCAGTGTAAAACAGAAACCAGAAACAAAAGCACAATTAAAAGGATGGTGAGAAAAGAAAGCCATTCTAGACAAAGGTGATTGTTTAGAATGTTTGGTCTTACCCTGAAACCAATTGCTCATCAGTTAGAGGACATTGGTCTCTGAAATGGGAACATGGCCATAAACACAAAACAAAACACAACAAAAGAAAATAAACGAGGCAAGTACACAAAATACAAAAGAGAAAAAAAAAGAGATAATATTAAAAACAAGGATGAACTATTAAGGGTTAAACTCCTGTAAAGGAAATATAACTGTTGAGGAGAGTCTAAAGTTAATGGAAGGTGAATTCCAGGGATACATTGCAGGCTGTTTGACAGCATGGAGAAAACAGACTAAGGTAATTTAGTCCTTGCACTAGCAGTGGCTGCTGCCATGTGTTTTCCCACAGTACACAGCATTTATGGAGCTGATTTCCAGGACACTTTTTAATTCATGCTTACCTTAAGAGAAACAGCAGAGGTTGCAGCCTGATTTAGAGCAGATTCTAAACCTCAGTTTCTTTCCTAGACTATTGCTATCATTTCCACCAAAGAACCTCCCATGCAGCCCCAAACAACCCACAGCTCTTCCCAGTTGGTTCTAGAGCTTCCATACCCACAAGACTTAGGAAAAGAGGATGCCAAGTGTTTGTTGTTGCAGGATTCTGTGAAGGGCCTGGCACACACAGCCAGCACTGCTCCTGCAGGGATCCTCCCAGCAGACACAAGGCTGGCCAGACTCACAGCACACTGAAATCCTTCCCTGCCCCTCTCTGTGCCCCAGGCAATAAGCACAGCTTAGGAAAAGGGGATTGAAAAAGCTTTCAAGGCAAAGAATCCTAAACCCTTCTTTACAACAGGTGTACAGAGCAGGACTGAGTTAGCACCTGTACTCACTTTTATATCAGAAACACCTGTTTCCATTTTAACATCCAACTGCCACTTTTTCCCCCAGTTAAGATTAAAAAAGGACTTGTTCATAAAACAACTTCATAAATCTACTGAAAAATTAATCTGATAAAAGCTTTCTACTAAGCCACATGAGAAAGGGGAGGCAAACTGAAAACCTCCAACAATTACTTAATACAAAACCCAGATTTCTGCCAGTGACAATGAAAAGAGAACCTAGAGAGCCCAAATGACAAACTACACAATGGGCTGACATTACAGGAAGGGTGTTTCAAGGAATGGGTGCATGAATGGAAAAGCACAGGCTTACAGAAAGGAAGCCTTTCAGAACAAATACAAGGAACAACACTGGAGTCCAGTGAAAGAGGGACACAGGAAACAAATGTTATCACAGGAGAACTACTGTTTGTTAGAAAGGGACATTCAAACCCTTGTTTGTCAGTAACTTGGGGTTTTTATAACAGAAGCATTTGCTAAATTTGCTAAAACTCCTTCAGTTAGTCAGCTCTGCTACTAAAAATGCAAAGTCTGCTGTAACATATGTTACTATATGTGCTTCCTCATTAGAATATTTGCTTGCTGGCTATACCACCTTCAGAAAAACTACAAAAAAACCTATTTCAAACCAATTTAACATAGCATTATTTGATGGCTTCAAAGGAGTTATTGCCTCCTATTTTTTCAGGGGAAAGAAAGAAGACTGGCAGGCATCTCCATAAACATTGGGAGGGGGTGTATTCCTGGTAAAACACTCAGAAACTGAAGGATGTTTTTGAAAAGTGCAAATGATGAAAGGCTGAGAAGAAGCCAACAGAGACACTTGACAAGCAATTTGTTTTGACAGTGACAGTCTTCTGAATACCTTTTTGTTGCATGGCCACCATCAACACACCTCAAACACTTTTGCTGCTCAACTTGCTTTCAGCAGGAAATAAAATATGTACTCTGCAGACCCAAACACAGCCCCATTGAGCAGAAATGAATACAAGCAAACACACCCCAGGAACCTGGGGAAGGATTATCATGAATAAGCTGCCATTGTCTATAAAAAAAACCAAAAAGCATAACAATGATCAGGAAATTGAGCCTGGAGGCTAAAAGAAATCCAATTATCTGTACAAATATGCTACATGGAAATGGAGTTAAGGCACCTAAACTGATCTGACTTTGTCCCTCCTGAGAGCATTAAGAAAGGTCAGTTCCAAAGTAATTGATCTGGGTTCCAATAGCTATGGGGAAAAAACAACAGTAAATCTTACCTAGGACACAATTGGTACTAGATTACTAATAAATTAAAGACAGGCATCCAATATAAAAAAGGATGACTCCAACCCTCTTAGGAACTACTGCAGCTACAAGATAAATTTGAAATAACCTTTGTACTGAGCATGCAGTGAGAAAACCCCAACCCTACAACATTATCAAACTTGCCATATACCACCAACCCAACCTAGCAGTCTGCCCACTCCACAGCCTCACTTTGTGCCACCAAAACCACCCATGGGTGCTCCTGACATGCAGGGATTGAAAAGAAACTTTTTCCAACTCTTCCTCGATGAAGTCTTCCAAAAATAATACAAAACCACTTCATAAATTACTTTTATTGTGGACAATTTCAGACAGAAAATCATCACCACCAGAAAACAGACTGGACTTTGTGCTGATGAACTCTCTCCATGTGCACTGAGTGTCCAGGAAGGGAACTGCTGCACTGCAGAAGGATCTTACAGGGATGGAGCTGCCACGGAAGGAATGGCTCTCACAAAACCAGTTGCTCCATTCCTGGTCTCTATAACCTGATCTTCAATGAAAACACACACACTGAAGCAAAAATTTATAATGTTGGCGAGGAAAAAAATCAATGATGATATTGGTTCCATGGCATATGAAGGTTAAACTCCTTTCCTCTCCCAGCTTACAAAGCAGGTGCATCTCCCTCCCTCCAGGGGATCTGCACTTCTCTGTCTCCACTCTCCCCTTGGAATCTCTTCTATTCCAAGGCACCAACCTCTGTTACTCCTAAAATTGCCTGATACAAATCAAAGTTGGAGCAATCCATTGCACAGTTTTGAAGATGCCTTTTTGTCTTCTGCTGGAAGAAGCATCTGTGTACTCAAAACTTGCATATTTTTTCCACCTCATCAGTCAGTGAAAAATACAAACTTTGCCAACAAAGCTTCTCTTGTCTAATTTGAATTAACAGCACTCAGTATATAAAGAGCATCAGCATGTCCTTCTACTAGCAGGTACCACTGAAGAGGACACATTTAACTGCTACAGGAGTTGTGTGGGATGCAGGGGATTTAAGAGTGAAGCTTACATTGCTGCTGGGAAAAAGCTTTCTGTAATCAAACTGCAAACAAACACAGTTTTGAAAGGGATTTTGAGTTTCAGAAAACAGATGCCCAGCCATATAAGCAGCACCAGCAGTGTTCTAAACTCCAATACCCAGCATCTAGAATAAATAAACTTTCAGAGCAACAGAAATGCTGCTGCTCTTCTATTTCCCTTTCCATATGCATGGGAGATACAGACAGATCTGAAAAAAATCTTTTATTAGTAACAAATACCTGAGCAGGAGATTAAGCATGAACTTTCATGCCTGGTGTCCTGGACATCACTACAATGAAACAATCTAAATATTTGTTTAGTGTAGGTTACATGCCAGCACATTCAATGTAAAAATCTGCTTCAGGAAAACACCAGCAGTTTTCTCACCTGACCATCATCTGAAATGATAAAAGCTTTTCCTACATCACTGCAGTAACCACATATTGTCTCACACTAACTCAGCAACACAGGCAACATACAATAAACACAGCCACACATGAAGGGCTTTGTCCAACCTGCCAAATCAGTGTCAGACAGAAATTGGTATCATTCCAACACCTTCTTAATCTACCTAGGGAACTTCTAGAGCCAGGGCTTTGAACACTGAGCTCTCCTGCTGTCCACAGCCCAGCCTGACAAGCCAGCCACCAGTTCCCAAAGATACACATGGTTTGCTCCCCCTGCAGCTGTGCCCTGTCCATGCTGCACTCACTGCACACACAACCAAAGGTTGAGTTTGAAGGTTTCAAAGGCATCAGAATGGCAAGAGATACAAATTACCTCAAGCAAAATGTGTTTTCATAAGATCCCAGTCCTGGAAAATGAAATTAACTGATGGATATTTACAGTCATGTGGGTGATTTTAATTTCAGTTAAACCATTCTCTGTCATAAAGTTAACAACAATCTTACATTGACAAAGTGATGATTACTTCTTTAGTACTCTTATAAAAGAGAAGAACAGCAAATACCTCTTTTTTATTAATACTGGAAATAAAAATACATATCAGAAAAAAGATCTGCTAGTGAACTGTGGGCCAACAGACAAAAAAACCTTTTTCTCTCCCAGATTTCTCTCATATCTAGTAGTGATAAATTTAGAGCTATGCAGCAGATTTCAAATGTTCAGCAAAACTAATTAGAGTCCATCCATAAATAAATACATACTGAACACCACACTGCCTATTTTCAGTGCATTTGTTACCCTCTGATTTCCTGTACTTAAAAAACTCTCTTCAAGTGTCAGTTTCCTTTTGAGCCACTGTGTCACTCCACTGACACAACAGCAGCTCTGTCTGGAGAAACAAAATTAGTTATTCATTAGTGCACAGCAATTCCAATAGACCATTACATGAGCTAGGGAAGAAGTTGAGGCAACTGAAAAATATATCCAGTTAGGAGTAGGCAGGTAAAGAAAAGTGGGATTTTGCCAAAGGATTAATACTCCTAGTTTTGAAAGGGCAATATTGCCTTTCTAACAAGCAAGAATAGCTGATCTTGCCCAGGAAACAACAGATTCAACAGCATTCCCTGGTGAGACAGTCCTCTTTACTAAGCACTAAGTTGCTCATAACTTGATATTAAAGCATTTTTTGCCAGGTTGTTGTCTATAGAGTCCAAGAAAATGTGCCTAGGAACTAGGAGGCAAGAGAGCAGGAGGCTGCCTCTCCTCCATTTCAACCTCTCAGGCAGAAGAAATGTTTTCCCTCCTACCTGGAGTCCCCATCTTGATCTTCTGTGCTGTCACCAGAGCCATTCACAGCATATCGACTCCTTGGTTTGTCTGAAGCAAAGAATAAAGATAAATTTACCCTGGAAAAATCTGCTTAATGTGTGTGTGTATGTTTTTCTATTCTCACTCAAAAGAACATTAAAAAAAAAAAGGAGAAAATTTTTATCCTCCAGGGGATGAAGAGGAGAAAGTGAAACATACACAGAAACTGACACAGGTAACAGAAGTTCAAGAGGGAAAAGTAAAAGTCTGACCAATGCAATTTCCCTCCTCATTGCTCAGGTTTTGAGACAATTGCAATGCTCCCAAAGTCAAAGGAAGGGAAATCCTTTATCAACAAAAAGCAGGGGTGGCAGAGAAAAAGGAGGGGGGTGGCAGGGAAGCAGTCAGAAAAAAAAAACAAAAACAAAAAAAGCCCCCATATTTTCATATTTCACCTATAAAAATGGAAAGGGAATTAGAGATTATTCTCCCTTCATAAACTGTCTCACACCCTAAGCAGAGGAGTTAAACTTCTCCCAACACACAGCCACCAGCACACAACCCAGATCACACAGCTCCATCACCCCACAGGCACTGTCCCAAACCACATGCCTCAAAGCAAGAGGTGCAAGCAGTGCTGGCACCTGAATAATCCCATGCTCCTGTTTTCCAGGAGAAATTAAACCTCCTCCAGCACACTATTCAAGACCACAGACTAAAATTTTGTAATTCCTACCCATTACTGGTTAAAGCTTATAGTGTTTACTGAATCACTTCTTCCAAATCAGTGCCATCCTTCTCATCCTGCCTCCTCCTTCCCTTCCCCTGCAGCTCCCAAAACGCACAGGATTCACCTGCCCCAGGTGGACAGGGACACCTGGCACTGATGTGGTTCAGTTGATGGATGAGAGGGGTGCCAGGGCACCTGGGGGGAGTGAGGGCACGGCAGGGCAAGGGCTGAGAGGTGCAGAGTCCCATGGGGAGCTGTGAGGGGGGCCAGGTCCTCATGGACAGAGGGAGTGAGGGGAGCCAGGTACCCAGAGAGGGTGTGACAGGTGTGTTTGGGGGGGGTGACAGGTACCCACAGAGTGTGAGGGGGGGATGACAGGTACCCAGAGAGTGTGTGAGGGGTATGGGGGGGATGGCAGGTACCCACAGAGTGTGAGAGGTGTGTGTGGGGGGATGACAGGTACCCACAGAGTGTGAGGGGTGTGTGTGGGGGGATGACAGGTACCCACAGAGAGTGAGGGGTGTGTGTGGGGGGATGACAGGTACCCACAGAGTGTGAGGGGGGGATGACAGGTACCCACAGAGTGTGAGGGGTGTGTGTGGGGGGATGACAGGTACCCACAGAGAGTGAGGGGTATGGGGGGGGGGAAGACAGGTACACAGAGAGTGTGAGGGGTGTATGAGGGGATGACAGGTACCCACAGAGTGTGAAGGGAGGGTGACAGGTACCCAGAGAGTGTGAGAGGTGTCGGGGGCGGATGACAGGTACACAGAGAGTGTGAGGGGTGTCTGGGGGGGATGACAGGTACACACAGAGTGTGAGGGGCGTGTGGGGGGAATGATAGATACCCACAGAGTGTGAGGGGCACGGAGTGCCAGGTGAGGGGTGCCAGGCCCCCATAGACAATGTGAAGGATGTGAGGGCGGGTTCCGGGCCCGCAAGGGCGGTTTGAGGGGTCCGCGTGGGGTACCAGCCCCCCATGGGAGGATGCCAGGCCCCGGCGGAGGCTGCTGCGGGCGGGGGCAGCCGCAGCTCCCGGCGGCGGCACTTACTGTCCTGCGCGGCGGGGTGCTCGGCGCCGCGCTGGAACGGGAAGCGGAACAGCAGCTTGTTGCCGCGGCTGCCCGAGCTCACCAGGATCACGCTGATGGGGCTGGTGCTCTCGCCCATGCCGGCTCGGGCTCCCCGCAGGAAGGGCCCGGCCGCTGCGCCTTCCGCTTCCGCCGGCACACGGTGCGGCCGCCGCTACGGGCACCGGCGGGACAGCGCGGCCGGGACGCCTCTGCCCGGGACGGCTCTGACCGGGGCGGCCTCTGCTCGGGCCCTGCGCCCCACGGCTGCCCAATGCAGCCCAATGCCCTCAGTTCTGACCAGCATCTCATGGCCCCACAGCCTCATCCCCAGTACAACCCAGTGCTCCCAGTCCAGACCAGCACCTCACACACAGCCCCATCCCCAATATAGGCAAGTGCCCCCAGTTCTGACCAGCATCTCATGCCCCCACAGCTCGTTCCCAGTGCTCCCAGTTCATACCAGCACCTCTTCGGGGTAATACCCACAGCCACATCCCCGGTTATAACCAGCACCTCACACACAGCCCTGTTCCCAGTACAGCCCAGTATTCCCAGTTCAGACCAGCAGCTCACACACAGCCCCATCCCCAGTACAGCCCAGTGCCTCCAGTTCAGAGCACCAATTCACACACAGCCCTGTTCCCAGTACAGCCCAGTGCCTCCAGTTCAGAGCACCAATTCACACACAGCCTCATCCCCAGTACAGCCCAGTATTCCCAGTTCAGACCAGCACCTCACACACAGCCCTGTTCCCAGTACAGCCCAATGCCCCCAGTTCTGGCCTTACTTTCTCTCAATCACCCCAGTGTCCCATGGACACCACTCCCTGTTCCACACACTCCCAGTTTATTCCAGTGTTTCACATGCCTGCATCCAGCACCTTCCAGCTCTGCCCAGTGGCCCCAGCATGGCCCAGCACGCCCAGTTCAGCCCCATACCCAGAGAGTGCATGGTGGCCCCAGCCCTGGATCCCTCCACAGGGGCTGATGGATCCTGCACCACCCAATGCTGTTATTTGGCCACTTTGGAGCATTTGTGGCCTTTCAGATGGTTCAGTGAACTCCAGAACTTTCCTGAGAGCTGGTAACAAAGAGCAGTGAGGGCTCTTCATCTCCCCCACGCCCAGAACCCCCTGGGTTATCATCCTCATGGAAGAGTGAAACTGCCCAGGGCAGTGGTGGAATCACAACCCGTGGAAGTCTTAAAAAAACATGTGGATACGGCACTTTGGGACATGGTTTAGTGGTGGACTTGACAGTGCTGGGTTAACCTAACACCTTGGAGTGTGTGTGTCAATAGAGATTTTTCAAAGTGCACTCAGTTTGCCATGACTCTTCTCATGACACTTTCCCTCTTTTTTTTTCCACATCAGCAACTTTCTAATAGCAACAAGGAAGAAAAAAAGAGCTCCATAAAACAGTATTAAATAAGGAGGCCCATTGGTTATTAGAGTGGGAATGGAAATAAAGGAACACTGGGTAAAACCTGCTGCAATGCCTCTTTGGGACGTTTCAAACAGTTTTTTGAAATAACATTTCTGCCTTTCTAGAGCTAATTACACATGTGCTGCACACTGAGGGGAAGGGTAAATTAATTGTGAGAACAAAGGGAATTTGTTGTGGGTTGGAATGAGGCCATGGATGCTTTTTCCCTAATGGGAGAGGAACTGATCACCTCTCCTGGGTTTGCCATGGATAAAAGATGGGATGCAGGGGCTGAATGTGCATCTCCACCCTCCCTGTGCCAGCCTGGGTGCCACTGAGGGTGGATTTGCAGGTGGAGAATCCCTCTGTCCTCCCTTCCAGTCCCTCTCCATTCTTCCCCCATCTGGCAGTAGATTGCTTCCACCAGAGCTGCCAAATCCAGCGTGTCAATATTGCAGATGAATGATTGCAGAGGGCTTTTCCAACCTTACTGATTCTGTGACACCAGGGTGCCTGCAGGGGGGCAGCTGTGGAAGTCAGACCTGTGGGCTCCCCATGCTCATGGAAAGGCTGGCTTGGGCTTGTTGCTCATGTTCACTTCACAGCTCTGACACACCCTGCCTCATGGTTCCTGTGCTTTTACTCCTGCCTCTGCATTAGGAAGGTGACATTACTCCCCTGGCAGAAGTCTTGGTGCCTTCATATTTTTTTGTGTTTAAGTAAGATCAGAAGTTATCAGCAATTATATTTGAGGATGCCCTGGGGTTTTATGTAAATTCTTCTGTATTTCATTGCATTACTTAGATGCTTGGACACTCTGAGGTATCCCCACTCTGGGTTTTGCTCTGCAGTCCCCCCAGGGACACAGGGCAGAGGTGGGTGGCTGAAGAGGGAGATGAGCAGCCCCAGCAGGTTATAATCTGCAGGGCCATTCTGCACAAGGCCAGTGATAACAATTGAGCAAGAGAAGGCAATGCTGAGGGGAGAGACTTGTCCTGGGGTGATTAAAGACCAGTCGTGTTATCACAGCAGAGCACTCCTTGTACACCAGCACTGGGCTGTCATGTTAAAATTTCAGTGTGCTTGCTTCAAAATATAATTTTACTTTCTCAAATAATAAATTATAGGCCTATCTGTCATTCCCAGCTCTTGGACATTTAATTGTAGTTAGCCTTGCCATTTAAAGCAATGATTGCAAGTTCTTCAAGCCCTGGTAGGAAATCAAAGAGTAAAGCCAGGATTTAGACTCCACTTTCCAGACTTTCAAAATGTAATATGCCTCAAATATTTCAGAGTTAGAGCAGATAAATGTCCCTCCCTTATCCACAGAATTCTCCTTGAGGGGAAGGCAGTTCCTGTGGATAATACAGGCCCGTGGGGAAAGTTATCCCTGATCTCACAGTGATTCCATTCAATTGGATTTATAATCAGGGATGTTGGAAATTAGAATCCCCCTTTTACAATTAGCTAATAGGTCTGTTGCTTGCTTCTGCTGTTTAAAATGAGAAATTCTGGTAGCCGGCTTTTGGAACAGATTTTGGATTTAAAAAGACCTACATTAATTAAAAAAAAAATCCCCTTTGGTGATTTTCTGACAAAGATTCATGACCAGCCCAAAGGGTTGACATTCTGCAGTGGAGCTGTGGATCATCATGAGAAGCAGCAGCAAGAGAGGAAGGCAGGTTTGGTGGCGTTTCCCAGAGGATGTGTCTTCTCTACTGGCCCTGTGACAGAGGAACAGCAGCAATCATGTTGTCCAGCTCTTTGCACTCCTGAGGCCAGGACCCCTTGTCTCACTACCCCATGGGTAGCTGGAGCACTGGAATGAGGAATTTGGCTGAGAGGTTCATGCAGAGCTGGGTTATTTTCCATGTCACGTTGTGTTGAGGAGCAGACTTCTCCCACCAGGCTTGTTCCCACAACAATCCCCAGCACAGCCCTGATCCTGAGTGAGCAATGAGCTCCTTCTGGCAAACCACTGTCACATTTTGGCTGCTCTGGCATTTGAGATAGTGCAGAAGTAACTCTCAGAAAAATAATTCAAATTCCATAATGATTTCAGTGATGATGAATCCTCCTGTGCAGACATCACTCTGTGTGCACACAAACCTTAATCCTGCAGTCACAGAGAAGCAATGCCCAGGTTACACAGAATAGGAAGGAATCCTCATAGTCTGTGCCTTATCCCTGTGTTTATCTGGGTCACAGCTTGGTTGAGTAACCCCTGATTAAAAGCACTCTGACTGAGGAGAGCTTGGAGCACTGCCATGAACACAACACATAAGAGGCAGCACTTTGGGGAGGAGACAAAAACATTATGTAAATGGATATTTCACAACAGCATCTCTATTTTCAAAGTAAATTTTCTATGGGAAAACTGCAGGTTTTGGGAATGTGTGTAGCAAGGGATGATGAACACAGCCTCTCTTGGCACTGCCATGCATTTAGGTTGTATAAAGTTAAATGCCATGTTTTCCTTGCTTTGGCTCTGCCCATGCTGTCAGTGGCACTTTGAACTGGACACTGCACTGCTCTGCACCTGTGTAGCCAGAGTGAGCTCTGAGTTTTCAGGGGATGTGTATGGCACTATCAAAGGGAAGGTATACAAAGAGCCCTCTGATAATATTCCCTATGGTAAAACAATTGTCCCCCTTGTGTCTCAGATGTGTCTGCTTTCATATCCCCTCTTGAAGTGAGTGAATTACCCAGCCCATGGTCAGGAGGACTGAGGAGGAGCTGTGGCACTGAACACAATCTGAAATTAAATCCCAGAGGAGTTGTTGGCCTCCATGGAGGGGATGATAATTCAAGATTCCCAAACCCAGCCAGGCTTGCAGACTCTGGGGCCCTAAGTGCTTTGTGCCTCCCTTTTGGGAAAGCCCAAGGTTTATTCTAATTTGTGTGACAGATGGCACGCAGAGAAGCTTAAATTAGAGCCCAGTGCAGAGTAAAAGGGATGGGTCAGAGTCCTTCTGCAAGTGCCACTTGCCCCAGCAAAGTGGGGACACCAGAGGATACAGAAGTTGCTGTCTGACCCCATCCCTGGTTCTGACCCTGCCACTGGTTCATTCCCACCTGAGCCCAGGATGCAGTGCCAGAGGCACAGCCCAGGAGAGTGGTGTCTCTTTGTAGAGTATGGATCAACTCCTCCAGGCTATGGAGTCTGCCCAGAGAGGAGAGACCTCTGCCCATGTGACAGCACAGAAGAGATCCCTGCCATACACACACACACACACAGGGGTGCCACCTCAAACCCAGCACCTTTCCCACAGCACAGCACAGCTCCCTGTGGCTCCTGAGAGGCTCAGGGCACACTCCTGTGTGACACCTGTGCTCTGGTACAGGTATCCATAGGCTGGGCACCCCCAGTCCATGCACCACCCTGGGATCAGTATCCCTAGGAGGGTTTTCCCTTTAGCAGGATGGCCATGGCTGGGGAACACCCTCTGTGGCCGTGGGTAGTGCTGCTGTCAAATGCAGACACATCTCTGCCTGAGACACACCAACCTTCTCCACACAAGGGCTGCTTGGGCAGAGAACATTATCTGACCCCTCTGACTGCACCAGCCAGTGCTCTTTGCACAGCTGCCAGCTCTCAGTGGTGTCTGATGTCTGAGGCTGCTGTAGTTTATCAGCATGGCAAAGAGATTTACCTCTGCTTTATGTGCTGGCAGGATATTTACTCCCAGAGCTTCTGCAGCAACCATCTCCAGTAGGGTATTTCTTTGACACTTTGCCCACTTATCTGTGATTACAGACCTGTGCTGGTCTTTGTTTTGCTTGTTTGGTCCTGCACCCAGGCAGGGCCCATGCCCTGATGGTACCAGCCACCTGCTGTGGGACCAGGAGCTCTTGTGCATGTCCAGCACAACACAGCCAGCACTAACTGGAGTGCTGAGGGCTATTTTACAGTGCAGGGAACTGTTGCCCTGATTTTTAACGATTTTTCTAAGCTTTCTGATGTTTGCATTCTTGTATGTAACAAACTTTCTCACACACTTTATGTAAATAACTTATTGTTTTGCATTCTTTTATAGAAAAGAAGAAATTTGATAAACTGTTGGTTTATCCAGTGTCATTGGAGAGCTGGCACTGTCACCCTCCAATCCACTGTCACTTTTAGAAATCTATAAATATTAAAGTCAAAAATTTTAAAACTCTCTTTTACCTTGAAAAGAGCAGCATGTCTGCATCATATTATTTCGTGTTCTATAGTGAGGGAACAACTAACAGTAATATCACATCATTAGAAATCAAAGATGTGCAGTTTGAAGATTATAAAAAAAGAAATCTGACTGGGCTTTCTCACACACACACTTTTTTCTAGCACGATACTCAATTTCACAAACTCTCTATTCCTGTATCCAAAGTAATTCTTACTACCAGTGTTATCACAGGCAGCAATTGTGAAGTGAGTCCCTAATTCTTTGCAAGAGGCTGGCAAAGTGAAGTCCTGAAGCAAATGGCAAAATCTGCCATTACTCCACTTACTCTTAAAAAATCAAGATTTCATTTCTCCTCTGAGCTGCACTACAGATCTCCCAGCCTGTCCCTACCACTACCTACAAAGCATTTTATGTGAAATGTTACACATATGCTGGAAGTGGCTGGGTCAGAAAGGCCCAGAGTCCTGTGTTCACATCTGTGAACCAAGGGAGGAAATAAATGCAGATTCCTCTCCAGGCTCCTCTGTGCTGGAGCCCACACGCTCTTCAGCTTAGAGGTGTGTCCTAAAGCTTCATCAATGGAATTTTGCAGCATTATCTCTCTGCTCATGTATCAATACGTGTCCAGACAATTTCTTTGGGCCACACAGCTGCTAGGTTAAGAAGCAAGAAGCTGATAAGGCCAGCAGGCAAGGAGGACAGTGCGCTGACCCTTGCCAGGGTAGCCATTGCTTCTTGGGAGATAAGTGTCCCCCAGTCCACAGTGGGCCTCTGCAGTGACCAATGAGTGTGGACAGGCACCAAGGTCCTCTCCCCCCTTCCCCTTTATAACCAGGGCTGCCAGGGGGTGAGTCCAAACCTGCTCTGAGCAGTCACTGCAAGGGGACAGAGCCAGCAGCTCCTGCACAATGACGCTGACCCAAGCCGAGAAAGCCGCCGTGGTCACCGTCTGGACCAAGGTGGCCACCCAGGCTGATGCCATTGGGGCAGAATCACTGGAGAGGTAAGGCCCCAGCAGGCCTCCAAAGAGGGCTTTGCTGTTGGGATGCATCTCATGTAGAACTTGGGTGAGTGAGAGCAGGCTGGGACCAGGGAGACTTGACAAAGAGTTGTACTGTTTGATATGTAATCTTCAGGAGTTATAGCAGTGCTATTAAATGCTTCACAATCTAGCAGTAAACCATGATTTTTTTTAGCAATTTAATAGGGCTTTTTTTTTTCTCCTTATAGCCTTACAGAAGAATTCATAGCCAGAAGCACTGGTGAGGAATTCAAAGCCATTCATACTCAGTGTCCTAAACACCATTATCCCTGTTAGGGGATAAACTTGAAGTGGTTTATTGTACAAGTGATGCACTTTCTCTTACAGTTTTTATGCATTAAGAGAATAGCTGTCCACTAAATTCACTGGATGCTCAGTTTTCATTGTTCCAGTTGTTAGGTAACAAACTGTTAGGAAACAAGACAGCTGGACCCCCTGCATGAAGCATGGCACAGTAATTCAAAGTCCATACCAATTAAACAAGCTGGCATAAAAGGGTCTGGAGATTATCAGACATTTTTATGTTATTCAAAGTGATTTAAATGCTATTTACAGCTCAGTATAAAGTACTGTGATCCTCCTTTCAGGATTCTGAGTACCATTCATATAAATTCTTGTTTCTTCATTTTCATTTGAAGGTCCTGGAAACTTCGTTATAACATAATACAGGAAATTTGGTGACAAGTTGGGGCTTTTATTTATTAAAACAAAACCAAACAAAACCAAACCCATAACTACATTAAGTTTTTAGTAATTTTTAACACTTAATTCTTCTTTAGTAATTTTTAACACTTAATTCTTCTCTAGACAGATAAACCTGCTGTCTAATTTGCATGTGCTGCAGAAGGTTTACTCTGCACTTGTTCTGAGGTTTTACTATCTCATACCATTTTTCTGCTGACCCTGTTCCTCATGTTCTCCTCCAGGCTTTTCTTCAGCTACCCCCAGACAAAAACCTACTTCCCTCACTTTGATCTGAGCCAAGGCTCAGCTCAGCTCCGTGGCCACGGCTCCAAGGTCATGAGTGCCATCGGGGAGGCTGTGAGGAACATCGATGACATCCGCAAGGCTTTGGCCAAGCTCAGCGAGCTGCACGCTTACATCCTCAGGGTGGACCCCGTGAACTTCAAGGTGAGCGAGCACAGAGACTTTCAGGGGTGGAAAGGTGGTCCTGCCATCACAAAGATGGTCCTGCCATCATGAAATTAAGAGACCACGGGTCATGTGGGCTAATGGCAGCTTCATCCCTGACTGTGCTGGCTTCTCATACAATTTTTAACCTGAGATTGGGTGTTTTAATGAAAGTTCTGGCCCAGTGCAGGCAAAGAGCTCCTCAGGGAGCTCCTGTGGTTTGTGTTAGACAGACTCAAATCTCTGCTGGTTTTGCTGTAATTCATGAATCTGCTTCACACATCAAGCTACATCACCTGTCTTGAACAAAGTTTTAACAAATTATAAACAGTCCCATTTTGTTGCACTTGAGGAAGGAAAGGGCACATGGAAGAGGGAGGGGGATCAAGCAGTGCCTTTTGCCCTATAAAAAAGACAACTGTGCTTCTTCACTCCCATCTCAGGCAGCAGCACTGCCTGGTTGGGACATGTAGCTGTCATCCCCAAGCACCCTGGGCCCAAGGTCCATTGCAGACCCCTACACTGATACCTGGCACTCACTGTGATGGATTTCATGCTGCTTTCCCTTACAGCTGCTTTCCCACTGTATCCTGTGCTCCGTGGCTGCCCACTATCCCAGTGACTTCACCCCAGAAGTTCATGCTGCGTGGGACAAGTTCCTGGCCAGTATTTCCTCTGTTCTGACGGAGAAGTACAGATAAATCACCTCAAGAGAGGGAGAGGGAGGCCCATCCACAGCCCAGCCCTGCTGCCAGGCTCTGGGATATCACCCCATCCTGGGCAGCTCTTTAAATCCCTGCTGCAGGGGCTCAGTCATCTGCAAAACCAATAAATAATTCAAATGTGAGCTATGGTCTCTGTGCTTTCTTCTCAGTATGTTCTGCCCACACCTGACTGTTCAGGCAGGGGTGTTCTGAAACGTCTACACAATATGGAGGGGGAAATATTAAACTTTAGAAACTCATGTACTAATTCATACACTAATGATCTCTTACTAATTCATGTGCCAGTTCAGTGGGTATAACATAACATAACACAACATAATATAACATAACATAACATAACACAACATAACATAACATAACAACATAAACATTCAGTGGGAGCAACAGTGGGAGCAGAAGCCCAGAGTGGGCTGGAGCCCTGGGACTGCAGCTGCTCACCGAGGTGTATCTGCCATAGTCTGTCTCCAGGCTGACCAGGAAAGATCTTTTACCCTGCTAGGACCCATCCAAAACCCATCCCAGGCTGTTGGGAACCAAACCTGCATTGCAATGCAGTGCATTGTCCTCTCATTGTGCCTCTCTCCATGGGGTAGGGATGTGGTATCTGATGTGTTTCTTCTGTGGGATAACCCCATTGTGCAGCCACTGCACCCCAGCTGCCCACTCACCTCCCCCCTGCAATGGGATGAGGTGAAGGGCAAAGGAAGATAAAAGCAAGAAAAATTGGGGGTCAAGATCAAACAAACACACAGAAATAATTGTTTAGTAATTGAAGACTAAGTGGAAGTACAAGGAAGAAAACCAAACAGGGGATGCAAAGGCAATCCCTCACCACATCCCATAGGCCAGCTGATGTTCAGCCAGTTCATGAGCAAAAACCATAAATAACCCCCCTAAAATTCCTTCAGACCTCTTCTTTTCCCTTTCATTGCTGAGCACGGTGTTATATGGCATGAAATACCTTTGATTAGTTGGGCCTATCTGCCTGGCTGTGTCCTCTCCCAGCACCTCAAAATGCATTCCCCGGGCGGGGGCAGAGTGAGAAGCAGAGACAGTCTAGATGCTGTGCAAATGCTGCTCACACAAAATCTGGAACATCAGCCTTTTACTGGGGCAGTTTGGCCAAAAACCTGAAGCACAGCACCATGTTAGCTCCTGTCTCAGAGACTTGTGGCATGAAACAGTGGGTGGAAAGCCTTCAGCCTGCTCTGATGGCCACCCTGAGCCAGCACTGCACGTGGCAGTCCTCGTCTCATCCATGGAATTTAGGGACTGTGCTTGGACAAGGGGGAGGAAGGTGATGTGAAAGCTCTCAGGCCATCAAATGGCTCCAAACATCTAAATGTCACCACAGCAGCTTTTAAAGCTTTCTGCATCCATTGGTGTCAGGTAACCTGGAGGTTTAAATCCATGACTTATGTGCTAGGTCAGCATCTGGCGTGTCCCTTACCCCGTGTTTGCACCAACTCCTTCCTGCAGAGACTGAGAGAAGGATGTAAGAGTCAGAGGAAATGGCCTCAAGCTGTGCCAGGAGAGGCTTAGGTTGGATATTAGGAAAAATTTCTCCACTGAAAGCCTTGTCAGGCACTGGCACAGGCTGTCCAGGGCAGTGCTGGAGTCTCTGTCCCTGGAGGGATTTAGCAGATGTGTAGATGTGGCTCCTGGGGACCTGGTTTAGTGTTGGCCTTGGCAGTGCTGGGGGAATGGCCAGCTCGAGGATCCTAGACACCTTATCAACATTAATAATTCGATTATTCTAACATACTGCTCTTGTATGACCAGACACCATGCGGCCTGAAGGAGTTCCCAGCATTTATGGGGAGAGGCAGGAGCACACCTTGGGGTGGGAAGAAGGGAAGGAGTCCAAGACTGACAAGCATCACAGGATGGACTTTGGGAAAACCATGAACCCAAAGAGGAGGCTGTTCCCTGGCTGGATTCTCTGGGAAGGCCTGTCCATGGCTCCTACCCAGAGACCATGGGACTTGGGGCAGAGAGGGGCTGGCTGTGCCAACGTCTGGAGGGGACATGGGACACTTGTGGGACCTACCTCAACACCCTCAGAGCCAAGGAGGACCCTGGCCCATCTGTGAAGAATAATGGATCACAATAACAGGTTTGAGGACGTGCCAGCCAGGGTGGACAAGGCTGTGGCACCCCTGGGACATGCCTGGGGCTGCTGCTGTCCAAGAGGCAGCCTGGAAAGGTGCTGCCCCCTGCCCCATTTGGTGTTGGGCTGGTGCAGTGGGGCAGGACGGGCAGCCGGGGCCCCCAGGGGCCTCCTTAGGGTAGGGCCCCCCCCGAGGCATCTGGGGCCCCCCAGGCAGTGCTGCAGCCGCTCCCAGGGCCCGGCCATCCCCCCGCCCCTCCGTGTGATAAGATAAGGCTGGGTGGAGGTGCCAGCAGCTATAAAAGGCGTCCCTGCAGTGCTGCTGCCACCGATCCCTGGCCACTCTTGCAGCCGCCACCATGCTGACCGCCGAGGACAAGAAGCTGATCCAGCAGATGTGGGGAAAGCTGGGGGGCGCCGAGGAGGAAATCGGAGCCGAGGCCCTGACAAGGTACAGACCTGGGGACCCCATGGGAGAGGGGACAAGGGGGTGGGAGCCCCACGGAGGGGCCGGCGTGGTGGGTCCAGCTGGGGTCAGCCCCACTGACTGTCCCACTCTGCCAGGATGTTCTGCTCCTACCCCCCGACCAAGACCTACTTCCCCCACTTCGACCTGTCCCCGGGCTCTGACCAGGTCCGTGGCCATGGCAAGAAAGTGGTGGCTGCCCTGAGCACTGCCATCAAGAACATGGACAACCTCAGCCAGGCTCTGTCTGAGCTCAGCAACCTGCACGCCTACAACCTGCGTGTGGACCCCGTCAACTTCAAGGCAGGCAGGGGGAATGGGGAATGGGGAATGGGGACAGGGATCAGAATGGGGGGACAGGGAGCAGGGGATGGGGAATGGAGACTGAGGGGCAGGGAATGGGGCACAGGGATCGGGATGGGAACCGGGGGATGGAGGACAGGAGACGGGGGAGGGTGGACAGCAGGGGATGGGGTACAGGGGGTGTGGGACCGGGATGGGGACATGGGGGCTGGAGTGGCGGTGCTAAGCCCCGTTTTTCCTTGCAGTTCCTGTCGCAGTGCTTGCAGGTGGCGCTGGCTACCCGCCTGGGTAAGGACTACAGCCCCGAGGTGCACTCTGCCGTCGACAAGTTCATGTCGGCCGTGGCCAGCGTGCTGGCTGAGAAGTACAGATGAGCTGTCAGCCGTGCCTGTGTACCATCAATAAAAAAAAGATTCTTTTGCTGCAGCAACGCGTCCGTTTGTGCCGGGGCCGGGGGCTGGGCCGGGCTGGAGTGTGGCGGTGTTCCCGATGGAGGGAGGGGGCTGCGGGTGGGGTGGATGAGGTACGGGAAGGGCAGCACCAGCCCTGGGCTCCCTGGGTGTCCCCAGGGCCCTGCTGGCTCCCAACCCTCCCCAGCACGGGATCCAGCTGATGGCAGCATCAGGGAGTGAAGCTGTGCCTACAATCCTCCAGGGAGCAGGGCGAAGGCTGTGCCAAATGTGATCCTTGCATTCCCCTGAAGGATTCCTGGGAGGTGATAGGGGTGTAGGATAAATCCTGCCTGTCTCCATCTATCAAGATGGCTTTTTAAGGCTTTATTAGGAGTGCTGCAGGAGCTAAGTGCTTGCATGAGCTCCAGAAGCAATCTGAGAATTCATGAAGTGAAAAAAGTCCACCGCAGACCATTAAGCACAAAGACTGTTCTGGGACTCAAGCTCCTGAACCACAAATCCCAGTCAACTGCCAGGGAAGAACCTCCACACCTGCCCCAGGTGTCTGCTCTTCCCCTGGGACCTGGGCAGGGTAGGAATGGGATGGGCAAAGCTGCAGTCCAATATAGGGACACTGGTTTCAGGACTTTGGAGCCTGAATTTTAAAAGAATCAATGATCACAGGTGAAGGGCTAAATTAGAGATACTAAATTAGCCCTGGGTTTGCTCTGTGCTGTGACACCAGAGGGAGGAGATGAGATCCTGCAAGAGAGAGATGCCTGAGTGTCCAGGTGTAGGCAGGAGGCAGGTGGGGGCATGCAGGGACCCTGCCTGCTCACAAACAGGCCTGGCAGTCCCTGAGCGTGGCAGCACCTGCAGGTGAACCCACAGCACTTGTGCTCCATCCTCAAACACACCCCAGTCCACATCCCAGTGGGCTCATGTGCATTTACACCCGTTTGTTTTTGTGACACCAGTCTGAAGGGCTCTGCTGCCTTGGCAGCTCTCCCCATGCACACACATGCAGCAGACACTGCCCTGCTGCTGCTGCTGCTGCTTCCCAGAAAATCAGCCCCCCAGCCCTCCCTCCCCACTCTGAAGCGGTGCCAGACCAAGCTAATCTCCCCCAAACACAAATGATAAGAACCTCAGCCATGGAGGAAACACGGGCGTGAGCTGTCACTGCTGGTCTGCGCCACCTGCCGAGCCCACCGTGAGCTCTGCAAGCCCCCTCACCCTCCCTGCCTTCCTCACCACCCTCATCTTCCTTGCCCTTGTTACATTCCTCATCATGCGGAGCACACGGGGCTCACCACAGACCACAGAGCTCCCTGGTATCTTCCCAAAGCTATTGCAGTGCCCAGTGCTGACCCCGTGGCTCTGCCCAGTGTCCCCCCTGCCAGATGTCAGGGTCCCCAGTGCCCCAGAGCAGCAGGGCAGTGCAGGACAGGGGCTGGGGCAGGGCAGCTCCGGGCTCTGCTGGCCTGGCAGTGCCTCGAGGAGCAGGGGCTGCAGAGAGCACACACTGTGGGGTGGTTGGGGCACACGGGTGTGGGGTGTGCAGAGGAACCAGAGCAGGGAGTGCAGAGGGGCAGCCGTGCACAGGGAGGTGTTGGACGGCAGAGGGCTGAGCAGGGACAGCACAGGGTGTGCAAGGACGCGCAGGTGGCAGCTGGCAGTGCCTGGAGGGGCAGTGTGTGTCCTGGGGCAGCTCGGGGGGTGTGTGCAGGCTGCTGGATGGTCAGGCTGTGCATGCAAGTGCACACGGGGCTGTGTGGGGATGTGGGGCACAGACTCCCCCACGCTGCTGTGCCAACACCCGGCCAGAACACATCCAGGCTGTGCCAGTCCCATGCCAGGGGACACACACGGGCTCCTCCGCCAGTGCCAGTGCAGACCCTAACCACAACCCATGCCAGCCCGGGCACCGGTGCCGGTGCCGGTGCCGGTGCCCGGGCGGAGCGGAGCGGGGCGGGGAGGGCAGGGCGGGCGGCGGCCCCGCCTGGCCGGGGTCCAGCACCCCCGGGCCGGGCGGAGCCCCAGCACCGCATATAAGGGCGGCGGCGGGCAGCGGGGACACCCGTGCTGGCGCTGCCGACTCGGAGGTGACACCATGGTGCTGTCCGCCGCAGACAAGACCAACGTCAAGGGCGTTTTCGCCAAAATCGGCGGCCAGGCCGAAGAATATGGCGCCGATGCCCTGGAGAGGTATCGTGGTTCTTCCCTGTGTGACCCTCTCTCTTCTCTCCAGCCCCGACTCCCTCGCATCTGCCCCCTCTTGTCGCCATCCGCAGCTGTCGCTGTGCTTTGCCACCTTGTCCTGTCTCACCTGTCTCTGAACCCCTTTGTTCTGCAGGATGTTCGCCACCTACCCCGCGACCAAGACCTACTTCCCCCACTTCGACCTAGGAAAGGGCTCTGCCCAGGTCAAGGGGCACGGCAAGAAGGTGGCGGGCGCCCTGGTGGAAGCTGTCAACCACATCGATGACCTTGCTGGTGCCCTCTCCAAGCTCAGCGACCTCCACGCCCAAAAACTCCGTGTGGACCCTGTCAACTTCAAAGTGAGTGTCTGGGGAGGGGTGACCAGCCCAGCTTCCCTCCTGCACCTCCTGGCTACTCCCTTGCCTCATGCCCTTGCTCACCACATCGTTTTGCCTTCCAGCTGCTGGGCCAGTGCTTCCTGGTGGCGGTGGCCACCCGCAACCCCGGTCTCCTGACCCCTGAGGTCCACGCTTCCCTGGACAAGTTCCTGTGTGCCGTGGGCACCGTGCTGACTGCCAAGTACCGTTAAGGCGTGTGCTGTGGCCAGAGCTGGAGCCAACACCCCACCAGCCCTCCGACAGCCAGCAGTCAAATGTTCTGAAATAAAATCTCTTGCATTTGTGCTGCAGCCCCGGTGTCCTGCTCTGTGTGCTGCCCGCGGGAAGGGAGCGGGAGGGATGTGCTCTGGGGGTCTGAACTGGAGGTTTCCCCATCAGGTGGGTACATGCAGGAAATGGGCTCTGGTTTTGCTGTCCCTGAGAGGAGGCAGAATCTGGGGGTGGTGTCCAGCAGGCAGACACTGCCTTGCTGCCGTGGGGCTCTGGGAGGAAACAGAGCATTTCTAGGCACCAGTGCAGGGGAGAGACTCATGGAAGATCTGGGGCTCCCTGCAGCTCCAGGCTGTCCCACCAGAATTCCACACTGGGATCCCCTCGTGCACCACCAGCCCTGGGCACCTTTGTTCAGGACAGAGCTGGAGGACACCTTCTCCTGAAAATCTACACAGGAGTACAGGGGCTCCTGGCACCTGTGACCCTCTGCCTGGCAGCAGAGTGGGAATGGCCTGAGGACCTCCCTGTGCCAGGACATCTTTCCTTGCACGCCCAGCACGCAGGGCTGTGCAGAGGTGCAAGACTTCTTCTGCCTCCACCAAATGGCCCATAGCTGGGTGTCACTGTGGAGGGGTCCTGGGGAGCTCCAAGGGGAGCAGATGGGGCTCAGCTCCAGATCCAGCAATGTGGGGAGGTGTCAGGGCCCCACAAAAAGGAGCCCAGGAGTTGTGCTGGTGTCTGCACCCCCCAGGCCTTATCGCAGCCCACAGCAGGGTGGCCATGGTGGGGGCTGATAAAGGAACGTGTGGGCTCTCCTCCAGCTGTGGGTGTGGTGGGAGACTGGGCAACAGATAGTCCCAGGAGGCTACAACCTGCCAGGTGCTGAGTAAGGGCTGGGAGGTCCTTAGTGAGGAGGGGAAGGATCAAGGAAGCCCCAGGGTGGCTCACAAAGCCAGCCAAGGTTGCCACAGGCTCCTCTGATCCTTGGCACTGGCAAGGATGGCCTCTTCCATAATCCCATGGCCTCCAGGCGCTGTCAGTGAATGCACAGAGACAGGAGAAACTCCAATAACTCCAAAGAGAGGAGGAGGCTCTTCAGGGTCTCTTCTGCAAAGCACCACAGGTGTTATGAGCCCACACACCCTCTGTACCTGAGCACAGTGAGGAAGGGAGGAGAAAGCCAGTCAGGGCATCACTGGCCAATCTCTACCTTTGTATGGAGCAGGTGTTGGAGCAGCTTCCACCCTTCCAGCCAGGAACATCACCCAGGCACAGCTGTAGCACAACTTCCTGGGGATGTCATGGAGAAACAGCATACGGTGGGGACTCAGGGCACACAGGTGTGCAAGGAGGTGTGAACTGGTGTGGAAAGCGTTGGGAAGGGCCAACATCAAATCCAGCACGGACTTGGACTCCTCCAGACCCAGCCACTGAGGGCCCTCATGGTCCCCAGCATGGTGGGTACAGGAGAGAAGGTGTGAGAGCAATGTGGGGACAGTGTGTATGTGAGGGGTGAGAGCTGTTCCCAGCTTGCTTCAGCTTCTGACTTTCCTGAGCCGTGCTGTGACCTCAGGCAGGACACTCGGGTGGCAGTGGCAGTGTCCTGCCTCTGCAGCACTTTGCCAGGGCTCTGCCTGGCCGGGGAACCACTGAGCTCGTGTTGTCCCAGCCGTTTGTCCCTGCTGCCACAAGATGGGGACCTCAAGCCGTGGTGCTTTATCGGGGCCAGCCAGAGGGCTGGGAGAAGCAGGGCTGCCAGCCAGGGCTTCCAGCCAGCCCCACATCCCCAGGGCTTTGGGGACACTGCTGCCAGCTTGGAGGGGGGTGCAGGACCCTTCCCCATCATTCCCTGTGCCCTGCTGAGAGTTCCAGCCCCGAGCCCCCCTGCTCTGGCTCAGAGCACAGGGGTCCCCTCACTGGGCATCCCTTGGTGGCCGTGGCTGTGTCCCAGCCCTGTGGGACACTCACACTGACCACAGCTTGGCACTCCCTGAGCTGGCATCCCTGCCCAGCTGCCTCAGGACCCACCAGCCACACAGCAGCCATGATCTGGAGCACAGCAGGGCAAATATTCACCTGGTGCTGTCCCAGGCTGGTTTTGCAGCTGGCATTGCTGCAGCTCCAGTGCTGAGGAGAGAGTTGGAGGCAACTCCTGCATTGCCACAGCAGCAGCAGCAGCCTGAAACAGCCCCAGATGACACTGGGGAGGTGGATTTGGACACAAAGCCCTCTGATCCAGGCATGGCAGCCCTCAGGAAGCTGAATCACACCAGGCAGCTTCAGCAGAAGAAAGAGGATGAGTATCTCCAGGTCATGCCTGCTTTGATGTCTCCACTCTCTGCAGGCCTTGCTCAGCTCTCATTCATTCTTGATGGACAAAGCACCCAGGGTTCAAAGATACCTCCAGTGTTCTGCTCTGTGGTGACACCAAGGCAAGTGGCATCTCAGAGCTCATTTTTATTGAGAGAGGAGTTAAACAACATCAGGAAATGAGCTTGATGGTAATGACTTACCCCATCACAGGACTTCCACCAGGCTCTTGAGGGGCTGCCAACAGCATTGTCCAGATAGGTTGGATTCTAATCTTATTATGTTGGCTAGATAGTCATGTCCCTAAGGAGTGTGTCCTGGAGAGAGACACAGAAACACACACTCCTGGAGGAGGTCAAACATCCTAGGGGAGTTTAACAGGAATTCTCCATGAATTTTCTATCTTCCCAGTAGCAAGGGGGATCTTGCAAACAAGCAGTGGGAAGATAGAGAATTAATTCCTCACTGGAAGCTGATCTTAGGGGATCAGGTGAGAGATCCTCTTGCTGGAATGAGGAGGGAAAACATCATGTGTTTTACAGCCTGTTCTTGTTTGTGCATCCCATATTGGAATTCAATATGGCAATAGTGTAACCCATGAGTGGTGCAGCCAATAGGTCTTCTGCTTCTTTGCTGTGTATTTGGACAGCCAGTCTTTCCTAAATGTCAGATCTTTCCTGCTGAAAAAAGATTTTTCTTCCCTGATTTGTCTGAATTCTTTTGAATTTTAAGCCAGTGCCTACAGCCCCTCCAGCTCAGGAACATCTGAGAACTTAATAAGGATGTTCTCCACTACAAAACAAGTTATTGGTGACAGAACAGTAAATAATGATGGTAAACAAAAAACTGGAATCTGTTATGGAAGGAAAACAGACTCATCTGAAAGGATTCATTCTTGGCAAAGGACATGATTATTACTCATCTCTTTCTTTGATTAAAAGTCCCACTGTTTGCTTTGGGTTTTTTTTTACTTGAACCCAACTGTTTTGTGGTTCCTTGGTTTCCTCCTTTTACCCTGCTAACAATAAGAGACACTAAGGTCTTGTTCCTGTGACCCCATCCCCCTCCCTCTTTTCCCAGAGATATTGAATGTTTGGAGGTGGCTTCCATCAGTTTTTGAGGTAGAGGGGATTTTTTTTCCTCAGGAAAGCAATCTGAAAATAAGGAATGATTGAAATATACTTTAATTCAAACTTTTTGGAATCCTCCCACCTCCTCCACTGGCTGTTTTGCCAGTGGAAAAAGGAAAAGTGGTAGAAGACAGAAAATGAGCATTGATTAGATTTTGACTACAGAGATGGAAATTGAATAGAAATGCAAAATCTTTCTTCCTGCTGGTTGCTCTGTCTTCCTACCACACAGCAACCACCTGGGAGATCTGATTTTGCTTGGAGCTGAGATGTAGGCAGTGCTCTGCTGGTGACATCAGTGCTTCCTCTCTCCTTGTGTTGTTTTTCTGCATTTTTCAGCAGCAGGAGATGTCATCTGGGGAGGGCCCAGCTTTGGTTGTGTTCCTCCAGCTCCCACACAAGCAGTAACAGCAATTCCAGAGGCTGCATTCCTGCCTGTTACCTTCAACATCTGTCTGTTGGCCTGCTGCTGCTCATGAATTTGCTCTACCTTTTATAAACCTGCTGATCCTATTTGTTTCCACAACCTCCTGTGGCAGTGAGTTCCAGAAGTTCATTCTCCCACCTGCTCCAAATAAAGTCCTTTTTACCCATTTAAAATCAATCTAGCAGGCTGATCAATGGCCTCTAACTCTCATCATGCACCAGGTCCACATTCTCTTTATGATTTTGTAGGGCTGGCATGTTTTGCTCTCCAGAGAAAAATCCCAGCCTCCCCAGAACCCCTTTGTATTGCAGCTACCCCATCCCCTTGATCTCAGTTGCCCTGCTCAGGGCTGTAAATCCACAATGTTCTCACATCCTAAGATATCCTGTTGCCATAGGACAAGGGGTGATGGCTTCAAACAAAGAGATTTGATTTAAATTAGATGTAAAGAAGAAGTTTTTACAGTGGGGGTGGTAAAACATTGGCACAAGTTGCTCAGAGAGGTTGGGATGCCCCATCCCTGGAAACTTTCAAGACCAGGGCTGGATGGGGCTCTGAGCAACCTGACCCAGTGGAAGCCATCCCTGTCCATGGCAGAGGTGATGAACTACACAACCTTTAAAAGTCCATTCCAACCCAAATTATGCCATGATTATAGGATTCCATGATCAGAGGCCAGACCTGCACAGATGTGGGTGCACCAAGCTGTTACACAACAGGCAGGAGATGCTCTCTTTGTTATTTTGCAAGCCCAAGCCCTTCCTGATGTCACCACTGTATTTTTTTTTTTCTCTGCACATCAAGGCTACAATTTTGGCAAACCATCAGTGAGGACTCTAGCATCTTTTTCCTGAGCTGTAATAGCCAGTTTAAGTTCAGCCTCCTCTGTTTTAGATCACATTTCCCTATCCAGGTCACCCTCTTTATCTACACAGAAAGGATTGACCTTCTGTTTTTCCTTTTGTGAGTAACACTGAGAGCTGCACATAGCAAAGTTCCACAGAGTACATCAAATATCCTTTCAGCAGCCTCCTGCAGTGATGGAGCATCATTTGACTTTTCTGTCCAAAGCTAAAACTGTGCAACTCTAACAGCAGAGTTTTGGTCTCTAATCCTGGGGTACAGTTCCTCGTTATTCTCTTCCTTCCCCTGTCACAGTGACTTCAAGTCAAGCTGCTGGGTGGACACAATTCAATGCAGATCTAGCTGAAAATAGTTAAAACAGAGTTTTCCAGTCAGTGACACTTTTTTTATTCCTTGCACTAGGATCAAACAGAGATAGGGGAGCAGACTGTGCCAGCTCTGTGCTCTCCAGAGACCTTTGCACATGGCCAGGAGGATCCCAGCTATGGATTTATGGAAAGCAATACAGCAAAATGTGCATTGCAGCTGCTCATCCAGAAAGCTTTTAGACATCCCTCAATAGCTGAGCAGCTCAGTGCCTTTATTAATAGTAGAAATGTATTTATCAAAATTCATGGGTCAGCACTGTTAAAGCTCCATAAATCCAATTTGCACAGGCCACCATTATTTATTTTTCCAGGTTGTTGCCTCAACCTGGAAAAGGGATACTTCCAGTATCCAATCCAGACTTCTCCACAGGCTTGTTTGAAGCACTGTAGGAAACACACTCTCCAGAACAGGGTCTTCCTCTTTTGTCTGACTTCCTGATGTGAAGGGCTGTGTTCAGGACTCATGGACCACAGAGCAGGCAGCAGAAGCGGTGAGCCCTGACCATCACAGGGACACCGACACCACTTTCAGAGCGTCACTGACTCAGACAGAAGCCCTGACCCCAGCACAGCCACGGTTCCTGAGGCTGCAGCACAGACAGGATCCCCTGTGTGATTTTCTGAATCCTCTGGGCTCTTGATGCTGTACAGGATGAGGCAGATGCTACTGCAGCTGTACCTTCTGCCTGGCTGCAGGTCTTTGTGATGCACTGACTGGGCAAGTGGAGGAAGCTTCAGCTTCTCCAGCTCCAGCTTCAGCCCCAGCTCCAGCTCTGCAGCCAAAGGAGACCCTGCCTGGCCCAAACTCACCCCTTCTGAGGCTGCAAGGCTGCTTAGCCAAAGGGAAAAGGAGCAGCCCAGACAGTCACTGAGCCAATGACAACATTTGCACGTCCCCATGTGTTTGGAGCAGCTGTCACTCTGGAGGTGGCATGTCCTACAGCATCCATCCACACAGTTACAGGGAACACTGGAATGCTTCTCTTGGGAACAAGCATCTCCAAGGGACCCAAGCTGTGAAAAAAAATAGATATTGTAACACATTGTGGATCTGACTCTGCATTGTGTTAGATAAGCTTAATTTATGCTCAGGTCTTTGACTTTTTTTTTTTTCTCTTTTAAGAGGAAAATAACTAGAAATGGCATTTCAAGAAAGTAATTCATAAGTGCTGATTGGAGATGAGCTGATATCTTTAGAAGTGGAGCTGAAGGCTAAATTAATGTAGAATGGGGACAGAAGGGTTTATTTGTTTTTCTCTTAGAAGGAGAGCTCTGAAAATCCAAGGATAGTATCACACAGGGGCAAAGGGAAATGAACCAGCAGTGAACAAATTGAAGCTGGAAATTAGCAGAATAGTCTTTTCCCATCCCTTGAACTTTATGTGCTCAGCTTGTGGACTGACTTCAGGGAAGTCTTCTCCTAAATCAGATGAGGACATTGCCAGCTTTGAGCACACAGCCTGCTCTGACGGGGATTTTGGTGGTGTCAGAGCTCCTGGAAAATGGCAGGCACTTCCCCAGGGGATTTCCTTCCCATGCCCCAAGAATTTATTACAAAGAGTAAAGTCTTGTGATAGCAAGCAGCAAAGACTTTGAGCTCCAGAAGAAGAAACTCCACCTCCAGGGAGCTCGTGGCTGACTGGAAACAGCTCTGAAGTCCTCAGCTAAGGAGGACTTGACCGGTGAGGGAGTGGTGGGATTTTTGCCTGAGCGAGGACTTCGAGATTGTCCCCAAGCTGCATTATTTCCGCTGGGGAACACATCAGACGTATGCCAAGGAAAACGCAGGTAAAAGAAAATCCTTGACTCTTTTGAAATCAGCTGGAAAATCAGAGAATGACTTGACCGTGCCTATGAAAGCCACATCTCCCGCGAGTCCTATGAACATGGCAGGTCCGTGGGAGCAGAGAAAGCAACGGGCTTTGCAGAAACGAGCATTAAATCACCCATCAGCTGAAGGGCTGAGCCTCCGCAGTGATTCCCGTCTGAGCGGGGGCATGGTGGGCTGCCCGGTCACGACCGAGCCATGCGCGTGTTTGTGATTCCAGCTTCAACTGATCTCCAAGTACCCAACTACCACCTTCCCCGGCCTTCCCGGCGCTCAGAAGCGCAGCCGGGAGCCGCACCGGCACCGTGTCCGGGATGCTCCGACCCGACGGGCGCATCCCGGGGCTCGCAGGACGGGGCGGAGCGGGGCCGTGCGGGGCGGTGCGGGGCGGGGCCGTGCGGGGCGGTGCTCCCCGGCGGCAGCTGCGGCCCCGCGGGCAGCCCAGCCCCGCTCCGTCGCTCCGGTGCGGCGGGGGGCGGGCCCGGGGCGGGCTCGGGGCGGGCCGGGCGGCGGAAGCGGCGGCGGCGGCGGCGCTGCGGGGCGGGCGGGCGGCGGGGCCGGGGCAGCGGCGGGCGGGCGGCCATGGCCGGGGCAGCCGGGCCGCCCCTGCCGCGGCTGCTGCTGCTGCTGCTGCAGCTCCTGGCGCTGCCCGCCGGCCGCGCCGGCCCCGGTGAGTCCCGGCGGGGCGGAGAGCGGCGATCCGCGGGGTCTCGGGGGGCAGAGGCGGCGGTGGGACAGCGGAGGGTGGTGTTGAGGGGAGCCCCGGGAGCTGCCCCGGGTGTCGCAGCTGATGCCGGGGTGGATCTGCGGTGACTTTGGGGCGGTTCGTGCTTTCCCGAGGGAGCCGGGGGCTCTGGAGCATCCCCGGGGAGCAGCGCTTGTGCCGGCCCTGCGGAGCAGTGGCAGGTCAGGCCACTCGCAGGGGGCTCTGCTGTGTTCGCAGCGCTTGTTTTCCTTGGGTTTGCCTTGTTTTCAGGTTACTTTACTTCCAGTGCATGCGGACGATGGGAACGGGGCTTTTGGGAGAGCTGTGGGTCTGGGGTCCCGCGGGGATTGTGCCCCCCCTCCGGAGCTGCTCTGGGGTGGAGATGTTTTTTGGGGAGGCGAGGTTGTTCACCTGCCCGCTCCGTCCCGGGGGTGGGCTCGTTGTGCCCGTGGTTGTCCTGTTGATGATGGATGGTGCTTATCGCTTCCTCACAGTCCGCAGAGCGTGAGGCTCCCGGGGAGCCGCGGGGACGTGGCCCCGTGCCCCAGGCCCACCCTGCTCTGGCATCCTGCTCGCTGGGTTCCCAGCCCTGGAGAGCTCCCTGCGCCTCAGGTGTGGTGCCGGCTTTGTCCCGGCGCCGTCCCGCCGGCTGTGGGAATGGCTCTGTAGGGAAAACCTCCGTAGGAATACGGCTGGGCGCTGGCAGAGATCAACTGCTCCGCCGGGGAGCGAGGGGATCCTTGCTCTGCAACATTTGCAGGTGGATTTTAAGAGCCGGGATAAAGGAACGGGATTGCTGTTACATTGTAAGTGGGCAAACATCCTGCAACGCAGCCCAGCCTTTTCTCGAGTCGGGCTCATCAACTCTGTAGCTTTAGACGGTGTCTGCTTTGAAATGAGGGCTCCTTCCCTTTGATGGGGCGCCCTGTGAAACCCGCAGCCAAGGCATTATGTCCTAAAACTCCCATGAGATCATCTTTGGACAAACAAACCCAAGCTGTGGCAGGTGACTCTTTACTCTGAAATTGAAATAATGTGTCTCCTCCGTGCATCAGGGATTCTACCGAGTTCTGTTCCTTGTCTTAAAACACCTCTGGTTTTTGCACGATACCTTTGAAATCTGCTTATGCGAGATCTGTATGGAAGAGGATGGAAAACAGCATCCACTGGATGGGTCTCCTGCTCAGTTTAAAGCTTGTTTCACATCATGGAACAGTCAAGTGGGACTTTCCAGGTGTTGCCACGCTGGCGTTGAGCAGACTGAATAGACGGGGATGGACACAAAGAGAGCGCAGCACATGCCAGAGAACTCTCTCTTGATGCAAATGGGCTGCCAGAGCTCACATTGAGCTGCCAAAGCACACATTGGGCTGCAGTGACCTGTCTTTCAGGCTTTTCTGTGCTGATGTCCCGCTTATCTGTGGTATTTCCTTGTCACCCTGGGTGGAGGAAGTCACATACCAGGCTGTGGTGCAGCTCTGGGTGCCCAGCACAGCCTGTGAGCAGGGGCTCAGCCCTTGTCACCACAAGCAGCTGTTTGGCAGTGGACTTTGTCCACAGCCCCAGCTGGTGCTCACCTGGTGACAGGCAGTGCGTGGGCAGGGCAGGGCTGCCTGCTCTGACCTGGTAATGCTCTTGAGCTCGCTCCACATAATTGACCAGTCCTTAATAAAGAGCACTGCTGATTGCTGGGGTTTTTAATTTTGCACTTGGCCCGCCCTGTCCTCCCCCAAACCCACACAAGGGGATCTTTGGCTCGGTGAGGACGTGCAGGATGGGTGGTGGCCGTGGCTGACAGCTGGTGGGCTTGGGGCAGGTTGGAGGTTGTCTGATGGGACCTGTTGCATGCAGAAGGACCAGGGCTCTCCCAGCTCTAATGATGCTTTGTGTCCCTGCCTACCCTCCTCCTGTGCCCAAATGTCCCCATGGGCTGCCAGAAATGAGAGTGCCAAGTGTGTATGGAGTGTTCTGGGGGTACAGACAGCACTGATGAAAGCTCCTTTCCATAGCCCCAATGAGGGAAATGTCCCTGGGCTTGCAGGGATCACAGCCAGCTCTTGTCCACAGTACCCACGCACTGTGCTGGCGTTTCAGCCAGGGAGATTTGGTTTGAAAAGCCCCTTTTGTGGTCTCTGCTCCTTGCTGGCTGGAGAGCAGTGTGTCCCCGGCCTGGGGACTGCAGTGGGACAGCTCTGCCCAGGGGCTGTGCTCTCTTGGCTGCCCTGCTCAAGGCTCACTTCTCCCTGTGGCTTTTCCTGGCTCTGTGCACGGAGGTGCTGCCAGCTCTGTCCCCCGGGGCAGCCCCTGCGGCAAGGTCAGAGCCAGGCTCTTCCTCCCGGAGCAGATCCTCCAGCTGCCTTGTGTGGCTGGTATTTCTCGCTTTCCTGTCTCCTCCTTTCCCTGCTGGGCTCGCAGGATGCCCGCAGGCTCTGCCTTGGTAAATTGCCAAGGAGTTAAAGCCATGATTACCGTTCCTGTCTCCCGGCCCTGCCGTGGGTGCAGCGTCCTCCTTTGGGGCATGAATGAATCGTAGTTCCTGTTAGGATTAGGTTCCTCCCGGCAGGAACTACGTCCCAAGGATCTGCTGCTGCCTAAGGATTGTTTTCCTCTTTCTTTGCTGTCTTTCTTATACACAGTTGTGTATAACAGCTCTGTGTTTGTAGCACGACCCTGTGCAGCTTTGAGGGAAGGCCAAGTTAACTCACCCTCACTGCTATTCTATGATAGAAACGAGGAATCTGCCTCTGAAAGGTGCCACACTTTCTCCCCACTCCGGGGATTCCAAAGTAGGAAAGGAGCATCAAGAAGATGCTCCATCATCTCCACAGACCCATGAAGACATAACCTTCTGCCCTCTTGCTGTGTGTTACAAACCTTGGTTTTGGATGGCCTTGACTCCGATGTCTCTGTGCAGTTTATCCCTTTCTCAGCTGATGTGGTGCTTCTTTTCCAGCCCTGAGCTGCAGTCTGGCTGGTTTGGTCATTTATATTTTGCTGGGGGCGATCTGTAGGTGTGTGGCTGGGCAGAGGGATGGAGGATCTAGTTCATCCTGATGGCACTTTGGCTGAGTAGCTGTTGTCCTCTTGCACACCCTTTCAGCCTACCCTGGGGCTGTTCTCACTGTCCCAGCAGCCTTTCTTCCAGCTAGGAAAATCACTAGGCTTTAGAAGGCATGTCTGAAAGAGTTACATTTGCAGCACATGAATTTGCATAGTGTTGTGTGTCACAGGAAGGCAGCACCTTGTGTCCTGAGCTGGGTAAATGGATAACCACAGAATGGTTTGGGTTGGAAGGGACCTTTACAGGTCATCTCATGGGCAGGGACACCTTCCACCAGATCAGGTTGCTCTGAGCTCCATCCAGCCTGGCCTTGGACACTTCCAGGGATGGGGCAGCCTCAGCTTCTCAGGACAATTTGTGCCTCCTCACCCTCACAGGGAAGAATTTCCTCCTAACATCCAATCTAAATCTCCCCTCCTTTCATTTTACATCATCCCCCATCCTTTCCCTCTCTGCCCATGTAAAACATCAGCCCATGTGCTCAGCAGCAGACAAGGGCACAGCTCTTGCCTCCTGGCACCATGAACTGCTGCTGGGGCAGAGGGCACCCCATGCTGCCTGCGCCCATCTGCTCTGTGCTGTGCCCAGGGCTCCTGCTGCCTATTCCATCACCTTTCCTTCTGCCATCAGCCTTTCCTCCTGACCTTTTCCTCCTGTTTGGTGTCTCTGGTGATCTCTTATCTTCAGGGCACGTTTCTCAGAGTGAAGTTTAGGCATCTGTTAGTGCTCTCTGGTTCAGCGTGATGGTTTCATAGTAGGCACGTGGGTGGTTCTGGCTGGAGGTGCACGGATCACCACATATCTAATGGGACTGGAATGAGAAATCAGGGACACAGAGTGCACTGTTCCAAGAAACATTAAACCTCCTGTGAGCTTCTGTGGGTGGATAAAGCCCTGCAGCCTGCCCCCAGCAGCTCCCCCACCAACTGCTGTGCTCTCTCCCTTGCAGACTCCCTGTATGTGTCCGAGTACTTCTCTCAGAGTGCACAGAAGCTCTCCTTCTACAGCTGGTACGGCAATGCCAAGCTGTTCCACTTCCACGTGCCAGAGGACACCGTGCTGCTGCGCTGGCTCCTGCAGGCATCCCAGGGGAAGGGCCCTGAGTGCACCAGCATGGAGATCACTGTGTATGTATGTCCTGTGTCCCTGTGCCAGGGCTTGTCCTGTGGGCTTCTTGTCCCTTCGTCCTGGTCCTCGTGGCTGGGGTTGGTTGTGGAGGCTGGGCAGTTCCTCATGTGGTTTCTTCATGCAGCAGCAGTGAGTCTGTGTTAAAACCTGTAGGAGTGTTTGGTGTTCGTGTTACCAGCGGGTCTGGGGCTGCCTGTCAGGTGTGGTGTCCCAGAGAGCCCTTAGGAGTCTGGAGAGAGCTTCACAGTGAGGCAGGTGTGCTGCTCAGAGCTGCTCCTGGCCTGGCAGAACCTGCACAAGGTGCCAAACGATGTGGCAGGGCTACAAGGGACTTGAGCAGACCCAGAATGGCTGGAGATGGGCAAACTGCCCAGTGCAAAAGAACTGAGGAGATTTGGGGGCACTTTGTGAGGGGCGCGGCCGAGCCTGGAACAAAGATAGGAGAGGAATGTGGTGTTGTGTGGATACAGGAGCATGAGGAGATTGCAAACTCAATGTCAGTGAAAGAAATGCTGCTTTTAAAACAGTGCTTGACTTGTTGAAGGATTTGAGGTCCAAAACTTGGCAGATTTTGAGCTTTATCTTTGGAGGACACCAAGCTTCCTCAGCAAGTTGTGCCCATGAAGTCACACGGGTGTCTGGCACCCATTCCACAGAGATCTGGGAGTGACTGAAGCTGCTTGGCTTGTGCCTCCTTGGTCTGTCCTGGGGAGACTGGCACTCTAAGTTGCTCCTGAGCAGCCTGGCACAGATGATCTGCCTGCTTTCTGCTTCCCAGAAAGGTTTCCAGCAGTCTGGGGACGTGAGGGACAAGGCAGCAGCTAAACAATAATCCAAGAAATGATGGCTAACCCAGATAAGCTCCAAGGAGTAATAACATGTCACCTGTCATGTCTGCTTGCCGAACCTGTTGCAGTGCAGTCCAAAAGCAATCAAATTAAATGCCAAATTGACTGGGTAAATATCTCCTACGTTCCTCAGCTGTGTGTGTTTCTGCTACTTCAAATGCTGGGCTTATCTAGAAAGCAGAAGTGCTGCTGTACTGAAGTCTGTAATAGGGGCCTTCCTTGGAAAGTGTTTTTAGTCTGTCTGTTTGCCTTCCTTAAAAGAGGAAATGGGAAGATGCAGATCTTAGCTAGAAAATTAAAGTTCTTTGTAGATGATTTTCCCTATATGGGGAATTTGCTGATGATTATAAAGCAGAATTCTGTAGGTGGGGCTTAGCCTTAGCAAGTGTTGGAAATTTGCTCCCAGGCTTGATGGAACCATGTAAATCTTAATAAGCTGCCAAGTAAAACCAATCTCTAAACAAATCCTAGATAAGCTAATAGCAGCCAATCCTCCCCAGATGAAAATGATGACTCCACTTGAAAATGTGGGGTTTTCCAGCCTGCTCCCTTTCCAGTCCCAGGCCAGTTTGTATCCCCGTTTATCTTGCAGGCACTTTCGGCACGGAGCCCCTCCCGTCATTAACCCTTTGGGCACCCGCTTTCCTGCCAATGCCACCGTCCGTCCCTCCTACAACATCAGCATCACCCTGAGCAGTGCTGTGCAAAACACCACCTTTGTCAACGTCACCACCCCTGCTGCTGGGGACTGGTTCATCGCTGCCCACCTGCCCCAGGCTGCGGGCAGGATCGAGGTCAAGGTGAGGGTCCTGCCCAGTGCCCTGCCCCTTGTGTCTCATCGCAACCACAGCTGACCCCTGTGCTCTCCCCTCCTGCAGGGTTTCTCCACTCCATGCCCCTATATGTTCCAGGCAGATATGTTTGTGCTCAGACTCACTGATATGCCTGTCCTGGAGCCTGGTGTGCCCATGCCTCACACCGTTGTCTCGCCTGCTAAGCCACTGCATGTCAAGTGAGTGGGAGCAGCGGGTGGGCAACTGAGGGCATGGCAGGGTGGGACTTCCCACACGAGCTGCTCAGGGGAAGGCAGTGTTGTTCCCACGTGGGGCTGGAGCTGGGGGGTCTGTGAGCCTGTTGCTGAGTTCCCTGCAGCAGTGGTAGGGTCTGCACGGGGAGCACACGAGCACCCTTCTCCAGCTCTTCCCAGGTGGTCACAGATTCAACTGCAGGAGTTTTAGTACTTCCAGATGTTTGCCTTGGGAAGGATTTTCACAGCATCAACCAGGGCAGTCTAGCTCTTGTCACAAAGCCCTGGGGACCTGGCTTGTGTTGAGAGTACAATCCCTGCAAACTGCTGCTCCCTCCCCTGCAGGGTCTTCGTTCCCAAGCACGCGGCGGCGATGCGGTTCCAGCTGAGCAGCTGCGTCACCAGCGAGCAGAGAGCCTGCACTGTGAGGGTGCTGCTGGGCTCCATCACCCTGCCCCAGTCCTTCCAGAGGAGCCTCACCTGCACAGGGAGCACCAACTGCAGCCTGGCCCTGGAGTCACCCCCCTGGGAGAAGTGGCTGCAGATCATGGTGGAGAGTCTCGGCACTGCCAACGCCAGCGTGTCGGTGGAGATGCTGGCTTCTTTCACAGGTGGGATTCCATGTTCTTTAGCCAAAAGAGAAGGACCAGAGGGAGCTCTGTGTGTGCTGTGTCCCCCTTGGGTCTTTGGGTGCTTGGCTGTGGTGGCCATGCTCCCCATCATGCTGGTTGCCTCCTCTTGGATGCCATAGTTTTTGCTTTGGGGACAAAATTGAAAACTCTGGTGTTCATCCCAGAGAGGCTTTTTCTAGAGCTGCCTGTTTGGAAACACGTGAAAAGTTCAGTGTTATTGTCCTAAAGGTTGTTTGGGAAGCAGTGGCTGGCTTAAAATTTGGTGGGGAAAATATTTTTCTGTGGTACACCAGACTAAGGCTGTATTGACTACGAATTGGCCAAGAGCAGGCTACAGGCAGGAAACCACAGAGGTTTAGTTGGGGAAATGTCTGGTGTTGTTGTAAGGGGGTGTCACCATTTCCAGTGACTCCATGTGGCTCAGGTGGTCACAAGGTCCCTGTGGCTGTGTGGTAGGCACCTATTACATGACCATAATCCCTGTTTGACTGCTGGAAGCTCACCAATTAGGTACATTTTGGAAGTTTTCTTCTGCTGGGGCTTCTGCCACCTCCTCTTCAAAGCAGAGCCTCATCCTGTGTGCTGGAAGACTGGCATTGGCAGCAGAGGTGTTATCAGAGGGTAGTACTGGAGTCTGTGGGAGCAATGGACAGTCTCCAGCAGTGGGACTCCAAGTGTCCCATGCAGATCCATCTACCAGGGTGCCCATTTCCACTGGGTTGGCTTCTCCCTCCTGCTCAGCTTTGTTTGCCCACATATGGGGAGCTGGGAGAGACTTTTGTGCAGCCTGTGGGACAGCTGAGTGCTGAGCTCTGCTGGTGCTGAGCGAGCACTCCCTGGGCACCTTGATAGTGCTGTGCTATCCCTTCTTCTGTTCCCTCTCCCCTGCAGCTCCAGGGTGCTTCCACCCACTCTACCACTGCCTGGCTCCCAGCAGTGTCCCAGCTTGTGGGTGCTCCTCCTGCAAAGATGGCACTTCAGGGACAGTTTGTGCAGGGCATGGACCTCCTGAAACCCCCCAGTTTGTGCAGGGCATGAACTACCTGAAACCCCCAGTTCATAAAAGGCATGAATAACTTGAAACCCCCCAGTTTGTGCAGGGCATGAACCACCTGAAACCCCCCAGTTCATACAGAGCATGAACCACCTGAAACCTCCCAGTTCATAAAAGGCATGAACTACCTGAAACCTCCCAGTTCATAAAAGGCATGAACTACCTGAAACCCCCCAGTTTGTGCAGAGCATGAACCACCTGAAACCCCCCAGTTTGTGCAGGGCATGAACCACTTGAAACCCCCTGGGGTTTGTGCTGCTCCTTGGAGCACTGGATCTGCTGGGTGAGGTGCTAGACCTGGCTGTGCTGATTCCTCTCCTTTTTCACTCTAGTTTGCAGACCAGGAAGCACCAGCTCCTTCCTTAACTTCATCAGCCTAAACCAGAGCCAGTCTGCTCCCCACAGACCAGGAGCAGCAGGCAGCTCTGCTCTGGCTGCAGCAGAGGCTCCGCAGAACACGTCTGGGCAGCACAGCAGCTCCTGCCTGCAGAACCAGCCCGTGGTCAGGGAGGACCTGGACGTGGTGTCCGTGCGCTACCGGCTCCTGAACGGCCCCAGCGTGCCCGTGAGCTCCCTGTCCCCCACCCTGCTCCTGCTCAACCTCAACACGGGCATGGACAGCGGGGGATCCCTCGTGGTCAGTCTGCTGCTCAACAAGGTGAGCAGGGTGACAAACGGGATTGTGTCCCCTCGGCAGGGCTCCAGGGGTTGTAGGCACCAGTGGGACTGTTTCTCTTTTTGTTGTTACAAAGTACTCTGAGCCTTTTTTAGCTGCGTGCAGCGTGTCCCACCTGCCAGCTCCAATTCCAATGGCACAGCCTGCAGCGTGTGGTGGCAGTGACGCAGAGGAGACAAAATGGAAAGCAGCTGCAGTGCCATCCTCTCCATGGGAGCCTGGCACCTTGCCACCAGGAGAGGAGGCTGGGCAGGGGAACCCAGGGATGTTCCTGTCCAAGTCATTGATTCCCAGCCTCCTTCAGTGACACCCCACCACCAAAATCAGCCCCCTGAAATTCCATTAAACTTCTTGAGGGCTGGCCCAGGGCTCAGCCCTGATGTTCTGTAGACTCTGACTCGTGTCTCCCCTGTGCTGGTGCTGAAATGATGAGTGGGTGTCCCAGCTTTGGGGCAGGGTCCCCCACGAGGGTCTCTTGCCTCTCATCCATGACACAATACAGTGGCAGCACAAACAGAAACCTTCTGAATTGATGGGTGACTTGACCTGAAGGATTTATTGTCCCTGGGCACTGTGGGAAAGGGATGGTGCAGGGGGATGGCACTGGGGCACTCTAACATGGGGCACTGCTCTGTTTGCACAGACATCTGTGAGCCTGGCCAATGCCACCGTGGCAGCCTGTGTGAGTGCTGCTTCTCCAGTGCTGTCCCTCAACGCCACACAGAACTGCAGCACAGGTAGGAGAGATGCTGGCACTGCCACCAGCTCAGCTGTGTCATCCCAGGCTCTGCTTTTGGACCTGGCAAGCTGTTAACTGACTCAGGACTTCATGGTGTGTCCCAAAGAATCCAGTTTTTGCACAAACTCTCATGAGGTTTTTGTGCTGGCACATTCCCAGGGTGCTGGGGTGCAGGTGGTGTCCTGGCACCACGAGATAGCCTCCACCAAAGGAAGGTCTGGTTACCAGCTGGGGCTCTTCCAGCCTTGTTGGCAGGAGGTTTGGGGATGGTGAAGGTACTGCTGGTGTGCAAAGCAGTTAAGCTGTGCATGGAGGACCAGCCAAGACAACAGGCTGTTCCAGGTGCCCTGTGCTGCCCAGATATGTACCAGGAACTGAGATGAAAGAAAAAGTTGAGATCTCAAGAAAAAGGACCTTGAGAGCAGGGGTGCTCTCCAGGTGCCTCCTGAGCATGGGAGCAAGGAGCCAGGAGCCACAAGAGCCAGCTGATTCCTGTGGGGTCAGTCTCAGCCTGGGATTGCTGTGGGCCCTTCTCCTCAAGCCCTGGCACATCACAGCACTCTCCTTTTTTCAGCTTTCTCCCAGGGCTACCCTCTGAGTGTGAGCACGTCCTCTGCAGAAGCCATGCTGATTGTCCTGTACCCACAGACCGATGACTGGTTCCTGTCCCTGCAGCTCCTCTGCCCCAGGGGACAGGGGTGAGTCTGGATGTCACCTCACTACCTCCCACTGCCCTTGTGTGAGCAAACCCTGTCCTCCTGTGCGGGCTGTGGGCTCCTCTCAGCTGCACTGTGGCTGCAGAGGGACAGGGAGGTGGGTGGCCCTGCTCCCTTGTGAGCACCCTGCAGCTTGTTTGATGCTGAGCTGGCACAGCTCACATTGACTGCAGATGGCAGAGCCTGCCTAGGGGAGCTTCCCCTTCCCCAGGTGCATTCAGAGGTGATAAATTGGGAAATAATTGCTGCTGTTACGCTCCTGGGGGGTCTCTAAGGTGCAGAATTCCTGCAGTTTGCCTTCCTGCTGATTTTCTGTGTAAGGAGCTAAGTGCACGATGCAAAACAGCACTGGTGACACTGTCCTCAGGACCAGCCATGGGCACTGGGGTCTGCCAGGGGGTCTGGGGACAGCTGCCACCCACCTGCACATCAGTTTGGCAGCCCAGGGGGTGAGGGGGCAGGCTCTGCTCCTGGCTCTAGGGAGGGATGCAGCAGATCCCGAAATACCAGGGAGTTGCAGGCAGGAGCACGGCCTGGCCATGGGGAGCAGGGAGGGGGCTGTCCCAAGGGCTGTGGCAGCAAGGGGACGTGCTGTCCTTGCAGGGGATGTGCCGGTGCTGAAGGCAGAGTGTCCGTGTTCGCCTACCTCACCCCCTGCTTCAACGACTGCGGCCCCTACGGGCAGTGCAGCCTCCTGCGCAGGCACGGCTTCCTCTACGCCGGCTGCAGCTGCAAGGCTGGTGAGTGCCCCCTCCTGGGAAGCTTTGCCATCCTCCCCGAGGGGACAGCACAGTTCAGGGGCGTGGGGTTGGAGTGGGGGAGCCTGGGGTTTGCTGTGGGTGGCAGTGTCACAGTGCCCAGGGAAGGAAAGTTCTGGGAAGCGCCCAGGGTGATGGGGAATTGGGATGAGGACAGCTTGGAGCCCCCCAGGGCTTGGAGCGGTGCTGGTGAGCATCTCCAGAGAGATCAGGGTGCCTGAAATGCCTGTGTCAGAGCCTGTGCCTGTCAGGGTTTGCTGTGTGGGCTCCTGGTACGAGGTGTGATGAGGCTGGGCTGCAGTCCCTGTGTCTCCTGCCAAGAGCCTGAGACTCAGAGGTGCCCCTGGAGGAGGAATATCTGTGTCAGCTCCTAATTATCTAAATGGCCTGGGAAGTCTGTGGTGGAGGGAAGAAGAGCTCTGCTGTGCTTGGGTGGGTCTGTGCACCTGTTCTCAGCACAAGGACAAGGCAAATTGTGGTTCCCTGCTGCTCTGGGCCTGAGCCAGGACCTCCCTGCTGCAGTGCTGCTAATGGGTGAGGAGGGAGATGGAGAGCAGCATCCCAATTTCCCCGAGGGCTGCCAGGTTCTGGGAAGCACAGAGCACCTTAAGGGAACTGGAGAATCAGGCTGAGGACAGCTTTCTGCTGAATCACCCCGAGCAAAGTGCCCCATCTGCATATTGGTGACCCAGAAAAAAAACAGAGAGAGTAGGTTCCCTGGGCTTTGCCTGGCAGGGAGCCAGCACCCGGGGCAGAGCTGCTGCTGAGGGTTCCAGTCCCTCTGGAATGGGATGGATGCCACTGTTAACTCTGCCTCTTGACCATGGAGTGCCTGCACATACCCCAGCTGCCCTGTGGCTGACCTCCTTTTTTCAAAAGGAGGGCGTGGGCACCTTAATCTTTAATTAAAATAATTTAAATAATTTTTAAAAAGGAGAGGCAGATTTGTGTTCATAGAGACTGCCTCAGTTCAGTCTTTGATATCCAGTCAGGGAGTGAGAGTTTTGTTTTGTGTCAGGCACTGTCCATTAGGGAATTAGGGTTCTTTGCAGCCCTGGATGTCACCATGGACTGAGGCAGTGGGTTTGTTCAGCCAGTGGAAGAGGAGCTGCAGTGCCACCAGTCACACTTTGTGCTGCCCACAGGTTACAGGGACCCTGGAGCCAGCTATGCAGGGTGAGCACAGGGAAAGGGCAAGAGGCCACAGACATTGGCTGCAGCAGGAAATTGTCACCTAAATTGAAGAAGACACATTTTCTCCCCCTTCAGAGCTGTTTGTTTTTGCACGGGTTCCAGGTCTCCATCCTTGGAGATCTTCAAAAGTCAGCTGGGGAAGGTCCAGAGCAGCCTGACCTGGTTTGGGGTCTGCCCTGCTATGACAGCTTGTAGGAGAGGAGCCCAGTGGCTTCCTCAGCGCTGGGGATCACTCTCCATCCAATTCCTGGGATCTTGCACCCAACTTACACCATCACGTGAAGCATCTGACCCTTGAGTGCTTGATGTTCCACCAGCAAGTAGTACATGTGTTGAGTTACTGCAGGGATGGAAAGTAGCAGTGTGGATGTAGGATGGCCTCTGCTACATGGGAACAACCTGGGGAATGTCCTCAGGGCAGCCACGGGGCTCTGCTGGGCTTCCCCAGCTTCCCACAGCAGAGTAATGAGACACCCTGAGAGCAGGAGCGTGAGAGGCTGATGCAGAAGAGGCTCAGGGACAGTCTGGTGTGGGATTGCTCCTTCTCAGGCACCCCAGCTCCTGCTGGTTGCTGTGGGAAGACAAGGCAGGGCCTTGGAGATCCACAGAAGCCTCTCTGTCCGCAGGTTGGGGCGGCTGGAGCTGCACAGATGACAGCAAGGCCCAGAGCGTGGGCACACAGAACCTGGCCACGCTCCTGCTCACCCTGAGCAACCTCATGTTCCTGCCCGCCATTGCAGTCGCTGTCTATCGCTTCTACCTGGTGGAGGCCTCTGTCTACACCTACACCATGTTCTTCTCCACGGTAGGGGCTGCCCTGTGTCCCCTCACCTCCCCCTGAGCTCTGGCTGTGCCAGAATCAAGTCCTTGGTGGACCAGCCCATCATGGAGCTCCACAAGGAGCTCCTGGGATCATTGGACAAGCACCTCCTCCACGGGCACATTGTAGTATCCAAGAATGTTAAATGTTAATGTTAAAGTCCATTCCAACCCTTAACATTCTTGTAGTATCCAAGAATGTTAAAGGGTTGGAATGGACCTTAAAAATCACCTGGTTCCATGGACAGGGATATCCCCACTAGACCTGGTGGCTCAAGGCCTTATCCAAGCTGCCTTTGAATACTTCCAGGGCTAGGGCATCAACAACCTCCCTGGGGAACCTGTTTCAGTGTCTCACCATGCTCACAGTAAAAATTTTCTCCCTAATATCTAACCTAAATATCCCCTCTTTCAATTTGTACCCGTTAGTCCTTGTCCCATCACTCCAGTTCCTGAGAAGAATCCCTCTCCAGCTTCCCTGTAGCTCCCTTCAGATGCAATGAGTTCTCCATGCAACCTTCTCTTCTCCAGGCTGAGCAGCCCCAACTTTTTCACAGAGCAGGTGCTTCAGTGCCCTTGTCATCTGTCCCTCCTCTGGCCCTGCCCCAGCTCTGTGTCCTGCCCTTTCAGAGCTGCAGCCTGCCTGCTCTCACCTGCTTTCCACAATGCCAGTTTGGTGGAGCTTCCTGGAGCCACTGCAGGAGGGATCCAGCCTGTGGGCTGAGCCCTCTCCTGCCTCCCCTTCCCAAAGAGCCCTGTGGTGCTGCAGGCTCTGTGCTGACCTTTGCTTTTGTCCCCTTCTGTTGCAGTTCTACCACGCGTGTGACCAGCCGGGTGTGGCCGTGCTGTGCATCATGGACTATGACACCCTGCAGTACTGCGACTTCCTGGGCTCCGTGGTGTCCATCTGGGTCACCATCCTCTGCATGGCCCGCCTCAAGAAGATCCTGAAATACGTGAGTGTCAGGTGTCCCCACACAGCCCTGCCAGACCCCAGCCAGCCAAGCTGAGTGACCACACCGAGCCCTCTCACCTCTGTATTTAATGACACAGCTGGGTGACACAGCCTGTTTGTCACCCAGTGCCACCCTGGCTTGTTTTGTCCCAGCACTTTGGCTTGTGAGCCTGCGTGCTCGTAGGGGCTGGGCCTGAAAATTTCCCCTGAGATTTGGGGTAAAGGTTTGTGGCTTCTGTGGTTTCTCCTTCTTGAAGGTGTTTTTCCTGACTCTTGTGTGGATGCAGAGCTGGGAAGCCAGAAGAAGAGGTTCTCCCTGCCTCTGGCATGTCTGGCTGTGCTCTCTCAACAGATGAGCTCCTGCCAGTGGTGGTGGTGTCTCTTTTCCAGGTCCTTTTCGTCTTGGGGACCCTGTTAATTGCCATGTCCCTGCAGCTGGACCGCAGAGGGGTGTGGAACATGATGGGTCCCTGCCTCTTCGCCCTCCTCATCATGGTTACAGCCTGGGTAAGTGAGGGCAGCCAGGCAGGACCTGCTGCCCTTTGCTCCCCATGAGGAATGGTGGTGGTGGAGCAGACCCAAGGCTCCAGCCCATCCAGGCATGGCTTGAAACCCTGAAACACCCAGGTGGAGGGAGCAGGGCAAGGGATTCACCTTCTAGCCCTCCATTAGCTAAGAAACCCCTGGTTCTGGGTCTCACACCTGGAGCTGCAGTGCTGTCCCAAAACACAGGCTGTGGCTTGGCCCTGGGCAGGAGCTGTAGCATCTGTGCCAGGCTCTGCTACCACCAGCTCCTGGGGGGCTTTTGCAGAGCAGAGGTGGGCCCAAGCAGCAGGGGGGCCAAATTCCTCAGGGACAGCAAGCACCCTGGTGTAGCAGTTCGTTTAGGGGGGTCCCTGGGGGGCCCCCTAAGCTGTATGTTCACTGGTAGCAGCACGCGGGCAAGGAGACTCCATACAGTTCGGAGGGTGTTAATTAGATGAGGTTTATTGGGGGTCCCACCCCAGGAGCAGCATGGTTCCTGAGGGAGAAAGGGGGAAGGGGAAGGAGGAGGAGAGAGGGAGATCCTAGGGGGAAAAGGGCCAAGACAGCCTCTGTGGTCTCCCCCCACAGCTTAACAGGGAGATTCAAAGTAGGTGCAGAGTAAGACTTGGGCCAATGGGGTTACAGATCCATGATATTTCAAGGCTTGGAATAAACCCTACGTTTTCAAGGGGTGAGACAGAGCATATCATTTAACTCAAATGTAACACCACACCCTGGGAGGCTGGCAGATGCTCTGGGGTCTGTTTCCCCCCTGCCCCAGCCTCTGCTGGGCTGCTGAACCCCCAGAGTGTGCTCTGACCCCCCCCTCCAGGTTCACCACGGAGCAAAGCGCAGGCACTGCTACCCCTCCTCGTGGAAGCGCTGGGTTTTCTACCTCCTCCCAGGGATCACCTTGGCTTTCATTGCCATCTCAGTGTACGCCTTCATGGAAACCAATGAGAACTACTACTACACCCACAGCATCTGGCACGTGCTGGTGGCCTGCAGCGTGGCTTTCCTGCTCCCTCCTCGGGACAAGCATAAGAAGCCCTGGGCCTGGCCCCAGAAGCTCACGTGTCGCTATCAGATCTGCCAGAATGACCGTGAGGAGCTCTATGCTGTGACCTGACCTGGCCTGGCCTGGCCTGGCCTGGCTGCAGGGATGGGGAGGCTGCTCCTGCCCGTGGCTGCCCCTGGCACGTCGGCACTCCTCTCATGGGCTCATCCCCTGGGCAGGAGGGCGCAGCATGGACTGGGTTTAAAGGTGAAGATGGTCTGGGCTGGTCTTGTGGAGGCAAGTTTGAGGCCACCTCTGCTTTTCTGCTGGGGTGGGGCAGGCTCTCTGTGGTTCCAGATCAAGGAATAGCTTGTCCCCCAGCTCCCCATAGCCCTGGGGGAGATCGCCAACCCTTCTTCCCCTGCTGCTGCATCCATGAGGCTTGGGCTTAGCCCACACTGAGCTGGAGCCAAGGCTTTGGCTGCTGGGCTCTTCTCTGCACCCCGTCCTGGCAGAGGATGTGGGGCACCCCTGCCATCCTGCAGCCAGCACTTGAACTCAAGAGAAGAACAGAAGTTTCTTCTCCTCTGGGGAGCAAATGCTGCCGAGTGCCCTTGGTGCTGATGGGGAGGGAGGGAGCTGATCCCAACACGTGCTGGGCCCTTGGCTGCCATCTCCCTGGGGGTCTGCAGCCTCTCTCCCTCTGAAACAGGTGCTGCTGCTTTTACCTGGTCCTGATTCTGTGGGGGAAGAATGAGGCTGGGACTTGGGCTGTGGATTCAGGATCAGACCTGGCAGGAATGTGAAAAACCCCACGTGGGGACATGCAGGAGGCAGCAGCAGCAGCATGTGACACCCACAGCAGTGCAGGGTTTAGTCTGAGTTTAACTTCAGCTTGGGAGGAGCCAGGCTGATGGTGTTCAGGGATTCACTGTGTTCCTCCTTTTGGGGGGTTTGGCAGGGCAGGGCTCTCTCTGGGGCAGCACAGGTGGTTGGGGTGGTGCCTGAGCTGCTCCTCCAGCCTGCTGTGCCCCAGAGCCTGGATGTGCTGCAGGCTCTGAGGCCTCAGCAGCCCCAGCCCAGCCAGGAGCATCACCAGGGGCTCCCCAGGTGGCCATGGTCTCCTTTGCAGCATGTCTCACCTTAGCCTTACTCCAGGGCACGCAGAAAGCAAGGGCAGAACTTGGCAACCAGGGAAGTTGTCTTTGCCCATCCTTCTTGTACAGATAAGGGCTCAACTCCATCCTTCCAGCTGTGTCAGCCTGGTGTGTGCTGCTGGGAGCCCCTCCTCAGGTGGCTTTGGGGAGGAAAGAGCTGTTTATGAAGGATTTGCCTCCTCGGGGTTCTTTCTCTGCTTTGAAGAGCACCCAGCTCAGCTGTGCACTTTATCCCTCTGCCTCCCCTTCCTCTGCAAAGTCCCCCTTTTTAAGCAGGCTCAGGACAAGTGAGGGACACTTGTCCACACCCAGCAGTGTCATCCCCCTGCCACCTGTGTCCCCTGCCTTTCCTTGTGCTGCTCCCCCCAGGGCAGCACGGTGGGAAGGGGGACACGGGGCCCTCAGGTCTTCCTCCAACTTTTACCACTTTTAGGCACTTTTTTTGTCCCCTGTCTTGGTTTGCACAGTGGTGCTGAGGCCCCAGCACCATGGCAGGGGATCTCTGCTCCTTCACAGCCGTGCCGTCCATGCTGGGCCACCACTGGAACCTGGGGGCCACCAGTAGGACCTGGATGCCACCAGACTGGTCTGGGTACTGCCAGCGTGACCCAGATGCTGCCAGTGGGACCCAGGTGCCACCAGTGTGACCTGACTGCTGCCAGTGTGACTTGGGTGCCACTGCTCTCACCTGGGTACTGCCAAGGTGACCTGAGTGCTTCCAGTGTGACCCAGGTGCTGCCGGTATGGCCCAGGTGCCACCAGTGTGACCTGACTGCTGCCAATGTGACCTGGGTGCCACCAGGGTGACCCAGGTGCCAGCAGAGTGGCCCAACTGCCCCCAGTGTGACCTGGGTGGTGCTAATATGACCCAGATGCCCCCAGTGTGACCTGGGTGCCCCCAGTGTGATGTGATGCCACTGACATGGCCAGGTATTGCTGGTTATCATAGAAAGCAATAATTCCTTATCGGGCCTTTCCCTTCAGGGATTTCTGTGCTGGAAGCAGGAGAAGCTTTGGGGCAAGAAATCCCGCTCACATGATTGTTTATTTTATTTTTATTTTATGTATCATTCATTTTTGCTTTGCCCCCTCCCTGCTGACGCCGGCCTTGGTGCCTGCAGGAGGGAGGGTTAATTATTTTGGGTAAAATCTGAGCAAATTCCTGCATCTGGGGAGAAAAAAAAAGAAAAAAATGTTATTTTTTTCTTTGCTGTTAATACCTGTGATTATTTTATACAGTAAATTTTAAAGCTTACGGTTTTATAATTTAATAAAGGTGATGGTATTTGCGGGCAGACGCCTGGTGGCTGCAGTAACACAACCACAGCGCTGGAAGAAGAAGAAGGGGTGGAAGAAGAAGAAGGGGTGCATCTCCTGCACCCCCTTGCCCAGGCAGGGTCACCTGGAGCCCCAGGGCCGTGCCCAGGCAGGCTTTGGGATGGCCCAAACACGGAGAGCCCAGGGCTGCCCTGCGCGGCTGCTCCCGGGCTCTGCTCCCTCCGTGGGTTCTTCCTCACAGGATAAGGGGATATTTTGAGTGGGAAGGGACCCTCAGGACCATCCAGGGCAGCCCCTGACCCTGCACAGACCCTCCAGCAACCCCACCCTGCGCCTGAGCATTGTCCAAGCACTCCTGGAGCTCTGGCAGCCTCGGGGCTGTGCCCATTCCCTGGGGAGCCTGGGCAGTGCCAGCACCCTCTGGGGAGGAACCTTTCCCAAAATCCAGCCTGGCGCGGCTCCAGCCGTGCCCCCGAGTCCATTAGGGTGAAATTCCAGCGGTTCCGTCCCTGTTCGGGCCCCACCGGGGCCGCCCCAGGACTGCCCTCAGCGCTGGCCGGGACGAAACGCGGGCGCGGCGCGGCCCCTCCCGGCCACCGTCGCGCTCCGTCTGCCCCAGCCAACGAGCGGCGGAAGCGGAAGCGGCGGCGGGGCCGGGGTCGCGGGGCTGGGGCGATGCCGCTGCACCGCTTCCCGCCGCGGCTCTGGGCCGCCATGCGGATGCGGGAGGGCATCTGCGCCCGCCTGCCGCAGCACTACCTGGCCTCGCTGCAGGACGACACGCCGCCCACCCCGGTGCACTGGGAGCCGCACGGCCTGCGCTACCGGCGGAACCCGCGCACCGGGCAGCGCGAACGTGTGCAGGACGTGCCCGTGCCCGTGTACTTCCCGCCCGCCGCCAACGAGGGGCTCTGGGGCGGCGAGGGATGGGTGCGCGGCTTCCGCTACGCGCGCAACGACAAGGTGAGCGCTGCGCCCTTCCCCGGGCCGGGCCGGTGTCAGCGGGGCCTCCCCCGGGGCAGCCCCTGACGGCCGGGCCGTGCCCAGCTCTCCACCAGGCTGCCCAAGACGTGGAAGCCGCAGCTGTTCAAGCGTCAGTTCTACAGCGAGATCCTGGACGCCACGCTGACCATCACCGTCACCATGCGCACGCTCGACCTCATCGACGCCGCCTTCGGCTTCGACTTCTACATCCTCAAGGTACCGACTAATATATTCTCAAGGTACCGATTTCTGTATCCTCCCGGGCTGTGCCCGCAGTGCCCTCAGCCTCGGCTGGCAGGCACGGAGTCCTGGAATTGGGCACAGACAATCACAGGGTGGAATAGACCCCCGGGATCATCCAGGGCAGCCCCTGGCCCTGCACAGACCCCCCAACACTCCCACCCTGTGCCTGAGCATTGTCCAAGCACTCCTGGAGCTCTGGCAGCCTCGGGGCTGTGCCCATTCCCTGGGGAGCCTGGGCAGTGCCAGCACCCTCTGGGGATGAACCTTTCCCAAAATCCAGCCTGACCTGCCCTGGCCCAGCTCCAGCCATTCCCTGTCCCTGTCCCAGAGATCAGAGCTGCCCTGGGGAGGAGCTGCAGCCCCCCCTGAGCTCTGCCCTCAGTCTCCTCTCCTCCAGGCTGAACAAATGCTGCTGTTAATGCTTTAGCACAGTTCTAATGCTCCCAGCCTTTAATTCTCTCTTGACTGCAGCCCTTGATACAAAAACTCAGAGCTGTGATCAAGTTGTCCAAGTTGTCCAAACAAATCCAACAGATCTTTCCCCACGTGTGTCCTGGGAGCCTGTGCTGGCTGTGGGTGAGCTGGCAGTGCTGGCAGTGTGCTGGGCACTGCTGTGCCCCCTGGCTGGTCCCTAACCCTGTGGGAGCCCAGGGCACAGGGTGTTGGGGTTCCTGTTGCCAATTCCCCGACTTCTGGGACTCTGGCTGGGCCCTCCCAGGGGGCTCCCCTGTTTGGGAGACCCTCTTGGAGTGGTTTTGTGTCAGGAAAGAGAGATGCACTGGATCTTTTTGGTCTTCAGGTTCTTGTTTATTATTATCTTATCTAGAGTTATCTATCTTATCCTGAGTTTTGCATGCTGTCCACACCAGGCTCAGCACACTGGAAAAGCACCACAAAAATGGCCAACAATCTCTTCTGACAAGGTCTTTTAAAGCTAAACTATCCAATTAAGAACTGACATCTAGGTTATTTTCCCTTTTAACCCAATAACTGATCCTAAAGAGCTGCAATGGGGACTTTTCCATCCAATTACAAAATGCCACCCAAACCCATGAAGAAGAAGGAAGAAGCGTGAAGAAGAAACCCAGGATGACACCCTGTGCCCTCCATCTTGCTTCCATCCACAACATACTAAAAAATCCCAAAACCTCAATTTCCCACCTAAGTGATACACCTACACTACTCTCTACAATCTACTTCACACCTTAGTGGATTCTGGTCTGTTCTGGAGTCTAGGAAACTTTCTCCATGAATGAGGGTCAAAGTCAGTGCTCCCCTGGGGGTCAGGGCACCCCAGAGCAGACAGGGAAATATTCCCAGTGCCCTGAGTTTCCACAACAGGGAATATTTATCTGTCTGCTCTGAGGGGTTCTGACCCCCAGAGAAACACTGCCTTTAACCTTTGTCCATGGAGAGGGCTTGCAAGACTGAGATAGAGTGGAGTCTGCCAAAGTGTGAAAGAGATAATAGACAGTAGTATGGTTTGTCACTGGGTGAGAAATTTAGCTTTTGAGATTTTTAGTATAGATGTAGACCAAAGCAAAATGGAAGATCTTGAGCATTGTCTCTGTCTTCTTCTTTATCTACTCAATTTTCCACAGTGTTAGTAGCACAAAAACAGTTAGGTGAGTGTGAAAAACGCCAATCACTTGTTTTTAAAATTTTAAAAGTTTAATAGTAATAAAATGGTTATAAAAATAATAATATAATTAGAGTAATAAAAATGTGGACAATTTGGATTAGGACAATATGAGACAATAAAAACAAAGAGTTACAGACGTCCAGGTACCTTTTCCTGGGCAGAAAAGAAGCAAAAGAAGCCTGAAAAAAGACCCACGTTAACAGGGGATTAACCCTTAAAAACAACAGCCTGTTACATATTCATACACCTCATGCATGATGCATAAATTCCATTCAAATACAGGATTCTGTCTGGTCATCATCAACTTCTTCCTCTGAATCCTGACTGTATCTTCAGGGCTGAGCAAGGCAGGAAGAAGTTCATCTCTTCTGATAAGAGAGCAATAAATTCTCTTTCTCTGAAAGATTCAGGTGTCCTGTGGTTGCTATCTCACTGTGAATCCTTTCTTTAAAAAAGTATCTTACATAGTGTAGTCTCTATTTTAACATTGTTATAACCTAAAACTATATTTAACACACTACTTAAGGAAATTAATACAGCCTAACTTTCTAACATAACACATATAATATTCATTCTAATATTTGCAAAAAGCCAATCATAAAATCCACATTTTTCACAGCGAGGAAAGCCACAATGCAAAAGTTACATAAACAGGCAAGAGATGAGTTGTTAGTAGAAAAGTAAAAATAAAGTGCCTTTTAAGAGCTAATTAGATGAAACAACTTTAAAAGACCTTGAAGCTGTACATCTTATAACCACTTTGCAGTGCTTTCCCTGTGTGCTGAGTCTGGTACAGACAGCGTGCCAAAGCTTTAGATAAGATTATAAAAAACAACAAGCTGCAGACCAACAAAGTCCTGTGTACCATCAAACTGTTACAAGAGGGTTTCCCCCCAAGCAGAGGGGCCAACACCTGTGTGACACCTTTGCAGACTCCCAGAGCTGACATGTGCTCCAAGCTGGGCATGGACCTGAAGAGGACGATGCTGCTGCGCCTGGCCCGGCGCGACCCCGCGCTGCACCCGCACGACCCAGCCCGCAGAGAGGCCATCTATGACAAGTACAAGGTGGGCTCAGCTCCTGGGCATGCATTGCTCTCGTGCTTCTGGCCAAGAGACAGGGGGACATGTCAAAAATAAATTTGTCAAAACTAAATTTTTGAAAAATTCTCAAAGCCTAACAAAAATCTCACATAATATACATTTATATATAAACCTTAAGAGAAGTGTGGTGGTGTGAGGTCCTCAGGACCAGGTGAGAGATGAGAATTTGACTCCATGTTCTCAGAAGGCTGATATATTATATTATATTATATTATGTTATATTATGTTATGTTATATTATATTATATTATATTATATTATATTATATTATATTATATTATATTATATTATATTATATTATATTATATTATATTATATTGTATTGTATTGTATCGTATCATACCATACCATATTATATTATATCATTATATTATATCATATTATATCATATTATATTATATCATATCATATATCATATCATATATATTATGCTATACTAAAACTATACTAAAGAAAGAGAAAGGATGCATCAGAAGATTTAACAAGAATGAATAAAAAAAACCTGTAACAGACTCCTCAGAGTCTGACACAGCTGGCTGTGATTGGTCCTTAATTAGAAACAATTCACATGTTTGGATAAACAATCTCCAGACCCACATTCCAGAGCAGCAAAACATGGAGAAGCTGAGGCTTCTCATCTTCCCAGGAGAAATCCTGGTGAAGGGATTTTTCAGAAAATATCACAGTGACAAGATAAGAGACATGAGCTTAAAAATACCATAGAATAAGAAACATTGTTAAGAGAAATAGAACTAAAAACAAGTTTCAAAAGATAGCCTTACAAGTAAAAATATACTAAATTTCTAAATCCTTTAGAAAAATATAACTATGAAAAATACATTATAAGACCAACAAAGAGTAATTTTAAATAATTAGCTTTAAAGCATTTACAATATAATGTAACAAAAACTGATAAACAAAAAAACTCAATAATTATATTTATAATAATATTGTTTATAGTATATAATATATTATATAATATACAATACCACCTAAACCTGTGAAGAAGAAGGACTATCTTCTGTTCTAAAACTTCTATCTGGTTTTATATATATTACTATAATCTAAAACTTTAAACTCTTAAGTTCTATACTATGTGATATTATACACTTCTATTTAAAATACACACTTATAATTTTGGTTCTGTCATTAAATTTTGGAAGTTTTCTCCATGGCCTCAGGTCAAATGCAGTATTCTCTTGGGATCAGTGCCTGTGAGCACAGAAAGTCTGAAATTCTCAGTAACCAGGGTTCCAACACTGGGCATAGAGAGGATTTGTATCTTGGTCACCTGCAGAGACTGTGCTACCTTCTCCTCCTTTTATCACAGGAATTTGTGATCCCAGAGGAAGAAGCTGAATGGGTTGGCTTGAGTTTGGAAGAAGCCATAGAAAAACAGAGGCTCCTGGAAAAAAAGGTGATTTCCTGAGGCAGTGCTCAGCACTGAGGTGTTGTGGCTGCACATCCAGCTTCTCCATAGGCTCCAGGACACACTGATGGCAGGCAGTGTGAGGAGGGAAGGGAAGGGAAGGGAAGGGAAGGAAGGAAAAGAGAAAGAGAGAGAGAGTGAAAGAAAAAGAGAGAGAGTGAAAGAAAAAGAGAGAGAGAGAGAGAGTGAAAGAAAAAGAGAGAGAGAGAGAGAGTGAAAGAAAAAGAGAGAGAGAGAGAGAGTGAAAGAAAAAGAGAGAGAGAGAGAGAGTGAAAGAAAAAGAGAGAGAGAGAGAGAGTGAAAGAAAAAGAGAGAGAGAGTGAAAGAAAAAGAGAGAGAGAGAGAGAGTGAAAGAAAAAGAGAGAGAGTGAAAGAAAAAGAGAGAGAGAGAGAGTGAAAGAAAAAGAGAGAGAGAGAGAGAGTGAAAGAAAAAGAGAGAGAGAGTGAAAGAAAAAGAGAGAGAGAGAGAGAGTGAAAGAAAAAGAGAGAGAGAGTGAAAGAAAAAGAGAGAGAGAGAGAGTGAAAGAAAAAGAGAGAGAGAGAGAGAGTGAAAGAAAAAGAGAGAGAGAGAGAGAGTGAAAGAAAAAGAGAGAGAGAGTGAAAGAAAGAGAGAGAGAGTGAAAGAAAAAGAGAGAGAGAGAGAGAGTGAAAGAAAAAGAGAGAGAGAGAGAGTGAAAGAAAAAGAGAGAGTGAAAGAAAAAGAGAGAGAGAGAGAGAGTGAAAGAAAAAGAGAGAGAGAGTGAAAGAAAAAGAGAGAGAGAGTGAAAGAAAAAGAGAGAGAGAAGGAAGGAAAGAAAGAAAGAGAGAGAAAGAAAGAAAGAAAGAAAGAAAGAAAGAAAGAAAGAAAGAAAGAAAGAAAAGAAAAGAAAGAAAAGAGCTGAGCAGCAGCTGTGGCACAGCAGGTTGCCTTGTTCAGCCCCTGAATAAAACCCAGTCACATCTTCCCCTTGCTGCTGCTCAGGCTCACTCCTTTCACATGATTTATTCTCTGCTTTGTTGCAGGACCCCGTTCCCCTCTTCAAGGTGTATGCTGAGGAGCTTGTCAGCCAGCTGAGAGAGCAGCAGCAGGCAGTGCAGAAGCAGTAGAAGGAAGAAACCTTGGCAGCAAAACCCCTGCTGCAGAGAAAGCAGTGGGGTTCAGGGGCTCTGCTGCCTGAACCAGGCTGCTGGGGAAGGGGCCATGTGAAAGCCACATTGCTGAAGTGCCATGAGAGCCTACATTCACTGAGGACCTGGCTGAAGTGCCATGAGAGCCTAAATCCACTGAGGACCTGCTCCTGTGGGCTGAGGAAAGAGTTTCTGTGCTGTGGCTCTGAGAGTCCTTGTCAGACTGACTCAGTGTGGATCTTGTGCCTGTACCAGCAGTTGGCTGCTGTTGAGAGCTGATCTGTGATACAAAATACACATTTTGGTATCAGTAGCAGTAAACTTTTCTCTGATACTTGTTTTATCAGTGTGTTGTAGCAGGGGCTGTGAGACACAATGTAACTTAGATCAATCCCCAGCTTCATCCACCTGAGGTGGTTGTGCCCCAAGAGTGTGACCCCAAACCTCGGCTAAACTCCCCAGCACAGCTCATTAACCCCTGGGCTACAGCCCTGTTTCTATTGTAAGTTGGTGACTTTTAAATCTTATTTTGTAAAGATGTGGCTGAAGTGGGTGTTGAAGTCTTTGCTGCTGTCTGGCACCAAGGGACTGCAAAGCACTTGCCATAATTACAGGCTGATGAGCAGCACTGGGAGTCCCTGGTATTGTCTGGAAGCTTTGTGGTGGTGCAGTGAGTTTCTGGGTGGATCAGAATCAGCCTCTGCACTTTTCCCCTCAGCTCTGAGGTGAGGGGCAAGCACAGAGCCTGCAGGCTGAACCTTGTGTGGCTCATCTCTGTGGAAGAGACTTTGCCTTCCCCCTCTCTGGCACACCAAGGGTTTGTGATAAGGACTGCTAAGAGAGAAACTGGCCTTGTAGAGCAGAGTGTGGCTCTGCCCTCTGTGCTGGAATGGAGCAGGACCCCAGAGGAGTGGAGATTGGCAGTGCCTGCAAGGTTTGGGGATGGTGCAGAAGCAGCCTCTGGGTGAGCACAGAGCCTTGGCAGGGCAGTGCTGGGGCTTGGCTGAGGGAGGTGCTGGACTTGAATGGGATCTGAACAACAACATTTCATGAAAACCAGACTTCTCTGCTGCTCTTCAGGACAGAGAAGGGGCTGGAGTCCCCATAAGGGTATTTGAGCCTGCAGAGGAGCCTGGCACAGGCTGGTAGGGCTGGCTGGGGCTGCCAGGCAGGGCTGTGCTGTTCTTGCAGGGGCACAGGGGGAACAGCCTGGGTGGCAGAAGCTGGAATGTTTCCAGCCTGTCTTTATGTTCCATCCCCAGCAAGTCCAGGTTCTCAAGAGCAAACTGGCACAGAAGGTCATATTTGCCTAATTAATGACAGTGCAGCTAGGCCAGCACAATGACATTTGGTTATCTTCTCTCTCTGCTGCAACTGAGCTGAGTGGGAAGCTGCTGCCCAGCTCCTCGGGGACCCTGACACTCTGCCCTCGTTAGAGATAATTAGCTGGGACAAGCTCCTTGTGTGACAGCTCTGCTCATCATTAGGGCCAGCTCAGCTCATGCATTTTAATGCAGCTCCCAGCAAAGCTCCAGCCATGCCTCTGTCCTGGCCCTGCTCTGGAACATGCCCAGCCCCTGCCCTGGGCACTGAGGAGCTGCTGGAAGTGGCTGAGGGGACAATGAGCAGCTGCTGCTCTGTCCCAGGGGTGGGAGGTTCTGGTTCTGTGGAGCTGAGGCTCTGCTTGTGTGTCCTCCATGGCTGGACCCTGACTGAGCTCCAGAGCTGCTCACAGGGCATCTGCAGGAGCTGCTGCCTCAGGAGGGCTCCGTGGGTGACAAGGGGCAGCAGGAGCTTTTGGGGAGAGCTCCTGTCCTGCTGGGGGTGAGGGTTCTCAGGGGGGCACTGCATGAGCACAGCCTGTTGCCAGACAGCAGCAAAGACTTCAACTACATTTTTACAAAGTAAGATGTAGAGGTCACCAACTTAGAACACAAACAGGGCTGTACCCCAGGGGTTAGTGAGCTGTGCTGGGGAGCTCAGCCCCACCTGCTGAGGGGTTTGGGGTCACACTTTTGGGGCACAACCATCTGGGGTGGATGAAGGCTCTGCTTGGTGGGTGACATGGGGTACCAGGAGCTTTTGGGGAGAGCTCCTGTCCTGCTGGGGGTGAGGGTTCTAAGGGGGGCACTGCATGAGCACAGCTGGAGCTGCAGGAGGGTCTCTGGGGGGATCTATTTAGGATATGGTGAATCCTGATTTTCTGTCATCCTGCCTTGGTGGAGAAGCCTTCCCCTTGCTCCTTTCCTTCCACCCATGTTGGATGTGGCCCAGAGATGTACTCTCATGGATTACTCTGCTGCCTTGAGGGAAGCTGCAGTCTGGGGACCAGGGGTGCTGCAGCCTCAGGAGAAGCACAGTTGGAGCACACAGGGCTGCTGGGCACAGCAGCAGATGTCTCGAGGTGGGGAGGCAACTCCTGTGCAGCATTTGGGGCAGTTTGGGCTACAAACCCCACAGCCAGGTGGCCTTGAGGAGGTAGAGGAACAGCTCAGGGCTCTGTGTTATTAGTCCTGTCCTGATTTTGCAGCTGGAGAGTTTGGAGCTGCTTGAGGGATGGTTTTCCCTGTTTGGGTGGGCTCAGATAAAGGTTCCCCTGCTGCCCTGACAGGAGGGGTCAGAGGAGCTGGTAGTTTGCCATGACAACATGTTCCTAGGAAGCCACAGATGCCACAAACCCAGGGTGCAATAGGGTGCTGTCAGCTTGAAGTTGAAAATCCACCCCTGCACAGAGGAAGGGCCTGGCTGCCCAGCCCTGCTCAGACCCCAGCACTGCCTCAGCCTTCTGCAAAGGTCACCAGGCTCTGCTGCTGGCCCAGAGCCAGACCCAGGCAGGTGGAACATGGGGAGGATCCAACACCGGGCTGGCAAGGATGTGACAGCCCCCAACAAACTGAGAGGGCCTGAGAGCCCTGCCAGGGTCACCTTGGATCTGGCAGAGTTAAACCAGGCTGGAATAGCAGTGCTTGGAGAGGGGAATGGTGAAAAATGATCTCATCAAAACAGCAGTGAAAGGATGATGGATGAGAGGCTGGGAGAGGCACGTGTGCTGTGTCAGCCACCAGCACTGGGAAGTGGGACATCAATCCAGGATTGAGGGATTCCTGTTTCATTCATTCCTCAGGTATCAAAAACATGCCACTCTCTTTAATAGTCCCAGCAAGCCACAAATATGAAACTGACCCTTGGAATATGAAATTTGGGCCCATGTTTCAGTTGTGAAGGAGCAATCACCCCCAAACCCAACATTGCAAAGTCATAAAGCAGAGAAAAAAGTTAATTGGGAAAAAACATCCAAGCAGGAGAGGCCTTGGGTGGGATGGCTGGGCTAATCCTGCTCTTTGGGACTTGGTGGTTCTGAATTCTGGTGTTTGCTGGTGTCTTGAAGCAATGTTTGGGTTTTGCCTGTCTCACTTGTTATTCCCAGCAAGTCGCAGTCACTGATCAAAAAACCAGCTTGAGATTAAGGCTCTGCTTCTCAACAAACATTTTCTTTCCTGTTTACCTTCATGAATTAAACAGATTTTCCTTGTAAGTTCCCAACAAGCCCCTTTGTATTCAAACAAAAGGGGTATCTGGGGAGCAATAGCACAAGCAGTATGTCCTTTCCTGTGGTCTCAGAGGTGAGCTGCCTTTCCCTCCTGGCTTGGAGGCTCTTGGTCTGGAATCACTGTTGCAAAGGGGTGTGAATCAGCCCAAACTTGGTGTCAGCACAGCTCAAAATGGAGCCTGAAATAATCCCCCGTCCTATGGCATTAATCAAGGAGACATGAGATTTAGAAACTCACTTGGACAATTCCAGCAAACCCTTTCAAGTATCACTGCAGTGTTTGTTTTCAGATCCACAGGACTCAATTCCTTCCAGACAGCTGGTCTGGGATGCTCAGACTGTTGGAGGTGGAAGTATGGGCTGTGCTTACCCCCCACAGCTTTGCTCTCTCCCTGGAATTTGCTCTGGGGATCAGGAAATGGCAGCAAATATCCTGGTGGATATTTACCACATGAGCGACAAACCATTCTGGATTTTGGGGATCAATATGGAGCTGGGCTCATTGCAGGGGAAGAACAGGAGCCCATGGGTAGTGAGAAACACTGGCTGGACTTGGGAAAAAAACTTCCACAGGAGGGTGGTGCAGTCTGGGACAGGCTCTGGAGAGGTGGAGGTTTTCAGGACAGGGTGAGGCCCTGGAGCCCTGCTTGGAGCAGGAGCCTGGGCTGAGACCTCCAGAGGTCCTCCCAAGCTCACTGTTTGTGCTGCAGCTCCTCCCTGCAAAGCAGCCAGAGAGGAGAGGATGAGTCTGAGGAAGAGCAGCTCCCAGGTGCTGGCTGGAGGGGAGGGAGTCCAGTAGCTCTGCTCCCTCCTCTGGGGCATGGACAGTCACCCTCCTGCCTGAGCTCCTCCTGCTGCCACGTGCTGTGCTCTGTCTTCCTCCATCCTCCCAAGGAATTGCCTGGTGTGCCAAAGCATCACCTCCAGGAGAGGTGGCTGCAGGCAGGGATGGCAGCATGGAGTCACTGGCCACGTGCTGGATCACCTGGAGCCCAGGGAAGTGGAGCAGCCACCAACCTGGCTCTGTGTGAGCATCCCTGGGGCTGGGAGCCTCGGGTGCTGCTGCCTGTGGCCAGCAGAAGGTCCTGGTGGCTCTCCAGGAGTGACCACTGGCTTTTCCAGCCCTGCTGGTTCCTGACACGCTGTTTGTTCTGCCCAGCTGCCCCAGCCCTGCAGGGGACGAGGCATGGCCAGTGTGTCAGGGCACGGTGGTGGCCTGGTGGTGGCAGGGCTCTGGGGGGACTCTCCCTGGGGTGACACCAGCCTGCAGCCAGGCAGGGTCTGATTGAGCCTGAGCAGAGGTGGGCAGGAACATTGGGGCTTAATTGTTACAGTAAGGAGTCATAAGAAAGAAAAAAAGAAAAAAAAAAAAAAAAGACAAACCAAAAAACAAAGAAAGAAAGAAACAACAAGCTAATAAAATCTCCATATGCAAATGAATTGCCAAAAGCTCCTGCAGCTGTGGGCTGAGCTGGACTGGGCACACTGCACATGGGAGATGGGCACACAGAACGGGGCAGTTCCCTCCATTCCCCTCTCCTGGCACACTCCAGGGGCTCAGGCTGGGCTCCTTGGCTGCAGGAGGAAGAGCTGAGGGGGGATGGCCATGGCAGCTCCAGGGTGGCCACAGAGGCCTTTGCTTGGCTGGACTCTGCTGCTCTGAGCATCCCTTGCACGCATTTCCAGGCAGCCATTGCCATGGTAACATGGAAATGGTGCTGGCTCAGGCCAGCCAGAGCACTCAAACACAGAAAATGGCATTTCTGAGGTGGGCTCTGCTCACAGGGCCTCTGGGTACCCAGGGATGTGGCTGCTCTGAGCAGGTCCTTGTGCCCTGGTGGCCCCAGGGATGTGTCCCCCCAGAAGCAGAGGTGGAATGAGGTGGAGGAAGCAAACAGGATGGGACATGTTAGGGAAAAGGGAGCAGGGGGAAGGGGATTTCTCTGCCAGTGCTCCAGGCATGGATGGGGCCAGGATTGTTGTGCTTCAGCCAGGTATTTATTCCCATGGAGACTGCTCACACATTCCAAGGCATTTTAATTTCCTTGACAGCCCTTTAAATTCCTTGACAGCCCCCTCCTGCATGTGTTGTGAGACCCAGGTGGACTTTCCCAGGTGAGTCTCACCTGCCCACTGGATGTGAGGTGACTCTGCCCCCACAGCCCATAACTGTCTATGGCTGCTCATTTTATTCCTTACTACTGCTGTCCCTTGACTTTGGAGGCTGCTGGAGGACCTGAGCTTGTTAAATCCTTCCCCCTAAAAGTCATGTATGGATTTGGAAGGTTTCAAGGGGTGGAAAGTCTTTACTCCTAGCTTTAAGCTGCCTTGCTCCACCTCTGGGAATGGAACCTTGTCATGCTCTGCTCCCTGTGCAGGACTTTGCCATCCATGGGATTTTCTCCTCTTTCTCACACTTTATCCTCTCAGTCTATTGAGCTTCAAGTCTTGCTGCAAGGCTTTTCCTCCAGAAGTCATTAGCTGTGACTCTTTCTTTTCACAGCAGTTCTCTACCACTGTTTTAAAGTGTGGAACCTGTGTGCCAGCACCAAAAAAGGAGGGAAATCTCCTTGGATGCAGGGGACGTGCAGAGCTGAAATCTCCTTGGTCCTGGGATATGCAGAGTTGAAAGTACTGTGAAAATCACTCATACCCAGACCCACTTGTCCTGCTGAGCTCCCTTCTCTTCTTTGAATGCTGTGTCACTTTTATTGGGTTGTTTTTGTTTTTTTTTTTCCTGTCTTCTGCATGATATGCTGAAGAAAAAGGTGAATTAAGGCCTTTGTAGGGCTCTGGGAAAGATACTTAGTTGGAGGTGTAGGAGCATCGGGGGTAGGACGGTGGGGATGGATGGAGACCCAGATCTCTGCAGCCAGGTCAGGAACTTGGGGTTTATTGCAAAGGGCCTGGGTGCAGGGCCCTGCTGGGAGCTGCCAGGCACAGCTCAGAGCAGGCCCCAGAGAAGAGAGGGGCAGAGAGGATGAGAGGGTGAGAGAGTAAAAGGGTAAGAGCATAAGGGAGTAAAAAGGGTAAGAGAGTAAAAGGGTAAGAGCATGAGGTTCCCATTCCAATACAATAAATCTTCTTCTGTGTTGAATATTCCAATTCTCACTAACCAATCTAGTACAATATACAAATCTTATAGCATTTACATACAGCCTATTACATTACAATACTCTGGTACATTTCAAACCCTATAAACTCCTCTTTGGGCCCCCTCTGCCAAGCTGTAGGGTCTGCTCTGACCCTTGGACCTGTCTGCAAGCAGAGGGTGTTGTTCCATCAAAAGAGGATTACATTCAGCTGGCCATGCCATTGTTTTCCCATTGTTCAGTAATTAAGGTATCTCAAAGTTTGCTTTCATTTCAATCTCGTTTATAGTTTCCATATTCTCAAAATCTTTTGCCAGACAATCATATTTATAAGGCTTTCCTGTTTCACCTTCCCCAACAGGAGGGGCTTGTGGAGCCCCTCAGCAGTGGGGGCTCCAAGGCAGCGGCTCCTGTGTGGGGGGAGCAGCAGGTCCCGGGGGCAGGAGGGGCTGGAAGGTGAGGGCACCCTGGCAAGGCAGCTGGCAGTGGCTGCGTGTGGCTGAAGCCGTGATGGCCGTGGCCAAACCCGCGGGCTCGGAGCTGCGAGCCGGGAGTTGCCATGGGAACGGGAGCGGCCGGAGGATGCTCGGAGGATGCTCGGAGGGCAGCGCGGGCTCTGCGCCACGGCCCGAGCGCCGCTGGGAGCTGCCCCTGCTGGGGACCTGCAGCTACCCGGGAGTCCCAACTCGTGCTCAGGGCACAGGGAGCGATCCCCACCCAGATAAACCCCGGAGCACTTCAGAGAGACGCTGCCTTTAATAGACAGAGAAAGCGCAAGCAGGAGAGCAGCCCCAGGCAGGACCGGGAACAGACCCCGAGCTGTGCCGAGTCCCATCCCCGAGTCCCAAACCTGCCCCCCGTGCCCAGCAGAGCTCGGAGCAGCCATCCCTGCCCCAGAGCACGGCTGGGGCCGGGACACCGTCCTTGCTGTGGCCCCACTCGCTGCCCTGGGGGTGCAGTGCTCGGCTGCAATGTTTGAGCTGAGCCTTCCCAGCCACCCTGAGCCGGCTGCTGATGAGCGTGGGCGGGGAGAGCCCACCCTTGGTACCTCCCTTTGCTTGCCCTGGCCCCAGGTGGGCTCTTTGCCCAGCACTGGGACCAGCACTGTCAGCAGCAGCTGCTCCAGGCACCAGCCAGCCCCTTCTCCTCCAGTTCTCTGGAAGCCTTTGGTGACCACATTGTCACCAGCCCTCTGCACACCCATGGGAGCTTTACTGTGGGCATCATTCACTGCTGCTGCTCCTCCAGGAGACAGGCTTCCCTTCACAATCACCCCAGTTTCCCAGATGGAGGGTATTTACTCTGGTGCCCACAAACCCCATTTCCAGGAGTGTTTCTGCCAACTCACTGGTACTGCTGTCGGGGTCAGTGACCAGCCCTTTCCAGGCTCTCCCTGTGATGTGTGAAAAAGAAATTTATTATCACATGTGGCAGGCTCCAGACAACTCTTTCTGGCAGTGGGTAGGTGGGATCTGTCTGAGGATCAGCTGTTCTCCCCCAGTTCCTTCAAAAGCCCTGACACACCTGCAGCTCCACAGCTCCTTTCTGCTCTCTTGTCAGCTGGGTTCGTTGACATCTGTGGTCACCTTTGTCTCCTCTCTGCTCCCCAGGGTGGGAATGCCCAGTTCTCCCAACAAAATAATGAGCTTGGGCAGAGTCTCCTCATGCTCCTCCTGCAGCTGCCCTGAAGGATTCCACTCTCTGGATTGCTTTGAGGAGGAAAAGGGAAGATGACCTCGGCTTCCTTTCCCTCAAGTCCACGCTTTCATCTCTTGCCTTGTTGTCCATTTTTTCCAGATCTCTTCAGTCTTTAGGTTCCTCCTTAGACCCCTTTTCCCCCCACTTTCCTGGAACTGCTGTTTGGTGCCAGTAATGACCCATGGGAACAGAAGCACATTGCAGGTCCCATGCTGGTGTTCCAGCCAGCAGGGCTGGGCTGGGCTGTTTGCTGTTCTCTGGCTGCCACATCCATCCCTGGACCATGAGGGTGGAGCCAGGACCACATTCCCACCTGTAGGACCTGCTCAGCCATGAGCATGAGCCCATGCCCACATCACAGGACTGCTGTCCAGCCCTGCGCTCTGTCCATCATGGTCAACAGCCTCCAGAGGAGTGGGAGGCTCTGGGCCTCACAGACCTGGCTTGGAGCAGCTCAGCAGGGAGGCAGGAAGCATCCAGGGATGAGCATGGCCAAAGGTAGCACTTCCTCATTCCAGCCAGCACCACGAGGCCAGGAAAAGGGATGGCTGATCCAGGCAGTGCCAGTTCCCTGTCAGAAAACACCAGTGCTATGAGCAGGAATCACGATGGCAGCAGTGGGGAAGGGGGGAAGAGGTCATGGAGGACAGCTTGGCCCCATCCTGGCTCTTGGGATGAACCAGTGTGTAATCCCCATGGGAAACAGAAGAAATGGCTGATAGGGCATCGTGTGTCTGCAGCCAGAGAGCTCCTTGAGGAGGAGGATGATGAGGGTTGATGGTGATGAGCCGTGATGGTGCAGGAAAGCCTTGGCACTGAGGCATTGTGCAGCGGGAGCGATGGGAAAGGCTGGCCAAGGGAGGCACCACTTCCTGCAACAGCCTTCAAAGAGTTTCCTTAAGTGTTGCTGCTCTTCAGGGCTTCCTCCTCCAAGGGGAAAAAAAAAAGTAGGGAAAAAAGGAGATGAGGAAGAGCAATCTCTGGGTGCGGGATGAAAGCGGCCTGTCTTGACTATTTACCCAGCAATTATAAGTAAATCGGTGGTGCCTAACGGGGCCGGTTGCCATAGTGACGATGGGATGGAAGGACCAGCATTTGGTCCTGGCTGCAGCCAATCAGGCTGGGAAGCCCAAGCTGCAATATAAAGTAAAGATTCCCATCTTCCAGCCACGCACTTGCCAAGAAAGGGAAATAGGTTCAAGAGTCTGGGGAAAAAAGTGCTGCGGCCGGCGGCAGGCAGGCAGGGCGGCTGCTCCCGTCATGGCGGACTGCGAACGCCCGGGCAGGTGAGAATCCAACTCTCCCCATCTCCCGCTCATTGTTCTCCCGCGCCGCGCTCCCCGCGCCGCCCCACCCCACCCACGCCGCCGCCCCGACCCCCTCGCCCCGGCACCCACAATGGAAGCCCCCTTCGGGTGGGAGACAAAGAGAGGCGGGTGGAGAAAGGCTCCACCATTCTCCCCAAATTGCCATCGTAGGCCTTTCAAATCAAATTTCGCAAAGCAGCTTCATCAAAGGCCCCCGGCTGAGAGGCACGAGCCCCCATATTCCTGCCCCCCCGGCAGGTCTGGGGTGGTGCGGTGATCCCATACAAAGTCGGCACCGCTCCAGAAGTGTCTTTGCAAAAAAAAAGAAAAAAGGAGGGAAAAAAAAGGGGGGGGATATGGAGATAAAAAACGCAAGCGAGAAAGAACGGCGCCTAAATTGCTCATCGTCTCCCCATCTCATTACTGGCGACTTCTGAGGACGGATATTTCCAAAGGCTGCAATGAAAGACTTGTGAATGGAGCCCCCCCGGATGAGATCAAAGCCCAAGGCTGGGACGCCAGGGTGTGCCGGAGGAGGGGGCGAGGGCCAGCGGCGCCGCAGGATGCTGGGGGGAGCCTTCCTCCCCTGCTGCCGCTGCCCTCCATGTTTCCCGGTGTCGCTGCCGCTGCTGCCTGACCCATCTTGCAATGGAGACCAGGGACAGTGGCCAGATCCCAACAGCTGGAACCGAGACGAGCAAACTCCATTGGCTCACAGTTCGACAACTCTCCCAAAATTCATGGTTAATAAAGGAGCTTATTCCGTCCGGGACCTCTCCAGACACCTCGAATTGCAGATGAGCGGGTGGCTTCCCCACCGCTGGAGCCCACTCCTTGGGTCTCATCTCTCCTCACACCGCAGCATCGCCAGCCTGGTGAGCCACCAGCAGAAGGGCCGAGGACAAAGGCAGGAGGACAGAAGTTGTGCCACTTTCCCTTCTTGCTGCCTCCCTTCAAACGCGGGCTGCTTTCTTCTGCTCAGTGATAAATTTGGCTGCGGGCGGCGTTCCCACCACCGGCACCACCGGCAGCCCCATCAGCGGCACCGAGAGCAAACTCACAGATGGTAAAATAAGAGAGTCGTGTAGGGTTCAAAGAGACCTTCAATGTCAATTGTTATATTATTAGGTAAACTCCAAGAAGAAAATCTTTTAATCCACTGTGGCTAATCCAGTCCACTTTTGTTGGCCAGGACATATTCAGCATCAACAAAAGGCTCTGGCCGACGGACACCGGCATACATAATGTATTGATAACTGCGGGAGCCGGCTCGGCGGCAGAAAGAGCCACTGCTCGGGCCAGCAGCAGGGGCCAGCAGAAGGATTTGCCCGACTTTCATCAGTTTTGTTTTCATTTCAAAGAACGCGGCTGATATTTGCACTGTGCTGCTTACCAGGGGAGCACAAAGAGGGCAGGGATGTTCCCAGCTCCGGCCAGCCCTGAAACCTCACCCGGATCCTGCCAGGACCTCAGTGGGACCCTCTCCCCTCAGTGCCTCCCCAGGGCAGCGGTGGCACAGAGGGCTGCAAGGCCAGGTTGGTTCCGGGCCTGGTTTTGGGGTGGTGGTTCCCGTGGGGAGTTGGCAGCTGGGATGGCTCCCCTTAAATTAGCCATGGCCTGGGATTTACCCTGGGATGGTGCTGTTGCCCTGGGATGGGGGAATCACCTTCCTCTAAGGACATGGGATACAAGTGATGTGGGAATAGAAGTGTCCATGCCGTGAAGAGCCGGCGCCGTGGGGAGGAGAAGTGGAGATCACACCTGGACTCGCCTTGTCTTCCCAACACGGCACAGCAGAGACCAGAGCCAAGGAACCTGGAAAGGAAACAAAACCAGCAGCAGCAAAGGGCAGGTGGGACACGAGTGGGGACCACAGCCTGGCTGATGGGGGTGTTGGGGCAGGAGAAGGTGGGAGCTGGTGGGAATGAGCTGAGAGGGGTTGAGGTGGCAGCTGTGGGTGCTGCAGGTGAGCAGGGCACCCTGGCCACCCACCCCTCCCGGCACTGGGTATGGCCTGTGCTGAGCAATGGGCTCCCCTGGGGCAGCTCTGGGTGAGGGTCCACACCTGGCCCACAGCAGGGCAGGAGGGCCCACAGTGGTTGAAAACAGCTCTGAACTACATGGCTGGACAGGCATTGACAGGGCTTGCCCAGGGTTTTGTCCTCATGACAAGGGACAGCAGAGGAGTCCCTCTCCAGAGGGTGGGGAGCTCACTGCACCCCCAGATGCTCTCTGAGGTGGGCACAGGCATTCATCCACTGGGACAGTGCTTACAAGGCACTGACAGGCACAAGTGACCCAGGGAGGAAACAGCCTCACAGGGATTTGGTTGTTACTGCGAGCTCCAGGTCAAGCTGTTCTGCTCTTACTGCACTCACAGACACTGGGAATCCTCCAGAACTCCTCCAGCAGGGTTAAATGCCAGAAGCTCCTGCAGGGAATGGATGCACAAGCAGTGATTAAGCTGAGAAAGCTGTGAGTCACCAGCCCTGGACAGACCATCCTGAGATCCACCAAGGCATCCAAGAGACAGGAGTCAGGGATGTGGGTGCCACCCTGAAGCAGAAGCTCTTTGGAAGGCTGAAGAGCAGTGGGGGCTCACTGAGCCTCGCTGCCCAGCCCAGACAGCTGCTCTGATCATCACCAAGGCATTCCCAAAACTCCCAACTGCTCCACATGGTCCATCCAGAGGTCTGCCCAGCACAGAAGCTGCCAGGCCACATTGACACATGAGGAGCACAAATCACCTGGGAGACAGAGGACAAGAATTCAGGCTGAATCATTCATTTTCATCAGGCAGAATTTTCATGGCAGGGGTCTCTGGGCAGCTGTTGAATGCAAGACTAAGATAAATGGGCTGAGCTAAGATATTCAGCTTTGGAGACCTGAAAATACCTCTCTGTTGTGAAGAGGGAGACATGGACCTCCTGGGCACACACCTCTGCTGCATGTCCCACTGCAGGCCAAAGCTCAGGTGGGCTGGGATAACTTCTGGCATTGACTGGTGTCTGGTGGGACATTGCCCACAGGGTGGTCACCCAAGACCATGGGCACTCACCTCACAGCCCTGGAGAGTCACAGAAGTGTGGGAAGAGGAACCAAAGTCCTCTGTGACACATGTTCTCCATGACATGTCCTTGGCACACTAGGGAAGATGCTGCCAACAGGAAAAGTCTAAGTCCAAGGTCTGGAGATTCTGGAAGATCTACAAGTCCAAGATTTGGAGTTGTAGATCTGTTTCCAGATGTGTTTTCTCCTGTTTTGAGCCTCTATAACTGTAAAGAATCAGGATGAAATACAATACAAGGTTGGATTTGCTCACATTTGCCAGCTATGGGTTGTCTGGAGGCTGGACACTGTGCCAGCCAGCATGTGTCCATGGAAGGACTTCTGACAGGAGGTGCACTGGTAAGAGAATGCCCAGCAGGACAATCAAAGTGGGAATCTGTTCTCTGGGAGAGCACCAGGAGAGCCCTGAGGTGAGATGGCCAAGGCAGCAGGGGTCTGGATGCTGTGAGCTCCTGCTGTGGGGAAGAGGAGCTGCCCAGGCTGAGGGCCACAGCAGGGGCACGAGGGGTGGGAGATGGTTGGACATGAGGTGCTTGGACACGACCTGGTTGGACACCAGGTGGTGTCTTCAGCCCTGCAGAGCAAGGGAGTGGCAGGAGCCTCCGTGTCCTGATGGGGACAGGGGACAAAGGGCTGGGAAGCAGCTTCTGTGGAAGACAGCCCAAGGCTTGGCTTCTGGAGGAGATGGGGCACTCAGAGAGGCCTGGCCTGATGCTCACATCTCCAAGGAGCAGTTCTGGTAATCTCTTCCCCAGGAAAGTGGGATGCTCATGATCACAATTCCACAACTCCCCCAGCTCCCAGGCATTCTGTCCTGGAGAGGACTTGGCTCTGCTGTGGTTCACCTGCCTGGCACAGGAAGGGAGATTTTAGGAGAGAGGCAGCCAGGCAGAGTTGCCAAGTGGTGAGCATGGGTGACAGGCCCAGAAATGCTGGCAGAAGGGGACAGGGAATCCCATGGCTGACATCCAGTGCCTGTTTGCCTTGGCTGTGGAGCAAGTCCTGGATCCCTCCAAATACAGAGATGCCCCACTTCTCTGAGCTTCCTCCCACAGTAAATGATTTTGTGAGCAATTTCTCCAGTTTTCTGTCAGGATAAGACTAACACTTTTCATATCTGTTCACCTCATGCTGGAAAGCCTCAAGATGAGTCAATGCCAAGCCCTGGGCTGGGCTTGTGTTAGGGCAGTTAAAGCAGCAGAAGAGTTTGGAGATTCTCCCCTGAGTGTGTGGAAAAATGTCACCCCCAGCTCATCAGCCAGGACTGTTCCCTGCAGGAGGAAGCAGGTCAGCCCCAGGCACTGATGGGTTGTGTCCAGCATTTTGGCTGGTCAGGACCTCAGCTGGTGTCCATCAGTGCTGAGCCTTTCCTGTTCCACCCACTCCCACCATGGAGGAGGAACGCCCCAGGGAAACCTCCAATGACCCTTGGGCAGGTCACTGGGGGTGGAGGGGCTCCAGGACCTTCTGGTGCTGAGCCCTGGCCACCTTCACTGGGTGCTGGTGACAAACCAGGGGTCCCAGCTCAGCCATGAGGGGTGGCCCTTGCTGCAGAGGTGGCACAGGATGGTTGCTCCAAGGAAGGGCCACCTCAGAGGGAAGATAGCCAAGGAGAGCAGCCCCACCTGCAGCTGGGGATTTTCAAGGTGCTGCTGGCAAGCAGGAGGTTGGGAAAGGGGTGCTGGAGGCTGGAGTCTCTGTGTGGGTAGAGGGAGATCCCAGAGGCTCTGTGGCTATCCTACAGTGAGCTGAAGGAGCAGAGCCTCCCAAAAGTTCCTGCCAGGACTGGGGGTCCCCCAGCTGGGGCTGGCCAGTCCCCCTGGCCTGGAATACACGTGGTCCTGCAGCACACACGACGTGTTGTGCCACAGAAGGGCTCTGGCTGGCAGACTGTGACCTCCTGCCAGCACAGCTGTCCTGCCTGGCACAAACAGCCACCAAGGAGCCCACGACTGGCAATTAGCCGCCAGTGGCAATTAGATTGTGGCTGCTGGGCTGCCTGGGCACCCAGAGCCAGCACTTCCCCAGAGTATGGGATCACTCAGAGGAGCGTTTGGGGCACCCAATGCCCTGTCTGAGGAGCTCGAGGCTGAGAAAATCATTCTGCAGGAGAATTAAGGGGTGGAAATGCTGTGGGGCTTCCCTCAGCAGTGCCCAACGTGATCACAGGGACCCTTTGCCCAGGGCTGGACCCTGCTGGGGTTTGGACCTCAGCAAACCAGCCACAACCTCAGCTGCTGTTGTCACTTCATGGGCTCAGAGCTCTCCTGGTGAAGGACAACGGTGAGTTGGGACCTAAACCGTACCTCAGGCACCGTGCAGAGGTAAAATTCTTTCTGGAGCTTGCCCTGGATGCATGAGCGTTTCTGAGATGTCCTCACAAGCCTCCCTGCACCCAGCAGAGCCGACCATAAAGCCGTGGGCCACTAGGTGGACTCACAACAAACCAGAATTGCGGGACAGAGCAATTCCCTGACCGTCTGCCTCAAAGCCGGGGAAAGCCTCATCCAAGCAGAGGCACCGTCAGCGACAGTCGTCCCAGGAGAGAACACAGAAACAGCGGCGTGTCCAACTGGCCACTGCCTGGCCGCCAGAGGTGGAAAATTAGCCAAAACATAGACACCAGGCCTGCCTTGTCTCAAAAATTTTGCCATCTCTAAGAGAGAGGTGACCCTCCAGGAGGAGTGAGCCAGGACCGTGGGGACCAGCTCTCCAAGCTGCTCTGCTGATGGAGATCACGTCCAAAGGGTCACACTGGAAGTCCTGGGGCTGCAGGACACACATCAAGGCACCACCAAGCACCGAGGGGGCTCTTGCCAGCCGAGCTGGTGACCCCAGTTAAGCCAGAAGATCTTGCCCAGCATTACAAATCAGGTCTGTGAGAGTGGAGCAGGCAATATTTCTGCACTGACCAGCCTTCCCTCACCTTCCAGCAGCCCAGGTCACAGTCACTGATGGCTGGGTAAAGGAAATCCATCTTTCCCAACAGAATTAAGCAGGTTGAATTATCACAGGCTGCTCTGGGATAACCCTGCTGCAGGAACCAGCTGTTTCCATGGAGCTGCTCCTTGTGTTCTTCCCATCCCATCCCATCCCATCCCATCCCATCCCATCCCATCCCATCCCATCCCATCCCATCCTACTGTGGGGACACTGGAGCAATGGCCTGGGCAGGTGGGTGGGCCCTGGCTCTGCAGTGGGGCTCTGGAACAGGGACAGGGTTGTTCCCACAACTGCTGCTCCCTCCTGCCTCAGCTCTGTGAGCTGGGACCATTCCAGCAGGGATAACCCCTCCAGAGGCCCTGTGCTCCAGACAGAGCACACCCTGCTCCAAACATCTCCCTCTGACAGAGAGGCAAGATGTGAAGTGTGTCCCTCAGGACCACAGGAACAGGTTCCACTCCTGTGAGTGGGGAGCACAGGGTGTCCCTGCCTGGCCCAGCTCCCCTAGAAACATCTCCTGAGCAGGGTGGTCCCAGCAGGGATGAGCTGACCTCTCTTCTTTCTGCAGAGCGACATTTCTGGGATGTGTGTGGATGGCATCCCAGCCCTGGCACCCCGAGAGGAGCAGCGAGCCTGGTGGTCTGGAGCATGGAGAGGCAGCAGTGCAGGGCACAGGCCCGGGCTGGGCCCCAAAGGTGGGTGCAGGAAGGTGTGTGGGGTGTCCCTGGGGGTGCTCACCTTCACTGGCTGGGGATGAAGAGTGCTGGGCATTGGTCGTGCTGGCTGAGCTCCTGTGCCATTGCTTCTGGCAGAGAAGTTTGATCAAAACCAGGGGAGCTGTAGGGTCTGGGATGTGGCAGGGATCTTTCAGGGTCATGGATGTGGCAGGGTCTCAGATCTAGCAGGGGTCTGTGAGGGTCTCTGTGCTCTGTCAGATATGGGAACCTTTCCCCAAAAGCAGCACACTGGGGAGGGTTGGGGGACACACCAAGGGCCTGGCACCCTTATCAGTTCATACAGTTCTATGCCACAGCCCTGAGCTGGGATGGGAGCCCAGAGCTTATCTGGGGTGGGACAGGAGTGAGAAGAGAAGCCCATGTGAACAAACTGGGCTTTGCCCAGCCAGGGCAGAGGAACATGAGCTGATATGGTCACTGGCTGTTCCTGGGGTTATGAGTGGTGCAAACCAAGCAGAGGAGAGTGGCCATGAGCTGCTGTGACTCTCCTTAGGCTGGCTGGAATGGAGGAGAAGGAGTATGGGGAAAGCTGTGACCAAAACTCCAGTCCTGAGCCCAAGCATGAGGCTAGAGGTGGCTGACAGTCAGAAAGGACCTGGAGTGGGCTGAGGGCTGGTGGCAGGAGAGTCACAGAAGTGTGGGAAGATAAATAAAAGTCCATGTCAAGCTCTCTGTGAGGAGGGTGCTGGGTGAGCAGCCTCTCAAGGCATGGTATGAGCTTGTCTGTAATCTTTTTTTTGGGGAAACATCAGGTTTGGAGGCTCTATAATCCAGCAGGAAGGACAAAGCAGAGCTGGGGGAAAGAGGCTGATGCCAGGGAAGCACAAAGAGGAACACCTGGAGATGAAGGCAGAGCAAACCCCTGGGAGAACAGGCCAGGGTGCTGGGACACTGCAGGGGCTCAGGGTTATGTACTGGGGCTTCCATCTGCCATTTGGGCATCTGCACCACCATGGGCAAACACTGGCAGCTGCAAAACCCAGTTCAGACTGCTGCCTTAGCTGGTCCAGGCCCTTCTGCCCCTACATTCCTGGAAGAAGGTCACCCTGGCCACAGTTTTTGTTATTTTTATGTGAGCAGTAAAGGTTTTGTCCCATTCACCTGCTCCAGGCCTGTACCCCAGCATAAACAGGGGATTTGCAAGCAAGCACCCATGTGGGAACAGGAGTGAACAGGGAAACTGGGATGATTTTTCTGGAGGGGAAGGATCTGAATGCCCAGAGCAGCCAAGCCCTACAACCTTCTCACTGCCTGGAACAGGCTCCACCATGGGCTTTATGAAAGAGCAGGATCTGAGTGAAAAGGCATAAACTTGGGGTCCAAACAGTGCTTCATCCTTTTTACCCAGTATTAGAAGAAATGTGTTTGCCTCCTTGAGCTGGGGAATCCAAAGAAGGAGGCACACCCAGGCCACCTGTGGGACCTGCACCCGCAGCTCCATGGATGCTTTGGCAGGCTGGCATGGCCAGGGTGGGCAGATATCTTTATGCCCTGCAAGAAGGGATGCTGTAGTGGTTGAAATCAGCATAACTCACTTCCACTCTTGCCCCCAGCCCTGGCACAGCTGTTTGTGGGCATCCTCACCGCCCACAATGAGATCTGCTCCATCCATCCCTCCCAGTGAGGCAGGCACTCTCATCCAGCCCCATCCATGGCCACTTCTCTGCTTTGTTCTCCTCCCAGCCTACCCTGTGGCTCTGCTTGCTTGTCCCCTCAGTGGCAGTGCTACTGGGCTCTTGGTGCCTCATCCCATCCAGGCTCTTTGGGATACTTTGGGTTCCAATACTTTTATCTAGAATGCTAATACATTTTCTTCCTCCTATTCTGTAAGCATCATCTTGCCACTGGTCCAAGAGAGAGCTGTCAGCCACCTCTTGCACCCCAGGATATTATTTTCTTGGCATCATTTTTTTCTTTAAATCGTTAAATTTTTAAATCATTATTTTCATTGTTGGTCATGTAGTCAAACCCTGGGTCCTGCCTCAGCACTGAGGGTGCTGCAGGCCCGAGGTGGGAAGCAGCACATGTGCTTTGCCTCTGTCAGTGATCAACGTAAGACCTCATATTTCAGAGTATTTCTATTTATCCCCTAGTTCCAAAAAGCTTTTAGAATAAAACCACCGAATTTCGGCATGGCTGATGACCTTGCAGGATCCTTTTAAATGGCAGCCAAAGGTTGAACAGCACCATCTAGTGCACTCCCTCCCGAATCCGCCAGCGCCACAGGGACGCCGGCTACACCCACGCACATCCCTGCGCTGGAAGGGAGCGCTGCAGGCTGGCAGCCCACCAGGCATCACCCCCCGGCACCGGTCAGACCCACCTCGCCCTGGAAGAGCCAGTGAGCCGCTACAAAGAGGAGAATTCATTTGGGAGGACTCTAGTCAGTGCTGAAGCTGATCCAAGCGGTTTCAGGCTCTGCAGATGGGATGTTGGAGAGCTTGTGGGTCCCAAGCTACCTTGGCAGGAGGGGAGGTTGTTACAGAGCACATCCCTTTGCAAGGAGGCTCTGGATTTGCACCAGGGCTGCCTGCATGCAGCACAGACTCTTCAGACCAAAGGCTCAGAGCAGTTCCTTTTCTCCAGTGTTTGCTGTTTGTTTCTTCCAGGCAGACAGGAAGGTGTGCATTGGGAGCTGGAAGTGCCCAGCACCCCAAGCTCACATGGGGCCAGCCTCAGTGGCAGGGTGACACCAGGGGTGCACAAAACACCACTGCCATCTCAGTGGTGGCAGTTTTGGTGTAAAGGTGATATTTGGGGTGAAAGGCAGAGAGAGCTTCATGGTCAGCTGATGAAGAGGCAAAACCAACCAGGTTTGGCTAATTGGCCTCAAAGACCTTGCAGTCTGATTCCTCCAGCACACAGCCAGGAATGCTCAGTGTGGTTTATCACCTGTTTGATGCCCTCAGATAAATCTGGAAGTTATTTTGGCCCCTGGTATAGTGCAGGGTTAAGCCTCCTCATCATGAGCCACCTGAGGGGTAAAAGGCACGGAAGGGGCTCCAGAGGGAGCCCAGGGCCCTCTCAGCCCCAGGCATCCCTGCTAGAGGACCAGAAAATAATGATGCACCATGAAGGCTTGGCATCAACCTGTGGAATTTGCTTCTTGTGGCCTAGGAAGGGGCAGCTGCCTGGCTGCCTTTGCTGGAGCAGGGCAGGGGTGGCTCTGCTTTCCCTGGGAGCGTGCACAGAGTGATCCTGCACTGCTGGAAGGGACATCCAGTTGTTCTGGAGATCCCTTGCCTCTCTGTGTGCCTTGGGGGTGGAATGGGGGCTGATCCTCACTCTGGGCTGTGTCCCCTGAGCTGGGGGAATGTGCCAGGAGCTGGTGGGAGCAAGATGAGCCTCCAGCACTTCTCCCACCTCCCCATGTCCAGCCCAACCCGAGGAGCAGTAAGGAAGGTCAGGGAAGGATGGCAGCATGAGGGAGGGCATGTCAAGCCCCAGCACTTCAACCACCTGCATCCTGCTGCACCCAAGCTCATTGCCCACCACCTCAGGCTCTCCCTTGCCACGGAGAAATCTTGCTCTGGTTTCTCAAATGAACTCAGTTCAAGCCATGAATCTTGCTGGGCCTTCCCCTGAGAGGTGAAAAGCTCTCTAACAGCTGATCATCTCTCATCCATGAACTGGCTGAACTGGAGACACATCTGGGGCTCCTTTAAACTTGCTGGGGAGGCTGCGGGCCTCAGCTACTCCCCTGCAAAGCACTTTTAACTCTCCTCCACCTTCTCTCGATTTCTCAGCATCCTTTCCACAACACAGATGCTGGAACCCTCCTGCTGTGGCACCCAGTCCTGTCCCAGCTGGACATCCCCCCTGCTGCTCCCACATTATCCCTCCTGCCTCCTAAACTGCCCCCATCCTTGCCAGATCCCGGGTTTCCAGCAGAAGGGCCCTGTGTTCAGTGGACAGACCCTTTCACAGCTGCTCGCATTCAAGCACGTTTTATTTGCCAGGGACTCAGCTTGTGAAGTTTTCTACAGCTGTCTTGACCTCGTCCATGTCTCCTGCCCCTCTCATTTCCCTCGCCCCGGCGTTTTTCTCAGCAGGGCTTTTTAATCTATTTCTAGACCATTGATGGAAATACTGAATAGCACTGGGCTTCCCATCCAAGCCTGGACACCCACTGAGTGCGCTCCCATTCTGCAGGGATTCCCCATTGATGGCTGTCGGTTTGCCAGCTCCCAGCCCCTTTAAGGTGTCCCTCTTGATGTTGTATTGTGCTAATTTTTAATCAGAATAGTATATGGATTAAGTCACATGCCTGAACAGAGCCCAGGTCTATTATTTCTATGCCATAACCTTTATCAGCCAAACTTGTAATCTCTTCAAAGGATGACATCACAGTTTGACAAGAGCTATTTTCTGGAAACTAGGCTGATTGCATTAATTATATTCCCATCCTTTAATTCTTTACCAGCTGAATCCCACATCAGCTTTTCTATTTTTATGCCTGAGATCAGCATTGCACTGTTATGTGTAAATCAGCTCCGAGCATCGTTCACATGAGTGCAAGGAGCCACATCATCCTGCCAGGCTCTGTGCTGGGGTGGGAAGGGGAGTGGCACTGCCCAGAGTGAATATTTGGGAGCTTCACAAAGCTGGAAAAAAATGTTACATTTTCAAAAGTGTTCCCTAAATGCATTGAGGCAGGCAACTGCGGCAGCATGACCACATAAGAAAGCAGAAACAGTCCCTGTTGGAAACTATACTGAGTTATTTCTGATTTTCAGAGGATTGTCTATTGGCTTGTTTGCATGTTCAGTTTTTAGGATGGGATCTAGGGTCTGCCTGGCTTGGAGTCTATCACTGCTTTCCAGGGAAGACACTTGCTTTTGCACTTCCCTGTCATGCTACTCTCATTTGATCTCTGCATCTGGCAATTCACTTCTTCTCCCTTCAGTGTCCCCAGTACTGCAACCTCAGAGCTGGTGCACCCTGCTGCACACAACCAAACACGCCCGATTTGGGGAGTCTCCACGTGGTGTGACCCTTTCCAGTCCATGCAGTGCCACCTCTTGGCCAGCCCCTGGTTTCTCCCCGCGGCAGTTGCTTGGCTCAGAGAAGCAGGACACACATTGCAGGAGACACATTGCAGATTTCAAACCAGCTCCAGTTGTTGTTGGAGGCAAGAGCGCCTGCTGGACCGGTGCCCCTACACCCCTAGGCCATGGTGCGAGGTCCAAACTGCACAAAGCTCAGGTGTGTCATGGTGTTCGACACGGACAGAGCCGTGGAGGCTGGTGGTGTTTGAGGGTTGATGCCCTTTCTGGGCAGAGCCCTTCGACGAGACCCCGGAGGTCTCCGAGGTTTCTCTGGGGCCGTCTCTGCCCGGGATGCTCACGGGCTCCCCTCATCCAGGGCCGGACGAAGCCCCGGAGGTGCCTGCCCAGCCGGGGCTCTGCGGGAAGCCGAGCCCGAAGCCTCGGCCATGTGCCGGAGCTGTCCGGGGAGCTCAGCTCGTGCACTTCACAATGTGCGGCGGCTCCCGGCAATCGAGGCCTCCCCGAGCCGGGACCTCCGTGCTTCCCCAGGCCGGCCCTGCAGGGGTGCGGGGCCTGCAGCCGCCCCGGGCCCCGCGTGCCGCCGCGCCGCCTCCCCGGGCCGGGCCGGGCGGGCCGGGCCCGCTCCGCCCCGCTCCGGCCGCCGGTCCCGCAGTACCGGGCGGGGGCGCGGGGGGCGCGGCTGAGCCGCCGTGCCGGGCTGGGAGGCAGCGGCGCAGGCGGAGCGGAGCGGAGCGGGGCTCGGCTCGCTGCTGCTGCTGCTGCTGCTCTCGCTCCCCGCCGCCGCCACCAGCCTGCGGCCGCGGCCATGGGCGTCCCGGGCCGCCCGCTTTGTGCCGCCGCCGCCCCTCCGGGCCGCCGCCGCCGCTGAGCCGCATGGGCCGGGCCCCGCGCCGCCCCGGGCCGCCGCCGCCGCTCCGCGCGGGTGAGTGAGGCGGCCCCGGCCCAGGCCCTGCGCCGAGGCCGCGCCGAGGCCGCCGCGGGCGGGAGCGCGGGGCCGCGCCGGGGCCGCGGAGCCGGGCTAGGCCGCCCCGGGCGCGGGGGGGAGGCCGGGCGGGCCGGGAGGGTGAGCGGGGCCGGGGGCGGCGGCGGGGGGGCGGCGCGGGCCGGGTCCCGCGAAGTTGCCCGGGGGGCGGCGGGGGCCCCGCGCGGCGCCCTGTCAGCGGCGGGGCCGCCCCGGAACCCACCCGGCCCCGCGCCTCCCGCGGGCCGGCCGGGGGTCCCCTCCGGAGCCGGGCGGGCGGCTCGGCCGGGCGCCTCGCGTGTCCTCCGGGAGGCTCCCCGGGGCTGCCCCGGCCGGGGCGAGGAGCCAGCGCCGCCCCGCCGCAACAATGCCCGGCGTGGCTTTGGGGCTGCGGTGCCGCTGCCCCGGGGGTCCCCTTCGCCCGGCCGGGGGTCACCGGGGACCTGCACCGCAGACCGGGGGCCGAGTCCTGCGCTCGCTTCCAGACGCGGGGTGAAAAGCGCCCAGAACCGCCCCGTGGTGCCAAAGCCTAGCCCCGTCCCGCGGTGCCAGGGCAGGGGCTGCGTGCCGGGGGCTCGGGCCGGGTGTGAGCGCGGCGCTGGCTCCTGCCGCGCTCCTGGCGGGGCCCAGCCATCCTCGCTGGCCGCTCCTGGGCTCCCTGGGTTGTTTCACGATGGACAGGTGGGCTGTAAGGTACAGCATCGGCGGCGGTTCTTGATTTAGCCAGGATCAAGAAATGGGGGGGAAATGGCAAAGCATCCCAAAGATGTTCGTTGGTATGGGGTTTGCTTTGAGAGGGAGGGCGAGCTAAAATGTGTCTTTCCTGCTGTGTTTTTACATGCAATTGAGTTAATCCAGTGCAAGGAGTAATTTGTGATGCTGCTGGTGCTCTGCAGTACTTGGGGCTTAGAGGCTGAGGCTGTTCTGTAACACAAGGCTTTTGCTACTCGCTTTAAATGATGAGGTTAATTTGTTGAGCAGCAGAAGTAGCAACCCAGGGATTGCTCTTTTCTTCCTTCCCTGCCTTCCCCATACCTTCCATCCTCCATATTGACTCGTTTCTCTTCTTTAAAAACATCGTACTTGATCAGGTTTCCTTGTCAAGGTGGTTTTCTCATCTTCCTTTGATGACCTGAAATTTTCCCAGGCTTGTAGCATGCAATTTTGTTAGCGTAAATGAACCTTTTCTCAACGGCTTGCCTACAAAAAGCAGTGCTAGAACTGAGCTCCTGTACTAACATGCCCATCTGAAGCAAGAATGCAGTCCAGATGCCCAAAATATTAGGGTCAACGATGCATCTGGATTCCCCTAGAGCTAGACGAGGCGACGCGGCGTATTTCTGAAACAGCAGAGATTTGTGAGGAATGTGGCGCTGGTATGTCACTTGAGCATACGAAAGCCACCTGTGTTTGATTAAGGTGCAGCCCTGCTTTCAGCACTAACTGGATGTTCTTTAATAATAATTTTCACAAGCCTTAAATTCCTGTTTAAGGATAAGAATTTCCTAGATTCACAGCCAGATAAAAACGTGTTGCCTTTGTATGATCCGGTATGCGTCCTGCACAGGTAGGCAGTGCAGAGGAGCTGGTGGCAGTGCAGAAGATGGCATGTGCCCTGTGGTACCTGGGTATGGATCTCTTGGATGTGGGCTGCCACATGCCAGGGTCATGTATAAACCACTGGTGTTGGGAAATTGGCTGATGTTTTAGCATAGTGTCAGCTGTATCAGTGATGCCAAATTCTGGATGTAAAGTTTTGGGATATTCTGTAACTGTCATTTTTAGCCTCTGCCTGCTTTGAGCTCGATTCTGTGCTCTCAGAAGTTACTAAGCCATTGATTCTGCTGAAAAAGAGGTGTTAGTACAGTAAAGGTGCAGAGCATGACCACTAGTTTGTTTTCTTAGGGTGTTTGTTTCCAGTGTTACTCACTTACTTTTTCCTCGTCTGTTTCAGCCAAACAAACTTGTTCACCTTGGAGCTACAAATATTGGTGATTTGAGATTGGCGCTCATCCCCCACTGCTCCCACGCAAGCAAGGACCAGAAAAATGAATATCCAGGGGAAGGGCTTCCCCTTGGACCTCGGAGGAAGCTTCACTGAAGATGCTCCAAGGCCACCAGTTCCTGGTGAGGAGGGGGAGCTCGTGTCCACAGACCCAAGGCCAGTTAGCCATGGTTTCTACTCTGGTAAAAGTGATGTGGTCAGAAACGAGACGTCCACGGCAACACCGAGGCGCTCTGATTTGGATTTGGGGTACGAGCCCGAGGGGAGTGCTTCGCCAACTCCACCCTACCTGAAGTGGGCCGAGTCACTGCACTCCTTGCTGGATGATCAAGATGGCATCAACCTCTTCAGGACTTTCCTGAAACAGGAGGACTGTGCAGATCTGCTGGACTTTTGGTTTGCCTGCAGTGGCTTCAGGAAGCTGGAGCCGTGCGTGTCTAATGAGGAAAAAAGACTCAAGCTGGCAAAAGCCATTTACAAAAAATACATCCTCGACAACAATGGCATTGTGTCCCGGCAGATCAAACCGGCCACAAAAAGCTTCATCAAAGACTGTGTCATGAAACTGCAGATTGACCCTGACATGTTTGACCAGGCCCAAACGGAGATTCAGTGCATGATAGAAGACAATACCTACCCTTTGTTCCTTAAGTCGGATATTTATTTGGAATACACAAGGACAGGTGGGGAAAGTCCAAAAATTTATAGCGATCCGAGCTCAGGGTCTGGGACAGGTAAAGGGCTACCTGGTTATCTGCCAACTCTGAACGAGGATGAGGAGTGGAAGTGTGACCAAGAGGCCGAGCCCGAGGCCAGCAGGGACTCGGCTCCTTCCAGCAGGCTGACACAGAAGCTGCTTCTGGAGACGGCCACGCAGCGCGCGGCCTCGGCCCGGCGCTACAGCGAGGGCAGGGAGTTCAGGTAGGTGGGGAGTGGGCCAGGGAGCTGCCATGGGGGATGTGGGAAACCTTGGAAAAGCATGGGGAGCACCCACATTGGTACAGGATGGCATTGCTGAGTGGGTCGATGGAGTGCAGAGCTTTGTTTGAAACTAATCGCAGGTTGTTTTAAAGGTATCTTTGGCTGTTCCTGTCTGATAGTGCCAAATCATCCCTGCAGCATGTTCTTCACCTGGAGAAACTGCTGCTGGAGGTGTTCTGGAGGCAGGTAGGGCTTGGTGGGCAGTGCAAAGCCATGGGTAGCCCTCATGCACTGCAGGTGGCTGGACAAGCTGCAGTGCCAGGTTTGCTGCAGCCTGCACCAGCAGAAGGTCAGTGTTCAGGTACTGTAACATGGGCAGGTAAGCTGGTGGTGACACTTCCTGTGTAGAAATTGTCATGAGCCACAACTGGGAGCTCACAGGAGATAGATACCCTCACCTTGGTGATGTGGGTAGGAGTGAAACAGCATTGATGGTGCTCCCTGATAATGGTACTGCTTTGCATATGCGATTTCCAGCCCTGAATTCTAACGGTGTCAGAGTCAGAATCCCCAAATCCAGTTAAAACCATGCCCTGCTGAAGCTCTTCCCATCATGAAAGTAATTGCTGGGTTTTTTTAACTGTAGGACTGGCACAGTTCTGCAGCCTGTTTTTTTCTGGGTCCCCCACCCACTTCCAGCCAACATGGATTTTGAAACTTGCTGAGAGCTCAGTTAAAATTCCAGACAATTAACTTAGCAGGGAGCTCTCTGCGATCAATAAGCATGTGTGTGTCTAACCCTTGCTGAATCAACAGAACCCAGCCAGAACACATTCCTACTTTTTTTCCCCCCCTTTTTTAAATAAAATCTCCTTGTTTTAAGACCTGCTTAGGCTAAAATCTGACGCTTTGTGAAGATTACGAAATGAAGTAGCTGAACTGTCCTCTTCAAAGGCTCCTGCCTTATGAAAAGCATTTCTGTGTTTAATCTCCCTCAGCCGTCCCTTTAGGCTGGCAGCTGGAAGCGCATCCCCCCCCACGCAAGGTCTCGGCGCCTTTCAGCTGGCAAAATGTTCTCGGTTTGATTCTTGTTTTCTTACAGATTTTGAGGAGGGGATGTTGCATGAAACTCTTGGGGAGGGGGGGAAAAAGGGAATTCATGTGGGCTCCCGCTGCTTTAATCAGGAGTCAGAAAAAAAATATCCCAGTGTCTTGGGACTTTCCCATGGAATTAATAAAAACCTTGAAGTGCATTCCACTGAGCAGTTGGGTGCTCACCATAAATGAAGGATTAGAAAAGTCTCTGATTTAAGTATCTTTTTATTTAAGCAATAATGGTGTTAAGATTGAAAACAACTTACTTGAGGGTCAGCTGTGTTTAGTTTCCTTACCAGAGCAGGTAGTAAGTAAATCCTCTGTGTGACACTGAGCTGTTTAGCTCCAGCTTCAAGAAAAAGGTGCACTTCACCCATTATCTGAATATATCTGTGCCAGGTTGTAAAATTGTGTAAGAAATGTGCTGTGAAATAGAAGTGTTTTGAAGTAGAGTTCATCAGTCCTGGGCATTTTCATAGCAGATTGGAACAACGTGAAATAAATCTTTACCTGGAGGATGGAGATCAGAGAAAATGTGTGGCTATTAATTTGTAGTGTCCAACAGCCTGTCATTGTGGCTACTGACACTCTGCTGACCTGTGGGGTAGGGAGGCGAGGAAATGTTTGCCCTTCTCACCAGAGCAGGAGTCACTTCTCAGCCTGGAGAAGCTGAAGATAAGGAATTTATTTTATTTTTCAAATGCTGGTCTGTCAGCTTCTGTGGTGTCCAGAGCATTGCCATGGAAGATGTTGCTGAACTGCATAAGTTCTGCATTTTTTAATTCTAAAGACTGCTCAGATATTAATTTATGAGGTGATTGTTCCTCTTTGAGCAAGCCCTTGTGGTTGAATTAACCTTCTTCCTGGATCTTGTATAGCAATAGCTGTCTTGAACAAGCTGGTTTTTAGGGAGTTGTTGTTCATTTACTTTCTCACCTGAGGAAGTGTGCTGGAAGCTGGGGAAGCTGCTTGCAGCAGGAAGCAATGGCTGTGTGCAGCATTTGAAAAACTGGGGCCCAATTTATTTTGAAAATTTCCACAAACCCCTTTTTTTTTGGCATGTGTGTGGAAGAATTTCTCATTTCTCTTCTTTGGGGAATGTTGAAATAAGCTGTTTTGCATTATATCTCAGGGCCTGTTTAATCTTCCCAAGATTTAACTTCTATTCCTTGGCTTCCATGGAAACCCTAAATAAAGAGGAATCTAAGCAAATGCAGTAGAAGTATTTCTCTGTTAGCAAATGAGCATCTTGAATCAGCTCCAGGATTTTTTTTCAGCAGAAAGTTCATAAATCTTGATGCAGTAGCTCTGCTCTCAGGAGAACAAATGTAAAAAATTCCTCAAATGGCAGAAGACAACCCATTATTAGCGCTGGATATTTTTGAAGGTGTGCAAATGTGCAGGCAGATTTGAGAATACCCTGAAGCCAAAAGCATCACTGTTACCCACTGTGTTTTTGTATGCGTCGGAAAAGGCCAATAGTCATTATCGTTAGGCTCCTGGAAATTAATTGGACATTGGTTATGGATCAGTGAACTTCAAAGAGGGCAACCCCCGAAGATCTCGGGCATTAACTCGCAGCTTCCGAAAGTGACACTAACATGGTTGTGAGGGCGGCTAAATCGTTCATTAACCTTCTTCCGACACGCCGGGACGGCGTTCCTCGGAGCTGGGGAGCAGAAATTAAACCTGTGCCTGAGAGCCGCCTGCAGCCTGCTCTTGGAGCGCTCCAGGAAAACGCACAGCCCCTGAAACAGCTGGAAATGTGGTGCTCAGTGGTTTGCTCGTGTCTTTTGCTGGGGTGGGTTTCTCATGCTCTCTGTGTAGCTCTGTGTGGGAAGGGGCTCCCATCCCATTCTCAAAGCATTGGAGAGCAGCACTCTCACAGGCCTTGCCTTTGCTGTCTTCTGTGGTGGGAATAGCATATGGTGTTACCTTCCAGCAGCTGTCATCTCTCCTGAAAACCAGGCAAACTGAGAGATTTACATTAATTCTGCCAATTGTTTTGGGTTTTGACCCATTCCATGGTGTGTATAGTATTGAAGAGGAAGCCCGGATGATGGTGATTAGAGGACACATGGTGGTGGGTGAAGTCTCCAGTTGCTGGATCTTGAGGAGTGTTGGTGGTGGAGCTGCTGGACATGGATGGAGAAATTTCTCAGCCTGGGAAATCTCTCAGCCAGGCACACTGAGAGACTTACATTAGTTCTGCCAATTGTTTCGGGGTTTGACCCATTCCATGGTGTGTATAGTATTGAAGAGGAAGCCCAGGTGATGCTGATTAGAGGACATGTGGTGGTGGGTTAAGTCTCCAGTTGCTGGATTTTGAGGTGTTGACCCATTCCATGATGTGTATGGTATTGAAGAGGAAGCCCAAACGATGGCGATTAGAGGACTCGTGGTGGTGGGTGAAGTCTCCAGTTGCTGGATTTTGGATTTTGGTGGTGGAGCTGCTGGACACAGATGGAGAAATTTCTCAGCCTGGGATTTGATATACACAGGGGGTTGGTTGTTTTTTTAAAGAAGTTGGCTCCAAGCTTTAATTTCCACAGTGCTGAGCTGACTAAGCTCACCGCGTTTCACAAGTGTTGGTGGTTCAAATGAAAAGGGTGGGTGATGTGGTTCTCCAGGCTGGTAGGAATCACCAGGAGAGTCCTTGTGCCTGTGCCCACGCACTGGCAGCCTCTCCGGACACGTGGGAGAGCAGCTCTCCCCAAAACACACAGCCAGCACTTCACCATGGGGTGTGCAGAGGAGGCAAGAGGAGAAAAGCTGAAGAAGCTTTAGAGGGATGTGATAACCTCTGGTGTGGGACAATGCAATGACAAACTAACGTGTAGAGGCTGGTTCAGGGAAAGTAAGGATCTCTCTGTGGCTTAGGCAGCATAAACGGTCCAGCGGTCAGAAGCTGGGGCTGCATCAGGAAGGAGCTGGCTGAAGTTTAGCTGGCAGCCCTAATTTTGAGGTTGGCAGCTTCGTTCATAATTAAATATTAAATTGCACACCTCTGACTCAAGACTGTGTGGTGTTGAAGGAATTGGTGTTAATTGTACTGACCGGTTGGAAAACTGAGGATGCAAAATCAAACACTGGTACAGGAGGAGTCGTATTTAGAAAATTTAAAGATGTGTTACTCTCTTACTGATGCTTCTTTTACCTGGAGAGGCAGCACATGCATCTTGGACTTAGGCTGTTGGAGCTTCGTGGGAACTTGTTTGCAGGAAGAAATCAGCTGCTGAATGTTAGATCCATATGTAAAGTTGGGAATGCTTGTCTTGAATTAAACTTGCTGGGCCCACAGTATCATTTGTAATCAGTACAACCCTGTTTGGAATCCTTGTAGAGCAGTGGCTATTTCCAGTTTTAAAGAAAATAAGTTGCAGAAGAATAGTTTGGGTTCTGCATTGTTCTTGAGAGAAATCAGTGAATCCAGCAGGGAGGGGGTCTGGTGCTAAGAGCTCTAAGTGGTAATTTAGTGGCTGAAGCACTCTAAGATACACAGGACAGAGACTGATGGTGTTTTTGCACAAAAGTTAATGCCAGCTTTTTAAAATATATTGTTAAGCTGATGAAACTTCTGCATGGAAATGCTTACATTACATTAGCAGTGTAAAGTATTTATGCTAGTGGTTGCCAAATTTTAAAATAGATTTTATTTGAAGAAGAATACCTTTTGTGCCCATAGCTTTGCCTCCACACACAAATCAAGATGAAGAAGTGGTGTGTTTGTGTTTGGTTATAGATCAGTGCTTTGGCTTCTTATTAAAGACAGGTAGTTAAGCTTTTAGCACTCTAATTTGATAAATGAGTAGTGTTTTCTTCCCTCCTCCAGCAAACAAAGCCTTGTTTTGTTGTGATTGAGCTTTATTTGGGTTACAGAATATTTTCTTTTAAAAGCCCAAGAGGGAAGTTATGTCCTCCTTTTTGGTCCTCGGGAGATTCAGGTTGGACATGGTGAAAAAAATCTTGGGAGCATGAGGGGTGGGAATCTCTGTCCTTGGAGGGCCTTGTAGCTGGGTTAGACAGAGCTGTGGCCTGCCTGGTCCAGTCCTGGTGATGGTCCTGTTTTGTTGTGTGCTTACAATGATGGCACAGAGCACGAAACTCTATATTTTGAGAAGACTGGTTTGAGTTCTGCCTGGTTTCAGAAAGAATGGGATGTTAAAAGGTTGAGTGGGAGCTGAACCAATGCCAGGATGCTGAGAAGTGCACCCAGGAGGTGGCCACGGGGTGGGAACACCTTGGTTTTGATCTGCCGTTCAACTTGGCTTTATGTTTTAAGAGTTTCTTTGTTGTTGCTATAATGGACTAATCCCTTGAATAATTAGTTGCCATTGGATGTTTTAAAAATGACTGCCTCTTGGATGTTTTCCTTTAATAGTCTGTTAGATTCTGGATTTATTAACTATTGAGACAGACTGTGAAATCCTGTTAGGGCAGACTTTCTTGGTGGAAAAGGGACTGAGAGTGGTGTGGGGGTGCTGGGGGAACACATGCTGGCCCCATTTTAGGTTTGAGCTGTTGACTTCCCACCTTCCCAAGAAGTCCTGGCTGTGTCCTGAACTGGGTCAGTGACTGCTGGAACACGTTATGGTCTTGGGTCTTCCCTAGATTTGGGGCTTCAGAAGGTGCTCCAAGAAGTTACAGCACTGTGGCTGGCTGGTGCAAGGCCAGTCATGCAGTCACCACTCATTTAAAATAAATCATGGACCTGGTTTTATTACAATTGGTGGAAAAATCTGGTTTCAGAAGTGACTGTGTGTAATGCAGAAAATTGCTATGTTTAAAAAAAAAATCAGAACAGAGGTGCTGATATCCTAAATCGGTTCCTGGATATATCATTGGATTATTAGGCTCATCCTTAAATCCATTAAGCAAATTACAGTTAATCAGTCAAATAAAAGAAGAAAGATCTTTTGCAAGGCCCTGTCTTTTGAGCCAGGCAGAAGCTGTAGTAATATTTTAATTTTCCATCTGTCAGTGAATGTATTCAGTCACTTTGCTTCCTTATGTGGAGGATTTGAAATTAGAAACTGAGGTTAATTATCTGCATTAAATGAAATATGTGAAGACCACAAAAGCAAAAACCTTCACAATTTGGTATGGTCTGTTAAGCTAGGCAGGCTGCTTCAGAAGGAGAGGGGTTATTTTTCCCTGGTTTTGTTCCGATTGAAGGGTTTTAGTCACAGTAATTGAAATGATTAAAAAGTCAAATTGCTGGTGAATATAATTCTGAGCATCTCTCTGAAAAGCTGTGACACTTGTTTGAGAGCAGGGGTTTGCTCAGCCTGGCCTGGCAGCGCGGAGCAGCCTCTATTGTGCCACCCGGGCGTGGCTGAGGCTGATTGTCCTTGGTGCCACTTTATCCACCTCTTCCATGGCAATGGGATGTTGGAGCTCTGCTGCAGGGATAGTAGAGATGATTTGGAAGTGGAACAATGCCAGATGAAAGCTACACTTTTGAACTTATCAAATACAAAGTATGTCTAACACCATCTATCCTAACGCTATAAATTAGTTAATTAATGCCTACTTCACTTGAAAGTGCAGCTTTGGACTTTACAAAGGTCATGCTCCTGGAAATACACATTCCCACAGCAGTCAGCTGGCTTTGAGGCGATTGGTTTGTGAAAAGGCTCATTTATTCCTTGTTTGCAGTACACACATGGCTCAGGTTTGAGTTCCTCTGGGGGACTGCAGTATCCATCTCCGCTCATCAGGTGCAAAGCTGCCCCTTCCTTCACTGGTGCAGCCCTGAATGCCCAGCTCAGGGAACTTCAGGAAAGGTCTGACTCTTCTGGAGACCCACACATCTTGTTCCCCTCCTGTGTACCAGAGTGAGCTGCTTTGCCTGAAGTCATACTCAGAAATTAAATTGTTGCAGGTCACACTTGTGTGTAAAAGCAAAACCATCATTCCTCACAGCCCTGGTCTGGATCCCTCACTGTTGTAAGCCAGTAATGAATTTAAGTAGAATCACTGCAGTTTTCAGTCTGATAATCCGAATTCTATAAAACCCACATGGAAATTGGATTTTACCTTTGAAGACTCCAGAGTACACTTTTGTGGTAAGACCTGGAATTTCTTGGTCCCCTGGCTCCCAAGATACAACCTGTCCTCAAAGTAGCAGTTTTTTGAAGGTCTTCATCTGATCTAAATCGCTAATAGATGAAGAGCTTTCATCTATCCTGATGATAAGCAGTGGAGAGAGGCAAAGCTATAGCTAGAGGAAAAAACCTCTTTGAAATACCTGAGTGAGACCTACTGGTTAGCAGCACAGCCTCATGTTAGTCCCTGGATCTACCTCCAGAGCTAATGACCAGAAACGACTGGGTTTTATCCTTCATCCTTCCCACCCCCACATATTCCCTGTCCTGTTGTAGACCACAGAGTCAGTCCTCTCCCTCTCTCCATTTCTTTTCTGGAGGTTCAGTTTTCTGTCCTTTATCTCCAGCACATGTTTAGAGGAATGCTGGTGCTGGAATAAGAAGAGCAGTACAACTGGGCAGGTGGGATTGCCTTTTTTCCAGCACTCTATGTTTAGGTTGGGTTAGGTCTGCTAGAAAACCATGTCTGCAGTGTTTAACAGATTCGCCCTTTTGGGTCATAAATTTTGGTTGTTTGTTTGTCTGGCAGTCAGCCTGTTGGACTGGGAGAGGTTTGTCTGGAAGAGGAGCTTCCTTGTTCTGCCATTGCTGCCAGCCTGGTCCATTGTGGGATTGATTGCTTGGATAGCCAAGGACCAGACAAGCTATGGCTGCACCATCCCTGGAAATGTCCAAGGCCAAGTTGGACAGGGCTTGGAGCAATCTGGGATAGTGGAAGGTGTCCCTGCCCATGGCAGGAGATGGAACAAGATGAGCTTTAAGGTTCTTTCCAACCCAAACCATTCCATGATTCTATCAACCTCTCCAAGGTTTCACAAGCAAAGTGTGAATCAGAGCCAAGTCACTGAAGAGCTCCTAGGAAATACAGGTAGGATCCATGGAGGGAGGTGTGGGGACTCAGGATCCAGCTGTAGTTTCTGCATTTGATCAGTTTTGTCCTGGCTCTGCTCCACAGAAGTAAGAGCTGTAAAACCATTTGGCACCAGACATGCAAATGAGAGCTGGGATGAAGCTTCTGTTACCCTTGAGGATCCCAAAAGAGGAATCAACAAATAGAAATTATTCTATTAGCAGGGGCAAAGTTCACAGGTTAACCATCGTGTCAAATCAATGAAATACAGCCTTGATCTCCTGCACAAGGCCTTTATTGTGTACAAATAAAGACTGCCTGAGCAAAGACAGCAAGTTCTTGCACTGTAACATTTGCAGTGTGTTGGAGAAAGGGAAGCTCTGTACAGATGGCAGCACGAAATGTCTCCGTTGGACATCGGCTTCATTCCTGCTTCAAAAGATTGTAAAACATGACCTTGGAACCTTCTTACTCTCCTTATGGCCCTGCTCAGATTGGATTTCCAAGGGGCATGTACTTTTTAATTTTTTTCATAAAATTTGGAGTCTCTGGCTAAGAGGTCTGGTCTTTGTACTTTTAATTCAGTCCATGTGACTGTCGTAACATTTATTTCTTAGGAAATGAAAAGTGTTCCTTCTTGAGCAAAGCCACAGACAGAAGCTGTTGGGTAGGCTGGCAGCCTCAGGTGTGCAGCATGTGTCTCCTGCTCATCTAGTGCTCAACCAAGACCATCACCACAAGTCCTTTGTTGCTTGGTCCATGACTCTACCAGGAAAAGCAGTGAAAGAAAAGCTGCCTTCTTTGTTGTGGAAATACTGAGATTTCGTGTGTTTCTGAACATCTGCACATTCAGTGGAACTTGGCTTTCTTCTCTTGGGAAAAGCTACTTTGAAAAGGCTCCTTGAACTTCTAAGACAGACCAGTGCTAGCAAAACGAGATGGAAATGGGCAGCAAAGGATGTGTGGATGTGTCACTACAGCAAAGGGTTTGTCACGTTGTAAAACAGCCGGGCTGATTTTCCCCTCTGGATATATGCAGTGAAGTTTGTGACCCGGGGGGTTTGAGTGCTGCCGGCTGGGGAAATCAGCCCAGCTGGGAATTTAGGAAGGCAGAGCATCCCACTGCCCCCAAGCATTGGCTTCGGGCCTTCCCCAGCCAGGGCTGGCACAGCCTGCAAAACTGATCTATATAAACCTTCCTCTTTCTGAAGAGGGGAAGCTTTCCAAATGGGCATGGGAAAAACTTTCCTTTGGTAATCCTGGAGATAACAGGTCATGCAGCTTCACCCAGTGATCCTTGCACAATAACTTGCGGTCAGGCTGAAGTGTCTATTTTAGAAAGGCATCCAAGTGATGAGAGGGAGGTCATGCAGCATTTTTGTTATCTCTTCCCATGGTTAGTTACTCAGTGTTCCCAGTGTGTTCCTTATTGCTCACTTTTTTTCCCAGCTTCAGTTTCTAGCTGCTCTGTTTTGGTGTTCTTTGCTGGCTTTGGAGGCTCCAAAAACCTCTGCATGTTTGAAAAAAGCCCTGCTGAATGGGTGTGAATGTTCTCCTTAAGTGGCAGCAGCTTTGTTATGGGAGGCCTTTTGGTTTTATTAGACTTTTCAACCCTCCGGTCGACTGTTAAACAAGCTGGAGCATGTCATGGTTGACAAACCTTCGCTCTGGTCTCAGACCTAACCTACCAGTTTAAAGGCAGTATTCTTTTGTGCGCAGGTTTCTGGGTGGGGACCATCGGGCTTCTAAGGGAAATTAATTGTGGCCTTTCTTTATCCCCCCCTACCCCCCGCCCTCCACCTCAAATAAATTAAGTTTTGTGCTAACTGTTCTGTCACTTCCAAAGGCCCGGAAGAAATGTCAGCCTTTAGGTTTTCTGCTACCTGAGGTACTCAGCTGCACACTGAGAGTGCAAGTAGGTGGGAATGTGTAATTACATTATAAACAAAATAGCTGCACGATCAGTGTCAGCAACTAAAGATAAAATGTAGGAAGTTTTTTCAAGTGATTCATCCATAATTATTTAAAAACATGTTGAATTTATTCTTAAGCTTTGGAGGAGAATTCTTGCAAGGCTGGCGTTTGCTGCCCGTGATGTTTATACACCTGAGTAAATGCCTGTCTCAGCAGTTTGTCCATGTTGAGTGCTCCAGATCTAAATCCCTTCAGAGGTAAACTCAGCACACCTTTGTCTCTGCTGGCCTTGCTGTCTCCAGGCTTTTCACTGGTGAGGTGGAATCTCTTGTAGCAGTGGCTGGCACCAGGATGGGCAGAGAGACAAGGCTCACACCATTCTAATATTTGTTGTAGATTAGTTGTCTGTAGGTTTAGGTGGTGGCAAAGGCTGGATGGCACAAACACACTGATGGACTAGTGGAGAGATGGTGGGGGAGCAGCTTTGTGTGCCCACAGCCACGACAGCCAAGCTGCATCTGCTTTCCTTTTTCTACATTCTTCCAGCAGTATGTGTTGTGTGAATTGTTGGGGTCTGGGGGAGAAGGGAGGGAATTCCTTTGGATGATCCCTCTCAGCTGCAGCAGTCTCATTTTAGAGGTGCTGGAAGTCATGGTGCTTTTCCTCTGATAGTGTCATTGCAGGTGCTGGTGCTTTCTGCCCAGCTGGGCAAAACTGAGTATTTTTATTTTCAGTATTTTTATTTTATTCAGCCCTGTGCTGTAGAGTAGAGGAGTACTTGTCCCATGCTTCTCTCTCAGTGATTGCCAAGAAGTCGGAAGTGTGCTGCACTGCCTGAAAGCAGCTGGGGGTTGTTGTTGTTGTTTTTGTGCTAAGCCAGCACTCTGCCCGGCTCACCGGCCCAGATAACATCCAGCAGGGCAGGGCCCGTGCCCGCGTGGCCGGGAGGGCAGCTGGCACCGCAGTGGGTGGCACTGTGAGCAACCAACGCCTTGCAGTTTCATCAGGTTCAGGGTGCGCTTTCCTGCAGCCAGAGGCGCGGCACGGGCACTGCTCCACCGCAGCACAGCTGGCAGAGGTGGGGAAGGGTCTCCACAATGGGCACCTCGAGTTGTGTCTCTGCTCCAGAGATCAGCAGGGCACCCCTGCTCCCTGGGATGAGTGATCAGTCAAGCTCCGCTGCTCCATCGTGCTGTGTGGCTGGAATAGATGAGCAAGTTTGAGGAAGGCAGAGACTCCAGCGCTTGTTCTAGCCCCTCTTCTGCCAAAGCCTGCTGCCAGTAGCTGCAGCTTTAGTCAAGAGCTCAAGGATGCTTTTAATCTCCTGCAGCAGCCTAGGCAGAAAGATCAGCTGGCCCTACCGTGGTCTGTTTTCATTTCTAAATGCAGTGCTGGAGCCCCTTTCCTCAAGACCTGGCTATTCTTTCCAAAAATCCCTGACTTGGGTGCTCCCCACCTGACTGCTCCAGTGCTTTTTGGAGCTCCCGGAGAATGAGCTGATATCCCACTGGTTTTATAGTGAGGGTGCTGGCCCTGCAGTCCTCCAGAGCCTGCCCACAGCTATTCCACATGCTAAGAGGGGTAGGTGCATCCTGCAGCTCACTGGATTTGCCTTCCCAGCAGTAGGATACACTTGAGAGGCAGCAGTTGCTTGGCCTCAGCGAGGTCACTTGGGTTTTGGTCGCTGGTGGTGACGCCCTGAGTCAGCTCCACATGGATTGCTGTGTTTCTCACCTGGTGTAGGTTCTTCTGTCCAGAGCCATCAACCACGCTGCCAGCAGTCAAGCTAAGAGCAACTCTTTTCCTTTGTTAATTGCTGGCTGTGGCTTGGCACCAGCAGTGTCAGAAACCCTCCCAGTAGCCCATCTTGGGCTGTGGACTCCAGTGTAGTGTGTTGCCTCGGGTGGTACAGAGTGGCATCATCCTCTCACTTCCCAACTTTTGAAATCATCCTAGAAGCTTGAGCTGAAGAAAGGGGGTGGGACTGGAGCCAAACCTCATTCCAGGTGGGACAGTAGTGGCAGGAGCACCTATTGTCCACAAAAATGTTTCCAAGCCACAGAAGGCAATTAGCAGGGAAGAAAAATCTGGTTCATTTAAAATTTGAATTTTTAAAATAATTATTCTTTTTTAATTTAATGAACGCACATTGATATGCCAAGTAGACAAAATTGGGATTGCAAAAGCATCTGAAATCATCTAACCAGTGTAGTTACTGACTTAATAAAACAGGCAGGTTTGTCAAACAGGAGTATATTCAGTCCTGAGCAATAGCTGAGTGTGAACAGGGTGTAGAACCTGGAGTTGCTCTGCCTTTGGCACAGAGGACAAGGAAAACAGTTCTGCAGAAGGGCTGAGGGATCTCCTTCTAACCACATTGTTACCAATGCAGTTATGGTAGAGATAGAGTTTGAGAATAACTTTTTCCTTCTTTTAGGATCTCCTGTTAGTGTTGCAGATCTAAACTTTGTATTAAGCTGTCAACCCCTTCATGCCTTCACAAGGAGTTCATGAGGTCTCCCTTTGATACAGGGGACCCTTGTGCACCAAGCCCCCTCTCCAGCTGACACTGCAGCCATGGTTTATATTCGTGTCAGGCTGCTGCCTGTCCCAGGCTCTTTCAAACAAATTGATGGCTTTCCTTGAGTTAATCTTTCCTCCTTGCTCTTCCCATGGTGTTTATGATGCAAGATCACAAAAGGCTGTTTCAGTATCTGGCCACAGCTAATCAGGGGTTTACCTCTCTCACCAGATTTCTCAAAATATTCATGTTCTCAGTAAGAACATCAGCAGTGGTCACCTTACCTGGTATAGACAGTAGTCCCACTTCAGACTGGAGGTTAGACTACTCTGCTCCTCCAAAGCTCCTTTCCAATGAATACCTCTGTGATTTTAGTCCTTAATTGACTGCCAAGGAAATTGTGAGAGACTTCCAACAGTTTTTATGCAGCAGCAAGCCCTGCAGAAATTCATATGCTCCTGTGGTTAAGTAAAGGCCGTAGCAGCTGAATTGGTGGCCGGAAGACAGGGAGCCATCACTGCAGAGAACCTTGAAATACAATACAAGATCCTTGCTCTGAGGTAAAATTCCAGTTCCAACAAACCATATGAGCAAGGAAAACAATCCCCCCCACCAAAAAAAATGCATTGAAAGTGAGGGATGCAATTGCTGTACTATATCAACCTATCTACATAAGGTTGCATCCTTATCTGTCTCTCCTCCTCAGTTCCTCTTGGGATGCTTTTAGATCTCCTGTCTAAAAAGCTGTAAATGAAAAAGGCATGTTTTCTTTCCTCTCCATCATTTAATGGTATTTAATTTGCTGTTTGATCCTGATTCTCCTGCCTTGACTGTGTGCAAGCCACAGTACTGGGTTGCAAATAAAGGACATGACAGTTCCTTTAAAAACTATAAGGCTTAAATCAAGTTATGCACTATTAAAATCAAGCATATTTTTCAGATAACATAAATAAAAGCAATAGATAATTTTTTATTCTTGTTTAGATTTGGTATGTGTGTTATGATCCTCCCATTCTTTAAATGAGCTAAAATGTGTTCTGATAGTTAGTTTATCTTTACACTGTGGTGACCAGAGTCCTACATCTCACCTTCGAGGCCAGTGAAGGTAGAAATAGGTAATGAACTATTTTTAGAAATCAGCAGTGCTGCATTCCGAGAATTCCTGCAGTATTTTTCAGAACCAAGTTTGCAGGTTTTGAGCACAGATAGGGAAATATGTCATCTGTGTAAATTGCTCTAAATTACCTGCAATTTGTTGGGAGTTGCCATTTCTAAGTACTTACTGCAACTCTAGATATTTGAGGAAGCTTTTGATTATCCTGTGCTTGTAAAATGTAATTGGCTATTTCTTAATTGTTGTTCTCTGTGAAGTGTAATTACCTGTAATGTAGAGCTTTTTATTTGTCAATGCCACAAACAGGAAATCAAGAGTGTCTGATTGAGATAAGTTTGGGGACTCCACCACAACTTGTAATTGCATCAGATGACCTGTTTGCTATGGGACTGGTCTCTCCTGTAAAGTCCTGGAGTTCTTCAAAGAATCTGGAAATCTTAAATACCATCTTTATATATTGTTGTGCAGAAGTCTGGCTTGTACTTTCCTAAAACTGTCTTCAGAGAGCTGCTGTCTTCTTAGCACGGTAGTGGCATCTCTTTATTCAGTCATAGTGCATGAAGTTTCAGGAGGAATAGGCTGATTTAGAATTAATTTCTTGGATGTAGTTAATTAGAAGAAATTGCAGAGCTTGCTGATGTTCATGAATACCTTAGAGAAGTCAGTTAATTAAAGCTTAGCAGCCTGAAGGAAGCTGATAGAGACAGAGAATCCCAATCCTTGTTGGTATGTGATGGTACCTGGATGTAGAGAATAGGGTTGTACTGAACTTTGGTTTGCTGCAGACTGAAGGCATGTCTGATCCCAGTTGGACATCTCTGCTCAGGGAGTTGGTCCTTGTGTCCCATTGCTGCTTGGCTGCCCTTGACCCAACTGTGGCAGCATTCCTCTAGGATGAGGGCATGTGTGGGAACGCCTTGGATCCTGGGGTGACCTGGGCTTGGGGGATATGTCACACGACCAAGGTCTAAACTCTTGTCTCACTGGCTCTGTGCCATGCACAGTCATGCTCAGGCTTTTGTTGTCGTCATCTTCCCAAGCTGCATCTGTCCTGGCGGGGACATTAAACGTTATTACTTAATTGAACTTAAATGAGTCTGGGAACTTACTGGGAAATTCTTTGAAGTTCTGGGTGGGTTTTGTGTTTTACAGCAGGAATAGAACCAGGTATGTTCACCTCTCCTTTATCTCCACCTGGGTTTGGCTGTGTTGACCCAGTGCAGCGCTGGGGAGCGGCGCAGGGAGACATAACATAGACTGACACATCCAGGCTGGGGCTCTGCATTCTGTACAAGGGGTTGCAGAGACACAAAGGGAAATTAGAAGCCCTCTCATTGCCCACTGCAGGCCTGGGAGGTGCTGTGCCAAGGCAGGCTGGTGTATGGACAGCTCTGCTTCTCTACCTGGGGTTCCCAGAGCTTTTTTGTATGTGTGTTTTCCTTACATGCAGTCTGTGGGTTTCGGTATCCTCCTCACTGTGCCTTTAGAGCATGACTGAAAAGTGAAAGCCACTTGAGTGTGCCCTCCAGGAGCTCCTGGCCAATTCTTTCAGGAGCTTTCTCCAAGCTTTCTTTGGAGGAACCTCCTGAAAACAAAACTTGAAAATAAAATCCATCTTCTTGCTAAATTAACTGCCTGCAAACACAGAATTATTTAATTTTAGTTTTGCTCTTTTGATGGTGATCCGGTGCCGAACAGTTCTCAGGGAAAGGAGTGAGTCAGCTTGCCCAACAGTGACTCTATTGATAGATGGAAGGAGTGGCCCTCAAGTCTGTCTAGTCATTGTTGGTGCTTGGCTGGAGCGCCAGGGGCTCTGAGGGCAGGCTCAAACACCTCTCGCCAGCCGGGGGAGATCAAACGCTCTGAGTCAGGCCACAGAAAATCATGATAGGGCCCAAACTAATTAAACCTCTTTTTTTTTTTCCCTTTTTTTTTTCCCCGAACCCTGTTTTGGGAACGGGAAGGAAAGGACACACACACACTGGGGTGTGTGGGACCTGCCAGCTCTTGTGTCCTTGCAAGTTGACTTTTCTTGTGCCTCCCAAGCTGTTGTAATGGAAACTCTTCCTAGTCCCTTCTCTGCTCTGGAGTGATGGGATCTGCCAACTTTCTCCTCTCTTGATATCCTCTCATTTCTCACCTCTCTTTTGTAAGGGCATTGAAGCAGACCTGGAAAATAAATCCACACCATTCTTCTGTATCCCAGCTTCTGGTTATTTTTTAATTCAAAATGCACATTAGCCAAAAAATGTTTTAAGAGAGGCTTTAATTATTTCAATATTTTTTTGTCATTTTGATCAAGGTGGGAGAGGCAGGAGGTAGCCAGATGGTGACAAGTGCAGCTGTGCTTCAGCCACACCAACACCTTTCCTTTGGCTTTTCCCATCTCCTTTCCCAAGGCATGGCTTGCTGTTAAACATGAGGAACCACATCCATGAAGCCCACAGCTTCCAAGAGAACTTTGGCTATAAACCAAACCTTAAAGGTTATGGATGTGAAGCACCATATCCTACTAATGTCCCAGGTCTCATGCTTACAGTGCTGTCCCATGCCATTCCTTGAGTTGGTACTGTCCCCTGAGCAAGAGAGGGTTACAACAGGCACCAAGAGCCTCAAACTTCACTGTGGGCTATTAAATGCAAGTGCCACACACTTCAGTACCTCAGGCCATCCTGCCCCAAGCTTTCTTCAGGTGCTCTGAACATGTGGTGTTCACCTCCCATCTCCCAGGCACCAGGAGCAGGCCAATTTTCAGCATAACGCACAATCTCAACTATTTTATTGCTTAATTTAGGCCATAAAGTCCCTTTGATGTGTTGTGTAATGCAACGTTCATTCTGAAAAAGTGGGTGGAGTAGCTTTATGGTATTATAAAAATAAATAAAATGCCTGGCAGGATTTTGAAACCACATGGTCATTCCTCCTCTCTCTGCAGATAAGTTGATTGTTGAGAGAGAAATCTTGCTTAATATCTAACTTTGGGTGATTTATTTCTCCAGAGTCCTTTCATCTCCAGCATGTATTGGGTTATCTGTGCCTTCTAATCTGATTGTTTTAAGTGTGATCAAAGAAACCAAGAGAATGCACTTTATTTTCCCACTGTATGAACAGAATGCTGTTTGTACAGTGCATTACATCACCTGTTCCTGCTGCTCCTGAGTCCTGCACCAAATGGCTGCGGTATAAATAGAAAACAGAATGGACTTGTAGGGGGTGATGAAATTTGTTCCACTTGCCGAGTAAAACAGAGTTAACTCAATGAATGCTTTCTTCACGCCCAGCTCTACCTCAGCACACAACAACACAGGGCTGAAAATGTTTGGAATAACTCACTTGTGTATGGAGCTGGCATTTGGCAGCCTCAAGGAGCTGTGCTGAAAATCCACGGGAGATGGCAGGCAGGGAGTCTGCCCTGTCGTTGAAATTGCTGGGATTCTTTCCAGGCTATGCAAAGGAAGTTTGGGTTTGCATCAGCACCATGGTGTTGTTGTAGCTGCCACGGTCCACAGGCAGGGTCTGTTGGCAGAGGTGGTCACCATCCTTGCTCAGGCTTGGTGCTGCAGGATCCCTGCACACCTGGAGGGCTTTGCCATCCCAGACAAACCCCTCTGTCAAAAGCAGCTTGCTTTTGGAAGGTCTGAAGGATGCAGAGCATGGAGACCCACCTGGCCGTTGCAAACTGTTTATTTCTGGGGGATAAGCAGGAAGGAGCAGCTCTGATTTTCATGGAGGTCCAGGAGATGCCTCTGATGTTAAGCCTGGAAGCTGCATTTCTCTGCTTGATTGTAAAAGTGCCAAATTGAAGAAATATTTTTTTTCTGACTTGTCTTAGTGCTTCATCACCCCATAACATCAGTTGTGTCCATGGAGGACAGTTGTCCTCTCTGCAGCTTTGCCACGTCTCCCCTGACTAATGTCTTCTGGCCTTTTCAGGGGCACTGAGCAGGATTTTCATTCCAATTATCTAATTGATTAATGTATTTAACTTGGAACATTTGCTCTCAGCCTGTGTTTGACTTTCAGTTTCTGACTTCTCTTGTAGACCAGGAGGGTGATCTGAGGGTCTGGACATTTCCTTGCTGGCTTTTCCAAGCAGTAGCTGTTGGCCTTAAAAAAAAATTAAAACCAAAAAAAATTCTCTCTCCTTACTGACCTTGCCTTGACACACCTACAGGCCCTCATGAAAATCCCACCCTGAGTAAATAGTTCACGTTTTTATTCAGAGGAGAACTGCCATGCATCAGAAGGTCAGGGAAATCATTTGAGAGATAAGGTGTTTTTATCTTAAGCAATTAGTCCTTAGTGTTTGGTTGGGTTTTTTTCATTTTCTAATTGGATTGGAAGTTGTTCTTGTCCAGCATGTGTTTGCTGTAGGAATACTGAACTAAAAAAATGCCTAAAGCCTGTGCTCCCCTACCCCATCGTGCTCCTGCCACCCTGGGAAGCAGAAAGCCAGGGCATTTCTGACATGCCATTCCAGCAGGATGAGCTTGGGGGCCACTATCTCCCCATCAGCCTCCGGGTGCTGATCATCTGATACTCATCAAAGTTTTGCCCATCCATCGCTGGGCTGCTGGTGGTTTTCTCTGTCTGTAGTCCCCAGGATGGAGGAGCAGGAAGGAACTGGGGAGAGGACAGAAGCATGGAGTTTTCCCTTTGGATGTTGCCACAATGTGGGTTAGGCAGGATTAGCCTGGACTGCTCAGACATGGCTGGGTCTTCTCCTTGCTGAGCCATCACCTGTGCAGTGGGGAATTCTTCTCTGAGCAAACCAAGCCACTCTGCAGTTTCTTTCTGGTGAATTATAGGGGCAGGATGGCCTGAGGTACTGAAGTGTGTGGCACTTGCATTTAATAGCCCACAGTGAAGTTTGAGGCTCTTGGTGCCTGTTGGAACCCTCTCTTGCTCAGGGGACAGTACCAACTCAAGGAATGGCATGGGACAGCACTGCAAGCATGAGACCTGGGACATTAGAAGGATATGGTGCTTCACATCCATAACCTTTAAGGTTTGGTTTATAGCCAAAGTTCTCTTGGAAGCTGTGGGCTTCATGGATGTGGTTCCTCATGTTTAACAGCAAGCCATGCCTTGGGAAAGGAGAGAAAAAGCCAAAGGAAAGGTGTTGGTGTGGCTGAAGCACAGCTGCACTTGTCACCATCTGGCTACCTCGTGCACCAATGTAAGATTGACCATGGCTTTCCAGTGTCCCTGCAGGGTGTTGGGCAGTAGGAATGACTTACCTGGCCTTGCCCTACACACAGGTTTGTCACCTCTGGGTGCAGTGGGACGCCAAGCTGGCTCTCCACAGACTCACCAGCAGCCCTGTGTTCCTCACCTCAAGGTCATACTGCAAAGGTTGCCACAGCCAAAACCCTTCTGTGTTGTTTGCACAGTGCTGGTGTTTGGAGGCCCCTGCTCCCTCAGCTGAGGAGGGGAAACGCTGGGACTTGTGTTAGGGTGGGGATTTTCCAGCCCCTGAGGAACAGCATCTTCCTTGGTGACATTTCAACTTTCCTTTGGTGCGATTGGATGGTGGGCAGGGACATCCCTCAGCAGTGGCTGGGAAGCTCCTGTGTCTCTGAGCCCTTGTGTGTGACAGGGACTGAATTCTGGGCTACCCACTGATGATGATGAGCTGAGCTCTCTTTATGGCTGTTTTGTTGCTGTTGTTGCAATCGTAGAGGTGTCTGGTTGAACTCTGCAAGCTGATGGACACAGTCCTGCACTGAAATAAACTGCTTGAATTCACCTGTTGGGGTATAAACTCTAACCCTAACCCATCTTGTGCTCCTTCCACAACAGAAATCTATAGTTCAGTGTGATACACTATTAGATTTTTTCCCCCCAGCTGCCTTATGAAAAAGCACTTAAACACATCCAGAGGTGTGAATTACAGCTGATGTAATTAATTTGTGTTTGTGGGCCTGGCCCCCTGCAGTCTAGCTGGCAGTTAAGAAGAACAAAAATCTAATCTTAGAGAAGATTAGGAATTCTTTGACAAAGGTTGAGCCAGGGCATAGTGCCTTATCATTTGTATGATGTCCTGTGGCAAATCTGTAATTTAAGTAGGCAGGTTGTTCCTAAACCAGCAGTATCTCTAGTCACCTACCTCGTTTTTTTGCAAAAAGTGTTTAAAATGGGCATAAAACAAGACTGAGGCAACTCTAGATGCTTGTCACTGCAGAAGTGCCCATTGCAGGACAGTCAGAGCCAGAGCCCACTGTCACTTCTGAAGTCTGTCCTTCCCCAGCCCATCTCCAGGCTTGTCCCAGCCCTTCTCATCCCTCCCACCCTGGGGTGAGTGAGCAGCACAAACACTGTGCATTGGAGAGGAGGCAGGGAGGGGGCAGATGGGCCAGCAGGCAGTTCCAGCAGGCAGCCCTGCCCTCCCTGCAGGCTGCCTTGGTGTGCTCAGCCCCAGCCCGGCTTCAGGAGGATCTGGTCCCAGCACACTTCCAGCCAGCATGTCATGGCAAGCTTCCCCAAGCAGCAGTTTCCACTTTTCCTCTTTGGTGTCTATTGTTTTCTTATTTGGGGAACTGGAATCCATTACTGAATTGGAAATGTGGTTGGCATCAGCCTCTGATGCAGGATGGGTTTTTACCTTTCAGATTGGTCTGAGCTTGAGCACATCTTCCCCTGGACAGCTCAAGGGCTGCACAGCTCTCCTGTGACCCACTCACATGGGCAGTGATGCAGCACTCACTGTCTTCACTGCTGAAAGACCATCCCATCCAGTCTCAGGAGAGCTGCAAAGAGCTGGCTTGGGCTAAATCAGGCAAACAGGCCCTTGGTCACAAACTGAGTTTCCAAAATGAGGAGGTTGCCTGAGTGCTAATGGTTTACATTTAGTCATTTAATGCATCAGGAATAGGTTACATTCTGAATTATTTTGATTTCAGTCTAATAACGTCAGATTTCAGTGTTAATAATGTCTCTTTGAATGAAAATGTATTTCCAAGTCGCTTTAAGTATTTGCTAGCACAGTAAGTTGAACACATATGTGAAAGAAAGGGCCATCTGATGAACTGCTATTGTTCTCTTAATTCAACCCACCCCATTTGGGCCACTCGGCATGAATGGCTTTGTGTTTGCTAATAAAATCATGCTATGTTCCCTGCAACATATGTTCTGCATGTCCCAGCTAGTCAGCAGCAGTAAAACCTTATTTTTATAGGTTTATAATGTTACCTTCTCAACTGTGGCTTCTTTTAGATACAGCAGTGCTCCCAGGTTTGGCCTTGGCACACTGGAGCACTCAGAGGTGGCCACAAGCCCCTGTTTCTGGCTCATCTCCTCCCTCTCCCCCCTGGCAGCTCAGGCACTTGCTCCCTGCATGGCTCATCAGTGAGTGTGTGCACCTCCTCACCTAAAGGGTGCTGTGTCAGCAGCCACTGGATGAGAAATAGGAGTGTTCTCCTTGGCCTGCATCCTCCTCTCCCCAGAATGTTTGGATGAGGCCAGGTTGCTTCTTGGACTGTCACAGAGAGTGGCTGTGGGCTCCACAGCCCTTTTACCTGCTGGGCTTAGGAGACACAAAGACAATGTGGGAAGTGCTCTGCTGTTTTATCATCCCAGGAGAGCTGCAAGCTGTCCTGACAGTTTCTTTGGGCAGTCCCTAAGACAGAGGGATGAAAAGCAACCTCTTCCTTAGCACAGCATCTCAGAGAGGGCTGCTCTCAGCAGTTGGCTGGCAGTGGTCCTCCACAAGCTATGTCCAAGCTGCAGGGAATCAGTATGCAGAGCAGTTGCTCCCTCTCCCTGGCACATTGTTTTTTAAGGACTCTAGGGTAGAGGGGATTAGACCAAGTTCTTGGAGGAGGAGAATAGCCAGCAGGGGATGGCTGGTCATTTTTGTTCCTTTTGTAGCACAAACAATCTCTGCCTTACTACTCATAGGGCTTGTGAGCCTTTGTGATATTTATTTGGCTGAAAGATTTGGAGACCTCTGGTCTAGATAGCTCTCCAACTGAGAAGGGGAATTTAGGCACTTGTGATAGTGTGGCCAAAGAAATTGCAATAAATATTTGGGAGATTTTAGTGTTGGCATTCATCAAGAATGGTTTAGCAGAACAAAATCTTTAGTGGAAAGGATGGAAGTCCAGCTGAAATGACAAAGATGTGCCTGGGCTGGCGTTGGCACATCTTCCACACTTCAGGGATTAGAAGGAATTGTGTAATAGCAACATAATGATCTGCAGAATTGGCTCATTTAAACTTCAGCTGCTTTTGTTTAGGAGATGGACTTAAAATCTGAAACTGGGTCAAAATCTTTTCTTGCTCTAGAACTAAAAGTTCCACACGTTTTAGACTTAAGTTTGAAGAGCCCTCTCTCACTGCTGTTCAGCCAACCCTCCTGGGCTGAATTTCAGCCAGACAGGTGACCTTGCCCTGCTAGTTCTTGTCACTTGGGACAGTGTTGTTGATCAGAATCAGATTTTCTAGGGTCTGATGATCTCCAGCGCATCCTCTCCTGCTGATGGAATCATGGCCCTTGGTTCCTCTTTAGGACTGATAGAAATGTCTTCTCTCTGAGGTGAGGAGCTGAGCAGGCACAGTTCTGGTCTGTCTCCTGGATTCTTACCACGTTTGCACTGAAGGTCAGAGTTTTGTCACTTTGTGAACTTGCCCTAAACTACCAGCAGGACACAAGTCTTCCTCTGCAATGGCATTCTCCCCAAAACTGAAGCCCAAGTCGTTGAGAGCTGTTGTGGGTCTGTTTCTTCTCTGTTTGCAGCAGAAAACAAAATCCCTAAAACATTTTTTTTGAGTGCAACTGCATTTCCAACAGTAGAAGAGGATTATTCTTCCTCATTCCAGGGTCAGCTTGTTGCAGACATGCATGGCCTTCTCATCTCCTGGGGTTGGCCCCAGTCAAGGAATTGTGCAGATATTTCTTTGCTCCAAAGTTCCCTAACTTTTCCCAGATAATACAGCCTGCAGGGAGAAGGGTTTGCAAGATCAGTGTCAGGAAATAGCTGACACTATGAGAAGTCCTCTTCTTTACTTCTGGATAAAGCAGCGTGATAATTTACTCTGACTGCTCACCTGGAGTGAGGTAGGCAGTCCCACCAGGCAGTCACCCTATTGCTCACAGGAAAGGAACAAAGTGATCCTGCACATGGAGAATCCATGGCACCAAGTAACCAACAGTGGAATTCATAAATTCCTTTATTATTTGCTAGAAGCTGCAAATGCATCTGCAGAATACACAGATATCTGTTACCATCTCGAGCGAGGAGATGATGCCATTGAATGTTAACAACACACACACAACAGAGCAGCCTCTTCACTGCCTTGCAGAGTGAGTTTTACATCACCCTGTGGATGTACACAGAGCCCAGCAAGGTCACTGCTAGAATAAAAACCACTGGCAAATACTGTCCTCTGTTGCCTGGATGTGACAAAGTACCAGCAGCAAAGGTTGGCAGCAGTGTCACTTTGCTGTCACATCGTGTCCCACCACTGCAGCTGCAAATGGGCAGGCTCAGACAGACATTGGTGTCACAAGTTCCTGCATGTTGTGATTAATTCATCTAAACAGTTTTCATACATGGGTTCAGGGACGGGTGCTTTCATCAACTTTGTGATCAAAATGTGTGCCAAGGATATTATGAGTCATATTCCAGACTCACTCGTAGTTTTGCAGAGGGGATTAATGGGGATGTTATAATATTGCTCATTTATGCTATAGGCAGAGCTGGCAGCAGTGGCTGTAGTCATGGTTGCCCAACATTCCCCATTATATAGAACTTTGTTGTAGTTGCTCATATCTTTATCAGACTGTGTTGTTTGGTGTTCTTCCATGCTGAGATTCTGCCTCAGGCTGAATTATTTTGGCAAATTTTAGTAAAAACAGAGGGGGAGGAAATTACATTGTTTTGTTCATGTCAGAGTCTTACAATTTATTTTACATTGATAACCTTCCAGTTTTCCCACTTTGAAGCAGGGGTTTGGCAAGTGGGTTGCTGGAGGTGGGAGGGATGCTGGCAGCTTGAACATGTATTTTGCCATCCATGTGAGAATTTATTCAATGTGACTGAATTATAAGCTTGTGAAATGGCAAGCTCTATAGAAGATGGTTTAAAATTTTGGCAGTTAGAGTATCCAAAAAGTGTATTTACTCTGATGGTGCTCATGGCTAAGACTTCAGAGACAGGAAACAGCAATTCCTGCTGCTGCTGATCATGGAGCCTTCAACACTCATTGTTAGGTGAGCCAGCTCTCTTCTCACAGCCTCCAGAAAAGGAACTCAGAAAAAAAAAAAAAAAAAAGGCTTTTTGTGCAGTGATGGGGAGGAGGTGAAGAGGGGGAGTTCCTCCAGCAGTGAGCAGGTGGTGTTGGGAGCTAGCAAGAGAAACTGTACAGGGTGTTGGAACTGGGAAGGGGTTTTCCAATCCCTCCCAGAGCTTTTGGGTGCTGTAGCTGAAACTGCCTGTACTTCAGCCTTCTTGCTTTTTCCATGCATGGGGTGGCCTGAGCCAGAGGAGCCAACAGAGCAGGTAGGAAGGAAAGTGCACAGGACATCTGCATTGCTTCTTGTGTCATTGCAAGGCCCTGTAGGAGCAGAGACAGAAGATGCAAGCAGCAAAACAGAGGTATTTCTGTGCTGGCTTTTGCCAGAGCAATGCTGGAAGACACAAGCTCTTCTCCCTGGGAGAGAGTCACTGTGTGTGCCTCAGCTTTGTCTGCTGTTTGAGACCCAGATCAGACTTGCTGAGCATGCATCAAGGCAGAACTCTTTAAAAACACTGAGTATTAGGCCCAGAGCATTTCAAATTGAGCACCCATGTCTTAAAAAAGTTGTGACAATTTCAGCATTGCAGTTGGCTTTTTGTGCATTAGAGAATGATGGATTTTCCTCTCTCCAGAACAGCAGCACAAATAAATACAAGATAGACTTGTGGAAATTGCCAAGAGGAATCTCCAGCAAAGTGAGTAATGCTGCACTCAACATAAGATTTGGGTGATGTTAAAGTACAAAGAGGGGGAAAAATAAGGATGTGAATCTATTTATCCTATGCCCTGAGCAGATGAAGTTCTGCAGAGAGGAGATGAGATACGTGAGCAGAAGAGATATGTTTTGAGCAGAAGATAAATTTTTTTCTCCTTATAGATTGCTTTTCCCTGCTGTCTTAAGAAGAAAGCATCTAGAGCAGTGATGCATTCCTGTAGTACCTGCCTGGTCAGTGGAATTCTGTGTGTATGCTATGGCCCATATGCACTCAGTAACAGATGGTGGGTTTGTGTCACACAGATGGGCTCCAGTGTTTCACAGCTCTTGTGCTCCAGGCCATACACAGAAAACAGCCTTTCCCTTCATCTGTGGAATTTCATTTCTGGTTATGGCACGTGGCATGATTGCAATGTGGCAGTGGGTCAGACAAGCTCCAGTGCTCTGCTCCTGCTCTAGAAGAAGAAAATGGTGTCAGCAACACATGATGTCAACTGAGAGTGATTGTAGGCTCACACACTGCCATCCAAAATGCAGAACTAAACCAGGTCTCACCTCTGGGGTGACAAAAATGTGCCTTTTGCAATGGTCCTGTGCTGTATTCAGTGTCTGGAAAGTTGTCAGCTGGAGCATTTGAAGTGATTGTAAGATCTTCTTTCCATGCAGCTTTTCTGCTGAGTCAGTTATTCAGAGCACTTAAGAGTCTCTCCACACTTCCCCATTTTCACTAATTATCACAGTGTCTCTGGGGCATCCCTCCCATATTGAATTTGGTTGGGTGTCAGCAAGCACCTTGTACTCAGAATTTCTGGAGGGATTAAAAAGGCATCAATGGAACACACAGTTTGCTCATCTAGCCTTGTGTCTTTAAGAAACTGAGGTAAAAACCAAATACAGTCATCTTTTATCTGAACAGTGGTTAATTTGTTTAGAATAAAAAGCACATTGCTTGCATTGTCACTTATTCTTCCTATGTGGAGCTGTCAACTGGTTTTAATTGTATAAAGATAAACAGGAATGGAACAAGGCTTCAAACAGTTCTTTTATGGCACTTGGAGTGGACATGGTACTTCATCTATATACCACAATAATGCATACCAGATGAAAAGATACTGTGGAATTTGTGCAATAAAGGTAAAAGCCCATATATCTGCCTGTTCCAATGGATGAGAACCAAAACAGAAAAAATCTTCAAGGCAAAAATAACAACAAACCCCAGCACAGTTCTTGAAGTCAAATTTCACTTGCTGTGAAGTGCCCCCAGGAAAAACAAGTACAGGATTTGCTGAAGCAGTGGCTAAACCTCATAAGGGGATGGACCACAAGTATCAACCTCCCAAACAGTTAAAGGTGTTTCACCTGCCCCCAGGTCTGGAGTTTAGCTGGACCCTTTGGTACTGCTGTGTCCCAGGAATGCCCTGTGAGCTCCTGTGCAATTTGCCTATGAGCAACTCTTTTATTTTTGATTTTTCCCCCCTCTCTTCCTCCTTCAGCTGATTTTCTCAACATTTTAATACATGTTTCAATGAGGTGAGCTGGTTCTTGCACCTTGGATTATTTAGAATGTCTCTGGAGATGTGTCACCCTCAGCAGCAGAGCATGTCCTTGGAGTTACAGTCAAGGGATCACTGAGCCACCTGCCCTGGCTCCCTTTGGATGCTGGTCTCCTCCATCTTTCTCACTGCTCTGAAGTTCTTTGCTCTTGGATTGCCAGTCAGACACCAAATTTAGATCCATTTGTAAAAGAACAGCCATGAGAAATGGGAAACTGAGTCCACTGACTTCATTCCTTTTTAAATATGACTTTGTGTGACCTCGGTGCAGCGATTGATGGTTTGGCTTCCAGGTCTGGCTGGAGATGCAAGGTTTGGTGACTGTCCCAAAACTAGGACAGTGAAAGAATACTTCATGCTCACCATCTAAGGAAAAGTTACTTTAATCTTTGTTTAAAAGGAGGTCTGTTTGTAGCAGCTTCATAAGACTGTCTTCCCTCTGTATGCCTATTTTCCAGGGACAACAGCAAGTTGTTTCCTGCTAGTCTGCTAAACTCTTAAAAAAGAAATAAAATAAGTATCTCTAGAAAAGGAAATACCCTTTTTAACAGCATCTGTCTCCCTTAAACACAGTTTCTGTGTTTTACATTCCTTCTGGTGGTTGTTATTACAGTTCTTCTGAGGATTTGTCATTGCTGTCAACCTCTAATAGACCTTGTCAGAAGGACAACATGACTTAGCCCACCCTCCTCTTGCCCCAGCCCCTGCATTATATTGGCCAGGTCGGCTTGAGCTGTGAAAGGAAAGTCAAGATTATGAGCTCCCAGTAGTGACCAGCAGACTGAGTTAGGATTTATACTTTTGTTGTGATGCTGACATCTCTGTGGAGCTGAGCAATAAATAATAGAGCAAGTTTAAAAGCTTTTTGCAGCTTGCCAGTATGTTGTTGTTGATACAGCCTGCCGTTTGTTAACATCTAACAAGTATCCTTTAATGACCCCATTTGGGGAGCCTGTGAGGCTCCAGAGCACTGCTAGAGAAGCTCTGTTTTGTGGTGTTGTGCTTCTGAGACCTACTTATCTGTCATGGTTGCAATCAGCTGATGCTTATGAACTCTTGCTCATTATAAAGTACTGATTGGAGGCAGAAGTCTTCTGCAGGGGTGCTTCTTTTCTGTCCCAATCTAATGGTCTCTTGACTTTTAAACTTGAATGTGTTCCCTAGAGGGAAGTAAAGTTAAATAAGACTTTGCAGGAATTTTTAATGTGAAGGTATGAAACGTCTTTGTGAAGGTCTTTTGCTCGACTGAGTTGTTTTTTCATGTGCTGCCAATATCTGATCCCACTTCTTGACCTTTAATATACACTGAGAGAGAAGATTAGGATGCTTCTAATCAGCTGAATCTCCCCTCTGGGAGCACTATTAAATCTTGACTCTCAGCTTTATCTCTGCCAGGTCTTGCCAGCCCTCCATGGTTTTGGTTTTGTTAACAGCTGAGGTCAGGGTTCACTCACCTCAAAGGTTCTTGTTCAATGGGGGAAGTTTCTTGGATCATTTTTGTAGGAGTTAAGACACCAGCGAGCAACTCTGCTTGGAGGCAGACCCCTTCTCTTCATGTGCCTTGTGAGCCAGACCTTAATCAGTGAAATAAAGTCTTTTATTTAGTGCAGGATTACTGCTAATTCTGCCCACCTCATCATTAGCAGGGCTTTGTCAAAGGTCTTCATGAGCAAAGCTGAGTGGTTTTGAGGTGCTGAGTTAGGTGCCTCATAGGCATTCAAAATACTACCTCAGCTGGTTTCCTCTGCCATCCAAATTTGTAATTTCATTAAAATTCCAAGTTTGTTGGCAATGAATTGGTAACAAGTATTGAGTTTCATACCATTGTTTTGAGGGGAATTCATGTGAGGCTAGCAAGTCTGTGGTTGTGCAGCTCAGCTTATGTTACACAGCCCAGTGGTACAGGCAGGCGGTTTAATGTCAAAGTCCTTGTAAAACAGAGCCCCCCTGAGCTGCATATCTTCCCCTTTCATTTCAGCCATCTGCAGTACCACTGTTGTGATTGAAGTATTGGGAAATTTATCCCTGAAAGCAATACAACAATTGCAGTGCTGGGGTTGATGCCCTCCTGAAAAACTCTGGTGGTCCAAGGAAGGACTGAGCACCCATGGTCTTGTTTAGCCCTTGGATTCCCGAGGCTCCCATTCCCTAGGGTGCTCCATGTACCTGTGGATGTGCCTGCCCTGTTGTACCTTTTTGAACGCTCCAGAAGCTCTGTAGGTATGCAGGAAGGCAGGGAATGATCTGGAGTCATTGGCCAAAGCTGGATGCTTTGTTTCCATCCAAAAACTTACTCATTCTACAGACCTTGGTCTTAAGTTACTGAACTTGCAGAGAAATCTGCTTGTAATTTCTTTCTTGTAAGCCCTTTCTTGTTGAGCAGAAATTTTGGCAAAGAAGAGTCAAGTCACTGGAGAATCCCCAGTTCTGCCTGGTTATACCAGGCCTCCTCAGATCTTTCCTTGGAACAAGCAGGCAAGAGGAAATACTTTCCATTTCAGAGAAGCGTGGACAAACAACATTGCTTCAGACAGAGAAGAAAAGTGGCAGACGGAGTTACAGTGCTGAATCCTGCTGGCCAAAAGCATGCTCTTGCCTTTATTCAGTCATTCCTGGAACACAGTGTTCTTATTGTATTCCTCCTCACCCCGCTCAGTGCCTCTCCTCGGGCTCAGGGCTCAGAGATGCCCCAGCCACGGTGCTGGCAGGTTTGGGGGAGTTAAAAAAAGCATCAAACGCATCTGAGCAATGGAACCTCTCCCTCCTTGCCTGACGTCGGGGAAGCAAGCGTGTGTTCTGAAAACCTGGATCCCGTTAGAAACGTTCCTGCTGTCTGGAAAACAAAGTACTCGCTCGCCTGGTTTAGTCATTAAGTAAATTTGTGGTTTGGTTGAGACAAAAAATAATGAAGAAAAGCTGTTGAAATCCTGGGATTAATTTGATAGTTTGCAGGCAGTTGTGTTTTTAAGTGGAGCTGCTGCCTTCTTTGTGTTGTGAGCAGACCCAGGTACAAACCTGGGCTTCCCTCTTTCCCTGTGCCTCAGAGCCAGGCATTTGGAAGTAATTTGTTCCACGAAGGCGCTCTCGGTGCGGGCGAGGGGGCGAGGGGCCGGGAGCCGCCGTGCCGTGCGTGGGTGTCGGCACAGCCGGGCTGGAATGCCGGGACAGCTTCGGGCTGCCCGCTCCATCTGCACAGGGAGCACAGCCCGGGCTGCAGGCAGGGATGGCTGCCTTGGCATGGCACGGAGGGCTCTGAACCTCGGGAGGTTCACTGCTGTTACTCCGTCTGTGGCATGGTGGCCCCTTCTGGGAAGGATTATTTCCTCTGGATCTCCTTTGTGTCTCCCGGCTGCTCCGCCTGCCTTCCCAGGGAAGTGAAACCGTGGGGCTAAAAGCAGAGAGGCCCATGTAAAGACTCCCACAGCACTTTGCAAAGTGTTTCCCCTCTCCACCAGCCCCAGTTTACCTGGGACAGTCACCAAGGAAAGCAGAGAGCAGGGAGCTGGCACTGAAATGCTGTCTGAAATGCCTGCTCTGTGTGTTCATCCACTTAACCACACATATATATGTATATATATGAAATCACTTGTATTAAACATAGATGTCATTTCAGTCTGAGAAGCCAATTAGCAGAATGGAGAGCTCTTGCCAATCAGCCTCTTGCTGAATTTTCCCCAGCTCTCAGTTTAAGCAGGGGAAAGGAGACTGCATTATCAGCCCTCTCTACCTGTCTCCATGCTAGTGATCCTGATGCCCCAGGGACAGCACCTTTGGAGGGTCAAAAAATCAGGGATGAGGACTCAGGTCCCACTCATTTCAGGGGTTAACATGCTTGGATGTTCAGCACATCCCTGCACAAGCTTGATTCTGTCCCTTCCAATAAAATATTAAAGCCAGTTGTCCTGTGATGTGCTGTCTGGCAGAGGCAGGACATGGAGGTGAGTGTGGCTCATGGGTGGCAGCAGTGTACCCTGGATATCCAAAATGCACACACACTGCTGGGTTTGCCTTTCTTTTGTAGCTTCTCTAATCACTACAGCAGCTTTTGGATGCAGCCTGGCTGCTCTAAAGCAGTGAGGCGCTTGTTCAGCTGCAATTAATGCAGCCAAATATCCTGTATATTTTATAGAAAATTTCCCTAATATTGTCAGCATTTCATGATGGATAAGGATTCATATGAATCATGTCATCATTTTAAAAACCAAACAAAACTACTATGTTATGGTATAAGCTCAGGCTAATATATTGAAATTAATCTAGGCAGATACCTGTTATTGCTAGATATGGAACAGAATGTTCTGCAACATTTGCTTTATTTCAGGAAGATGATCCAATTGTCCTGTTAATTGTTGTGCAGACATTGTGTTGCCCATTTTTTTTCTTTTTCATTTTAATGAATATCTTGTGCTTTGAGCTATTAAATAAATGAGGTTTGTGGTCTTATTCTAGGGAAGACATGCATTGTTTTCAGGAAGGACTTGCTTTTATTGTTTGTCACACTCAGATTTTTGCAGTTTTGATTTTAAATCTGTAACTAGAGGACAAAATCCTTTATTACATTGGGGTGATGAGTGAGCCCAGCCTCGCCCTCCATTGGGAAGGAGGAGCTGGGAGGGCTGGTTTGGAGATTCACAGTCAGATGAAATCTTGAGGGACTCGTTCTGCAGTTTCCTTGGAACACAGTGGTTTCATCCTGTTGTCTGAAAGCCTTTCCTAAGAAGGTTAGGGTGGCGATAGGGCAGTACAGCCACAATATTTAGCCTATCTAGTCCTTATTTGCCTCCTAAGGCAAACATTTTATTTCCTGTATTTCAACTTCCTTCCTAGATCCTCTCCCCCACCTTGCTGTATCCTATGATCTTAATTACTGGTTGCAATTAATGCATCCTCTGTAAATTAGTTCTGCCTGAGAAGTAGCATGTCCTTGGTAAATGCAAAGGAGTTAGAAACTGGAAACTCAGTCTGGTAAATCTTGGATTTAGCTTTTGTAACTGTGCTTTAATACTTCACAATAATTGCTGAAGCTCCCCATAAAATAATCTTCATGTAGTCCTAAAATGGAGTTGAGCGCCTTAGAAGAAAAAAGAAGAGCCCTTATCTGTACTTTTAGTTACATTTTTATTTATTTCCCTTCTTCCTCTGGTGTGGGAGGATGAATAGGCAGGGAAGAAGATACAGATTTGCAAAGGCAAGGAGTGCTAAAGAGCGTCGTTTTTTTCATCAGCTTTTAAAAGCCAGACTGTAATCATAAATTCCCTGATAGCTGGAGCATGCAGAAGTCGTCTTTAAGCCTACAAGTGACAGGCTGCTGTTGCTTTTCAAACTTCAGATTTCATTTTTTTGTAAGACACAACTTTGATCTGGTTCCTTTGTAATGCTCTGCAGAGCGCTGGGGCTGCTGCGCTCGCCGGCTGCAGAGCTGGAAGTGAACTTTCTTGGCAAGAGCCATCTGGAGACCTCAAAGAACAGATTAACTTGTCCAGAATTGATGTGATCTTTGAAGAAGCTGCCCTTGCCTGGAACACATGTGATTAGCCTGACATTGGCAGTGATAAAGTTGAGATGCACAGCAGCATCTGAGTACCCAGAGTAATTGGGAAGAGTGTTAAGTGGAGAAACCCCAACAATCTGCAATCAGATTATCAGGTAAATCCCCAATTTTAACCTCTTGAGCCAACTTTGCATCTTTAGCATAGATCAAATCCAGTCAGGAGTGAAGGTTTTCAGCTTTGCATCTTCATAGACTTTTTGTTCTTAGCTCCAAAACATTCCCATGATAATGGTTTGGGAGAAGCTGTATGATGCAACTTCTGTGATAGTTGTTGGTACCACGGATTGGAAATAGACTTTTCTGTTCAGGTGGTGGATTAATGTAATCTTGTAAACTGGACTCTGTGGTGGATGCTGCTGTAATCCCTTGTTTAAAGGGGACCCTGCTGCTGGGACACTCCTGTCAGCACGTGCTGTTTAGAAATGCTGAAGGGATTTGCTTTGGCTTGTACATCATAAACCAAGATGTGCAGCTTTTCATTTGATTGGCTGGTTGTGATATTGAAATCTGGAACTGCATGAAGGATATGACAGTCACCTGCTTGTTGGTGGATGTAAGTTTTGGAAGTAAGTGGCTAGCTGGAGACTCAGCAACCTGGGATTCTAGAAGGACTTTTTGTTTCTTGCATGGAAGTAAGTAACTTTTTTAATTTTTTTTTTTCCCTCACTGAATAAATGGAACATGTCAAAATAACGAGCTGGAAGGATGTCTCAGCATTAGACTGCATCCTCCCAGTCACAAATGCAAAATGACCAGGGACACCAAATAAGAGTAATGCATGCTTAGTGATGGTTTCCTAGAAATAGTCATCTTCAGAAACACAGGACTGCAAAAGCTTGAGCTAATTTTTCAGAAGTTGGTGTGAAAAAGCAGGGTGGGAGCACAGAATGAGTAGTTGGGTCCCATTGAGTTGCAGCCCTGATCTGTGGTCTCAGGGCACCATCCTTCAGCCCAAACACCACCCACCAGAAGAGGAAAGGAGGAATGGTGTCCTGCTGTGAGGCTGCTCACCACAGTGCAGGAGGGAGGGCATCTCAGCTCCTCCACCTGCCATCAGCTCTGGTGAGACATCTGGAGCTTCTCCAGAGCCCATTTTGGGCTGTCCTTCTGTGGGACTTGCCAACATCCCCAGAACTCCTGCAGCTCAGAACCTTCCACAGTGAAAGTTCACTTCTCATGAAGTTCAGGGGTTATGGCATCTGGAAAATGGGATTTCTCCCATGTTGAAAATGAGCTGCTTACCAAAGCTCTGGTGACCAAAACTTCAGACTATGGCATGGGAGGGAAACTTCTGCAAGAACTGTTTAGGGAGAGTGCATTGGAGTTTTATGGTCAGCTTTGTGAGTTTTTATCTTTTTGATTTGCTAATACTGTGTCTCAAACAGCTGCTTCCTTGGTAGTGCAGGGGTTTGGAGGAGCATCCCATGCCACCAGGGATTTTAGAGTTTCTGGATCAGGGAGGTGGGGCACCCTTACAAAAGGAGGCCTGCCTGGATTCTATCACAGCTTCAATTCTTTTGAGGAAAAGTTGTCTTCCAGAAAATGTCAGTGCCATAAAAATTTAGTGCTGGAGCTGGAGAAGGTGGTAGCAATGAAAACTTTGGATTGATCATCTTCCCTGTTAAACTGGGAGCTGTTCCAGCCATGCTGGAACTGCTAGCAGGCTTGGGAAGACCATGGCTCTCAGACTTGCCAGTAGAGTGTTGTGCAACTTATTCCCTCCAGTGGAAATTTAAATTCTACAGAAATTAGTTGCCTAGAGGCTTTTCATCTTCAAGGAAGTTTTCTTCTTGCCTTAGTGTTTTTTTTTTTCCCATGCTTGATGAAGAACATCAGTGAAGGAGGTACATAACTGGTGAGAACCAAAGGGAGTGCCACTTGGATTTGGCTTTGGAGGCAGGATCAGTGAGCTCTTCCTCCCACTGTGGGTGCTGAAGGTGATGCAATTCTTCCCCAGAGCACACCAACCCTGGGGATTTTGCATAGAGCAGAGTAGCATGTTTGGCAAAGGTTGGGGACTTTGCATCTTTGATTTAAAATTGAAATAGCCATTGGGGGAAGTTGTGTGAGGGAGACTGGGGTTCCCAGCTGGAAGGAAAAGGATGCCCTTAGGGACTCAGGATGCAGTGGGAACTCCACATAGAGGAAGAGTACTGAAGAGGACCTCACCTCTCTGCTCACTTGCATTGATACTCCAAGATCTGATGATGCTGAGGTCCCAAGTGCTGGGTGCTTGGTCACAGGAGTCAGAAATCTGGAGATGGATGGGATGCAGCCAAGGCAACACACAAAATAAACCCAGAACAGGTAGAAGGAAGCCTTAAGGAAATTCCTGCTGTTTTTCTACAACAGTTTAGGCCCTTGTCAGCATTACCAGAATGTGCAGTGATCAGCAGAGGGCTTTATGCAAAGAAAAGGCAGCTGGTCAGGCTGACTTACTCAGGTCGCTGTGATCTCTGTTATAATTGTTCCCTATGTGATTATTTTGAGGGTTGAGCAACTGAGAGCTGCAGAAGAGACATGCAGCTTTATTTCTGCAATGTATGAAACGTTCTGTGTTCATTTCAAAAATGCTCATTGCTCTTTCTGTCTTAAAGAATGAAATAAAATTCTGGAAGACTGCAGGAATTTTTGTGAAGTCTAACTTTAAATGCTCACCTTTCCTTTTATCGCCCTTATCAGTGCATAGAGCTCAGTATGTGAGGTTTTTAACTGACATTTCAAATCGCTCTGAGGGTGCCTGAATCCCTTTTAAAGCAGCCTCCCCTCCCAGATCAGAAGTGACCAGTTTTTTTTGTTAGACTCCATGTTCCTTTAATGTTTTCCTCCTAATAGATGTTGAAAGCGTTCTTCAGAGGCACGGCACAAAACATTCAAATAGTGATACGAGCCAGCTGAAGAGAGTTGTCAGGGAGAGAGAACATTAGGAGAAGGATTGAATACAGATGGATTCCTCAAAAGTAATGTAACCTGTTATGATTGCTTTGAAATCCTATACCCTTTCCATCTCCTTACGCTTACCAAAAGTTTACATTTGCATTGATGTATTAGAGGCAGGGCTAAAATGGAAGTAATCCCTGTTGTATACATGCTTAAGTGTGTAATTTTAGCTAAATACAACAGTTGTGACCAAACCTGCATCCTCAGTGAGGAGACCACAGCTGGGGAGTGCTGTGGGAGAGCCCAGCCATTCCAGCTCCTCCAGAGGTGTCAGGGACCTCCCAGGGCCCATCAGCTCACTCTTGGTTCCTTCAGCCATCACAGTTGCACACCCAGCAATCTCTTCAGGTGCTCTCTGCTGCTCTGTCTTTGTATCAACAGATGCAAAGGGGAAATTGATTGCCCTGTGCATTTTATTCTGTATATCTGAGTGCTTTCTTAGTATACTGCTAGAATAATCCATGCCTCTTGCAGAGTCCTGGAGAAAGGTCCACTAGAAGTTGGTGCTATATTTTAATTGGATTGTCCAAAAATCATCCTTGTCTTTGCCCTCAGGGAAGGCCTGAGCTATCCATCATTCCTGCCTCAATTTAAGAGGTTGTCTCAGCCTCCATCACACTGCTGTCATGTTGGATTTGACAGGAGGGTTGCACTGCACAGCTCTCCTTTAATGTTCAGAACTGACCGTTCTGCACAGGGAGAACGGCTGAAGGGGGCTGGTAAGGTTTTCACTTATTATCCCTTGCTTTTTAGGGTGAACTTGTTCCAATTATTTCCAGTACTTGCCCTAGAAAGCTGTTCAGAAATCTGATGGAATATAGAAATGAGTTTGCTCCAGTGCACATCTGCAGCAACTGACAGAAAGTTTACATGCTAGAAGGTGTCTGTGGTGACTCACCATCCCAAAGCATCCCTGTGCTCATCCCCAGCTGACTCTGTATTGTACCTGAGCATGGAGAAACCTCACAAGGCTCCCTTCTGTCAAACAGCCATGAAAAGCCTCAGCTGGCTCAGTTTTGAATGCTCTTTGCACCATTCTGCAGCTATGCTAAGCTTCATCATCCAAGGAGAAAGAGTTTGGAGTTTTGGCTGGTTTGTGGCACACAGAATAGTTTTCTCTTTTTGAGTAGGGGAGTCATTTGTTTCTAACTGACCCCATAATGGACCTGAAACAATGTGATTTTTCCTAGTGACCAGTGAATATCCATGACCCCTTGAATTACAAGGAAAACAGGTTGTATGCTGAGGACCCAAAGAGCAGGTGAATAGGAGCTGGCTGAGCAATGCATTAGCTGAAGGCTGTAACCCTGTCCAGTTCAGGTTTTAAAATACTTTGATAATGCTTCCATCCTGGTGCACCATGTGCCATATTTTACATAACAGCATCCACAAACCTCTGCCTTAACAGACTCTCTGCCAGTCCCAGTTCCTGCAGTGCCTTTCCTGCATTTATACTCCTTACAGATACACACAAAATGCCAGCTTTGCCCTTTGCTGGTGTCTGTCCTGCATTTATACTCCTTACAGATACACACAAAGTGCCAGCTTTACCCTTTGCTGGTGTCTTCCTCACCTCTGGTCCCTCCATCTGTGTGTTTCTCATGGGTTTCCTTGTCTTGTCTAAATGTAAACTCATTGGGGCAGGGGCTGTTTTCTTTTGTCTGTAGGACTTTAACCACTACAGTAGAACCAGAATCACTTTTCTTGGCAGAACACAGAAGCACACATTGCACAATGTGCCCTCCATGGAGGTGTTAGCACAGGGCCCATTGCAAATCACCTCCACCAGGTGCTGATTACCAAGTTACTAAATAAAGGATGATGCTGATGAACTTTGTGATCTGAACTGAAGCAGGACTCTGATTTTCAGAGCTTGGAAAACTCAGGAATTCATCAGCTTCAAGATATCTTAAAAATGCTGCTCTTCGTGCAGAGGGGCAGGCAGGGAGAGCAGGGGATTAAGTGCTCTTTGGTTTATGTGAACATTTCAGCTTGTTCCTTCTTCTGGCACATTACAAAATAACTTGCAGGAGAACAAGATGCCTGCATGGCCTGTCTGTCCTGCAGGGTGGCAGAGCTGGAGGCACGTTGGCAGCCGTGGCTTTTCTATGATGGTGGCAGAGTGAGCATGAAGGAATTTGTGCCTTCTTGGTTCACAGGCTGCTTCACCATCAGGTCTCTTCCTGAGCAAGAACTTAATTCCCAGGCTAGCTCCTGCAGGCAGCCTCCCTTCCTGACCTCTTGCTGAAGAGAAGGAGGTTGGCCTGCATGTGTACTTGAATAACAAGGCATGGATTGTCTGCAAAGCTTTCATAGATCCCTGAGCAGACTGTCCACTGGAAAAGCTGGTGTGATTAGGTGGTCCTTCCTAGTGGAATTTGCAAGTGTCCAGTGTACCTCAGTGCAACACTGGAGATCAATTTTAGGTACTGTGCTGTGAGCAACAGCTGTTTCTTGCTTCACCTCCTTCCCTCTGCAAACGTGTTGGAGGGATGTTAAAGTAAGCATAGAATGAATGGGTGACCTCTGCTACACATCTCTCCCTGCTGGAAGAGCAGAATCCTATTTTGATTAAGAAGAATGCTGTATTACTGTCTAGGTATTGCTTTTAGATTCTCATAGAATGACAATGCTATGCAGCTAGCCCATGGACTCCATAAACCCTGATGGAAACAAGACTTCTTCCATACAGTCTCATTCCCTCCCTTATCTCTAACAGTGTCATCTTCATTACTCCATGAATTCCCTTTTTCTTCCAGTTATGAGTCAAATGCTTCATGGCTCTGTCAGTGCAACTTAGTGTGAACACAGCTTATTCTGTAGCCCATCACTGGGGCTGGGGCTCCAGGCAGAGTCCTTCTGCCTGGTGATGCAGAGCATGGTCAAGGTTGTGCCCTTCTAACCTAACTCTCATTTTTCTCTCACAGGCATGGCTCGTGGAGAGAGCCTGTTAACCCCTACTATGTCAACACGGGCTATGCTTTGGCACCAGCCACCAGCGCCAACGACAGCGAGCAGCAGAGCATGTCCAGCGACGCCGACACCATGTCCCTGACAGACAGCAGCGTGTAAGTGACTCCTGGGGGACAGCCACACGTGCCTTCAGCACTGCTGCTCTTGGGTTCTGCTGGGAGAGAGGCTTGGGATGGGGGGGAGTGTCTGAATGGACCGTGACAAGGTCATTCTCGCTGTCTTTTCAGTCACTTTGTGTGACAGTGTTCACAGGGCTCTGAGGATGAGGGAAGAGATGAGGATCTTACTCCATGTTTCAGAAGGTGTGATTTATTATTTTATGATATATATTATATTAAAACTATACTAAAAGAATAGAAGAAAGGATTTCATCAGAAGGCTAGCTGAGAATAGAAAAGAAGAATGATAACAAAAGCTTGTGTCTTGGACAGAGAGCCTGAGCCAGCTGACTGTGATTGGCCATTAATTAGAAACAACCAACATGGGCCAATCACAGATGCACCTGTTGCATTGCACAGCAGCAGATAACCATTGTTTACATTTTGCTCCTGAGGCCTCTCAGCTTCTCAGGAGAAAAAATCCTAAGGAAAGGATTCTTCATAAAACATATCTGTGACAACTTTGTCACTGTGCAGGATACTCGGCCTTGCCAGTTCTTGTGAATGTTTGCAGCATAAAATATTTTTGAGCAATCTAAAAAAATTTTGAGCAATCTAAAAATATTTTTGAGTGATGTAAATGGTGTTCTGTCAGAGGTTCTGCAATGTTTCTTAAGCCGGGTGCAAGAATTGGTAATGTTGGATGACTTTGTAGTAACTGATTTGAGATACATTATCTTCTGAATTTTAGACAGAGTCTTCTGCTTACCTGGGTATTTTTCTTGAGATTTTATGCTGCCAAATTCTCAGAATCACAGAATGGGTGAGGTTGGAAGAGACCACAGTGGGTTATCTGGTCCAACCTCCCTGCTCAAGCAGGATCATCCTAGAGCAGATTTCACAGAATTGTGTCCAGATGGTTCTGAATTACCTCCAGTGAGGGAGACTCCACAGCCTCTCTGGATGATCTGTTCCAGTGCTCAGTCACTGCAGAGGGAAGTTCTTCCTCATATTCAGGTGGAACTTCATCAGTTTCTGCCTGTTGCCTCTTGTCATGTTGCTGAGCACCGCAGCGCAGAGCCTGCTCCATCCTCTGAAAGCTCCCTGCAGGTGATGGCCACTGATGAGGTCCCTTCTCAGCCATCTCTTCTTGAACCTAAACAGGCTCAGTTCCCTCAGCCTGTCCTCATAAGAGATGCTCCAGTCCCTTTGTTGGCCTCCTCTGGACTCACTCCTGGAGCTCTGTGTCTCTCTTGTCCTGAGGAGCTCAGAACTGGGCACAGCACAGCAGATGGAGTAACAGCTCAGACTGTGATTGCTCTGCAGCAGGATTGGTGACTGACCAGTTCTAGTTTGTCTGGTGACCACTGCACTTTAACACAACTTGTGCTGATAAGCCCCAGCCAAATATGTTTTCCCTTTCTGTCTCTCATGACAACACCCTGTATCTCACCCACGAGGTGCCTTCCTTAAAGATGGTCTGCAAAGAAAGAAAAAAGGGGTTGTTAGATTTTGTTGTGACTGCATCTCTGTGATACAAAAAAAGGATTTGGGGAAAAATATTCACTGTTTGGTCTGGTTTTTAGTAGTGCAAATGCAAAGTGTCTTTCTGTAGAGTAGAAACCCTTTGATTCTTCAGGCGAGAGATGACAGGTTTACAGAATTAGGAGAAGATTTTATTAATGGCAGTGCTGTAAACACAGAGTCCTCCAAGAGACTCATTTAGTGTCACTGTGTCAGCAGCTGTCAAACCTTGTTGGAGAAACTTTCCAGCCTGTGCCATGGATGCTGTTAATGGGTGCTGCCACAGTTCCCCACCTGCCCCGAGTTCATACAGTGACACAGGGAGTGTGTAACATGGGCAGGGGAGTTCTGTGTCTGTGGTGGTTGCCCTGCCTGAGCCTGTAGCTTGCTCTTCTCTGGCTCCATGGAGGCTTGGGGCCAGGTAGGAGCAGCTGTGAGTTCATTCTGCACCCTGATACCAGCTCCTCAAACATTATGCGCAAGTCAGACCTTGGCCAAAGGGGCCTGGGAGGAGGGGGATGCCCTCAGGACAGAACCCTGTAGATGACCACTAATTAAAGGCTCCATTTGATACAAATCCAGCTGCTCTGCCACATCCTTCTGCAATTCTTCATATGCATCAATTTATATGGAGGAGTGCTCTGAAGCTAGCAGGAGTCGTGTAACTTCTTGTTATCAGGAGAGACAGATGTAAGAACTCTTCAAAATTAATTAGCTTTTAGCACTTCCTCTCCCACTGGTCCAGTGGGCTCATGGGGCTGCACTGATGGTTATACCTGTGATAAGTTGTGATCATTTATGCCAGAGTTCTTCACCCTCCTAATTTTTATTTCACTAGCCACAGTTTGTTTTTTTCACAGGCAGAATAATTTCTTACTGGCCATCCTATGCTTCTTTTTCCTTTAGGCATTTTATCCCTCCTATGCTCACCATAGGCTGCCTTTAGGACTTTAATTACCACCAATATGTGCACTGCCTTCTGCTAATAACTAACCCAATCCTAGTGGTTCATTTTAAGTAAGATTTGAACTTCATAAGGGTGATCCATTCTTTCTATGCCTCTCAAACTGGATCCATGCAGAATCCAAAATTGGGATTCTGGAGGTACAGCCTTGACCTTTGGCTTACACAGATTCTGGCTGTTTTCAGCACTTGCTCTTCATTACATGATCTAAAACTCCAGCACCAGATTTTACTCGGATTTTACATGGCACTGCTGAACCTATCTTCTTCCTGAGTTTCAAAGGAATTTTTGCAGAATTGCTCAAGGCAGCAAAAATGAAGAACAACCAGATGAAGTTAAAGAAGGGACTCCTGCTGCTTGACAAGACTTACATGTCTCAGTGCTTTGAATTTAGGCCTTCTCTGAGGAAAATGGCAATAAAAGCCTCGTTTGCTGATGAGCGAGGTTCTTCCCTCTGTGTGCTGTTTACACACAGCAGTCACGCTCAATAATGAAGAAATCTGGCTTCTGCTCCAAGGCAGCACATGAATGAGGTGTGATCCAAGGCTCAGACCCTCCATCAGAGGAAAATCTGTCTGGACAATTGGGGTGCAAACACTGGCTAACTGAGGAATGCTAATAAACCAGGAGAGCAAAGCAGGATCTTCAGTGCTGGCCAGCTCAGGCCAGTGGAGAAATCAGGCACGGAGCATTTGCTGCACCAGTTCCCTTCCAAGCTTTGATGTTGGATTGATCCCAGCAACATGGGGTTTGGAATTGGCTGCATGCAAAGCCTATAGCAAAGACCTGAGTGATGCTCTGCCTGTCTCAGCTCCTGAGCTGGGGTGATTTTCTGGGAGTGGCCAGCTCACCAAACAGATTGTAAAACTGTGATGTTACAAGCACACTTACCTAAAAGGCCAGCTTTCAACAGGATGTCTTTCCAAGCACTGTTAAATATTATTGTAATGGGTTGAATTTATATAACGAGTATGTTATCAGTCCCTGTTGTTTGAGTAATTTGCTTTTTGAGTGGCTTAAAAAACATTGCTCTTAAATGCCTGCGCTCCGCTGATTATTTTTCAGTCTTCCTGTGTCATAGGAATTCCTCTGCCCTTGTAGGCAAAACAGCTCTGGTCCTCTCTGCTGAAACCTGTTTTTATAATCAGCAGGGCAGCTGTGTTGTTTTAGCTGGTTTGTGTGAGGCAAGGTCTGGGGAGGACACAGTGAGAGGCTCTGGCGAGTGCTGGCCCAGCCACAGGTGGGGTCGAGTCACTCACCGCTGATGTTCCCTGCAGGGTCAGTGGTCAGTCAGGGATTTGGGGCTCTGCCTGCCCCGTGGGCTGCTCAGAGCCTGCCCCAGACTTGCAGCAACATTTCCAGCACAGTCCTAAACTGCTCTTGCTGTCTCAGATAACCCTTCTTGAGGATAGCATCTTCCCAAGTGGAGGAGGTGAGTCTGTGGGTGGGAGGGGTTGTCACAACAGAGATGCTTGAGGCAAGTTAAGGCAACTGTAGGTAGGAAGGCAGCAGCTGAAACCATTAAATCTCCATGTGATGTTCCAATTCAGATGCAGAAACACCTTAGGTCCATATCTATCTTGATTTCTTCAAGAGCTTACATGGTAAACAGGAGATAATGTCTCCTCTTCAGCCCAGTGTTGTGCTCCAGTTGAACAATACTCCTTCCTCTTGGTCTTATCAGGTGTTCTGGCTTATCTTAGTTGGGAGACAGCTTTGCCTTCCCCCAGGCACTTGGGAAGCCCTTGGTGCCTGTGGGCTTGGCCAGAGGGATGCTCCTTCCCCAATTCCTGTCAAACCTGCTCCAGAGTAGGGATGGCCAATCCCCCAAACAAAGGGCTTTAGGACAGTGGTTATTCCTTCAAAAAGTCTTGCAGATTAAATGCTATTCCTTGGGTGACTGGCCTTTAATCACAATGCCTGGTGATTTTCCTATCATGCTTCTTCATGTGAGAAAAGTCTCTTGTGACAGAGGTGCTTTGATAGGAGTAATTGATAGAAAATACCAGTTTGGCTGTGCATTTGTTTCCTATCTTTCCTAAGGCTAGTGATCCAGAATTACCCCAAGTTTCCTACATTTAAACAAGTTCATCAGCTTTTTAATTTAAAAGATCCCAAACGATGATTTCCAATGTGTTAGGCATAATGATTGGGTTTGAAGCCTGTCTAGAGGAGCAAAGACACCTCTTGTCAGAAGAGTCCAATGTGCAGAGCCATAGCCAAACCACTCCTCCCTCACCAGAGGCTCTTGCAGGTCAGATTGGAGAGGGGAGGAAGCCTCCACATTTCCCCAACAGTAAACTCATTGCATTATCACTAAATAAGCAACAGAAATACTCTTCTTCCCTCGTTGCCTTTCAGTGCTGAGCTTTCTGGTGCTAAAGAGAATCACGTGATGAAACAAGGAAAAACAGTTTGGGAAAGTTTTATTTTAAAAGTAGATGTGCTGTAAAAAAAAGTTTAATTTTTTTCATATATATATATATATATATTATTTCTCCATCTATTGAAAATATCTCAAAGCAAGTTACCTGACAAAAGGAAAACAAAAGTATGGTATTGGTTTTCCTTGCTTTCCCCCCATCTATTGAATAAGGTTTTGTTGGGATAAAATTAAAGTGCTTATCTTTGAATTTGCTTCCTCTGGTTGAGTTGGCACAGTACATTGAACGAAGGAATGTTCCAAGTTCAGAGGTGGCATTGGGGAATCTAGTTAAAATGACATCAAAGGCAGCACAGCGGGGCTGAACATGTGTTTGAAGCCGGATAGATTAGAGGCCATTATCAGCCTTTCGCTACTGTGCTGGGAACAAAAGTCGCTCTTTCCGCTGGGACTGCTGCTGGGGAGAATTAAAAAAAAAAAGAGAGAGAGAGAGAAAGAAAGAAAAATTGCACTTTCTAACATAATGCCGCGTTCCCTGCGAATGGCCGTGTGGCTTCAGTGTGAGAGTTGTGTTCTGGCACCCAGGTTTTGTGCACTGGTTAAGCTGAAATGTTGACTATTGATACCGACAAGCAATGGCTAAAATAATCCCCCAGGTTTTTTATTTTTCCCTCTGAAAACTTGCAGTTGTTTTGTTACCATCCAGTCTAGAAAAGGCCGCATCACAATGCGGTGAAACTCTTGAACCATTGTGATTCTCATCATTAAAGAAAATTAAGCCACCTAATGAGCACTGTCATGATGCCTGTACAGCAACGTGGGGAAGTTGTCCTGTTCCCAGGCCGTGTCACTGCAGGCACAGCAGAGATGATGCTCCCAACACACTCCTCCTCCTCCTCCTGCATTACCTGCAGCCACTCACCAGAGCTGTAATTAGCCTGGCTCATTTTCTGTTCCCTCGTTTGTCTTCCTGCTAAAAAGCACTTGTCATTAATCATGGGGTTTGTTTTATTTTATTTTAATGGTGTTTCATTTTGAATGCCTTGGTTATTGCATGAAATTAGGTTCTTCTGATGTAGGTTGGTGGCAATTCTGCCTGCACCTGCATTTCCAGGGAGCCAGCATGATGGGAATGAGAATGAAAACTGGTGGTGACCATCCTCACACAGGCTGGTGCTTGAAACTCAGGAGGTTTGCAGGCAAAACACCACAGTAAATTGTGTTTTTCTTGCCAAATGGCACCTTGACTTTAAAAATCTGTGGGTGAAACTGTTTGGTTTATGTTCTGGGGAAGCAGCTGGGGAGGGGGATAGGTGTTAAGGACATTTGGCCTGTGCAAACATCTCATGTTGTGAGATGTGTCAGGACTGGCTCGTTTTCACAGCTCAAAGGGGTGCAGAGTTGGTAGAAGATGTGCCTGGGAATTACATGGTAGCTGGGACAAACCAAATCCCTCCATTCATTTCTGCCCACCTCTGTGGCATTGCATGGCCCTCCCAGGCAGTTACCTCTCCTGAGTCAGGGAAATGTGTAAAATGAAAAAGCTCAACATTGCCAAGCTCCAGCCTTGCATTTGTTTTTGAATTGGTTGGTTTTCCCCAGATAACACAAGGTCACCAGGAGGTGGGTTTGTGTCATTTCATAACTGGGCTCCACTCACTCCTCTTCTCCTGGTCCCTGGGTGTGAGCAGGGTGGTGGCAGTGGTGAGAACAAAAATGCATTTCCTTTCTTTGCCTGAAGTCACACTTAGGCAGTGGTGCTTTGCCATTTGGGGTGGTTAGCAAAGCCTGGTGCCTCTGACCCACTGACCCCTGTGTACCAAGGATTGTGGCCATCACTGTCTCCCTCTCCTGCAGAGACCTCTGTCACCTCCTCTTTCAGCACAGGCACAAAGCCAGGCAGAGCTGGTTCACTTGGATGTGACTGCCCATGACATCCCTTCCTAACCTCATCCAGCCTCCTCTGGGGAGGGGGCTGATTCTTCCCTCCAGCAACTCCAGTATCAAGCCCATAATTTCAGACTGAGCTAGAGATTGCCTTGGGTGCAGTGGAGCCTCTACCTCCTTTAATAAGCCATTTGAGCAGCTGTCACGCTCTCTTAAAAATATATACCTTGTTCCCTGACTGAGCTCCCCTTGGAGTAGATGCTCACTGAGCTCCCACTCCTCCTTCTCCCCCCTCTCTTAGCCTGCCTTGTGGTTTAATGTGTACATTACAGGCTCTTTATAGAAAGCAACCAACTATAAAAGGTACCAGGATGCAGTCCAAGTCCTTCTCCCTGCCCTCTGCCTTGAGCAGCAGTGGCAGGAGCCCTGCCTCACTCTGCTCCTGGTGGATGCTGTGTAAGTGCTCCTGGCCCCCCATGCTAGAGCTTTTTTGGTTCAGGGACCTGTGTGAGCATCATTCCCTACATGGGTCCCTCGTACTCTGGCCATGCAAACATGAAGGGGTTTCCTAGGGGCCACTCTGTGTCAGCAAGGCTTGAATGAACATAACATGGCAGAGAAAGGCACTAAAGCAGGGTGTGTTGTTGTTTTATTCCTGCAGAGATGGGATCCCACCGTACAGACTCCGAAAGCAGCATCGCAGAGAGATGCAAGAAAGTGCCAAAGCAAATGGACGCGTGCCACTACCTCACATTCCTGTAAGTAGCACTATCTCCTTCCCAGGGGTAAATATGCAAAATATGTGAGATCTCTAGCAGACAGTTGCTCTGCTTGTGCTTGAGTTTAATCCCCCTTAGTGCTGTATTCGCTTGGGGGTGCTTCAAGATGACATACATTGTGCTAAGAAAAGGTTTGGAGCCTTCTGCCAAACTCACCATTCCGGGCTGCCCAAAAGACAGAATTTTTCTTAACCATTCAGTCAGTAGCTGATTGTTTCTCCTGGGTGAGAATGGAAGCACTGGCTGACATTTATCTGCAAGCAGTTCCATGCCCTCAGGTGAGCTGGAGGTGTTTGTGGAGGGTGTAGGAGGCTGTTGGACATGGAGGCTGATGCAGCTCTTAGACAAGGTCAGCTGGGGAGAAGTGCAATGGTCCCCAGCAGTATTTCTGCACTGAGCAGCCAAAGGAACTGTATCCTGTTCCCAAGGACTCAGCAAAGCTCACCTGGGGACACAAGGCAGGAGGGAGAAAAAAAGGTGCAGGATTAAATATTTCATTTATCTGACACTGTCTCTTTGGTTGCTCCAGGTAAGCAAACAGCCTTTGGAAGATGAGCACAACTGCTAGGGCTCTGCATCACCATCTGCAGCTCTGCTTGTTATTGTTTCCTTTTTCTGAGAAGTTACAGGTGACATTTAATATCTAGTAGGGAATAAAGGTGCTTCTTTCCCCTTTGGACAGCTGGACTCCAGCACAAATCAAATAGGGAGAGAAAAAGCCTCCATCTGTTTTTTCCAGAAGTGTCTTCAAACTTGACGCAGCTGTTCCCATCCTGCCTGCTCAAAGCAGCACAATACCAGCAGAAATACACCCTTGTTTTAATCTGATTTTAAAGAAAAAAAATCCACACCAAAACCACCACTCTTTGTTTTGCCTTTTAAATTAGATTATTTTCCTTAGATTTAAGAGGGTCTCCTGTGCTTTGATCACTGGGTTGACAATAAAAGCCCTGGCTGCAGACGCTCATAGCCATCCTAGCTCAGTCACCTCTCTTTTCACACAGTTGCTTTCACAGTGTGGTTGCTGTTGAAAAGGCTGGCTGGGTGCCTTTTTATTTCACTTGATGCCGTTTTTACTGTAAGCATGGCTTTGTTAGAGTTGAAGTTTGAAAGCTTAGCCTTTATTTTTTGTTGTTATTGTTGTTGCTGTTCCCCAACAGTGGGAACTACTGACTGAATATTCTCTGACTTCAAAGCTTGTCAGTGGCTTTACCTTTTGGATAAAAATAATAGTGGCTTTCTGTTGATGGTGTGCACTGGCAATGCCTCGATGAACTGCAGGTTATAAACTCAGAGTATGGAGCATTAAATATGTATAGTGAGCTCTACTTTAACGAACTTCCATCTGCCAAACATTTCTTTTGTTGAACTGAATAAGTGTCATTCCAGCAGCAGTTCCTTGCAGGATAATTAGTTTTACTTAGCATTAAATTTTATCGACCCTTTTGGAAACCAGCTTTAAAAACGGGGTGAAAAACAAAGTTTCAATTGCCCACCTGCTGCTTATAAATTTTTATATTATCCTACTTACCTACACAGTCTTTTAGAATTACATATTCCTCCTAAACTACACACAGATGCCTCACAAGGATTTTTTTGTGAAACATCCACTGTTCCCATTAGGTTCTGCACTGTAATTTTAGGTCCCAGGGGAAAAGGCATCTTGACACATATTTATATGGGAGCTGAGGACTGAGAAGTTGGGTTAGTTCTAGTCTTTCTCCAGGGAATAAAAGTTCAGTTCAGACACTCTGGCACCTCCTGCCAGCCAATTACTGACACAGAATTGGCATCGACTTCAGAGAGGCACTGTTCTGCCCTCTCTTATCAATCAGCCAAGAAAGGAGAAGGTAATTAGACAATGTGTTTTGACAACACCAGTGTGAAATGTTATAAAGTTACTCTTTAAAATTCAGCTCTAACTGCACACTCTTTGAATTAAACAGCACAAATTAGCAAGGAGCCATGCAAATGTTTCTTCAAGTGTTGCTTTCTGAAGCCAGTGGTTGGGCTATCCCACAGCCCGCGGCTGAATCAGGCTGGACCTGGGGTTAGCGGCTTCCAAACGTGTGGCAGTGATGAAATCACAACCTTTGAGTGGAGGTCTTTATGGACTCCTATCTGCAGCATAGCCAGAGTCCATGCTGATAGTGCCTGCAGAATGCACAGCATGTTTTCCTACTGATAACAGGGAACCTCCTACTTCCGAAAGTCATTTCAGAAGTCCTTTACAGGCCTTCCCGTTCCCTGACAAATGAGTTATGGGGCTATTATGCAAAATTCTGAAAGGACTTACATTGCTTTTAATAGCAGCACTTGTAGTTAAGTCCAGAAGCTATAAACTGCAGTGATTATATGTTCAGAGGAGGCTGCCCGCTGGTCCCAGCAGCCGTGCTGCCTCCAAGTAGTGACAGCATGTGCTAGCTATGTGGAACACCCTCTTGAGCAGCAGGATGTGTGTGGATGGCCCTGATCTGCATCTTCCACACTTAGCAGCTCACATCTTCCACACTTAGCCAGTCACCAGTGCTCTAAGTTTGGAAAAGTTGTGTTCTGTGAAGTGGCGCTCTGCCCAGGAATGCAGTGGGGGAGACTCTCCAGCAAGCAGGGAGACCTCTGGTTTGTGCCTCTGGCAGGAACACATTACACAGAGAGTGAGTGTTGCTTTCATGTGGTTTTCCATCTCTCTCTTGGATTTGAGCAGTCTTGGAGCACCAAGGAAGGAAAGAGCAAGCAAGTTCCCAAAGAAAGGGAGAAAGCCCAGAGCACTCAGGGCTGTACCTGGCTCTGGCATTCGTCCCTTCCCAGGAGAGGATGGAAGATCCTTCTTTTCCACAGCAAATTCAGAAAAATCCGACCTCAAGCATTAAGAGCTGGTGTTTGATTGGTTTGTTAACTGCACAAAGAATCCATTTTGTGATGTTCTTGCTGTAGCTTGGTCATGGGGTGGGAGCTCTCCTGTCCTGCCGCACAATCAAGGGTGCTGCAGGGTGGATTCTGCAGCGTTCCTGAGTGGAGCAGAAGGTTGTGAGTGACCACTGTGCTGTGCTGTACAAGTGAGGAGTGCACAGGAGGAGCCTGGTCTCGTGCTGCCTGGATAACTGCAGCTCAATGAGCTTTCTGCTCCTGTGAGTTGGGAACCTGCTCGGAATTCCCATCGGCTGTTTTATGCCATTTTCCTCAAACACCTTCCCACAGCAGGACTCCTTGCTAATCCCTGGATGCTGAAATCCAGCTATCTGTGAGCTCTGCCACTAGTGTTTCTGGTATGGAAACACCATTTATCCATTAAAAATTTATGTCACAGAGGAATGCATTAATCTAAGAAACATGGAGGTTCAGAAGTTCTTTTCTCTTGGCTTCTCTAGCCTGTCATCTTCCTTTCATTTCCAAGACTGACTTGTGATCTAACAACAGCCCCTCAGGCATCATGGAGGCATCAAACCTCTTGTAGAAGAGGGAAATTTACCAGCACAGAATTCCTGGGCCCAGTCGCATCTGTCAGAAACAGTTCAGCCCAAATCACAGATCCCTGGAGCTGCTCAAGGAACCTCTCCCCAGTGTAATGTTGAAAAGCTTCCTGTTTCATCTTAGAGCAGTTGAGGCTGATGCTTCCCATGGGGAACCTGCAAACTGCAGTGAGATTCTTCCCTTTCAGCCTTTTCACATTTCACATGCCAGTGTGTTCTGATGTGCAGCATGGTCCTTAAACCTGTATTTCTCAAGGAAGGTGAAATCCATCAAAACCCAAGAGCTGCATCTGCCTCATGGAGCAAAATCTATGGAATTCCCACTCCACCAGCTCCAAGAAAAGAAGGGGGAAACATGAGGGCAGCTGCCTAGTGGAGCTACTGGAGAGCTTGTGTGTCTCACATTCTCTTAGCAGGCTGCTTCTTCACAAAGGTACCAGAGCTTCAGACACTTCATGTGTCAAGGACAATGTTCTAGTGATAGGTACCCCAAGAAATCCTTCTTCAGAGCTGTCACAAGGAAAGATTGCTCCATCTAAAGCAGGTCAAGCAGTTTCTATTTTTCCCAATCCACCTGGCGTTCAGCCTCCTGTCTGTTGTCCTCTGCAGCCTCCCCAACTCCACATGGTTTGGTTCTGGACAGACCTATGTAACTAGTGCCATTGAATAAAAGTAGGTAGGTAATTAAATAAAACATTAGACAAACAGTACTTTAAAATTAAGCACTTCATTTCTGAGTTTTTGATGTAGAATGTCCAGAGACCTCATTCTGGTCCAGACTGAAGGGCTGGATCCTCAAAACCCAGCCAGTTCTTGGACAGTGCTGCACCCTTTACTTGGAACAAAGGCATTTGGAGCCCTTCTGATTTCAGAACAATAAGCAGCTTATTTACAAGTCCCTTGGCAGGACTCTGAATGCCCATGGGAAGCTGGGGGCAGGTTCAAAATCCTGAAGCCCTGAAGGATCCTGCTCTGGATACAGGCTCAGCCTGGCTGGTCTTTGATGGAGCATATTTCCCCTGTCTCCCTTCTGAAGTCAGGCCCATCATTTGATAAAGGCTTCAAACACTTTGTTGTCTTAAGTCTTTTGAACCAGGTCAGTGCAATCCATGTTTGCTGTCTAGGGAGGCAGAGAGAGCCCTCAGCAGTTTTCTGTATTGTTTCAGCACAAGGAATTTGCATTCATTATTCTGCTATACTGTTAGTTTTGGGGAAGTCTGTGTAGCTCATCCTTTGAGCTAGGAATAAAGTCAGACCCATGGTGATGTTCAGAGCATCATCCTGTCTCCAGCTCTCTGAGTTACCCTTACAGGAACCCTCCAGGACAGCAGAGGGTGTGTGCAGCTGGTATCCATGGGGTGAAGTGAGGTTTATTTCAGTTGCACTGATCGTGGATGCTCAGGGAGACCCTTGCAGAGGGGGCTGCATCTTGCACCCTCAAACAGGTTGCTGAGGCCCTCTGTAAGTTGTTGTGCTGAGTGGGAAGCTCCAAGGACAGGGCAGTGGGTTTTGCAGCTGCAACTGAGAGAAGAAAACAAGTTCATCCTAAAGATTCTTGGGTTCAATTATTGTAATTTCTGTAGTTGAGCTTCAGTCACCTCCAGACTTTGAGAGACTGTGGATAAACATGCTGAGGTATCAGTTGTAAAAGACCCAGAATCACCTTATTTTGAGTTCCCTGGATACAGCAGGGAACCACCTTGTGGTGACAGGACTTGGACATTCAGGTGAGCAAACTTCAGCCCTTGCACCCACTGCTACCACAGGTTCAGGAGAGACTTTGGTTTAGGGTGCTGCCCTGCATCAAAGGCTAGGGAAACAAAGGGTAATTCTTTCCCAGTTGTGCTTGTCTGTGGTAGCTGCACCAGGGAGACCCAGGACTGTGAGTGCTGAGCTCTGAGCTGCCTCTGAGCTGGCTCATTAATGTCTAACGGAGCAGGGCTTGGTAGTTCCATCCATAAACAACCACAGGGTGCAGAGTTGGCATCTGAAGTGGCAGGAGGGAGGGAACACATCACCCAGCAGGTTGGGACTTGTCAGGCAAGGGAGAGAATTCCCTCCTTGGGAATTGCTGCCATGGCCTCATGAGGAAGGGTGGTGGTGGTGGTGGTGTCACGGGATTGGGGTTTCTGAAGGAAACAGGATCCCTTAGCCAGAAGGGCTTCCCAGGGCTATGCAGGGGAGCAGGGAGACATCCTGAGAAGCTCCTCAGGGAGTAACAGAGCAGGAACCAGCTCTGCCACATTTTCCCCCGTGCTGGAGCACATCTGGAGCCAGTTTCTGCACTACACAAAGGTGAAACATGCTGCTTTGGCCCTTCTGCCAATATTTTAAGACAGAACATAATTTTTGTTAATAAATTTTTTTTGCAGTTTAGCTTTTTGTGATACAGGCCTTTGGTTTGCAGAGCTGGAGGTCCTGGTGGCACTAAAGACATCATCCCAGGGTGGTGACATCACTTCCCACAAGTTGTGCCCTCTCCAGTGGCTGCAAGGATGAAGGGAATGGTTGCCTGGGGCTGTTCCCAGCTCCGATGGGTCAGTGGGATTGAGATTTGCTGGCAGGCTGAGGAAGACCCGTCCCTCCTGGCACACAAAACAAGCAGTGCTTTAACTGGGCCCTCTGCAACCCATCTGGGGTGTCATGAAAAAGTCTTCAGCTCCTCAGTGCCATCAGTGGGTTCTTGCTGCCTCTGCTTTTCTTCCCTGCCTTCCAGCTGGCAGAGACAGAAAAGCCAATGTGATTTGCATACTTTTGTCAGGTTTTGAGGCAAAGCAGCATTTTAGTGTTCTGCTTTGATCTTCTGGCTGGCCTGGGATAAATTCGGGTGGTCTCTCATCCTCCTTTAAAGTTTTCAAGCTCAGTGTCTGCTTCTGATGCTGCATTTGTTCTTTTGCTATGAATTATCTCACATCTTCACGTTTAATTTTGTCTCTGGTCCTACAGAATGTATATTTCTCCCATGTTAGGATTGAAATATTTGAATGCAGAGTTTTATGCTGTTGAATTTCCAACTATTTTTCCTCCAAATTAAATTTTTTATCTCTGCTGTGTCATTTAACTTTTTCTACTCTTTTAAAAAAATAACACAGAAAGGATAAAAATGAGGGGGAGAATGCAGCAGCTGATAGCTTCATACTTCACTACACAAACTTCTTATCCCAGAACCCAGAAATTTAGAGACAAAGTAACTCAGCATAAGGAATCTAGAATGTCCTTGAACTGCCATAAATATTCATTTATTCACCCAGAGCAGGCAAAAAAATGGCACCTCTGTGCTTGTAAGAGTGCTGTATTGATAAAGCAAGCGGGGAATCATTGCACAGCTCTGAAAAGCTGAGATGCAATCCTGTAGGATCCTCCAGCAGGAGAGGATGCTTTGTGGGAATTGGGACCTTGGGCTGTGGGCTGGGTTTGCAGAGATTGGCTGGCACACACTGATCCTCCTGTAATAAATTGAGTAACTGTGCACCAGAGTCCTCCCTTCTACCAAACTGAAACCATAACTGCTATAAACAGGAGGTTTGAGAGGTTGAAAGGTCTGTACATCCTTTTGCCACCCTTTGAGACCAGGATATTCCTGCTGACCGTGTGTCCACTGGGAGAAAAGCAAGCACTTCTATCCCTGAGTGGAATTTGGTGCCGAAAGAGCTTTTTGAATTGCAGCTCCAGAAAACCTTTCCCTTAGATGGGGTGGTGTGGTGGTGTTCACAGGGGTCTTAGGACTAGGGAAGAGACGAGGATCTGACTCTACCATAAAATCAGCAAATACCTATGTGCCAGAGAATATATTTAAGTCTGTTTAAACACATTTTTGTGTGACTTAATCTATTTTTAAACCTAGGACTCCTATGTTTCAGAAGGCTTGACTTATTATTTTATGATATATATATATTAAAACTACACTAAAAGAATAGAAGAAAGGATTTCATCAGAAGGCTAGCAAGCAAAGGAGAAAGAATGGAATGATAACAAAAGCTCCTGACTCTCAGAGAGTCCGAGCCAGCTGACTGTAATTGGCCATTAATTAGAAACAAGTAACATGGACTAATCAAAGATGAACCTGTTGCATTCCACAGCAACAGATAATCATTTTTTACATTTTGTTCTTGAAGCTTCTCAGCTTCTCAAGAGAAAAAATCCTAAAGAAAGGATTTTTCATAAAACATGTCTGTGACAGGGTGGTGTGTGGAGCTGGTGCCAGCTGAGGAACTGGTGGAGGTGGTGGCTCAGCTTCCAAGCCCCCAGGTGCTGAGCTGCAGCTGAGCGCCTGCCAGCCTGTCCTCCCCCAGCTCCCAGCAGAGCAACAGGCATTTCCAGTTCTCAGAGGCTCCCCAGAAATGTGGGATTTCTCATTGATCCTGTGCTGTGCTCTCCCTGCAGCGAACCTACCGAATGCCAAAGGATATCCACGTGGAGCCAGAGAAGTTTGCTGCAGAGCTGATCAACCGTTTGGAGGAGGTGCAGAAGGAACGTGAAGCAGAGGAGAAGTTAGAGGAGCGCCTTAAACGCGTTCGAGCGGTCAGTGATCTTCTCATCTCCTCTGCCAGCCTGGCACTCTGCTCACCCTCCACCACAGAGAGCTTCCAGCTGCTGGGCAAGCAACTGGGGCGGCCAATTCCCTGCTCCACTGCTGTGGGCATCAGTGGCACAGGGCTCCTGGAGGCTCCTGTAGCCCCTGCAGCTTCCACAGTGCTGTTCCCCTTCCATGGAGGGCTCTGTGAGCTCCAATGCTCCCTCCTTGTGTAAAATCCCAGCCATGGCACAGCAGTGCCCATTTCTGCCATCACTCAGGGGCTGTGGATGCTCTCCATCACCTTCTTTGGTACCCTGGCTCTCCTGAGTTAGTGAGCAATCCCTGGGGACTGTGTAAGAGGGTTTCACCTTCCCGTAGGAGGTTTTGTGTGATCTCTGTTTCCCCCACAAACAGTAACCAGATGACAGATGATGTTATGCTTGGGGGTGTTTGTGTCTGCTATCAGGCCATTTCTACCACAGCCAGAAGGGTTCTGCCCATCAGTGCCTAGCACACCCTAGACATTTTGGAAGTGGTCAGGTGTGGCATTGAAAAACATTCCTGGGCAGAATAAGCACACTGACTCCACTGGGATGCCTAACCAGTGGCACTGAGTGCTGAGCCCTGCTGCTGCTGCTGGGGCCCCAGAGCCTGAGGATTTGTTAGATGAACCATGGGAAATGTGCAAGGCCTTTAGCTCCACAACAAGCTCCAAGAGGGAGAGAGTGAGGTCCTGGTCCTATGGTATTCCCTGTGTGAGACCCCTGTTCAGCAGTGTTCACACCATAGCTTTTCTTCTGAGACACTGCATCTCATGGCTACCTGCACATCTTGTGGTGGGGATGGAGGAGACATCCCAGAGGACACCATGGTGTTACTGAGCATCACTAGTTCAGTGTAACCTGCTCTGTAACTTGCAGCCCTCCCTTAAAGCAGAGGTGTTGGTGCCTGGCTCAGCTGGCTCTGTGCTTTCAGGGAGGTTGAGCTTCTGGGGCTCCAGGAAAGAACCTTCAGCCCCGTTGGAGTATTTTAAAATGCTCATCTGGTAGCTCTTTGAACAGGAAAAAGCTGTAGGTTGTAGTCTTGGCTTTAAACTGCATCTGCATTTCAAATGCAGAGAACAGAGGAAGGCAGAAGGTCCCATCCATCTGCAGGTGTTTTCCAGCAAACTCCCTCCACCTCTGCATCCAGCCAGAAAAGGCCAGCCAGGTGCTATTTTGGGATTAGATTCCTGTTCTTCTGGAATTACACTGTTCTCCTGTCTGGTTATTGCTTTCTAGACAAAGGCAGTGTAATCAGCAGCATTTTCTGCTAACACAGTCCTAGAACAAACTTCCTCCTCCTCCTCCTCCCATGGCTCTGTTGCAGCCCCCACCTGCACTAAATTACATTATCCCAGCCCTCTGCCTCCTTGAAGAAGCTGCCAGTAGCAATACCATAAAATCAGCAAATACCTATGTGCCAGAGAATATATTTAAGTCTGTTTAAACACATTTTTGTGTGACTTAATCTATTTTTAAACCCAGGACTCCCACTAATGCTATATATTAAACCTCTTTGCTGTCTCCAGAATGTATTTCATTGACTGGCTGGCATCTGGCATTAGCCATTCAGGAAAAACTCAGAGTAAGCAATTGTAGCTTTTTTAGGTCAGCACTCAAGGTGCAAGAGCTGCTGGTATCAGCAAGAGGGAGAACTGGAATCCTGATAGATCACAAGGGCTTTTTTGTGTGACCTGAACACCAGGGCTGCAGGGTAACCTCTTCCCAGGTCTGCATGGCTCACTGCACAGCAGCACAGAGAAAACCAGGAGCATTAGTCACACTGGGCAGTTACCAGCCTAACAGAGAAGCTGGAAATATTTTGCAAAAGCCAGAGGAAAAGAATTTTTCTCCCCTCTAACGAGCAGCCTGCAGGTTCCCTTTCAAAGCCTCATCATGCAGTAACATTGAGAGGAGGCATCTGATTTGAAGCCAAATGCCTTTTACTGAAAAGCCTGTCAGGTTTTTGCTTTACAAAAAAGCAAATGCTGAATTCACTAATTATTCTGAGAAACGTGGGAGAAGATTAGAGGGTGTGCATGTTCCCATATTAGTTTTTGAGACACTCTAGCCTCGTGTCCATGAATGGAATCTGCTGTCACAGGGATCCGTATTGGATCATACAGATCACTCTGAAATGAACAAATGGGAAATATGCCAGGGGTTAGCAAAGCCACCAGTGAGATTCTCAGTATTTGAACATGAAACATTGCCTGACTAGAGATCATTTGCATGATGATGGAAGAGGCTCTGGTGCTTAGCAGAGCTGTTTTCCCTTCCCAGCAGCAGCAGCCTGATGGGTGGGACCGGGGGGAGGCAGAGCAGGAGATTTCCAGCGAGGAATCGCTGCCCGTGGCTCATCAGCGCAGCTCTCAGCTCCTCGTTCAGAGGGAAGGGCACCCCCAGCCCTGCTGGGGAGTAAAAATAGCTCAGCACTCAGCGAAGTTGGAGCTGCAGCTCTGCCTGCGGCTGCCTGTGGGAGCTGCTGGAGGAGCTCTGTGACAATAGCGCGTCAACAAAGCACCATCTAGTGGCGATGGCAGCGGGGCTCCGTGCCCGCCCCGAGTGCCACCTGCCCGCCTCGAGTGCCACCTGCCCGGCCGGGTCACTGCCAGGCTGTGCCAGCATCACTGCCCAGGCTGTGCCAGGGTCACTGCCCAGCTGTGCCAGCACCACTGCCCAGCTGTGCCAGGGTCACTGCCCAGCTGTGCCAGCATCACTGCCCAGCTGTGCCAGGGTCACTGCCCAGCTGTGCCAGGGTCACTGCCCAGCTGTGCCAGCATCACTGCCCAGGCTGTGCCAGGGTCAGTGCCCGGCTGTGCCAGCATCACTGCCCAGGCTGTGCCAGCATCACTGCCCAGGCTGTGCCAGGGTCACTGCCCGGCTGTGCCAGCATCACTGCCAGGCTGTGCCAGGGTCAGTGCCCGGCTGTGCCAGCACCACTGCCCGGCTGTGCCAGCATCACTGCCAGACTGTGCCAGGGTCAGTGCCTGGCTGTGCCAGCACCACTGCCCGGCTGTGCCAGGGTCACTGCCCAGCTGTGCCAGCATCATTGCCCAGCTGTGCCAGCATCATTGCCCAGCTGTGCCAGCACCACTGCCCGGCTGTGCCAGCACCACTGCCAGGCTGTGCCCAATTCCCTGCCAAGCTCTTCTCAGCTTCTTGCCAGGCCTTGTCCAGCTCACTGCCAAGCTTTGCCCATTGCCTAGTCTTGCCCAGCTCACTGTCAAGCTATGCCCAGATCTCCACCAGGCTCATTGCCAGGCCTTGCCCAGCTCACCACAGCAAGGTCCCAGAACACAGCTCTGGAGCCCACACCATGTGTGTTGTTTCTTTCACTGCAGCCTGAGCACAGTGAAAAGATTTAGCAGAATTGGTTCCTACAACCTTGACTCAAACTGTTGTCCTCAAGGAAAGACAGCAAGTTGGGATAAGCAGCCCAATTCCTTCACTCACTGCTGTTGTGTCACTGTTGGGGTGTTCTGCGTGATGGGAGGTTGAAGCCAGTGCTGGGGGTCCCCACAGACCCACCCCAAGAGCAAATGTTCCTCCCTGTGGTCCTGTTTGGGGTTCACATCTGCTCAGTGACACAGATGAGCTGAGCTAACATGAACTGAGAGAACCTTGTCTCCCTTTAGCCCATCCTGATCTCAGTCTTGAAGCAAAAGTCCACATTACCTGCAAAATGGAGTTCTGGGCAGCCAGAGGATGTCCCAAATCCCAGGCACCCATTTGGGTGGACCAGCCAGGCTCTCACTCTCATGCCACCCTGCTCAGGTGTGACAGCACTGCCAGAGTTCTGGGCTGAGCAGAAAGGACATGCTGCCATTCCTCAGGGATCTGTGCCAGGGTCAGGTCCTGCCCTGCACATCAGTTGATGTTTAAACCTGGGAGGTACCAGCTCCTAAAGCTTCCCAAGTGCTGAGGGTGTCACTGGGTATCACAGACTGCTAATAAATGCTCTCCTCAGTGGCAGGGATGTAATCAGCACATCCCTCACCGTGCCTTGTCCCTGAGCTCAGTGCCCAGGGCTGGTGGCTGGCAAGCTGTGGCCTGTGGCTGTAGATGAAAGGTGCCTCTGAAGCTCCTCAGAGTGATCTGTAAGTGCTGTGTCCCCTCCAGACACCAGCATCGTGTCACACCCCCAGGCTTACAAAGCCTGGCATTGTCCCTGCTTCAGGCCTGAACCCCCAGGTGTGACACTGGGAGGAAGTTTGTTATTTGCTTTCTTGCTGTGTGGTTGGCAGCTGAGACTTTGAAGCTGGTTAGCAAGTGGTGGGTGATGGCATCTGACAGGCAGAGCTGATGGGAGTCAGTGTTTTCCAGTAGATGCATTTATCTGGCAGGGCAGAGATACCCTGGGCTGCAACTGATTTCTTTACTGTGCCAAAGGAGGAAAAGAGCAGGATTAAAGGACTCACTGGAATCCTGCTTATGTAATTAAAACAAATAGGAATCCTGACTTCCAATAAAGAAACTTCATAAATACCTGAGTTTGTGTTGGAGCGTAAAGTAGTCTGTCAGCATCAAAACTGTGGCTGTCAGCATGGAGGAGTTTAATTCTTCCTGGCAAGGACTTAAGAGTCACTAACACCATGTCCTAGACCAGTGTGAGCTGCAAGAACAAGCAGTTAGTTCCAACCCATTTCTTTATCTGCACCAAGTGTTTCACTCCAGCCTTAGCATGCCCGGGAGAAATCAATGTTTGATTTCCAAAACCATTCATGCAGCTGTCGACCTTCACTTGCTCCCTCCTGTTTCAAGCCTTCTCTTGGCTTTGCCTTGTGAAACAGTCATTTGGGTGAGAAAACCCCCCTGGTCTCACCTGACTCAGAACTGATTTGCTGCATATCCTGTAGCTGTGGGCTTTATCTGATGGGCTTTGAAGCAGTGCCTCACCAAAGGCACGTAGGAAGCTGAAGGCACTCTGTGGTAAGTTTTGTTTCTGCTGCTGGTGGTTACAGAACCACCTTCAGGGGACTTGGAGTAAGGCTGTGCCTGCTCCAGTTGAGTTGTTAGGCTTGTCAGCTGTGTTTGTAAGCCTGGTTGTGATGTGTGGGCTGCCTGGCACAGCTCCTTGGGTGGTGTGTGGAGAACATTGCTAATGGTGGCTCCAGAAGCAGATACAGAGACCTGAGCTGCTCTGCTCAGTGGCACCCAGACTGCACAGGCTTGGCTTGAGCATCCTGTCAGTTTGGGACAGGTCTCCAGAGGGATGGTGGATCTCCATCATCTTAAAGGTTTTCAGGATCTGAGTGGCCTAAAGCAGGCCTGGCCTAAGGGTTAGCAGCAGTCCTGCTGCACGCAGAAGGGGGGACTAGGGACCCCTTCCACCACTCTGCTGTCATTCTCTGATTGTCCCTGTGTTTCTTGCAGGAAGAAGAAGGTGAGGATGCAGATATCTCTTCTGGTCCCTCAGTCATGAGCCACAAGATGCCTTCTGCCCAAGCCTTCCATCACTTTGCTCCTCGTTATGCTGAGATGGGCTGTGCTGGGATGCAGATGAGAGATGCCCATGAGGAAAACCCCGAGAGCATCCTGGATGAGCACGTGCAGCGTGTGATGAAAACTCCAGGCTGCCAATCTCCAGGACCTGGCCGCCACTCTCCTAAGCCACGGTCCCCAGAAAGTGGCCACTTAGGGAAGCTGTCAGGGACACTAGGAACAATTCCTCCAGGGCATGGCAAGCACGCTACAAAATCAGGAATGAAACTGGATGCAGCTAACTTATACCACCATAAACATGTCTACCACCACATCCACCACCACAGCATGATGAAACCAAAAGAGCAGATTGAGGCTGAGGCCACGCAGCGAGTGCAGAACAGCTTTGCTTGGAATGTAGATTCTCATAACTATGCAACAAAGTCACGAAACTACAGTGAAAACTTGGGCATGGCCCCTGTCCCCATGGACTCTTTAGGCTACAGGTGAGTCAAGGAACACCCAGTGGGATTCCCAAAGCCATGACTTCTGTAGGAAGCTCTTCCATGAAGAGGCTGTAGCATGTCAGGGAAACAGTAGTTCAGCCTTTTCCTGTGTGAGCTTATGCTGGGAGGTCATTTGAGGGCTCTTTCCCTTCAGAAATGGATATGCCCTTTTTATCTCTGATCTGGTACTGAAAGACACCCTCTAACCAGGATTTTTATTTGCCTTGGTTCTAAAATAGATTTTCTGCTCCTTAAAGCAGTGGAGATGCTTAGAAATTGCAGGTGCTGATCTGCTTCTCCTTGCACCTGGAGTTGGATGTTGGGGCTGTGTCTTGAGGTCTGGATAATAGAAACAGATCTCTTAAGGTGTTTATGAGGGGACAAAACTCCCACCTTATTTGTTGCAAGGCTGAACCCATTCACCAGAAGGGCTCCTTTCTGTTCCTGACAAAGCAGTGGACACTGCAGTGCTGCCCTTGCAGCCAGTCCCAAGGGGATGTTCTCCAGGGTAGAGCACCCTCTGCCCAGAAAAGCCATTTGGCTGCATTGCTGGCTGTTGTCTGTCTTTCTTTGGCCATTTGAATTCGTCCATCCCTTCCATGCTGCAGGCAGAGGGGGGAGCTCCTTTTCTGTGGCAGGTTTTGCTGGTCCTGTTGCTGGGTGACTGCAAAGGTGGGAGTGCAGCTCAGGGCTGCCCATGGTGAGGGATGGGGATGGAGCAGCCACAGGGGAAAGCTGTGCTCACCCTGAGAGTGTCTGGCTCCCCAGGGCTGAGGCTTTGGGATGTTTCTTTGCAGTGTACCAGGGGTGGGACAGTTAGTGAGGGCAGGTTGGCTGGGTCTGCAGCAGTCAGGATCAGCTTTCTGGGGTGGCAGGAGGGAGGCAGAGTGCAGAGCAGCCAAAGCAAACCTTCAGGAGGTAGAGGCACTTAAATCCACCATGCTTGTATAGGGAAAGGGTTGTTGCTTCAACAGAGGTGAGCATGGCTATGCTGGGCCAACCCAAAGCCCCATCTAGACACAAGATTTCCTCCTAACAGCAGCTACAGCGTATATTTAATGAGATTTTTAAAGGACACACTCAGAGCTGTCCTTCCTCTGGCACAAACTCCCAGTTCCTGGCAGTCCCTGAATTAGAAGCTTCACAAGACAAGGATTTGCATCCAAATGGTCTTGTTTGGCAGCCAGCAGTCTCTTGTGATGACTTCTCTCACTCTTTGTTGAACCCAGCTGGTGTTCTGTTCCCCCAGCCCCCCACGACTGTGTCTGTGGGTCAATGACAATCTGCAGAAAACAGCATTATTTTGTTTGCACTGAACCTGATGCTGTGGAGTTGCATTTGATACCCAGTAGTCCTCATGTTAGGAGAAGCAGAGAAGTTGTCAGCTTGCCCTGCCTTTGTAGATCTGCAGCAATTCCTCCCAGGGTTTTTCCAAAACAAAACCAGCAAAGTTATCCGAGGGATTGCTGCTCCTCAGTGGAGTTCAGATTGTTTTTCCTGTATTTTTAGTGACCATGCAGGAGCAAGGTCCTGTGCAGTAAAGCAAGAGGATGATTAAGACAGTGGGAATCTCATGGGATGACACCCAGCACAGGAGAATTCTGCATGGCCTCCTGAGCATGGTGCAGCTTGGCTGGGCACGTGGCCATGTGTGCCACTGTTCCTGCAGGAGCCCTTGCTGCAGCCACAGCTGTAGCCAGAGTGTTGGCTACTGCCTGGCTTCCCTCTGGATGTGGTGGTTGAGGTGGCTGGGCTTCCCCCTGGGAGGGAGCCCACCCTGCTGGTGTGTGATCTTCCACCATGAGGTGAAGCCTCGTTCAGTTGAGGGTGAGAAGCAAACTCTGGGCATGGCAAGTCAGAGTTTGGGGTATCACTGAATCTGGGGGTGATAGGAAGGACCCAGGTTTCAAGCAGTGGTCAGGCATGGAGAGACAGACAGTGGATAACCTCCTGCTCTGAGCAAAGAGTTGGGGATTTAACACAGCCCTTCTCATGGCAGGAGATTTTGCCATGGCTCATTTGACCAGAGGAGAACCTCCCTCTCTCCCCAGGTTGTTGGGCAGAGAAGTTGCTGTGCCCAGGTCTAGGCAGTCTTACTCTTGGCCTGAGCTAAGAACTCCCAGGTTGTGCCACAAACCATCTGTGGCATGGGTGGCTTGAGCTTTGGTAGAGCAGAGAGCTGTGGAACATGCTTGGAGATAGATGTGTCCATCCTCTGCCCCTCTGGTGGTTGGCATAAGCAAAGCACTAATGTCCCAGTCTTTGTTCTTGCAGTGGGAAAGCAAGTCTGCTCTCAAAAAGGAATGTTAAGAAGACTGATTCAGGGAAAAGTGATGGTGCCAACTATGAGATGCCAGGATCTCCTGAAGATGTGGAGAAAAACCAGAAGATCCTTCAGTGGATCATAGAAGGAGAGAAGGAGATCAGCAGGCATAAGAAAACAAACCATGGGTAAGGGCTGGCAGAACAAGAGATAACAACAACACTCTTGTATTGCACCCCCTGCACAGTGGAGATGTGTCAGCAGGCTGCCTTCCTCCCAGACATCTTGGGAAGGCAAGAATCCACCACAGAGGGGTGGAGACCCTTATGTGGTGGACTCTTCAGACCCTTGGGAGACTGAGGATTACTCAGGGGCTATGAGGGCTGTTGTTTCTGAAGGATAACTCAGGGGAATCTTGGAAATCACTGCTGTGGTTCCAAGGTGGATAACATGGCACATGGTAGGCAGGGGAGGGCATCCTATGGGAGAATGCCACAAAAGATGGAGCTGCCTTTTCCTGAGTTCATTTTTATGTATGGGATTGATGGGAGCCCTCACATTTATCTGTGGGGTTTGTTTCAGGGTTTGTGTCAGGGTTTGTCTCAGGACTTGCTCAAAATCTCCTTTAGATTTTGCCGCTGCACCCTCGAAAGCAGTGCTGTGAGGAGCTTCCCAGTGGTGCCTGTACCCAGCAGCATGTCCATCTGGGAATGGCTGTGTGTCTGTGCAGAGCATCTGAGTGCTCCATGTGAACCCTTGGTGTTTGTGTGCAGCTCTTCAGGTGCTAAGAAGCAGCTGTCCCACGACCTGGTGCGGCCCCTGTCCATCGAGCGGCCGGTGACGGTGCACCCCTGGGTCAGCGCCCAGCTCCGCAACGTCGTCCAGCCTTCCCACCCCTTCATCCAGGATCCCACCATGCCACCCAACCCGGCCCCCAACCCTCTCACCCAGCTGGAGGAAGCTCGCAGGAGGTTGGAAGAGGAGGAAAAAAGGGCTGGAAAGCTCCCCCTTAAGCAAAGGTAGGATGATATGGTCTGGTTCTGTGTGGGAGGGACTGCTCTGAGGGGTGGCCATGTCCTCTGCTCTGGTCTGCAGCATGCAGAGAGGTCAGAGGAGTCTTCCTCTGTCCTGATGTGGTGGTGCTAATGGCAAAACCCACCTTGAGGCCATGGGCTTGTGATCTGTGGCTGGAGAGGCTGGAAATGCTCCTGGCCGGATGGGAAGGGGCTGGGAAGAGGGAGCACATCTAGAAGAGGCATGGCTGGGACAGCTCTGCCCCGGTGCTCGCTGGCTCTCCACTCATTCACAGTCACACAATGACTTCAGAGCTTGCTGCAGGAGCAGAATTCATCAGGATGCAGCAGAATTAAGTGCAGAAGACAAATCTGTCTCTGCTCTTTATCTCCATCTCACACAAGCTTCCAGCAAAGGCTGCTGGTGGCCTCTGGATGAGAGCTCTGTGCTGGAGCCCTCCTGCAGCAGCTCTGACTCTGCGTGACCATATCCAAGTCACTGCATCTTCCTGTGACTCAGCTTAATGGCTGTTGCAGAGCTCATTTTCCTGCTCTGTGTTATCTTTCAGGAGGCATCATTTGCAAGGCACATGGAGCTCTCTGGTGAAAAGCGTTTTGGAAGTGCTAGATAATTACTGTTAACAGCTAAAAGCACTTTGTCCATTAAAAACCTTTCACAGCTCTCCAGCTGTCCTCTGAAAACTTGACACTTTGTGGTCTGACTCGTAGAAACACAAATGTAATTTTAAAAAGAAGCTCTTAATTGACAGGCCCCAGTTATTTTTGCTTGCAGTGACCACGTAGCAGATTTCTGTGTATTCATGTCAGAGCATTGATTGAAGGCCAGGTAATTAGAGGGCTTTCCCAAGCCAGGTTAAGCCAAGTTTATGTGATCTACCTTTGGCGTGTGTAATTGGATAGGGTTTATTGGTAGAGCCATTTATAGTTGTACTAAATTCATGCACCTTCCCCAGAAATGTCTGTACACACTTTGAAAAGAGCAGCCTGGGCTATGCAATTAACATTCTGACACTAATTTGGCCTGTATTATAGGAGTGGCTTACAGAGGAAGCCCATGGTGTGTGGTAAATGCCAGGCATGCCAGCAGCAGGATGGGCTGAGCAGTCCCAGTGCTGGGCTGCTCTGATTCCACTGCCTCTCCGTGAGCTCTGGCTCTTCTCCCAGTGATGCAGTGATCCCCCAGCCCTGCCCCATGCCTGGAAAACCAGAGAGACATTCACCAGTGGGGAACTGCTTATGAAAAGTAGATGTGTCTGTGTCCAGAAGCAGGCAAAAATGGATGCAGTGGTCCCCAGGGAGCCAAAGATTTCTGGATGTTGAAATCTCTCTGCTGGATTTTGGTAGGATTGGCTGCTACAGCTGAAGCACACCTGAGCTGGCAGCTCTTAGAAAGCTCCTGCTCTGGTTAGCCCAGGAGCCCACCTTCAAATAGATCCCACAGCTCAGTGAGAACAAAGCTGAAACTGAGAGAGGAGCTCCCATGAAAACACCATTTATTTGAGTCAGGAGCTTTGGAGAGCTCTGGGAAATTGGAGCCAGTGTCCCAGGTTTGTCAATAGCCTTGGGGAAGCAGAGAGGTGGAGGTGAGCCCAGGGGTGTCCTTGAGGCTCCAGTTGAGCTGGCTGTGGCTGGAGAGCACACTGTGCCAGCTTCCTACAGCCAGACTGGCCTTGCCAGCAGGGTTCTCCAGCTCTGCAGCCACTCCCCTCTGGCACAGCCCTCCCAGCAGTGGCCTTCCCCACCAAACTGCCCCCTGCCAGCAGCCCTGCTCCCACCCCAGCACTGCCCCACTGAAAATCAGTGAGGCACCTGCAGTGACTGTGCTGGGAATTGTAAATACTCTTCCAGAAAAAGCATTGCACTCCCTATTTCACAGCATTTGCAATGACCCTGATCTCTGAGATAGCAACCTGGCTGCTGCTGGCAAGCGATTCAGGATTGACCATGCAGTGCTAATGACCTGCAGATCCAGCAGCACACCAGGGCCCAGCATTGGTGTCCCAGTGACCATCAGGTTGTTCCATGGACAGACAGGTTTTGAGCCATTTCCTGTAGCTCACTCTCACATTTCACAGCTGGATTGTAGTAATTAATACCAGCTCCTCAGAGAAAGGATTTTTTGCAAGCAGGGAGAACATTTAGCGTGAGATCACTTTGGAATTAATTGTGTTGGCCCAGGATTGGAAGAGGAGCAGAACTGGTGGTTGGTAACATTTGCTGGGTGCATTTTGGGCTTTCCAGAGCTCTCCAGCCTCAGGGTTGAGTTGGAGCCAGCTGAACACCTTTGCATCACAGCGAGGTTGGATTGGTGCTGCAAACCAGACGTGGGTTCCTGTCCCAGCACTGGTGGGATGCCCAGCTTGGGTCAGGACTGGGATGCAGATGCAGTGAGGGGGATGAGTGCTGCTGTTTCCCTACTGGATGGTATTTTGTGCTTGTGACAAACACAGCAATGGGAGGTGATCTCAGAAGGGGCAGGGTGTGGTACCTGGCAGTATTTCTGGGTCACACTGACACCCAGGAGATGGGTGCAGGTGGCAGATTTAATGAGGCAGGGCTCAGAGTCGCTCTGATGGCCTTTATGTGCAAGCCAAAGTCTCAGGAGATCTCTTGGCAATGACAAAAGTGGAGACAGTTGTGTTGTTTCATTCTCCTTAGGGGAGCTGTTGGAAAATTACATTGTCAGTGGATGTACAATGTAATCACTGTGTCAGTGATTCCATATTCATCAGCTCTGCTTCAGCCTGCTAGAGCTCCATGGCTACAGTTTGGGGTGTGTGTGAGTTCTGCTGAGAGAATTAAAGCAACAGGAAAATCTTCACTTGGTACATTGGTGATAAAAGGGAGACTGGGGAAAATGTGGGCTCTGTCTGGGAGGAAATGGGAGAGCTGCTTACCTGGGGCATGCACAAGGCTGAGGTACTCAATGGCTTTTCTGCTTGGTCTTCAGCAGTGAGTGCTCCAACCACAGCACCCGAGTCAGAGACAAAGGCAGGGACTGGGAGAAAAAAAGCCACCCACAGTAGGAGAAGATGAGGTTTGAGACCATCTAAAGAACCTGAAGGTGCACAAGTCCATGGGACCTGATGAAATCCGCCCACAGGGCCTGAGGGCACTGGTGGATGACGTGTCTGAGCCACTGTCCATCATATTTGAGAAGTCATGGCAGTCTGGACAAGTTTCCACTGAGTGGAAAAGGAAAAGCATAGCCCCCATTTTCAAAAAGGGAGAAAAGGAAGGCTTAGGGAGCTAAAGGCTGGTCAGTCTCCCCTCTTTGTCTGTCAGGATCATTTTTGGGCATCGCTTCAGGCATCATTTTCAGGGCACATCTCACTGGAGTCAGGCTGAGTACATTCAGGAATGGCCTTTCAGGTGTGAAGTGCACAGCAGGAGGAAGGACAGTGGCACAGACCCCCTCTTGCTTCTGCCACAGCAGAGCTCAGGGATGTCCTGTCCTCTCCATCTCCCCAGGCAAAGGAGAACAGCAGCCCTGAGGAAGCAGCTCTGCTCCTGCTCCAGGCTTGTCACCATGTCCCCAGGCACACAGCAGCCCTCTCTTAGTCATGACTTGTCTCTACCAGGATTAAGAGAAGCTTAGGGACTTTGAGGTTTTCCAAACCCCTTCAATTAACTTCTGGCTCACAGGATTCACTGAATTTGCCTGAATTTATGACCCATTTTCCCTTTAAATGCCTTATATTATTTTTTTCCAAGGATGACTCAATTCCTTAATGTTTTTCTAGCTAAAGGGCATCCTGTATTTTGATACAGGGCTGGGAGAGGCTCGGGGAGCCCTGCTGGCACCAGGAGCAGACCCTTCCCTCTCAGAGTGCTGCATCTTCTCCCAAGGTCTCACAGGCAGAGCAGGCACCCGGAAGATTGTTCAGCTGAACTTTAGACCTCTCATGCCTGTAGGAAGAGGTGGAAAGGCTGTGTCTGGTGTTGGTTTGCAGTGCCAGTGTTTATGTGGGCACACCATGAAAAGGTGCTCTGCCCGCCAGCCACTGTTTAAAGGTTAAGGTCAGAGTCATTTCCAGAACTGCGATTACCTCATGTGCTTGGCAGATTCTATGGTTTTTACAGCAACTTTCCAGTCATGTAAATACAAAATCATCTTTTTTTATCCAGTGTGCTTTTAAAATATTTTTTTTTAAAGCTGCCAAATGTGTTTTATGTGACTTTGAAAGGGAAGGCTGCCTCTGGCTCAGACCACGCATGCCAAGGTACCAATTTGTGTAGGCTGCTCCAATATTTGTGCAGCGTTTTCAGCACCCGAGATGAAAGGCTCTGAGAAGGGCAAAGTACCCTGAGCTGAATTATTGTTGCTTTTGTCTGTCTCTGAAAATGGGGTGAGGGCTGGGCTGATAGTTTCAGTCTAGTGATGGCACCACATAGCTGAACCTGGTGTGTGGGCTGGAAGCAAAGACCAGACCAGCATTTTGAGAGCTGGGAAAACACAGGAGGTGTAAAGTCACTGAGGTTTTGGGGATGGCAGCTGCCTTGGCACCCTGCATGGACAGGGCAGGCAGCAGAGTCTCCAGGACATGCCATGCTGGGAGCTCCATCCCCTCAGACCTCCAGGTACTCTGGGACAGGTGCCATGGGGAGCTGTGGGGTGCAGGAACATCCTGCCTGCAGATGTGGGCCACTGGAAAGTCCTGCTGGGCTGTTCTGGCCATAGGGACAATAATCCCAAGCAGTCTGGGCACTGTCTGCATGGTCATGCCCTGTAGGATGGTGCTCCAGCCCTGTGTGCTGGTGGGCACTAGGAGCATGGTGAGATGGTGATGGAGATGATGGTGACCTGGCTCTGCTGCCTTGGCCTGGGCTGCTCTGGTATGTGAGGAGGGCCATACCCTCCCACAGCCTGGAGACAGCACAAGGGGGCTGAGTTAGAGCCTGTACCCTCCTTGTAGCTTTGTCCTGGCCTCGTTCAGCCTTTCCAAGTGCTCCTTGATCAATCTTGGTGTGTCTGTGTGCCCAGAGAGCTGCTGCTGCTGGGAGCAGGGACTGCACTGCATTCCTGAGCTGCTCCTTCACCCAGCAGCCCTGAGCCCTGCCAGGTGCCCAGCAGGATGGTTGTGAGCCCCCTGGCTGGCCCTGAGCAGGTCCCCTGTGTGTGTGCTCAGCAGGTTGAAGCCCCAGAAGAGGCCGGGCAGCGGCGCGGCGCAGCCCTGCGAGAACATCGTGGTGGCCTATTACTTCTGTGGGGAGCCCATCCCCTACCGCACCCTCGTCAAGGGCCGCGTGGTCACCCTGGGACAGTTCAAGGAGTTGCTGACCAAGAAAGGGAACTACAGGTAAGGTCTGCTCTGAGCCTGAGCCTGCCAGCAGCTTTTGGTGACCCCTGGCAGATGCCAGTGCCAGGACACAGCGGTGTTGTCCCCACAAAAGGGAGGGCGGGTGCAGGTGGGTCAGGAGGGTGGGTGCAGGTGGGTCAGGAGGGCTTCCTCAGGACATGCTGTGCTGGGGATGTGGCAGGTGAGCAGGGGAGAGGGAGGTTGGGTTTTGTAGCAGAAATGTCCTGCATCATGGTTTGCACCTCCAGCAGGAGCTGCTGAGCTGCCCTGCAGGTTCCTGGGCGGGTGCAGTCAATGCTCAGTGATGCTGTGGGGACCCTCTTAATTCAGAGCTGGTTTTGCTCCTCTCAAAGTTCCCTTTGGGTGAGGACAGGGAGGTTGGATCTTTCCAGAGTCCTAAAGTGGTGAGATGTGGGGTGTGGAGCTCTCCAAGTTCCCGCTTTCAAGTAGAAGCTGCCATGGGAAAGCCTGCCTAGAAATGCTCCATCCACACAAGTGCCTCAACCACTGCTTTTGGGAGAGCTGTGAATGGGCTTGGGTTCAGGGCTGGAGCTCCTGACCATGCTAACAAGGATCCTGACCACTTCTTGTGGTCACTGTTGAGGGCAGGGGCAGGAGTGTGGCCTCAGTGCCAATGGGGGAGTAGCTTCCTGTTCTCCACGAGCTCAGAGCCATGGAAGGGCTGTACCCAGGTTTGGGGATCATGGTGCCCTATGACCATTCACCTGCTTTTTTTTCCCCTCTCCCCCTTCCCCATTTCTGTTTCTTTCAGGTATTACTTTAAGAAAGTGAGCGACGAGTTCGACTGTGGTGTGGTCTTCGAGGAGGTGCGGGAGGATGACACCATCCTGCCCATCTTTGAAGAGAAGATCATTGGGAAGGTGGAGAAGATTGATTAGGCTCCAGGGCAGTGAGGACAGGACTGTGAAGGACTCTGGGACCGGAGGAGAAGGCCTGGGGCAGAGCTGCCACCACGGGCACCAGGCAAGCCCAGGGCAGAGGGCGGCAGCTCCGCCTTCAGCACGGATCTGGGCGAGCTCCAGGATGCCAGTGGATGCCCTTCCACCCCACAAACCTGCCAGTGGGAGCCTGGGCTCCCTCTCCATACCGAATATAAGTGTAATGTAGCATTGTACAGTGCATTAGAAAGTGTAATATGACCTTGTTTACTAAAGCTGCATATTTTTGATATATTGTAATAAAAGGAAAATATTTCCAATGTCACAGTGCTCTTATGTAAATGTAAAACATACAGGTACTGCAGAACTCACCCAAAGTGTACAGCCATCCATCAGACTCGGCTGCTCCGTGCTTTCCTGGCACCCTGCCCTATTCTCCTGGCATGGATGGCTCTGGAGCACCACGGGGTAGAGCTGCCCTCACCCCACCAGCATGGAAGGGGTGACCCTGCTCCAAAGGGGCTGTGAAGATCATTGAGCCATTTGGAAGGAGTCACCTGTGGCCCCCTCGGCAGGCTCAGCTGCTGGACGTGGTAGGATGGGTCTTTTTTTCTCCTCCTGAGTTTCCTTGCAGCCGAGTAATCCCCAGGGGACAGAAGGGTCAGTGCCTGTTGGGGGCTTCCAACAGAGCAAGGAGCAGCTCAGAGCCAGGGTGGCAGGCTGGGTGCTGGCATCCCACAGCTTGCACACTCCTGTGTGTCCCCTGTGTCCCCGTGGAGAAGGGATTGATTCCCAGGAGGGTGCTGCAGTTCTGGCTCTTGCGTGCCTGGTGCAGACATTCCCAGACCCCTAGGCCAAGCTCTGGCTTTAGGGAAGGCCATAATGGGGAAGCAGACATTAAAGCTGAAGACAATATATGTCTTTTTATGAGTCTTGCATCTTTTGTCAGCCTCTGTGTCTCAGGGGAGGCAGCAGGAGGGCAGTGCACCATGGGGGTCGTTGATGCCAGTTTCCAGCCCTGGGAAGCCTCCTGGCCTTACTCAGCTGCAAGGAAGCTGGGGCTGTGCTGGTGCTCCCCCATCCTGTCCTCACCCAGCCCAGGCCCTGCTGCTCCAGCACAGCCACAGCTCTGTGCCAGCCCCTTTAGGGACCCCTTGCCCACCCACCCGGGGGTGGCCCCAAAGCCTGGGGGCCCAGGGTGGCACTGCCCTGCTCAGAGCCCAGCCCCAGCAGTGTGGAGCTGCCGGGAGCCCATGGCACCGTGCCAGGATGGGCTGTGCCTCTTGTACACCTCACCGAGTGCCTTTAAACACGGGCTGGACTTGCCCAAAGCACTGGGTGAAGTCCAGCAAAATCTGCAAATGTTTTCAGCCTGGGAACAGTGTCACGAGGGGTTTGACTCCGTTTTTTGAGGTTCTGATGGTGGTGTGTCTGGTGAGGTTGTTGGCGTGCCCGGGATTTCCGTCCCCCCCTTTTTTTTGGGGGGTCCCTGTAAATATGTACAGTGGCCATGCAGCCCCGGCATTTCCTCTGCATTCTCATGTGCTGACTTGTACAATGATCTTTTCAAAGGTACTTGGATAAAATGAAATAAAACCCCACATCCCACTGCCTGCTGCTTTTTTTCCTTCCCGGTGGAGCAGGCCCAGGCCCTCAGCAGCCTCTGGGATGGACAGAGGATGAGGAAGGATTGGTGAAGGGCACAGGGTGGGACTGGGGCTGCTCTGAGCTCCCTGGAGGGGTGGCTGAGCACATCCAGGCCCAACAGGACCAGCATGTTGCCCCTGAAGGAATGGCTCAGCAGAGAGGGGACAGTGCTGGAGTTGCCAGAGGCTACGAGCCAGGCCTACATGCCAATAGAACCCCATGTTGCCTGCCTTGGCTGTGGCAGCAGCTCCTGGGGATTGCCTGGGTCTGGTATGTCATGAAGGAGAGATGCCAGCTGGTTCTCCATCACCTGAACCCCACCAGTGCAGCACGAGGGCCAGCATGGAGAGCTCCTTGGCCACCTGGTGCCATTGCAGGGTTGCCAGGATCAGTGCAGTGGCACGGCTGCCCCAGGGGGACACAGGCCCTGCTGTGTGCCCAGGACAGGTGGCTGCTCCCAGCACATAAACACAGACACAGACCAGAGCCCACATGGTTTCCAGGTGGTTTATGGCACATGCCTGAGTAGGACAGGGCTCACAGCTCATCCCGGGGTTCATCCGTCTGCGGCACACTCGGGTCCTCCTTGTCCGTGCCGTTCCCAGGGGCCTTGGTCACCTGGAGAAGGCAGCAGTGAGGCACGGAGGGACACACACTCCCTGTCCCTGTCCCCATCCTGCAGGATCCATCCCCCAGACCCTGACCTCACTCACCGGAGGCTCCTCAGGCAGTGTCCCCCCGTTTTCCAGGAACTTGGAGAAGGTCTCCACATCTCGGGTGCTCTTATACTCAACCATCTGGAGCCATGGGAGTGGAAGGCACTGAGGATGCCACCATCCCCCAGGTGCTGGTGACCCCACAAGTGCCCACACGTACCTTCCTGCCTGGCCCTGCAGGGAAGTAGTGCAGGGTGGGGTAGCCGTGGATGGTGATGTTCTCCAGCTCGTTGGCCGTGGAGTCCATCTCAGCGATGACGATGTCCTCGCGGTCCTTGTAGCGCTCGGCCAGCTCCTCCCAGGCGGCCTCCATGGCCTGGCAGTGGGGGCACCACGGTGCATCTGTGGGGTGGGCACATTGAGCAGGGGGCTGGGACAGGGCTGGGGCTGTCCTGGAGGGGCTGAGCCCCACGACAGAGCTCTGAGACGGATGTGGGTGGCACTTACAGAACTTGACAAAGACGTTCTTGGTCTCATCGAAAGCCACCTGCTCGAAGGTCTTCCCCACCAGGACTTTAACAGGCCGTGTGTCCCAGTCCTCAGGGGGCTCTGCACTCAGCAGGCGAGGCTGTGGGGACAGTCAGGACAGCCACAGCCTGGGCTGAGCAGTGCCAGAGGCCCCTGGGGCACAGTGCAGGCTGGGATGTGTTCCTGTGCTGCCTTTTGGACCACATCTTCCCCTCCGCTGCCATCCCAGCTCTGTGTGTCTCCACAGCAGCAGTCTCCTGCCCCCCTTGCCCATAAAAAACCCCCAAATCCTCAAGCCTGGCAGCAGGATCATCAGCAAACAGGTCCCTGCTGTTCACCACACAACCACATTATCCTTAGGCTCCTGAGCCAACAGCCCATCTCTCCCCACAGGGCAGAGCCCTCACCTTGACCTTGCCGTCCAGCACCGCCTGGATGAAGGTGCGAATGGCCGACTCCGAGAAGTTGTCCTGCTCCATCTGGTACTTGCGGTTGTTCTTCATCCTCACCAGGCGCAGGGTGGGGGCATCAGCAGCGGTCATGCCAAAGAAGGGCAGCACATCGGCGCCATGGCCGGTTACATCCACCACCACGAAGAGCACCTGGGCAGGGAACAGGGGACACTGAGCCTGGGGAATCCCAAAGCCACCCTCGGTGTCCCTTCCCTGGGGCCACCTCACCTCACCCCTGAAGCCACCGGCAGCTGCCCTGAAGCCATCCTGCAGCGACAGCTGCTCCGATGAGGACTTGTTGAGGAAGAGCAGCATGTGATGGGGGATCTTGGCACTGAAGATCTGGTTGGAGGTCTGGGAAGGAGGAGGAGAATGAGGGCAGGGCAGCCGTGGCCCTCAGGGGACAGTGGCAGGGCTGGGGACGGGCTGTACCTCGTTGGTGAACTCCATCACCAGCTGCAGGCTGTGGACGCGGAGCAGCCGCGTGAGCTCGGCCGTGTCCAGCCCCCGTGCCGGGTCCACAGGGAAGTTTGTCTGTCTCTCATCAAACTGCCAGGGCAGGGGCCTGTGAGGGCTGAGGGGAGGACAGGATGGCCCCACCACTCCCCTGCCACTCCCTCACCTTCTTGAACAGGCAGACGGTGTCAGCTGACAGCCCATATGCCTGGAAGAGCTCAGCTGCCTCTGCCACGCCGAACGTCAGGTCCACCATCTCAGCAGCCACCTCGAAGAACGCCTGGGCTGCCTCAGCCTTCAGGTCCTGCACAGCCACCCGTGAGTGCCACAGCCACAGCCGGGCCATGGCCATGGTCCAGCCCCAGCCAGCCCCAGCCCACCTTGAAGAAGCCAATGGCCACCAGGTCCCGGGAGTTGATGAAGGCTGCGGTGGTGTCGGTGTCCTGCAGCAGCGTGGCGCTGGGGCCAGCCCGGCGCTGCATCCAGAGCACGATGCCCCGGCTGTCCATGCGGCCTGGCACACAGATGTCACCTGACACCCCTCTCCAGGGTGCCACCCCTCCCTGTGCCACCAACCTCAGCCACCCACCACAGCACCGTGCCACTGCTCACCATCATCAGCTCATCCATCACACTGTCACCTGTCTGTTATCACCACCAGGACATGGCCACCCCTCTCACCATCACCACCCTGTGACCCTCAGAAGGACGGTGCCACCCACCATCGACCATCAGCCCCTGCCACCCGCCCCAGCCCCATGGCAGTGTCCCCCTCGATGTGTGCCAGGGACACTGTGTGGTGCCGCAGCCCTACCGGTGTATTCCAGGGGGTGGGTGCGGTTGCCATCACGGAAGAGCTTGAGCGTGGGGTAGGAGGTGATGCCAAACTCAGTGGCCAGGGCTGTCTGTGCCGTGGCATCCACCTTGCCCAGCCGGGCTGGGCTGGACTCATTCCTCAGCTCAGTGGCTGCCTGGGCAAAGGCAGGAGCCAGCCGCCGGCAGTGCCCACACCACGGCGCGTCTGTGGGTAGGGGACAGCATTGATAACGGGGACAGGTGTGGGGACAGCCCAATGGCTGTGTGAGCCCACTGGGCCCCAGCCTGTGCCCCTGTCCCACACCCACACCAGGTGTCCTTGCCTTGTGTCCCACGCCCGTGCTAAGCACCCTGACCCACGCTCTGCCTGTGTCCCTGCTCCTTGTGTCTGTCCCCATCCCATGCCCTGGCACATGGCCTGTGCTCTTGTCCCTCTGTCCCACAGCCTTGCCCCTGCCCACCCCACCTCCTGTGTCCTGTACCCTGCTGTGCCTGTGTCCATGTCCCTGTTCTGCCCACACTCAGCCAGGCCAGTCCCCCCTGCCAATATTCCCTGCCCCACCTCTGCCCTGCCCGCAGCCCTGCCCGCCCTGGGGGCACTCACAGAACTCCACCAGCAGCAGCTGGTGCTCACTCAGGGCACGGGCAAAGTTGTGCTCGTGGAGCACCAGGACATTGTCCTCCTCCTTGATCTCATCTGAGAGCACTTCATCCTCTTTCTTCTCCTTTTCCTCCTCTTCTATCACCTCTTCATCCTCATCCTCGCCCCCCAAAGCCGGGCCCAGCCAGGCCAGCGACAGCACCAGCAGCCAAACCAGCCGGGACCCGCAGCCGCGCATGGTGCCGGCGCTGAAGATGTTGTCCAGGAAGGAGGACGAAGATAAGGGACCTGGGGGCGGGTTGTGCCGGTCCCCTGGGGCTCGTGGCCCTCCGCTACTGGCTGCCCGGCCCGGCCGATAAGGCAGCGGGACCAGGTGGCCGTTTTCCAGAGCTCGTCCGCAGGGAGACCTGGCCCTGCCGGCGGGATGGGGACAGGGAGCAGAGGGACGGGGAGCAGGGGACAGGCATAGGCGGTGGGGACACAGAGACACCAGTAAGAGACCAGTCTGTAGGGTTTAATGGCGATGGAAGAGCACAGCCTGCGACCGGGCGGGTACCGGGCACGGCACCACCACGGCAGGGTCACAGCCCCGGCCCCAGCGATGGGGACGCCGTGAGGACCAGGCGGGCGTCGATATTTAAAAAAAAAGAGCAATTAAAAATAACTTTGGTTGCGAAGACCACGACCACGGGCTCTCACTCGCTAAGGTACCCCCCTGAACCCTTGACGCGACTGGGGCAAGCGCGGCGGTGCCGGCGGGGGCTCCCCGGGACCTCGGCCCCGAGCGCCGGGGGGAGCCGGGGTGCGGGGCGGGCTCAGTCCTCCCAAGCCTTCTTTATGCACAGGCCCCACTCCCAGCAGAGGTGCTCGGTCTTGTCGTCGTCGGTGACGAGGGAGCGGACGCGGTAGGAGCCCCGGGCCAGCCATCCCCGCGGCGCCTCCTCCGCCGGCGTCACCACCTCGTACTCCTCGGCCCGCGGCGCGTAGCTGCCCACCATGAACACGTCGCGATCCACTGGGCCAGGAGGGGACAGGAGGGACGGGTGAGTGGGGCCAGGGTGGCGTGGGGACCCCCAGCCCCCGCCCCCAGCCCCCAGCCCCACTCACCGGGCCGGCCCCGGCGGTAGGTGAGGTGCAGGCACCGCAGCCCGCAGACGATCTCCCTGTTCACCTGCGGGCACAAGGCAGGGGGGACCTGGGGACTGCCCCCACGGCATGGGGACCCCTGGCACCCTGACATCCACGGCTTCCAGGGTGTCAGAATTCAGCAGCATCAAAGGTGGCAGGGACTCCAGGCTGGCACGTAACTCCAAGAGGGGCAGGGACTCAGAGATGGAAGGGATCCCCCTCAGGAGGGGCAGGGACCTCTAGGAAACCCTTGGATAGGCAGCACTGCTGGGATCTCTGGGAGAAGCGAGGATGCTGGGGTGGCAGGAACCATGGGGACAACAAGGACCCCCAGGGTGGCAGTGACTCAGGAGGGAACTCAGGGTGGGCAGAGACCCCCAGAGGGGCACAGAGCCCAGGGGTAAAGGGTGGAGGCAGATGTGCCAAGGCAGAGACCCTGGGACAGGCATGGGCAGCAAGAGGGACCCAGTGGGGCAGGGTCCCAGGGTAACAAGGACCCCTTAGGGTGGGGACCCCGTAGTGTGAGGGCAACAGGGCCATGCCCAGACAGCGGGCACAGGGCACCACGCACTCCCCTCACCTTGAAGGACACCTTCACTCTGTAGTCCACCCCTTCCTTCAGCACAAAGGCCCGGCCTCTCAGCTCTTCCAGGTCTCCTGCACAGGCAGATGATCCATCAGCCCGGTACCCCTTCCTCCTCCCCCTCCTCCTCCTCCTCCTCCCCCCCCAGGTGTCCCCAGGCTCACCTGTCAGGTCCATGGTGATGGGCCCTGGCGCCTGCTCGCACATCAGTGTCAGCTTTGTCACCTGCACGTTGGGCACACTGGCATCTGGGGACAAGGAGCAGGGCCCAGACCTTACCCACCGTGGCCAGCCCCACCATCACCTCCATCCCAAGGGGCTGCCCATGGCCCTGTGATGGAGGGAAGGGCCACAGTGTCCATGGTGGGGGTGTTAAAGTGAGTGAGTGCCAGGCAGGGCACAGGAGAGCAGGTGCACCTCAGGTCACTCCACCACTGGCAGCAGTGCCTTTTGGGGTAAGATCACGTTTAAAGGACCCAGACATGGGTATTTCCCAGGGGGTACCACTCCCTGGCTCAGGAGCAGAACAAGGGGAAGCAGAGGAGGAGGATGCACCACGTGCAGCCGATGAATGCATCCCTTGAGGCGGGCACTGGTCTCATTCACGCCACCAGCCCAACCTTTCACACACACCACAGTGCACCCCATGGCCCCACTGCTCTGCCAGCCCTCCCCCCCACAGTTTGCACCCTCCTCGATGCATTCATGGATGGACACTGGTGCTGGGCCCGTGGAGCTCCCCGGGGACCTCCAGCGCAGACCAGCACCAGCCTGGGGTGGGGGAGCCCGTGGGGGCCATGGGGGCACGGTCTGGTCCCCGGCAGTGCTGCCCCGGTGTTCCTCCCCCCCGCCCCCGCCGTTCGCTCCTCTCAGTCATCCCCATGAATTTCCCGGTTCCCTGTAGCCGTTCCTATGGAAACTGCGGCGGTGATCCCGTAACCACGGCAACTGCCGGGGTCCCCGGGCACCGGCACTGTCGGCAGGGAATGCCGGGGTCTCTGCGCGGGTGGGGGGCACAGGCGACACCCACGGGCGATTCCAGCCGGGATGTGCCCTCCCTGCCGGGGATGCCCCCACGGGACGCCCCCTGCTCGAGCCCGCCCGAGCTCCCCGAGCTCTCTGAGGCTGCCGGGGTGCCCAAACCCGCCTGCAGCCCCAGTCTTACCCACAGCAGCGGGGATGGCACCCAGCAGTGCCTGCTTGTACTTCCGCAGGCTCTCATCCCCTGGGTCCAGCTCCTGGATCTCCCGCAGGCTCTTCTTCTCCGGCGTCTTGTACGCCAGGGCCACGTCGGCATCCTCCTCCTCCTCCTCCAGCGATAGCGTCACCCCCTCCTTGTCAGCCATGATGTCTGCGGGGGACAGGCAGTGGCAGCTCCGGGGACACCCCGGGGGACACCCCCTGCCCCCGACACGAAGGCACCGGTGGGCAGGGGGCGGCTGGGCTGTGACAGGGGAAATCCCGTGGGGAGGCCAAGCCGGTCCCCTGCCGGAGCCGAGGCAAGGCTGCCGGGCTCGGTGTCCCCGGGCCTGGTGGCACAGCTGAGAGCAGCGGTGTCGCCGCCGGCTGCATTTCCGCACGGTCATGGAGCAGGGCGAGCTGGTGCCTGCGCCGTGGGCTCGCTCTGGGGGGCGCTTGCAGACCCCTCCAGCCCCCAGGGCCCCTTCGTGTCACCCGGAGAAATCCCTGTCACTGCCCCGCAGCCCCCTCCAACCCCACTGAGCACCCTCCATCCCCATCTCCCACCCCAAACCCAAACCAGCGGCAGCTGCAGGGCAAAGAGGCATCACTGGGATGGTGGCTCCAGTGGCTCTGGTGCTGCCAGACTACTTGGGGGGCACAAGCATGGGTGATGTCCCCACAGTCCCTGACTCTCCCTGCCCGCTGCATCACCACCCCACTCTTGTGACTGCAAGCACTGAGCTCCCCAAAACCCCTGGAACTCCATCCCTGGGGACACGCTGGGAATACAGCATGGGGCAGAGGACAGTGCCTGCTCAGCCCCGGGGCTGCAGGGCCAAAACTCTGGGTCTGTCTGGCCAAGCTGTGGGTCCCAGGGCAGTGGCAGTGATGGGACACAGCAGTGGCAGTGATGGGGACACAGCAGTGGCCCTGCTGCTCCTCTGGCCCCCAGCGAGGCCCTGCCCCTCGGCTGTCACGGCAGCATGGGGGCACTCCCAGCCCAGGGATGCGCCCACCTCGGGACTCGCTGGCTGCCCGCGGGTGCCAGGGCAGGGTGGCCTGTGCCAGGTGCCACAGGCTGCGAGGGGACAGCGGGGATGTCCCCCGTGGGACGCTCCGGTTCCCCGGGGCCCAGGGTGCTGCTCTCTCATGGATGCACCGGGCGCCCGGGAGATGCTCACTGACGCTCGCCTCCCTCCCCGGGCACTGCCCCCCGCCGCCCCCGGGCGCTGCCCCCCGGCCGCCGCCGCTCACCTCGGTAGCACAGCGCCAGCCAGAGCAGCTCCAGCAGCTGCCCGCCGGCCTCGCACACGTCCAGGCCGAGCATGGCCGAGCCGTGCCGGGCCCGCCGCCCCCGGGGCCGGGCGGGGCGGCCGCTGGCGGGGCCCGGGGCGCGGCTCTGCCGGTGCCGGCGGCTCCTCCCGCCCGCTGCCGCCGCGCTCGGCGGTGCCGGCTGCTCCCGAGCGCTCCCCGCTGCGCTTCCCGGCGCTGCCCGGCGCGGCCCGGCGGGGCGGCGGCGGCTCCCGCAGACGCGGCGGCTCCGCTGCCCGCCCCCGCCCGCCCCCGCCCCTCGGCGGCTCCAGCCCCGCCGCTCGTGGGCGGCGAGACTGCAGTGAGCTCATCGCCGGGCGCGCCCGCCCCGCGCTGCCCGCACCCCGCGAGCCTCCTGCCTGTACCCTCAGTGCACTGCGTGCCTCCCAGAGCATCCTCTCGGTACCTTCAGTGCACTGCGTGCCTCCCAGAGCATCCTCTCAGTACCCTCAGTGCACTGCGTGCCTCCCAGAGCATCCTCTCGGTTCCCTCAGAGCACTGCCTGCATCCCAGAGCATCCTCTCTGTACCCTCAGGGCACTGTCTGCATCTCAGAGCATCCTCTCTGTACCCCCAGGGCTCTGCCTGCATCCCGGGGCATCCTCTCTGTACCCCCAGGGCTCTGCCTGCATCCCCGAGCATCCTCTCGGTGCCCCCAGGGCTCTGCCCCCGCCATGCCCGCACCGCCCGCACCCTGCCCAGCGCCTCGCTCACAGCGCCCGCACCCTGACCGCGCTGTCCGCAGCCCCGCACGCTCCCGGCGCATTGTCCCACCCTGCCCGCACCCTTCGAGCACCCCTCCTGTCCCCTCAGTGCCCCGTCCGCACCCTGACCGCACCGCCATCCCGCAGCCACAGCGGTGTTGGTCCCCTCCCGGGCACCGGCCCAGCCCGGGCACCCCCGGCCCCGGGAGGCTGCGGGGGCGGCGGGGGCCGAGGGTGCCGGGGTTGCCACGGGCAGGGGGCAGATTGGCCCCGGGGGTCGGGACCGGGGTTTGGGGCTCCCGGTGGAGGCGGCAGCAGGAGCGGGGGGGCAGCGGGGCGGGACCGGGCGGGGCCGGGCGGGGCCGGGGCGGGGCCGGGCAGGGAGGCGCGGAGCGGGGCGCGCACCCGCGATGACCATCGGCGGCCCCCGCGGCCGGCACCCCCGCCTCCAGATGCCCTGTCTGCGCAAGGTGAGCCACAACGGCACCGGCACCGGCAGCCGCCCCGCGGGGAGCGGGCACCGCGCCGGGGCACGGCGGAAACGGGGCGCCGCCAACGTGGGGAGCGGGCACCGCGGGCACCCGGTGTCGGGACTGTGAGGATCGGGCACCGGCATCGCGGGGTGGGGGTACCGAGGGCACCGGCACCGTGTGGACCGGGTACCGGGGTCTGGAACTGTGCAGACTGGGGCATCGGCACCGTGTGGACCGGAGACGGGGCGCGGGAACCCTGGGGACCGGGCACTGACTCTGCGCTGGGTTACGCGGGCATCGGGGGCCGGCGGCGGAGCGGGCATGGGATGGCCGGGGAGCAGGGGAGCAGCACCGCCCAGCGTACGCGGGACAGCGGGCACAGCCCGGCCCCGGCGCCGCCGCGGGCACCGGGATCCGCCCCACGAGGGAATACCCGCGGGCAGCGCCCCGGAGCTGCGTGCTCTGCTCCGCACGCCGGGCTGGGCTGCTGCCAGAGCCTCGGCAGAGCTCGCTCCCTAAAACCGGGGTTCCCCGGGCCGGGGATGCCCGGAGGATGAGTGCCTGCAGCTCCAGCATCGGCTGTTGGGTGCCTCGGTCAGGCTGTGGCATGCCAGGCTGTCCCCAGGCTGGGCACTGGGTGCCCCTGTCGGGTTGCAGGGCCCAGGGTTGTGTCCAGGTCACAGGGTGCCCGGGGTCACAGCGAGGGGAGCCAGGCTGTGCCCAGGCCCGGAGCCGCCGTCGCGGGGCTGAGCACAGCGGTTCTTTGCCCGGCAGATGGAGCGGATGATCGTCAGCATGCAGGACCCCGACATGGGCATCAAGATGAGGAACCAGCGCTTGCTCATCACCGTCATCCCCCACGCCATGACAGGTGGGTCCCCGCCATGGGGTCCCCGCGAGGCGCGTGGGGAAGGCGTGTAGGAGCTCCCCGGGTGTCCCCAGCCCGGCAGCAGCGGCCACCGCCGGCCCCGCGCCGCTCCTCTCCCGCACCCCTCGCTCAGCGCTGCAGCTGGGATCGATTACGCATCGTCTGCGCGGGGCGGGCGCTCGCACGTCCTTGTCAGGGCCCCGTCACCCGGTGTGACCCCTGGCACTGCCATGCTGTGCCAGGTGCCCCGGCCAAGAACCCCCCCGTATCCAGCCTGGGGAACCCCCCTGCACCCCACTAACTCAGCCTCCATCCCCAGGGAACGACATCGTGGAGTGGCTCATCCAGAAGTACGGCATCTCCGAGGAGGGTGAGTGCCCTGGCACGGGGGGGGGCGACTGGGGCTGCCGAGCCTCCACGCAGCCCCCAATCCCAATCCCGCAGAGTCGCTGCACCTCGGCAACCTCATCGTGAAGCACGGCTACATCTACCCGCTCAAGGACCCGCGCTCGCTGGTGCTGCGGGCAGACGAGTCGCCCTACCGCTTCCAGGTACGGCCCGAACGCCGGGGCTGCCCCGCCTGGGCACCCCAGGGCAGCTCCTCAGCCTCTTCCTCCCCGCAGACCCCCTATTTCTGGACCAGCACCAAGTGGCCGGCGACGGAGCTGGACTACGGTAGGAACCACCGTGCCGCCGGCACCGGCGCGGGCTGCGGCCCCTTCCAGCCCCTTCCAGCCCCTTCCAGCCCCCCTGAGCGCCGCCGCTTCTCTTGCAGCCATTTACCTGGCCAAGAAGAACATCCGCAAGCAGGGTGATCTGATCGAGCACGAGAAGGTGAGCGGTGCCCTCCCCGCAGCTGCCGTGAGCTGGGAGAGTCCCGGCTCACCCAGGAGCGGGCGGGGGACACCGGCTGTGCCTGTGCTGGACCCAGGCAAGGAAGGGGACAGGGCCACACCGTGCCTGCCTGTCGCTCCCCAGGACAACTACAACCTCCTGCACAAGCGGATCAACCACACGTGGGACTTCGTGGTGATGCAGGCGCGGGAGCAGCTCCGGTGAGTGCGGGCACGGCCGGCCCCGCTGCGCCCGGGGAGCGGCCGGGATGGAGCAGCCTGGGTGCCGGGCAGGCAGGGTGCCAGCACCTCCCCGCTGCCTCTGCACGGCCAGGGCAGCCAAGCAGCGGCGCAAGGGCGACCGCATCGTCATCGACTGCCAGGAACAGGCGTACTGGCTCGTCAACCGGCCCCCGGTGAGCGCGGGGCGGGGGGGTCGGGCTGGGGGTGCAGCCCTGGCACCAAGCACGGCCCCGAGCAGCGGGGCTGAGGTGCAGGGGGTCCCCCCAGCCCCCAGCATGGTGCTGTCCTTGCAGCCAGGAGCCCCTAACGTGCTGGAGCAGGGTCCCGAGCGCAGGAACTGCCACACCACCCGTGTCCAGCTGGTGAGTGGGGGTGTCCAGGCACCCCAGCGGGCACAGGGCACACTCAGTGCCTGTGCTGGGGTGAAGAGCTGCCCTGGTGGGTGCCCATCCATCTCAGCCCAGGCTGTGCCCACATTTTGGGGTGAGGGGTGAGCTCCAGCTCTGCTAACATCCGTGTGCCCCCCACCCCGAGCATGGAGGGTCCGTGTGTCTGTCCTTGCACCCAGCACCCCTCTGTGCCAGCACCTCTGATCCCTGCAGGGCAGCTGTGCTGCAGGGAGCCCTCGTGCCCTGGGGTGCCAGCAGCAGCCACCAAGCCCTTCCCAGTGTTGTGACCCCACTAATGCTGCCCCAGCACCCCCAGGCTGCCCTCACTAACCACCCACTTTCTCTTCTCTGCGCCGTGTGCCGTGTCCTCTGCCCACGTAAGTGTCACTAACCCAGGGATGGTGTCACACTGGGGTGTGGAGGGGGGAAGGCAGGGTTCATTCCATGGGCTGTGCTGGCCCCAGGAGGGCTGGGGGAATGAGGCTGGAGGCCACGGGGATGGGATACAGAGTTCCAGGGTGGGGGAGTGGGTGCCTGGATTGTCCATGGTGGTGGGGCAGGACAATGTCCCGGCCGCACCGTGCCCTGACCCAGCCCCGTGTGTCTCTTGCAGACCAAGAACATGGATTATTACAAGCGAGAGGTGAGTGGGGCGAGGGGTGGGGGCAGCTCTGGGGGGCACGAGCTGCCAGGCACCCCAACATCTCCCCTGCGCCTGGCCCCAGATCGAGTACTGCAGGAAGGCCATGGCCAGGACCAGGGTGAAATCCTCCATCTGCCTTGAGGGGTGAGTGGCAGCAGCTGCCCCAGCCACGGCTGGGTCCCTGTCAGGGTGACAGGGGCACCCACATCCCAGCAGTGCTGGCACCACTGCACCCCAGCCCTGAGCAGGGAGTGGAGCTGAGGCTCTGCACAGCTCGGGCACATCCCCACCACGTCCCCATCATGTCCCCACGGTGGCTGGGGTTGGTGGCCCTGGTCTCCTCCAGCCACCACTCCTGGCAGGTACATCAAGTTCAACGAGCAGTATGTGCCCCACGACCCCATCATGTCCGGCTGCCTGCCCAGCAACCCCTGGATCACGGATGACACCACGTACTGGGCCATGAATGCCCCCACGTAAGTGCCCCCAGGGCCCAGGGTCTGTGGGGTCATGCAGGCTGCCATGGACTGCCAGCCCCAATGCCACTGTCACCCACAGAGTGACAACCCCCACAAAGCTGCGCGTGGAGCGCTGGGGCTTCAACTTCAGTGAGCTCATCAACGACCCCCTGGGCCGGACACAGCTCCTGGAATTCCTCAAGAAGGAGTTCAGTGGTGAGGGGGCCCAGCCCCAACCCCGAAACACCTCAGTTTTGGCACCCCACACCCACCACTCTGACCCAGCACCACCAAACCCACCATGTCCCAGTAGTGCCCAATCCACTGCCCAATCCCAGCACCACCAAACCCATTATTGCCTAATTCACTGCCCAATCCCAACACCACCAAACCAACCATGTCCCAGTAGTGCCTGATCCACTGCCCAATCCCAGCACCACTAAACCCACTAATGCCTAATCCACTGCCCAATCCCAACACCACCAAACCCACCATGTCCCAGTAGTGCCCAATCCACTGTCCAATCCCAACACCACCAAACCCATTATTGCCTAATCTGCTGTCCAATCCCAGCACCACCAAACCCATTATTGCCTAATCCACTGCCCAATCCCAGCACCACCAAACCAGCCCATTACTGTGTCCTGCCATTCCTCAGCCCCGCCACATGCCAGTACCTCCCAGCTAATCTGCCCCAGTTTCCCTGCCCCAGCTGGCTCTCCCTGTCCCAGGGGACACATGCCCAGCCATGGTGGCCTTTGGGGGTTGCCCATGAGGGGTGCCCAGTGTCCCCATTCCCAGCACCATGTCCCCCTCCCCAGCTGAGAACCTGAGCTTCTGGGAAGCGTGTGAGGAGCTGCGCTATGGGGAGCAGTCCCGCATCGCCGAGATCGTGGACTCCATCTACCAGTGAGTGCCACTGGCTTCGGGAGGAAGCTTTGGGGCTGGTCAGGCCATCGCGGTGCTCTGCCCCAGGGCAGGGCCGGGCTCAGCGCCGCCTGTGACTCCCCAGGCAGTTCCTGGCGCCCGGGGCCACACGCTGGGTGAACATCGACAGCAAGACGATGGAGAGAACCCTGGAGGGCATCAAGACGCCCCACCGCTACGTGATGGACGATGCCCAGATGCACATCTACATGCTGATGAAGAAGGTGGGTGAGGGCGGGGCTGGGCAGAGCAGGGCTGGGCAGGATCCTGACCTCTCTGCTCGCCCAGGACTCCTACCCACGCTTCCTCAAGTCGGACCTCTACAAGAACCTCCTGGCCGAGGCCATCATTCCCCCGGAGACCAAGAAGCGGTGAGGGCAGGGACTGTCCCTGGGGCCACCACGGGTGATCCCCGCCGGTTCTGACCCCGTTCTGCCCGCAGGGTTTTCCCCTTCATGCGCAAACAGCGGCATTCCAGCCCCAGCCCGGCGCTGCTGCTGCCCGCGGGCGATGCCGAGGAGAGGAGCAGGAGCCCTTCCACCGCCCCGGTGCCCGAGGAGGAGAGCTGAGAGCCCCCGGCAGCAGCGGAGCGCCCCGACCCAGCACAGCCAGCCCCTGCCGGCAGTAGCACTGAAGGAGAGAAGCCATAAAAACCCCCGGAGCCAGGCTGACCCCGCTCACATCCCCACAGCCCCTGTCCCTCGGGGAGCCGCACCCAGCCGGCCTGGTGCGGGGTCACCCCCTGCTCCCGCCCCCGGCCCGGGCACAGTAAAACCCCCGCGGAAACACCGGAGGCTCCCGTGGTTCTTGGGGAACGGGGCCAGGGCGGCGTTGGCAGGGTGGGAGGGGCACAAAACGCTGCCCATTTCTCCGGGCCGGATTGTGAGCTGCTCTCCAGGCTGGAAGCGATGTCCTCCCATGCCTGCAGCAGCCAGCCAGGGTGCAGGGCCGGGAGGGGACCAACCCTGCCATGGCACAGCCAGCACGCACCGATCTCGGGCTCCGAGGGGCAGCACCAGCCTGGCACGGCCCAGCTGGCACTCAGGGTGTGCCACCCACACCTGGCAGGGACAAAAAGGCCTCTGGAATGGGGCTGGCCCTGTGGGCTGGCAGCTGAGCCACTCTCCTGCCCATGGGCTGTTAATCTGAGCAAGGCTGAGCATCGCAGGGCAGGATTATTCCCCTGCCGGGAGCACAGCCCCAGCTGCAGAGGATTATCGCTGGTGTTACATAAAGGAGAGGGGGGCTGATGCCCAGCAGTGCTCAGCCCTGGAGCCCAGCCTGCTCCACACGTACCCACAGAGCAGAGCTGGGCACAGCTCCAGCCCCAAACGGACAAGGAGGGGCCGTCCCGTATCCTGGCTGACACACACGGGAGGTTGGGATGCTGGGGATGATCCTGCTCTGCCGCAGAGCCTGGCACAGAGCGAGGGGCATTCTCAGCTCTGTTCTGGGCAGACAGAGCCCCGGGGCAGGGGAAGTTGCTGGAGCCCCGGTCACAGGGTGGAGCTGGGGCCCTGGGGCAGTGACAGATGGCCCCGCGCTCCAGGAGACAGCGCCCGCCACGCTCCGGCTTGATCCAAATCCAAACCCTGGCATGAGATTTTCGTGCTGATGGACTGCAGAGGGAATCTGGGGTGTAAAAACCAGGTCACAGAGCCCCGGGGGGGGCAGGGACGGGCTGGCCCGGCCTTGTTATCTAACTCCAGCCTCTCTCCACATGCTGGCTTCTCCCTTTTCCTGGTCCATCACCTGCCCACAGCAGGACAGGGCAGCAGGCAGCACCTCAGCCATCAAAGCATCACCAGGACTCCTGAATCCCGCCCAAGGAGGGGGGCCCTGCATCGGGGAGGTCACTCAAAGGGCTGACAAAGAAATCCCAAATCTTGTATAACCTGCAACATCAAAGCAGGGCACCATTTACAAACAATGCAAAAGAGGATTTATTGAAACCCTTCTGGTTAGAGCGAGTCCTGTACGGCACAATTTGCAATAAGTTAAAGAACCAAACCAAACAGTCTCAGTGTTAAAAACCACACTAACACATAACACAGTGATATAGCCATTGCCACCCAGCTGAGTTATTGAATCAAGGCACAAAGTCATCCATCAAATACTGCAAAAAAAATAAAAAACCAAAAAAACCAAAAAAACAAAACCAAAAAAACCCAAACAAAACAATTACACAGGAAACAAGCTGGAAACAGACTGGTTTTGTTAAGAAGGTGCTGGTTTGGCACTGATGCGTTTAGTTGAGCTGCCACGGCGAAATCTGCGTTTCCAAAGTGTTCAGAAACATTTCTGGACAACTTAAAGCCAGGAAAGCTCCTCAAAGCTGAAAATCCAGCTCTCCTCAAGGAACATTCAGTGTGCCTATGGGAAGGTTAGGTCTGGGTAGGGATCTGAGGAGGGAGAGTGTGATGAGAACACAGCCCTGGCACTCCCCTTGCTCCCGGCCAGGGGAATCTCAGCAGGAAACAATCCCCACCCAGCACTCAGGCTGGGCTGCAGTGCAAGCCTGGGGTGCCCTGCCCTGTGCCCTGCCCCAGCTGGCTGAAGGGCAGCCTCAATCCAGCCCTCTCATGGCTGCAACACTGGCACAGAGACCTGGGGGGCTGTCAGGCCTAAGGTGCTGAGCAAAGAGGAAACTCAAGCTGGGGACACAGCTGAGGAACCTCCCTGCACTCCTGGACTCCCTCAGGAAACAGCTGGGAAGAGAGGCACAGGGGCAAGCCCATCATTTTGAGCCCAGGGTGTTCTGAAGGTTGTGGAGCACTCCTGCACAGCCAACAGCCCAGGGCTGGCTCCCCTGACTGCCCAGGGCATGGGGCACAGGGAGACAGGGCTGGAAGCAGGAGGTGCCCAGGCAGCCTGGGAGGGCTGGGGCTGTGCTGTGAGCTGGTGACAGCAGCTGCCCAGGGGCACCTTCAGCCCAGCAGTGCCTGAAGGGAAGAGCTGATGCCTGATGCTGCACATTCCCATCCTACAGTGTTTCTACACATCCCCCAGGGTCAGACTCAGCAAGGGAGGGAGGCACTGGCCAAACCCCTCCAGCACTGCAGAGCCTGAGAGAGGTTATTTTTAGGTCTATTTTTTATTTTCAGGACTGAGTAGCTGGTTCAAACTGTTTTCAAGGCTCTGCACCTTGTTTCTACAGCCTGCACTGGCACCCATCAGGGCAGGGCAGAGCAAACACCTCATGGTGCTACATGGATCTCCAGGAGACACATCTCATCTTCACACAGCAACCTGTCCCATCCCCTCAGGATAGCAGGCTGGGCAGAGAGGAGAGTGCTCGAGGATCCTCACCCAGCATCACTTCAATTCCAAGGGCAGGGAGGCAGCACAGAGCTCCTGCCCACCTCCTGGCAGCAGGAACAGTGCTTGGAGAAGGCTCCTCAGCAGCTGCAAGGCTGAATGAGCAGGGTGCTGGCACTGCCAGGGCTTCCCAGAGCAGCAATCCCAGCTCCCAGAAAAAGGTTAAAGTGCAATTCTACTCAAGCCAGATCCTCTGGTTCCTTAAAGCTGGAGAGGTGGTGGTGGTACCTCCATGGACCAGCCAGCCTGGGCTCAGGGTGGGTCTCTCACCACCTATAAGCAGGCTGAGGGAAGGGAGGAGCATTGATGCACCCATCAGGGGGAAAACCAGCTCCCTCCTGGTGCCACCAACTCTGCACAGCCTGGCTGGGCAGGAAGCAGCAGAGGACACAGACACAGGCAGGCTGGTGACTGCAGAGTAGGACACAGGGGGCTGTTCTTGGAAGAAAAGGCCATTTGCTAAGTAGAATGACACTTTAACCTGTGCTTTGCTGGCCAAGTGACACCAGACACACCACAGCCATGGCTGGGGTCACCACACTCTCCCCCCACTAATGAAGCATGGCCCAAATCCAGGAGAGGGTAATTGCAAATCAACTTGCAGCCAAGCACCTCTCCCCAGCCAGGAGAGCTGACTCAGAAAGGAAATCTAACACCACACAGCAAACTCCACTTCCCAGACATCCAACTCCACTTCTCAGGCATCCCAGAAACCATCAATTCTGGCACCTCAGCAAGCACATGTTTTCCTCCAGACACACTCCTGAGTCAGCACAGTTCTGTGGGCACAGAGGGATGGAGGGGAAAGCCCTCCTCCCCGAGCTGATGACACTTCAGTGGTGGCCAAGCACTGAAGTCCCATCAGCTCTGAGGACGGACACTCTGGAGGCTGCCCCCACAGCCTGGCTGTCCCTCGACACTGGGGGTGCTTCCCTGCCAGCCACACTTTGGTTTGTGGATCAAGAAAGGCAGCTTCCCATGGGACTGCAGGCTCTGGGCTTGTTGAGAGCAGGGCTGCAGAGCAGGGCAGCCTCTCCCGTTCCCCTTCAGCTCAATCTCGGCTCTGGAATCGCATCCTGTACAGGCGGTCCCGGATGTGCTGCTCCTCATCCCCGGGTGTGCGGCGCAGCCAGAGCACCCTGCTCACTGCCACGTCCTCCTTCAGCTTCCTCTTCATCAGGGACACGGGGCCTGGCCCCTCTCCAGGCTGGGGGCCCCGCAGCAGCACGTAGCAGGCGTGACGGCTCCGCTCAAACAGCGCCGCTGCAACAGGAGCACACGGAAACACAGCCTGAGCCTCGTGTGCTGGGCTGGCCACCACACCCACCACCCCACGGGGACCAGGAGGGACCAGGAGGGACCAGGAGGGACCAGGAGGGACCAGGGTCCTCCTGCAGCTCCTGGCTGGAGGGCTGCAAGGAGAGGACTCACCAGTGAATGCAATGATTTGGTCAGTGCTGTTGCGAAGCTCCAACACGACATTAGTGTAGGAAGGATGGAAAAGGTAAAGCTTCTGGAGAGGAGCTCCAGGTCTCTGCAACCAACAGGACACGATCAGGACACACTCACACCTTATTCCAGAGACAGCAGCAGCACCAGGCTCAGCTATTACTCACACTGGACAGGATACACCCAGCCAGACACTTGTCCGTGTCAGCCCAGCTCAGCCTGACTGACGCCATCAGGACAAGTGCTGGAATTTTGCTTATTGCTCTCCTTCCCACCCCAAGCTTCCTGCAAATAGCTGGCCTGTCTGCTGCAGGCAGGAGACAGATTTCTGCCTCAGGGCTGGCAGAGCAAGCAAGGAAAGCAGAGGAAGTTCAGCTGGTGCTTCAGCAGCCTCTGAGACACAAACTGTCACCAGTGCTGCCTGTCACTGCCCCGAGCACTCTGCAAGCAGCTGAGCTGTGCACCGAGGCTGTCTGAGGCTGCCTGGGGCACAGAGAGGATATTCACGTGGCCACAGAGATCACTGCAAGCAATGCTCCCAGGAAAACAGCAGCAACTCCAGAGGTGCCAGGCCAGAAGCCTCCCACCTCACAGACAGTGCCACACCAAGGCAGGGCAGTGACTTTGCTCACAGAGCCACCAATTTCATTTTCTCTACATAACTAGGCTGAGGATGACAAAAGCTGCCAGTGCCACCACCACCTGCAGGGACATGGCTGTGGACACGGACCCCACACCCACGGCATGAGGCTGCAGGGTCAGTGGCACAGACAGATGGGAATATCAACACTGAGAAAAGGGTAATTCCACCCAATTCTGGCCCAAAGCCTGGAAAGAGCAGCCCCCAGCAGCAGCACTCACCGTGTCATTGCCTGGCTCCTGGAAGTCCCCCCACATGAGGAAGGCAGAGCGGTGATCTGCAGTGGGAAGGGTGGCTGGGCCAGGGCTCCCTGGTCCTGAGTTCAGCTTCAGCTCCCACTGGACTGCTCCAGATTCACTCTCAACAATCATAACCTAGCAGGGAAGAAAGAAAAGGAACTCATGACAAAGGCAGCTCACAAGCCATGAGAAAGAAGTCAGGTCAGCTGTCTCTCCTCACACTGTCTATGGGAACGAGTATGTGACACATGGGAAGATGGGGAAATATTTGAAGCAGAGCATCACAGAGATGTGAGACCTGGGGTTGGCCATGTTTGAGTAAAATCACAAGTTCTGCAACTACTTCAAGGGGTTCAAAGTTCTGTCATTGAAGCCTCTTGCTGGGAAGAGAATTAAAGTGCCTGAGCTGGCTTCAATAACCTGTTGAAAGAGATCCTTTCACAGCTTAAAGCTTCCTAAAATCAGCCAGAGGGAACACATCCCACCAACTGTCCTTGGCTCAATTCCTGCTTGAGCTGTGACATACAGAGAAATGGGAAGTTAAAAGGAAGAAATTTCAAACCTTCTTCCTGTTGGGTCCAATTTCACTCTCCAGGACAACACCATGGGCATCAGGTTTGTAGTAACCGAGCAGTGGCTCACTGAGGGAGAGAAAGAGCAGGGACAGACCTGAACCCACCCTGATGGCTGGGCACACTTTGCTTTCCCAGCTGCCTCCATCCTCCCACACCTGCCCTGCTAAGAGACTTGACTGGATAACACTGGGTTGGCCTGGTACCACCCCAACTCTGAGCCCAGCCACATCACAGCAGGCACAAAATGAGCAAGCAAAGCTCTGAGCTCCTCCATCCTGAAGCAGCTCCCAGCATTTGAGGGGACACAACACAATAAGCGAGATCAAGATATGACCCAGGCAAAAAAAGAATTGAATCTGCCAGGACATTGCTGCTGCTGGGAACCTGGAAATGCCACATGTAGCCCACAGTGAGAACACTACCTCAAAACACGGGACACATTGAGGGTCCACACAGTGTGGAGATCTTTTGTGTTGATCAGTTTGGCCATCTCTGAGTCCACAACCAAGATGTTGTCCCGTGAGTGCCCAGGAACTTTTGTCAGGTAGCGAATGTCTTCAAATCTGAACAAGGACAGAGAAATTATTAAACCTTTTAGGCCATGGATGGTTTTACTGTGAGGTTTGGAGTTTTTTTTCCCTGCACAGTAAATCCAAATAGGAAACCCCAATGTGCTTTCTCTGCTTTTCTTTGAATCCCTGATGAAGCCAACATTGACAGCAACCCTTGTCCTGAACTCGGGATGTGCTCCTAGTCCAAAAACCACACAGCCAGGAGAGAACAAAGTCCCACCAGGCCACCCTGTCAGGAACACCAGCCCCCTCCCCACTCCACCAGCCTCCAAGACATAACCTCACACCTGAGAGGGGATAAGAGGTGCGTGGCACGGTCAATGTTCTTCTCCAAATGAGAATCCAGCTGGAAGCTGGAAAGCTTAACTTCCACCCCAACTACTGTACTGCACAGGTCTTTCAGGGAATATGCATAGACAGACTTCTCTGTGGGGAAAAAAAAAAGACAAGAATGAGAGAGATAAGTTATCCTGCCCTTGCTCTGAACTCTATGATTTTCCAGATCTGCCAGATCAACTATATTTTTAGGGCTTGCATCATAGAGTTGTAGTGGTATTTTGAGACTCAAGCCTGCTATTGAATGCTTTTAACATTTTATCTGTTTATAATCCAAGTGTTCCACAGTAATCATTTGCTATAAATGACTGCCTAATCCTTTCATGCTTGACATTTGTTAAATAAAATCACTACAGTGCATAACAAACTGCAGTTTAAGCAGAAGCCCCCCCTCGAACAGCTCTCTGACTAGGTGAAAGCTCCACACAGCTTGTAAGAATGCAAAACACACTGTCAGATGATGTTTACTAACCCTGATCTCAGCTACAATCCCTCTTTCAGACTGAATTCCCCAGCAGAGCTGTACCTGTGTAGAAAAGGAAGTAGGAGGAGGAGGAGTGCAGCTGCAGCCTGACGTAGCGAGCGGCTCCATCCACCCTCAGGCTGCCCGTGGAGCCAAGCTGCTGGCCAGTTTTTCCTGAATAGATGAAGACCTTCACCTACACAGGGAAGGGATTACAGACAACAAGCAACAAGGTTAAAGCTGGTACCAAACAGCAACTGAATGGGAGCAGCACAGGCTTGGATGGGAAGTCTCTCCCTAGTTTTGGAGGAGTGGGCGTGAGTTTGGTGACACCTCTGCTCTGAATTCTTCTGGAAGTTTGAAAACCACTTCCAGCACAGCCACCTGCTCTGAGAATTTGCTACCCACCCTCCTTACAGACTGGGACTGTGGAACAGCAGCCCCAGCTCTGTAAGGACAGCAAAGATCCAAGATCCAGCAAGCTTAAGATGGAGATGACCTATGTCAGCAACAATGCAGCATATGGACATGGGGAATTTGGATTCACATGGCAGCTCTGCTAAATGTTTTAAGTGCTTTAATCTACTCCTCCTCAGGCTCATGTGAGTCCAAGAAGATAAAAAAGCTGATAGGTTTCTTTCTATTCTTTGTGCAGGGTAACAAAATCCACTAAAAACATTTCACCCAGGAGAATAAAGGTTAAAGTCAGGATCAGATTTAAATGTCTGAGCAACAGTCAGAGTCTGGGGAGTGCAATGGACTTTAGGGACAAATGAAACATCTGACCAGGAGAAACAGCATCCATCAGAGATGCTGAGTCAGGCAGGAACCCTTCCCTCTACCTTGAGAGGGAGGGACTGGAAAGCAAAGAAAATCCAAAGCAAATCTGGAGAGTCTGGCAGGTGAAAAAGGGAGAATGAGAACACACCTGGAGAGGGAGAACACCACACATCCACCAGCTATTCCCAGGCTCCTGCACTGGTAGGAGACACACACCAGCTCTGGTAGTCAGCTGTACCTTTACTGCTCCAGTGGCTGCCCTGGGCAGTGACAGCCAGGGTTATTTATTTACACAGGGGGTGAGAAACACATTTTCCTTGCTGCACTGGCAACCCCTCTGTGTTGCCACAGGAGATGGATCCGAAAAACCATCACATTTTCTGGGATGTGCTTGTGCTGAAGCCTGCAGCAGGTAGGGGTCAATGGACTCTCTGGAAATGCTGCCACCTCAGCCCCTGCACACAAACCCTTCCACAGACTGCTCACAGCTCTCTCCTTTCAACTGCAGCCCTGGATAGCAACAAAGCTCCTCTACTTTAGTGCTGAATCTCCCTTCTGACCAGCCCTTTCCAAGCTGCAGAGCTCCACTCCAGCTCCTACATTTGCGTGATTCTCAAAAGAGAACATACTTTTCCTTAAGTTGGGAAAGTGCTTGCCAAATCCAGAGGGAGGAAGGGATTTCATACCAAGATAGCAAGAGAGCTAAAATGGAAAACAGATCAAAAGGCAGTCTTGCAGAACAGAGGCTACATTCAAACTTTTCTTGGCTGCCTAAGATTAAAAAAACAAAAGTCTTGAGATAACTGGGATAGCAAAAGCAAGGAGGAAAGAAAACAGAGAGAACTGTAGGAGGTGGAGAAGATGGAATTTCTGATGACTCTGGCAACAACAATGCCTTGGACAACAAAACTCTATTTTCTTATGTAGGACATTGGCCAAGAAGGCCAATGGCACCTGGCTTGTACCAGCCACAGGGTGGCCAGCAGGGCCAAGGAAATGCTTCTGCCTTTCCTTGTACTGGGCATTGGTGAGGCCACACCTGACTGCTGTGTCCAGTTCTGGGCCACTCAATTCCAAAAGGACACTGAGGTGCTGGAGCAGGTCCAGGGAAGGGTCTGGAGCACATGTCCTCTGAGGTGGAACTGAGGGAGCTGCGGGGGCTCAGCTTGGAGAAAAGGAGACTCAGTGGGGACCTTCTCACTCTCCATAATTCCCTGACAGGAGGGGGCAGCCAGGTGGGAATCAGGCTCTGCTCTCAGGGAAAAAGGGATAGGACAAGGTGAAATGGGCTCGAGCTGTGCCAGGGGAGGTTCAGGTTGGACACCAGGAGGAATTTCTTCCCAGAATGGGTTGTTAAACATTGGAAGAGGCAGCCCAGTGAGGTGGTGGAGTCACCACTGTGGGAGGTGTCCCAGGAAAGCCTGGGGGTGGCATTCAGTGCTCTGGGGTGGTGACAAGGAAGGGAGCAGTCACAGGTTGGACTCGATGATCTCAGAGGTCTTTTCTAACCTCAATGACTCCATGGCTCTGCTATGAGGACATGGGGCTCCCACTGCTCCCATCAGACCCAGAGGGAGCTGGAACTTGTGTGCTTTGAACAGGACAGACTGGGCATGCAGGCAGTCTGTGCCACTCCATCATGGATGCAGATGTTTTAGCAGAAAAACTGCTCTGGGTACATGACTTTCCCCCTGTCAGAAATGGGAGAAGCAGTATTTGGAGGGAGATATCTAACACCACCAGCAGCTGTTTCACTAAATGAACTCAGATCAGAATTAACCAGCACAGTGACACTGGGAAGAGCAGTGCAAAGCAGACCACAGGCAGAGAGAGGGAAGGGATCAGAAAAGGGCAGTGCTGGTACAAAAGCACTGACTGTCAGCTGTGCTTTGATCTAAGAGCCAAAGCTGTCAGGGCTTGTTCACTTCCACTTCTCTAAGCAGAGAAGCAGAAAACTGCAAGCTCATCTTGCCCCAGCTCACTCCCCAGACAGCACAGGAACATGCACTGAGGAGAGCACACTGAGAAGGGGGAGGGATTACTGCCCAGCTCTTTGATTTATTTCATTTTTTTAAACCATAAAACACTTGTGCTGATTTGGGAGTACATCTCTGGAGGGACCCACCCCAAACCCACAGAAACCAGAGGCCTCTGGACACTTCCTCTGAGACTACAAGGTGGAAATAAACAGCATTCCTGCCATCCTCTGTGGCAGCCACCGGGCTTATCAGAGCTTCAGCATGACATACCTGGCCTTCTTTAGTAATAAAGATCATCAGGTCCTGAACTTTATCATTATCCACATCTGGAATCACTGATAAAGGAGTCAGCACAGTATAATTAGCTCCAAAGTCACGGGATTGCCTCCACAGAACTTCCCCTGGAACACAGTGGGAAACAGTCATTAAAAGGCATCTTAGGTTGAAAGGTTATTAATGCTCCTGTCCCAGCCCATCAGCACCACAAACCAACCACATTTATGCTGATCATGGGGTATTTCCTTGCTTTTCTGCACTCCCAATGAATCCCAGCATCCACAGTTTCATCTTACATTGGAAAGCAATCCCAGCTGCCTGCAGGAATGCACCCAAACACCCTGGCACAAAGAACAGCTTGCTTCCCTTGTGCCTTTGGTTAACAAGCTTCCCGGCACGTTCATGGCATGGAGAAGCCTTTGCTGTGATCTAAATCCCTGCTGCTGTGCACTTAAATCTGCACAGACATTTTGAGACCATAAAGCAGCTGAATTCTCACCAGGGCTGCTGCAACTCCTGGCAGAACCTTCTTTGCTGCAACTTGCCCTCTGCAGATGTTCCTGCAGATGTTTCCCCACTGACATGACCAGCCACAGCTCAGGCCACATCCCACCTCTCCCTTGTTTGAAGAACACACACCCCAAACTTGTCTGTACACTGAGGTAACAAAGATTTGCTTTTTAACAAACAGGGGGTGGCTGGTGTTTGTTTCTCTTCAACAGCTCCAGACCAGTTGAGTGGCTCTATCCATCCACTGTCCACAGCTGTGGGCCACTTTCCAGTCACTGACCAGTGGAATTTGCAGTGGAATCTGGCAGAGAGGACACTGCTGGGGGGTTTTCTTTCTAATGAACGTTTCAGTGTCTGATTAGGTGCTCCCAGGGCAAATGTTTACCCTCCCCTTTACCCAGCATCACACACAGCAATTAGCATTTAGGGAATGCAAAGTAATCATCTGTTCTTTGTCAGGAAGGCAGCTGGACTGAAAGCCAAGGAATTACTACTTGATGCTGTCTGCAATAATTTAAGGCAGGCTGTATTTCTAGTAGAATTGCTCCAAAGCTTTTACTGCAAAGCTGAAAAAACCACGGATTTGTTACTATGACAACAGATGTGAAGTGAAGAGAGCAGATTTCCTAGTTTCCTTAGGAAATCATGGCCAGGCAAAGAATTTTGCCCTCGAAGAAAATAAGCAGGCAGAGGAAGAAGAGAAGTTTTTTAAAATTACCACATTCTAGCTCCAGGACTGTCCAAAGGTACAAGAGTAAGACCAGGCTAATGAAATTCACTTGTCAGTGAATTTCTAGGCTCTAATTTTCCAGGCTCTAATCTTTGGTGGTTAGACAGCTGACAGAGCTTGGGAGAAAATATCTTATTCTCTTAAAAGAAGAGTCTGAGTTAATAGGAACAGGTGACACTGAGCTGGATTCAACACCAAGCACTTGAGGAGTTTTCCATGCTGTAACCCAGCCCAGAGAGAGCACAGGAAGCAGCTCTCTCCTGCTCCATCAGCAGGAGATGGGACTGTCATCTCTGACATCTGCAGTGCCACGGTGCTTCCTCAGAGCCCAGGGTCACAGCAAGAGGAGCCACGATGGAAATCAGGCAAGTGCCCAGACTGCAAATCTAACCTGGGTGAAAGGGCTGGATTGTTTTGGTCTGGAAGGAATAATAAAATCAGAACTCAGAAAACTGAGCTCAGCTCTCACTTCAAGCAGACGCAGAGGACACAGGAGTTTTCTCCCTGTCAGGTGTTCTCCAGGTTGGAGTTCTGGTTTATTTATTTTGTGATTTCTCACACAGAAGCAGTACCATCATCTGATCATCATGATGCCCTTTCTGCCCAATCCCTCAGGAGACCAGAACCACCCACAGGGCTCACAGTTCAGGCTGCTGGAGGATCAGATGAAGAGAGAAGATGTAACAAAACTCTTACTCCTGTCCTCTTTCTTGAGACTCTGCCTCAGGCTGTGGCAGAGATGGAATAATACACAGCTACAAAGACTTTTGCTCTGACCTGGAACAGTTAATCTTAAGCTCCTATGTGTCCCAGTTTGCTGGGAAGATAAACATGCAGGAATGTTAGATGTCCCACACAAACAGGAGCATGCACTCCTACACTTCCCTTCCTGCCCACCCTGGTCACTCCTTGTGGCAATGAAGAAAGCAGGACTTCGAACAACTTCAACTGATAAAAAACCCACTAACTTTATCAGCATTTAAAGATCAAAACCACATCAGACACATTCAGATGATAATCTGCCTATCTCTCCTTCAATCTTCCTACAGGCAGGGGCTAGACAGCCTGAGAGCCCTGGAATCTCACCAAATCCTCCACGATGATGAATCATTAACAGCTAAAGATTGTGCTGGCTACTGTTTTTAGCACACTGTGATGTAAGTTGGACTTTGCCTCTTTGAATACATTTAGCCTATTTAAATACATTTTATTCTGCTCTGCCCTCCTAACCCCCAGTCAGCTAAGCTCAGAAAGCATTTTTAACCTACTTAATAGCAAAAAGGCATTAAATACATAAACTCCTGGGTTACTCACTTTTCTGATGCATTTTTTCCTCTCTTGCTTTGAAGTTATCTATGGAATGTTTTCTTCCCTGTGTTGCTGTGACCTGTAGCTTAGCCTGGCTCCTCCTCTCCACACTTGCCTTTATGGCTGTCTTTAGTTACAAGCCTTTGGCTCCACAGCCAACTTTCTACACTTTGACCTGAAAGTACCTACTTCATTAATAGTCTAAAAATAACCTGTGCTAAAGCCTATACATGAGGGAAATGGTGATAAGAGGTCTCTGCTGGTACAGAAACTTTCTAGCTCTGTGTGTATCTACACTTCCAACTATACACTAGAAATTAAAAGCTACCCCTGATTTTCCTCAGATTCCTTAGAGCTGTATTTCTTGCTATTTCTTTTTTCCAAATTTTGGAAAACAGGATGTGATACAAAGAATGGGATCCTAGGGAGAATATGTATTGTTTAGATCTTTGAAATAGTGACCTCCAAGATGGAAATGTATTTTAGGCTTCACCAGCAAGGAGGGTTCAAGGTGCAGCAGATGATCACTGTTCCTAAAGTAGTACAGGCACTCCTTACCCCCACCCACGTCAGGCAAGATGATGATGATGAATTTCTCCACCTCCAAGTTTGGAAAGGAAAAAACCTTTCCAGAGGAACTAGGCAGAATTGTAGACTACTGAAACAGACTGGCAAACACTTATCCTAAGTGCTCTCCTTGACAACTTTAAAATCATAAATGCCTGGAACTCCCACTCCTCCTGCCACAGCAGGCACTCCTGGCACGCACACACAAATAACTGGGAAACATTGCAGGTGCAGGTTTGTGCCTAACCCTGGGGAGTATAAACTAACACAGCTAGTGACTGCTCCTCCTGTTTCAAAAGCTCTTGGAACACAGGTCTTATGAAACAGTGGCTGGCACAAACCCCCACAAACCTCTGGAACAGCGGGGCTGAGAGCACACGCTCCTCAGTGCCCAGCAAGCGGCTCTGGCAAGGCTTCCAAACAATAAATACCCAATGCTCATTGTCCATGTCACACTGACATCCCCCCTGGAGGCCACCAGGTGAGGAAAGCAAAAGGCCATGCCCTGTGTGGCAGCAGGGCTCTGCTGGCACTCACCTGTGTTCAGGCTGAGTGCTGTAAGGGCCAGTGGCTTCTCCACCACGAGGCAGCCCGGGGATGCTGCTGTGCCCAGCTGCTGGATGTCACACTGCAGCCACTGCACCTCCTCTGCAGCTGGGCTCTCCCAGAGCACGCTGCCGTTCCTGCCAGACACTGCAGCAACGAAGGCACAGGGAGATGGCAGCCCTGGGGACAAGAGGGGTCAGAGGGAGCTGCCCCTGCACCACCCAGGAGCTGGGACTCACCCAGCTCCTCCTCCCACCCAGCTTTCTCTCCCAGTCACCGACTGGAACTGGAAGAGAAAGGACAGCCCTTTGTGGAGCAGGTACCTTCATCCAGACAGGACATGTTGAATCTGCTGCTGTTGCCAGATTTGAATGCAAAGAGCACATCCTGTACTTTGTCTTCACTCACATCTGCTATAGCAAGGAATGGGTAGGGCACTGCAAGAGAACACAAGCCAGGCTCTGGTGAGGATTTCTTTAGCCCACAGCAGAGAAAGTTGGAGCAGAACACAAATTCCTAGAGACCTACTCACTGCCTCCATCCTGGACAGTGTAACATCAGGACAAATTGGCTTTTATATGAAAAAAAATCACATACACAAGTACCAAGGACAGGAAGTTAGTGCCAAACAATTTTTTCAATTTGCTGTTCCCCAGAGGATGTCTTTTTTTAAGAGGCAAGCAGCCAGAATTTGAACTATGCTGAAAAAAGAACAACTGTGATCTTGGAGTGGGGCTGCTATTCTCAAAGTACAAAGAAGCCCCACCCAAGCCCCACAAAACCCAGATACTCCATATTTTTAGCAGCCAAAAGCAGCTTTCCTAAGCTGAGAGTAGCAGCACCTGGGGTGTCTGCAGCACCACACGCAGCTCAGTCCCTGCTGTGAGCACTATCTCTGCATTTACAGCACAGCCAGCACAACCTACAGCACACAAGGTTAAAGAAAAGCTCTCCCAGAAACGACTGCAGAGCCACTGGGGAGCAGGACCCAGGCTGAAGAGCCAACTAAAACAACCAGAATAAAAATAGCTATAATAACTACAGAGCAATTTATTAAAAAAACAAGATGGAATTATTCTTCTTTCCTTCGTGTTGGCCATGGGGAAAAGGGAGAAAGTCAAAATGACAGAGGAAAAAATGCCTAATTGCCTTCAACCTCAGCTTGAACTCCAAAGGAACATTTTAAAGAGCAAGCTTCAACAGAGGTTTATTCCCAGATATCCTTTCTCTCTTTTTTTTTTTTTTTTTTTTTTTTTTTTTTTTTTTTTTTTTTTTTTTTCTGTGATTGAGGCCAGCCTGCTACCTTGTTACCACTTCAGAGCAGAAGCTAATTTCTCCACTAGATCCTGTAAACACCTCCTGGAAGGCCACTCCAATTATGATGGGCCATTGCTTATCCAGGTCAGGTATTCACAGCTCTGGCTCCCAAGGGTTGCATCCCTGCAGGTCTGGGCTTAGGCAGAGGTCCACAACCCAAATCCATGGCACAGAAAGGAAAAGGACTCTAGGTAAGTATTTATCCTGCTGCAGCAAGCTCACCTGTTTTGTTGTAGTATTGGAACCATGTTCTTTCTGAAACTGGCCTCTCTGGGCAGGGAATGATGAAGGAGAAAGCAAACACAATGATCAGGCAGAGGAAGAGGGAGATGAAGAAGGCAGCAGTGCGCCACCGGGACAGCCGGGACAGCCCCGAGGACTTGATAATCCTCCTCTCCACATAGTGTTCATGGTTCTCCTGAGCTTTTACATCCTCAGTCTTCAGAGGGTGGATCTCAGCTTCTGAGTCCTTGTTATCCATCACAGCTCATTCATGGGTGTTCACACACCCCTCTCCTCCTTCACTGCAACAATGGAAAAAGAAGTCAAAACACATTTTGAAATATATTTTAAAAACACCAATTAAAATATTCTGTTACTACCTGATATTCACTCTGGAAACATTTAATGGGAGGTGAGCAAAGCAGTGTACTGTCACAGAGCTGGATACAACACACTGCTGGTGCTGGAGGTCTCCCACACAGAGTTCATGGAATGCAGGAACAGCACCAATTCTTCCCCAGAGGAGGAAATCAACTCTGCTAGAGCTGGACAAGGAAGGTACAGAGCCCACACAGAAAGGACTGACTGGTCTGCAGGTCTCCCTCAAGAAAAACACCCCAAAAGCTCCTTTTGTTGCAAAGACTTGTTGCCACCTCCCGTGTATGTCAGCCTGGCTCCCACTGGAGAGGTGAAAGGAAACACTTGTGACCTTTATATCCCAACATAAGGCTGTTCTCCACTGTTATGTGCACTTGAGCTTCCCCAGAGAGAGAGAAACAAACACCAGAGTTTTCTGTATAGGAGCAAACCAAAGCTCTTCAACACCTGCTTACATGAGAAACCACTGGGTAAGTTCAGCAACCCAGAGCTGCAGAAGGCAAAAGAGTGATGACTTCCCTCCCCAGAGAAAAAACAAGGCAGGAGCTGAGACTAAAATCAGGCAAATCTGATTTCATCAGACTGGAAGAGTTAACAACTGCTATTTTAGCTTCTCCTGCTATAAATCATAACCTTGGGCTACAACTAAAATAAACAGAGGGGTTCTGCTCTAATTTGCTATCAAAAGTGGGGGAAAGAGCCCTAGTCAGTTAGAGGAGCCTGTAAGTCATTACCCACAACAACAGTAAAAAATCCATGTTTTATACAGATTGTCTGATAGTGCTTCTTTAAAAAAAATACCACAAGGGAAGAAATAAAGAATAACACATTCCAGTAGGCTTGGAAAAAGCTGCTTGACAGTGTTATGAAAAGTTCTATCAGAGCAAATAACCACAACAACCGAGCCAATTTTCCATGACTGTGCCCCAGCAGTCACGTGTCTGGGTTGTCCACTGCAGCCATTTACTTCCCCAGCAGAAAAGAGCTTTAAAGTCAGCACCAACACAGTGCAGAGCATGGGATTTCAACAGCAACAGGGCTCATGTGTCTCACGTTTCTACCCAAGCTCATTTACAGGTTCTGTGAAACACAAGATGAGTCACCCTGGGGAGGTTCAGCTCATTCAAGCAGCTGTGGCTCCCCAGGCTGTCCCTGTCCCACTGCAGAGGCCTCTTCTCTTCTGGGGACAAATCACAGGGGGACAGATCCATGGCAAGGCAGCCCTGAGGCACAGAATCAGCAGGTCAGCCTGGCACTGCCAACCCCTTAACCTCAAAGCCTGCTGGACTTAAAAGCACTTACTCCCACCTGAGCACTCTGGCATTTGTTCTACATCAAGTATAGGATCTCACTCCAGATAATTTAATTCAACCTGCACAATACCATGCAAACAAATCAATAATGCAGAAGTTGCATCTTATTCCAAAGATCTTACTCCAAGGACTTCATCTGCCCTTCTCATCATCCCACCAGCCACACCAGGGACAGCTACACGAGCCTGGCTGTTCCCAGACCAGCAGCAGGCACCTGATGGGTGGGAAGGCTCCATATGGAAAGGGGAACAAGAGATCAAGTGGTGCTTTCAGCCTCTGCCCTGAGCATTGCTCCTTTAGTGCACCAGGCCTTGAGCAGGTTCAAGGTACAAGACTCCAGGCTCAGGCTGAGCAAATGATTTACCTGGGCCACAGAGATGGGGACAGTGGCAGGAGTGAGTTATGTGACCTCCCCTGTGCTGGGGCAGCTGGCTCATGTGTCCCTGCATCTCCAGCAGATGGGGAGAGGGATCTTCTCACAACCAGCACCCACAGCATGGGCTGCAACAGGGCTCCAGCACAATCCCACCAGCCTCTCCAGCAGAACAGCCTCCCAGTACAGAGCTGGGAAAGATCCAGGGCATAGCAGTGCCCATGAGACTTCCCAAAACAAACCAAACCCAGGTTTCTCCCCCCTCTGTCCAAAAGGGACACCACCTAACACAGCACTGATGGCATCTTTTTATGACTCACTATAAATCTCAGCACTGTCATCTAGCCTGGGCTGAGAACACTAAAAAAGCAGTAATTATCCTGACAACCCCAGTAATTCCCCTCTTTTCTGCAGCGATGACCCCACAGAGCCACTGAGCACAAAGAGCCCTCAATGCCTTTAAAGCAATTCTCTCTCTTTTCTTGCAGGGTTTGAATAATGCCCCCTGCACCCCTGCCAGAGCAGAGGCAGTGCCAGAACGAGGACCACGAAGGTCAATGGCCAAGACTCAAACAATGCAGGAAATCCCAGGGCCTATGCTGCCAAAGTACATGCTGGCAGCATGTGGAATGGCCTGAGCTCAACAACAAAGAGGGCTGCTAATCAGTTTAATTGAAGACAAGCAGAAAATTATAGTATGCATCTGAGATGGTTTTACTGTCCTCTAGCAGCTGACATCTTGTCTCCTGCTGGTAGAGGACACAAAATAACTCAGCTGGGAAGTTCAACACATTCCTTTCAGGGGAGCAGGCATGACAGGATTCTGTCTTGCTGCAGTGTGACAACACACCGCCTGCAGCAGATCTGGGGACAGGAGAAAACATGGGAGAAAGACCTTGCAGAATGAGAAATAATTAGAAAACACATGTGACAAACCCAAACTGAACCCACACAGGCCAGGGAGTGTGGCAGCACAGCCAGGATCTGCATCTCAGACTCACCTTTAAAGGCTGCTTCCCCCCAGCCATGGGATGAGCTGGGAGCAGTCCCCAGCCCAAGCTGAGGGGAAACAAACACCCCTTCCTGTACCACAGCAACAACAGGGGCAGGACAAACACAGCTGTACTCACCTCCACTGTCCTGTTTCCTGAAGCCACAGTGCAGATTTACAGATCTGATCTGCCTCAAACCAGAGACTCCTGCATAGCTAAACCCAAGGGGCAAACTATCAGCAGCAGTCAGACAGAACTGCCTGACAAGCACAGAGAACCACAGACAGTCAGGTGGATGGAGACTGGTGACAGAAATCATTTAAGGATCCGTGCATTGGAAAGGTTTAACTCATTTTCCACTCATAAAACACCAAACCACAACATCTGGAATGTCACCAGGCAGCAGTTCTTCCCAGAAAATATCTAGCAATGTACTGTAACTTAGATTTGATGTTCAACACATTTTTTTATCTTCCACAGAATGATGAAATCAGGTTCTGACTGGACATTTTAGGAACACAAACACAGCATTTGGCTGGTTTAGTTCTGTTTGGTTGGTTAGTGCAAGCACGGCAGAGGTTTCCTTCCTGTCAGTCAGAAATGGTTGAAGCCCCAAGCTGCAATCAATAAAGACAAAACAGCCAGGTTTTGCTCTGAATAAGATGCAACATTCCCATCACAGCCTATTTTCCAGGAGCAGACTGTTGGGGGTTGATCCCATGCACACTGTGACACTGCAGCCAACTCACTGGGCTGTGACATTTAGTCACACTCACCTGCTGTGAATTCAGCCTTGGGTCATTTGTTCCTTTCTCTGCAGTCCCACTTACATCAGGACAAGAAGAAATAACATGTAAGATTTCCCAAAATGAGCTCTGCTCTCCCAAAGACACTCAGGCTGCATGCTGCACTCAAGCCTATCATTTTGCTGGGTCATCTGCAGCTCACAGCTCCCTCCTGACACCAGGTCACAGCCAGGGCTGGCTGGGGACACTGACCTGAGGAGACCATCCCTGTGTGACAGGGCACCTCTGCTCCTGGCATGTCCCTAAGGCCTTTCTGAGGACACAGCTTGTAATCCAAACCCCACCCTGGCACAGGTTTCCCAGAGAATCTGTGGCTGCCCCATTCCTGGAAGTGTCCAAGGCTGGGTTGGACAGGGCTTGGAGCAGCCTGGGATAGTGGAAGGTGTCCCTGCCCATGGCAGGGGTGGAATGAGATGAGCCTTAAGGTCCTTCCAAATTAAACCATTCTGGGATTCTCCTGCTGGAGCTGTCCTCAGGTTCTTCTGAAATGACATTTAACCCTCCAGTTCAGACACAGCAGGTGCCACAGAGCACTCACAGCAAGGGAATGAGAAACTCCTCCAGAGCACAACCACCTTCACATCTGTCATTTGTAGGAGAAAACTCTTATCCAAGGCAGTTTCCACTACAGACAGGAGTTCAAATACAGAAACTCAAACTGTTCAGGGAAGAGCAAAACAAAACCCAGCATTATTTCCATGAGAGTAATGGGAAGATCAAAATTCTCAGATGAAGAAGAGCATTAAAGCTGCATGAGACTGATTACAGGTCAGGGCAGTAATAACAACTGTGCTGAAGAAACAGCAGCCATTTATTATCCCTGGGCTTACAAGCTCCACTGCACCCAAGCCACTCCTCTCACCAACTGTTGTTGATCCCTTGTGCCAACTCCGAGGGCAGCTGTCAGTGGGGTGCTTGAACCTCCCAAATCACAGACAGCCTCATCTCTCACTGAGACACCCCCAGCTCACACTGAGACACCCCCAGCTCTGAGACACCCCCAGATCTGAGACACCCCCAGCTCTGAGATACCCCCAGCTCTCACTGAGACACCCCCAGCTCTCACTGAGACACCCCCAGATCTGAGACACCCCCAGCTCTCACTGAGACACCCCCAGCTCTGAGATACCCCCAGCTCTCACTGAGACACCCCCAGATCTCACTGAGACACCCCCAGCTCACAGAGACACCCCCAGATCTGAGACACCCCCAGCTCTCACTGAGACACCCCCAGCTCTCACTGAGACACCCCCAGCTCTGAGACACCCCCAGCTCTCACTGAGACACCCCCAGCTCTGAGACACCCCCAGCTCTCACTGAGACACCCTCAGCTCACCCACAGGGCTCCCCTCTTGCTCAGAAGTACAGTGAATCCCTCACTGCCAGAGACTGAGCACACAAGGGACTCTGCAGAGATCTCTGTGCATGAAAACCCCCTGGAATTTGGTCATTTCATGTGGATTTATTCAAAAGACAAAAAAGTACCATTTTTAGGTGGGGCACTCACTCCACAGGTCAGAATTCCATGCTGCCTCCTACACAGCCTGGAGAGATTTATGGCAGGGTGAAAGGAGTGTTCAAAGGCTGGGCTGGATGGGGCTTGGAGCAACCTGGTCTGTGGGGCAAGATAATCTTTATGGTCCCTTCTAACCTAAACCATTCCATGATTCTATGAAATAACAGCCTTCCTCCAGATGCTGCTGTCCTTCACAGATACCTTCAAAAGAAACCACTTTTCTTCCCCCAGAAATGGAATTTTTCTTTCTGTCACTTACACACACACAGAGCAAAGCTCCCTCATCACACATCCATCCCTGGGGAGCCCCTGAGCTCCACAGGCACCCCAATCCTGCCCTGATACAGGGAAGGGCTGGCTCCAGTCCCTCCCTGCTGGACAGACTGCCCCTCTCTCTCCCAGCTGTTACACAAGATGTTTCTGCCTTACAAAATAAGGAGAAAAGGCTGGAAATGAGGCTGGAGTTGAACACATTGCAGTGTTTTTCTTCCAGCAAGAAGCCCTGTAATTCACACCTGCAAACTAGGCTTGTGGGCTCCCGAGAGAAAGAGGAACAGGGCTTTAACCCTGTCCAGGAGGAGAGTGTGGCTGTGCTGGGCTCTGCAGAGGTGAGGGGCTCACTGTGAACCTGTCCAGGAGGAGATTTGGGCTGTGCTGGGCTCTGCAGAGGTGAGGGGCTCACTCTGAACCTGTCCAGGAGGAGATTTGGGCTGTGCTGGGCTCTGCAGAGGTGAGGGGCTCACTCTGAACCTGTCCAGGAGGAGATTTTGGCTGTGCTGGGCTCTGCAGAGGTGAGGGGCTCACTCTGAACTTGTCCAGGAGGAGATTTGGGCTGTGCTGGGCTCTGCAGAGGTGAGGGGCTCACTGTGAACCTGTCCAGGAGATTTTGGCTGTGCTGGGCTCTGCAGAGGTGAGGGGCTCGCTCTTGCTCTGACTGAAGCCCAGCCCCGCAGTCCCAGCTGCTGCGTCAGCAGCTCCCCAGGAGCCCTCACAGCCGCCCAGCCTCGGGATAAAGGAGTTCGGATCACAGGGAGCACCTTGGGCTTTGGAAGAAAGGACTGAATTCTTTCCCGGGCCTCTCGCTATGGTGTGGGGGCACTTCTGGGGACAGCAAACCCCTCCGAGAGGGCAGGGCAGGCCCAGGGCCGGGCTGCAAGCGCTGACAGCCGCGGGCTCTCACCGGCCCGGCCCCGGCCCCGCGGCTGCACCGAGCCCAGCGCTGCCGCTGCCAGCCCCGCGCTCCCGGAGCCGGCGGCAGCGCGCGGGCAGCGCGGACGCTTCGGCAGCCGGCTCCGTTCCCGATCGCCCGGTGCCAGCGCGGGGACGCGGCCCGGGGACATTGCCGCGTTCTCGGTGCGCCCCCACGGAGGCGCCGGGAGCCCATGGTGCGGCGGGAGCGGCCCAGGGCACCCCCCGGGTCCCCCCCGGCCCCCGCCCGCCCCGCTCCGCACTCACCCCGCGCCGCCGCCGCCGCCGTCACTTCCGCCTCCATCCCCGCCCCGCCCGGCGGAGGTGACGTCACTGCGCAGGGAGCGCTTCCGCTCGGTGCGGCGGGGCCCGGCCCGGTTCGGGCGGCGGCGCGGGCGGAGAGCCCGCAAAGAACGAGTCCGGGCAGCAGCGGGAGCCACAAACACAGATCTTTAATGCGCTCAGACCGCGGGAGAACAGCACGGGCACGTACAGGCACCCCGAGCGCGCGCCCGCCGCCCCCCGCGCCCCACACGGAGGTTACAAAAACAACACGTGAAACCGCGGAATTCATCGTAAAAACGGACAGGGAAGGGGGGCATGCACTAGGGACCGACACCGGGGCAGCACCGCGGCGGAACCGGAGCCGCGTACGGGGGGAGGCAGAGAATGGAGGGAGGGGGGAGCGCTGGCCGGAGCCCGGCCCTGGGAACGGCAATTACCGGCGGTAATTAACCGCGCTAACGAGCAGCTGCCCGGCTCCTGCCTCGGCGGGTGACAGCGGCTGCGCTAGCACCGATCCCACAAGATGCCGAGCCCGGGGTCGCGGCTGGGGCTGGCACAGCCCCTCGTGGGGAACAAGAGCCGAGGTACAATTAGCGAGTGACAACGGCAGCAGCTCCCACGCCGAGGGGACACGGCCGGTGCCGCTCTCCCGGGAGGGACACGGGCTCCAGCCCCGGTCACCTCGGCACATTCTGCCTGACTGGCCTTGGAACACAGCAACGCTTTGGGCTGCAGGTCAGAAAGCCCCGCGGGAAGCTCTGACTGCAGAGAGCACAGTAAAGAGGCAGAGGAGCTGTGGCTGTGCCTCGAGAGAGAGGAAAGCAGCCAGGTTTCCACTGCTTTGCTCACACCAACTCAGCTATCTGAACTGTAAAGGTACTAAAACCAGACTTGAGCCCAGCTTAGGAACATGGTTCAGCTCATCTGGTCATCCTCAATGACAAACAGCTTTCAGAATAGATCAGGGCCAAATTTCATCTTTTTTGCCTTAGCTGGGCAAGTGAGGCAACTTTCAAGTGCTGGAGACATAAAAATGAGATGGCTAAGTACTAAAAGGAAGAAAAAAAAGAAATCTGATTTTTTTTTTTTCTAACATATATAAACAGAAGGAAAAAATATAATTGAGAACCAGTGGAACTGGTGTGCTCACAGAGGGTCAGGAGGGTTTTTTGGAAAGGGCTGAAGCGTTACAAAGGTCAGGGCAGCTCAGGGCTCCAGGCACAGCATGGCCCTGACCACTGAGTCAGGACAAACACAGGGTGTCCACGCTGGCCTGGACTGAAAACCATCCATCCAGATTTATTTACTCCTACTAAAACAAAATCCTGTTAAACAGTACGTAACTCTTGTGTCTCTACAAACTCACAGCTATCTGCCAAACAATAAAAATCCCAAACTACAAAAGATGAGTTGTATTCAGTAAATATAAATGGGAAATTTAGGCTTTGTGTAGAATGTTTATCAGACTATTTACAGTGCAACACAGATCGTTTGAGTTCAGATCTCGCCAGCTTCTCTCTCTTCTGACCTCTTGGAACGAGATTTGCCATTTGTGCTCTCGTGCCTCCTCTCAGAAGAGCTCTTCTCTTTCCTCTCTCTGTCTCGGGACTTTTCTCTTGAAGATCGATCTCTAGAAGATCTGCAGTACAAAGTAAACCATTGCTATCAGCTTCACAACTAAACACTGTCAGATACCCACCAAGCAGCACCTTTCTTTCCCTGGCAGGGCTGTGGGATGCAGGTTCCCTACAGGAACGTGCCTGGCTGCTGTGCCAGGGGGAGCAGGTCCCCCATGAGAGCAGCTCTGGGCCCTCTGCGAGGTTTCCATGCACTGCACAGCCTTTGTTCCTCCTTCCTCTGAGTGATCCTTCCAAGCTGTTGCCACAGGGGCTCTCTCAGGTCTTCCCTGTGCCCCTTATTAATTTTCTGGGCCACCCTGAAGTGCCTACAATCTCTTCTTCCTTGTCTCTGACTCAGCTCATTTCATGGCTTCCAGAGCAGTTTTTCATTATGCCCTAAGCTACTGGCTTTCTGCTCAACTGCTTTAAATACCAACTGGATTCTTTGCTGGCTCAGCCCTGGGCTTCTCACTTTGCATCCTGACAAATGCTCGCTTTGGCAGCATCCTGGGTTCAAAGTCAGGAAGGTACAGATTTATATTCCCAGCCCACAGCACATCTTTTCACAGCCACAGATTTTCAGCAGCGCTTCCCTGTGTCAGCCCACGCAGAATTAAACAGGAGGCTTCACATTAGGTCTAACCTAAAAGGCTGTTCCTTGTGTGACTCCTGCCAGCTTAGGGAATAGCAGGATTCAAAAGGAGCTGACCCTGAGGGAGCTCAGCAGAGGCTCCCACATTTTACTTCAAGGCTCAGTACACAGGGTTTTTTTTACAGTCACAACAGAAGGTACCTTAGAGGTTTCAATTTCATTCTTGTTGATTTTAAGGCTTGAAAATACTGCAAAATTGATACATCAAAACCCAACAGCCATTTCATTTTCATTCAACTGTGTCATTTAACATCAGGCTGTCAGATGACATTAACTCTCTACCTTTTCCACAACAATTCCTGCTGCCTGCACACCTCCTACCCTGAGCTCTCCGCATCCTGTGACACTCTCTTTCAGCAAGTGAGACCTCAGCCCAGCAGAACCTGAGGGCAGAGTTCATTAACTCTCTTTCAGGAAACAGGGTTTTGCTGTTTGTTCTCTTGTATTTGTCATGTTTTCTTAGACTGATCTGGCCTGTCCCCAGCTCTCAGCAATTTTGTGCAGGTGTGTGAGCTGGCCAATCCCCCTGCAGTCTCAATGGGCTGGTTTGGATGTGTTCAGGGGTTCCGAAGTAATCCCTTACCTGCTCTTTAGTAATAGTTAATACAGGATCTTCCTCACTTCCTAATTGTCCAAACTTCTTTTCTTTATTTTTCATGTTCAAGACAGATTTAAAAAAGCACTTTAGTATCTCAGCCATTGGAGAATCAACAGTATTTACACCCCCCCTCAATTATTAACAGACTTATTTTTCAGACCATTATTTCCCTCCCCTTCACCAGGTGTCTTTAAAAGAAAAGCTGTTCTTACCCCTTAGCTAAAGTGACACAAGACACACAACAATAGGTTTGTTTCTAGAATTGTACTTGAGTGCTGGTGCCTTATCAGGTGACAGTGCTAAAGCACTCCCCTGTTAACCAGGAGGCTTTAAGAAAATCCAGGTCTAACCTCAGCAAGCACCTGGAGGCAGACTTGCTGCTTGGCTTAGAAGGGTTGTAAGGGAACACAATGATTCCAGTCAATTTTTCTAATACCCTACACACACTTGCCTCATCCTTCCTCCAACACAGAGGCTGTTTTGCTGAATTTCAGAAAGACTTTAAGCCCTTCTTTGGACTATAGTGCTTCTCCTCAGAGACAGAAGAATGGTTTACTCCTCCTGTACTTCTTTTTCAGGAGGAAAAAGTGCTGATTCCTAAAGAATTCTGTCTCTCTCAAGCAGCCTTCTAACAGAAGACTCCCCTCAGATCTCAAATCATAGACTCCTTCCCAATGCCAGCACTGAGAGAAGGAATCTGGGAAGCAGAAAATATCCAAACTGCCTCCCAGGCACTTGGCTTCTGAGGCCCAGAGAAGTTCAGTTAGCTCAGGGAGGCTTCACGCTGCTTCCCATCCAAGGAGCATCTCGAGGCCTCAGCACTGCAAACCAGGGAACCTGTTCTATCTCCTAGACTCTCCTCTCAGCTGGGATCTTGCTGTACAGCTGAGACCCCTGGAGAATCCTGCTTTGGCCCAGGAGCTGGCACAGGCCAGCACAGCTACTCTGGAGAACCCTGCCACGCTCCTGCTCGCTCTACGGGCCAGGGAGAGCACTGTGAGCCAAGGACTCCCCTTTCCAGAAGCACTCCACTGGGGAACACTTACTTGTGTTTTGAGCTCCTGTCTCTGGAGCCCCGGCGGTGCCCTCTGCTGTGGCTGCGGGAGCGGCTCCGGTGGCGCCGGTGTCGGTCCCGGGAGCGCGAGCGCGACTTCCGCCGCTCCCGGGAAGCTGATCTGGAGCGTCTCCGCCTCCGCTCCCGGGAGCGCGATCTGCAGAGAACACACACGGGCTCAGTGCCTCACACCTGCACCCTCAGCGCCCTCACGCCTGCGCCCTCAGCTGCCTCACGCCTGCGCCCTCAGCTGCCTCACGCCTGCGCCCCCTCAGCGCCCTCACGCCTGCGCCCCCTCAGCGCCCTCACGCCTGCGCCCCCTCAGCGGCCTCACCTCTGCGCCCCCTCAGCGGCCTCACCTCTGCGCCCTCAGCGGCCTCACCTCTGCGCCCCCTCAGCGGCCTCACCTCTGCGCCCTCACCTCTGCGCCCTCACCTCTGCGCCCTCAGCGGCCTCACTCCTGCACCCCCTCAGCTGCCTCACGCCTGCGCCCTCAGGGCCTCTCAGCCTCTCCTGAGTAACAAATACCCAAAGCATCATCATAGTCCAGCCTCTGCTCCCCACATCCCTGCCCACACCCACACACAGTGGGCAGCTGCCTCCTCCTGGGCCTTGTGCTACCCACAGAATGCCAGTGGGTTATTCAGTTTGTTGGAAAGCTTATAGAAAAAGCTCCCACCATTATTGTAAGCATGTGGCAAGGGCCAGAGCAGAGCTTACAATGCTGCATTGCTCACAAGTGAGGCCGGTGTAAGTAGAAGAGAGCCCAAAGGAAATGGCCTGTGATATTACCATAACTCTAAGAGAATCTTCCTTGTGAAAGTCCTGCACTTTAGAAGCAGATTTATTTCACCCTGCTCTCAAAATAAGAAAGATGCCAAAGCAGTAGGCAGGAAAATCTCCAGGTCCATTATCACAGAGAATGTTGCCATAGCATTAAGGCAAGCTCTCCCCAGAGATGTGGGGGTTTTAATCTCAAATCTCTCTCTTTAATCTCAAATCTATTTTCACATCTGAGGTATTATATATATAAAACAGATACTTAGACATTAGAATCATGGAAGTATATCAGTATTTATGGAAAGAGGCCTTGGGGACATCCATGGGCTCACAGTGGAGCACACAGAGCCCATCCTGGCCAGGCTACTCAGCGCCTGCTCTACAGCCCCATGAGCCACCCCAAATGAGCAGCACTAGGGAGCAGCAAACCTGACACTGAGGCACTGAGTGAACTCTACTGGTGAGACCCAGGAAAAACCTCAGCAGCTAGAGAGAAACACAAAGAGGCATTTGGGAGAAGTGCAGAACTGGGCACTCACCTTCGACGATCTCTATTTCTTGATCCAGACCTAGAAAGGAGAGGAGAGTTAAGTGAGAGAAGTTATGATACAGCAGCCAGTGGGTTTTAAGAAGGAAAATTCATCCACCCTGGCAGCTCTTCACAGGAATAATCAATACCTCAAGTGATATATTACTTTAAAAAAAAAAAAAAAAAAGCTTGCAAATAAAACATTTAGTTATCTTCAATTTTAGGATCAAGAATTTGTCAAAAAAAAGGAAAACATTAATTTCTGCACACTGAGCTTCCTGTCACTACAGAAAAGTCTTGAAATCAGATACTATTAACAAAGCACCCCAATGAACCTTTCCAACTAATTTTCTCCAGGTGCATATTTGTTACATACTCTTTACTCCCTGCAGTCTAACACCAGCTGGATCAACTCTAACATTTTCAAGAAGTGCCACTCTCCAATCAGAAAGACACCTGCCACTTTTCTGATTTTGGTTCCTTTGAGGAAGTTGCATGCTAAAGGCTGTTTTGGTTTTTTTTTTAAATAAAAAAAACCCAGCCTTTTCTCACTCCTTGTATTTGTTAACCAAACATAAGAAGGAAATTTGCATCAGTATTTTTTTGCTTTTTGGGAAAGATAACTAGGAAAAGAAAGGGGGGACAGCCACAAGGGAAGAACTATTACTGACAAGTGACAGAGATAAACTGAAAATCCTTAGAAAGCACTTGAGAAGAATGATCCAGGCCTTGCTCTCCTTTCTCACATTCCACGAGCTTCAGAGTTCATGTGTGGCACTCTGAGCTTACTGCTGTCAGCATTAGCTCCTGACAGTTTGTAAATAACAACGGCAGAATTCTTTCAACTTCAGCAGCACCATTACTCAGCACCACTTAAAATACCTCTGCACATGGAAGCTGCACCCTCCCTCTTCCTCTGTGGCCACATTTCAGAGCCAGCTGAACATCACACACTGTCTGAACAGTCTTGTTTTGCTTTAATTAAGAAGTGCCTCCTCTCCCTGTTTAGTGACTTAAGAGTCTCACTCCTGTAACTGCTCCCCACTGCACACAGACTCACACACAGTAAGTTCCATTTATACCCCACAGAGTTGTTCTGGCACCCTGACATGAAAGCTACACACAGACAAGAATTTAAGAAGCAACAGAGAAGCATCTGTTTTAATAACATAATTTAAAACCATGCCTGGATAAGACAAGATTAAGAAAATGTATGTGCACTGACATTTCTTCAGTGAAATGGGATCGTTCAGTCATGGTAGAAAGTTAAAAAAGCCCCCAAATTTAGAAGGGAATTCAGGTAAGGAGTGTAAACAAAGTGGAGCTGAACTTGGGAGTCTGCAAATGAAACATGCACTGTGGCAACACACATGAGCAGCTGAAGGAGCTGATGAACCTGGAGAGGAAGGCAGTAACCACACACCTCCATTCCCATGTAACAGAACCTGACAGAGCAGCAGGACCTCCTGCAGATACCTGGCAGGCAGCTGGATTTTTTTGGTGGTTGTAATTACTCCAAGTTCTTACTGTTCTTTTTCCTCCTGATCACTTTATTCTGAACCACCAATGCACACATCCACAAAAGCTCTTCCACATCCCCTGAAAAGCCTGGCTGCCCTTCCATGCCTATCATCCAAGCCGGGGCATGCACAAAAACCATCTGATAATCACTCCCTAGAACCAAACTTCAGGATTCAGGAAATATCCAACAAAACAGCATTGTCCTTACTAGACTGAATCATTGCAGGAGACAGAAGACTGTTCTCCATAGGAGCAAGAGGACTGAGCAAGTCTATTTTATTTATTTTTTCCTCCTTTTTTTTGGTCCCTGTATCACAGAGACTTTCTGCTGAGTTTCATAACCTGTCTTTCATCCAGCTTAACACAAAGGAAATCCATGTGGCACCTCCCCTTGTTGGCTGGTGTACTGTGGAAGCAAACACTGAGGTCTGCACTCCCAGCCTGCCACTTCTCCACAGAATTCCAGTCTCAAGAGATTACTGGGTAATCAGCCACCAGGAATATCACACAGGACTTGTGTTTATTAGCACTAGGGTGGAATCCAGTTCATTCATTCCTATGTGGAATCATAGCTTATTGACAAATTAATTAACTGATGAATTGAGAGGCAGAGTTTGACAAGGGAATGCACAGGTTTGCAGGGATGCCACAGTGCCTGTCAGTCACAGACTCCCCAAGTCAAGCCATACTCTTCCTCCTACTGAAGTAACACCATGAAGGTGCTGTATAGGAGCTGACAAGAAGAGTTCTGAAGGAAACATTTTTCCTGTGGTTCCTTAGAGTACCAAACTCTGGGTAAGACAGGCTGGCTGGAAGGTGGTAGACATCATCAATTTGGTTTTGATGGAAAAAGGCCTCTGTGAGCATGGTGTGCACAGCTCCCAGCAGATAAGTGACCATGAAATCTGGACTGTAACCTCAGTTCTGACACTCAGTGTCCACTGGGAGAGGCACTGTCCTCCCTCAGGTCAAGTTCTCATTTTGGAGAGGCAATTGATTTGACCTCTTCTGTAGGGCACTCCTGACTCCTTCATAACAAGTTTTCCTGTGGAGCACACAGGTGCCTCTGCACAGAGCCAGAGCAAAGGCCACAGTCTCTAAGTACTGTCACATATGGTAACAGCAAGAACTCAGACTTTAGGCCAGCTCCATGCAGTTCTTAAAGCTTTCCTATTTTAAGCCTTACATAAACATTCAAAAGCAGCTTTCAAACCCCCTCATCAGATGCATCCACATATGGACTACCTGTGAACACTAGAGGCTCTTTAGCTCTCAAGAATTGAGGGCTTGAGGTTTTTTGTTTTAAAAACCACTAAAACAAAAGCACAGCCACACCACAGGAGGAAGAAAACCAGCATTGTGAGAAGATGTGGATCAACAAAGAGATCCAGAAGGTTCTTCCTGAACAAATCTGCTGAGCAATTTTTACAGAGAAATGACCTCCAGGAAGAAGAGGCACCATGGAGACAAACTGAGCCCATGTTAGGCAGGGTCCTGCTGTGGGTCTGCCTTGAAGCAGCTGCATGAGAAGACACTTCCTATTTCACTTCCACATCCCTGACCACAACAGCAGCAACAGCAGCCCCTTCTGATTAACTCCTGCACTCAAAAGCTACTGCCAGATCTGCAGCTCCCAAACTCAACTGCATTACAGTTGCATGGGTAACAGAAAGTTGTGAGGCTGTCCATGAAATGCTGCAGTTCCACAGAAAGCTGTAGCATGAACTGCTCCTTCAAAACACACCAGGAAATCCCCAGGGAAAACCCACATTAAACACCCTAACTGGAGTTTTGCATAACATGTATAAAATTATATGGATAATGAGTAACAGTTTGGGGCTCCCATTTTCATAATACACAAAAATGACCATGTTGGTATTTGTCAGCAATTCCAGCAATGTATAGCCAGAGCCAGCACCATCTTAGAGTACACTGCAGTTATAAATCTCATGTTCCTCAGACAAAGCCACTCTTCAGCTGACTCTGAGTTTCAAAAATAGCTCTGCAAAGGCAGCAAGGTTGGGGTCTTTTTGATGCAAGAAGTACACGAGGAGAAACACACAAGGTAAACAAGCAGGGAGATGCTGTGACAATCAGAACAGCATTCCTACCCAGGCACTTCCTCTGCCTGAGCCCTGCAAATAACCACCCTCCCCACACCAGGCTGCCTAACTGAGCTGTTTAAACACAAGATGCCACTTCAGTTTAAGTACAAATTGTTTGTCCAGTTCAGCTTGGCAAGATGCAGAAGAGCTTGTCCTGAGAAAACCAATGTTCCAGCCCCTCCCACTGCTCAGGAATTACAGACATCTGAGCAGAAGGTGACACACATAGCTACAAGCACCAGAAGCAGCCACTCCTTGGGATCCCTCAGCTTCCTTAGGAAATGCTTGCCAAAACACCTCACTTATTGTAGGAAAGTTACATGCAGTCCACTGTTTGGCACATAGACACCAGCCTGTTGTCACCTCCAAATCCCAAAGCAGTGAGGAAGGCTGTCCAGGGAATTTCTGCCTTTTGAGAAAGCCTAGTCCTCACTCATCCTAAACTTTCCCACTCAAGTGCTCTGGATGAGGGTATTTCATCCAGATTCAGATTCCCTAAGACAGGGGTTAGACCAATATAAGCCTGAAGACTACAGGGAACTCCCACCTTTCAGCCACACAGTGGAGGTCAAAATACCTGTACAATCACCCTAAGATGGAGGAGTAGAGCACTTGTGCATTGGTTTTATCTTTAACTGAACCCCAGGATGCTCACACAGCATCTGGAGCACATCCAACAGCCACTCCAGAAGCAGCTGCTGAACTCCTGCAGTGCTCATGTACAAGGAAGCTGATATTTCTAAACTTCACAGGCCATACCCAGGTCCCACTCACCGTCTGCCCATCCTCTCCTCTCGTTCTCTCTCCTCTCTCCGTCTCAAACGATCCTGGTTTCTCTTCTCTTGCTTTTCTGCCACTGTTTTCTAGGGGGAAAAAAAATAAACCCACATCATATTTCAGCCCTGCAGTAACAGCCATTATTTACAGCCATACAGTAACAGGTCAGATCTGCAGGAAGACCATTCCAATAGCAAGACAAAGAACCATTGCACTGCATTTTATGTGCTGAGTTAAGACCTCTGTCAAGGTTCTCATTTTTCTCAGTTGAGGCACTGACCTCAATCTACTGTGAGTGAGGCACAGGAATCACAACTCTGACTCAGCTAAAGGTCTCTGTTTGCAAGCAAGGCCAATACCACAACCCATTATGAATAATTTCAGCAAACTCCTAATGGCTTCAGCTAGTCAAGATCTTTTCACTGACAGAACCATGTGAAACTTCAGTTCAAACATTTCACTAAGAAGGTTCAAAGTCAAAAAAGTACCCAGAGTAACAAATTTCTGTCATGTTAATGAAAATGACTGTACCAAAGCTCCAAGGAATAAATTATAGCAGTGACTGATTCTGAGGCAACACATTTAGTTACCCAGAAAAGAAAAAAGAGAACCCAAGACAAGGCTAAACAAAGCTCTGTTTGATGCTTTAGGGATTCTGCAGTCGGAAATTTCTGAGCTTTTACAAGCCCTCTGCAAAGAATTCTGTATTAATTTAATAGAAGTGTTCAAGGTCTTCAGAACTACAAAGAGGTGGTTTAAAACAGAGAGGATTACCCTCAGCTGATCCAGTTTCTCACGAATCTGAATGAAACCCAAGTGTAATTTGCCTCCAAAGTGGTCAGCAAGACGCCGGTCGTTGTCATGGAGACCCAGATATGCTGAACAGACTTCACACACACGCAGCTTCTGCTGCTGGAAACTGGAGGCAGGCATTGAATTTCGGTATTCTTCCTACAGGGAGGCAAGAAAACCCACACAAATGTCAGGGAACCCTTACACAGACACAACCCTCCAGGGAAACCCCTGCAAAGAATTGCTTTGAAGAATCAAAACCCACCCTCACACAAAGGAGGTGCCACACAAATGCTTTGTGGGCACAGCTAACCCAAACTCTATCCCTGCAAGGGACTGGTGACCAAGTATTTCAGAGGATGAAGCCTTCCCCACCCCAGTCAGCTCCCTGCACTAAAAGTTTCTAAAAATCTTTTCATCGACCACACCACACTGCCACCTGTTTGCTGGCACATGGCTGGAACTGAAAAGGAGGTGCTGGCACACAGGAACAGAGGCAGAAACCACCCAATCTGGCCCAGGCTCCTGTGACAACTCACAGGAGAACCAACACTACCTCTGCCTCTTTCTTTTTCGCCCGGACTTTCTCCACTTCCATCAGGATCTTCTGAGACTCATCAACATTTCCTTCAGCTCCCAGCTGTTCTGCTTTAGCTAGGAGTTTTCCAATATCTTCATTCAGCTCATGGACTTTCTCTGCCTGAAGAGAATAGGTAGTTTTTAGTAAGATAAAAATGTGATAAAGCTTGCAGGACAACTTTTCATTTTTTTAAAGAAATACTGTGCAATGAAATCTGTTGTTGGAAGATGACCATAAATCTCCAAAAGTCCCCAACAAAAGGGACTGGTGGACCAATGTCAACGTAGTCACAGACATGTGGAGAGATCATGATCTGCCAGTCATTTCTGGCTTACAAGTCAGCATAGAGGCCACAAAATCAGCTTCAGAAATGTCTTGTATTGGCCCAATTAGGTGAGTTTCCAAAAAGGAAATGAGCACTTGTTAAATGAAAGAAAAATCATAGGATGATGGATTTACTATTCTAAATTATTATGGTAACATTTCATAGCATGGGGAAGAAATCAATATGCTTTATTTCCATGCTAAAGCAATCTCTTTTAGATTCCGTGGTGCTCTTTGTCTCCAGAATGGCCAGAGCAGCCATTTGGGGAGGATGACTGGAATCCCCAAATCCTCTGTGGAGCCTTATTCCTCAGTATCACTGGTGTCAGAGAAACAGAGCCCCAGTGCTCCCAGTGAGACTTTCAGAAGCAATGTTCAGTGAGAGGCCAATACCTTTGCAGACACTTCAGCACTGATCTCTTCCTGTGTCTCAGCCAGGCGTTTCTTGGCCAGCTCTGTTCTCCTGTCACACTCTGCAATGAAGGATTCCAGGTGATCCATGGCCTGCATGATCAGACAAAGAATTATGAATGAAGCTGCTCTCTGTGCAGATGTAGCTTTGACAGCCAACAGCTGCAATCCTGTATAATGCACAAACAACCTCAAGAACAGATGCTTTGAGAAAAAACCAAATGACACTTAGCAGAACAAGTTACATTTGACCCTTGCCCTGTAAACCTGACCCAGTTCCTTTATTCTGACAATCAACATTGCTTTGCACTGGAACTTCCTTCCTATGCAGGAGCACAGGCACAAAGACAAAAGCACTAGAATAACATGAAAGGGAAAGACAGAATTGTGCTTCCCCTTAATCTGTTCCACCACAGAAAGATTAAATGAAAGCTAAATCTGACAAAAGTTACCGAGCAGAAGGCTTTTAATGTTAAATCTCTTTCTGGGACAGGGCAGCAGGTTACAAGAACGTGGTACAGAGCAGCAGCTGTGGGATCCAAGGAATGCCAGGAGCCTCCCAGCTCGCTGGGCTAATGGGGTGGCAAAGGCCATAATTAGTTCTGCATTCTCCAGTCAGCAGTCAGGCTGACATTCAGGGAGGGGCTGCACATTCTGGACAGGTAGCACATCAAGCAGCATGATGAGCTGAAATGGCCACTGAGTTCTACTTTTCAGCCCAGTAAATTCAAGAAGCAGTTTCCCCAGAAGTAACTAAAATTTCTCCATACTTACATCCAGCTCAAAAAACAGGTCTCTCTCTTTACTTGCAATCTCATAATCTGCTCTCAGAGCCAAGTCATGGATCTTTGTACATTCTCCCAGGTCCATTCTCTGTTAGAAGAAAAAGGAGAACCTACATAAGAACTCTTCATTACAGCAACAAGCAGCAGATGTCTCTTGCCAACTGCATCATATCAAAACAAAGTATTTTCAGAAAAGCAGCTTTCTCTTAACCTCTTGGTACCAGAACCAGCCAGAAGAACCACATGCTTGCCAGAACTTGTTTTGTAGATGTTCTGGCAACATTAAAACAGCCCAAATGCTTCAAGTCCAGTCTTACTCCTGCTTTAAGTCCCAAGACAGCCTCAGAAATGGCTGGGAGGGAGATGGGTCCCCTTCAACAGGCACCAACTGCAAATGCCTCCTATCCTGGAGCCACAGCCCAGGAAAACATACCTGCACCCTGTTTAAAGCTCCTCTGGAAATGCACATCTGTGTTAGGATGAGCCCCAGTACCACAAGGCATAGCCAATTGTAGGATACACACAGAATGCTCCCTATCAACAACAAAAGGACTTAAAAGGATTAAGGGCTACAGCCAGCAGCAATGCACAACCCCACACTCAGCAACAACAGACAGTGTTAATTCCACAGCCAGACCCTTCCCATATCCAGCTGCAGCCTGGAATTTGAAAACCTGCCCAGCAAAGCAAAGTCCAACACACAGACCCATTTAATGAGAGACTTAAGAGCATCTCCCTTCCCAGAAAGCTGCCCTTCCCTCCCACTGCACTCCACTATTGGAATTTGTTATTTTTTCTCCCACCTAACAGTTAGCAGCCACATGAACCCAAGTCAATTAGGCTCTCAAGACATGGAAGCTGCATTTCAACATTATCAATTTGTAACAAAGAACCTTCCTCTTACTCCTAAAGTAGAAAATGACATTTTGAAAGCCAAAATAATAAAAGCCCAAATCGTGAGCCACTGTAGGAATGGCAGGGTACATGTCATTGCATGAAGGAACACCCCAACTCACCACCCTCTTCTCTCACTGTCACCACCAGTCCCCAGGAGCCCAAACCTCAACATGCACAACAGGTGTCAGCTCAGTGAACTGCAGAGAAAGCTGAGCTGGGATAACACTGAATCCCTGTGGAAAATCACAAACTAAAGCTGGGGATGCTCACATGAAACAATGCACTCAACACAGCAGTGTTTAGAATGAAGCAAAGCAACTAAAGCAAACTCTACCAGTTTATGCTCAGGTTTTCAGCAGGTGCCTATTACTGGATTTTCTCTTCTGGAAAATGAAAAAATCCAGATGACTTGCCACTATTTAGCCTTCCTCATTTTGCTTGGATTTACCAGAAGCAGGAAGCCAGAGGCAGCAGGCCACAGAAACAGACACTGCATCCAGAATACTCCTGCTGAGCTCTCTAATGATAGAAATGTAATGCCTATAAAAAAGGCACTTTGGTACTTTTAGAGCTTGATCATGTTCAACTTCAGGTAAGCCACTTCAAAGAATGCTAGAGAGTTCCTGTTATTTTACCACAAAAATAACTTTCTGTGATGTGACACATCTTTCATTCTTCTGGTCATGCTACTGAGATCACTTTCCAAGATAGGGAGAAAATAATGGTATTGGATGTGATTGTCAGACATTATAAATATTCTTATCTGAGCTCTTCCTGCAAGCTGAGCCAATAACCCCACTTCAGAGAAGGGGCTCTCACCACTTTAGAACAGCCAACAATGCTTGTTCTGAAGCTCCCTATTCCTCTCCCTGCTTGTTAACAAATCCCTCAACCTTCCTCAGGGAAGAATATTCAGTTCTCCCTAGCTTATGAACCTCAAATCTTCCTCCACATCCTTTGAAATGTTCAAGTGCAAGGAGAATTCCACAGGTATTGCTCACTCAGGGTAGAACCACCAGCCCTTCTGCCTCAAAGCCTCCCCTCATGCCAAGGAAGGCTGTCACAGAACACTCACCCTTTCTACAGAGACCACAACCTGCTCCACTCAACACTGGCTGGGTTATAACACAGGTATGTGAGACAGGCAGAGCCTGAGCAAAGATTTCACTCCACATACACACAAAGATTGAAGACATTTAGATGTCACTGATAATTAGTGATTATAAATTATAACACAGGTATGTGAGACAGGCAGAGCCTGAGCAAAGATTTCACTCCACATACACACGAAGATTGAAGACATTTAGATGTCACTGATAATTAGTCCTGCTCACATTTGCTGACAAATCCACATTCTGAGGTATCTCCTATGGTCTCCACTGAACTGGCAACTCACCACAAAATGAAATTTCCACAAAGATGCTTTAACAGTGATCAGAGATGAAGAGTTTCATCCAAGCACAGACCCCCCCTCTCAACCCACAAAAAACATTTCTAGAATCTACAGATCTCAACTCATATTCCCCAGCAGGGTACACAATTAATTCCCTGGATGTAATTTCCAAGGTATGTTCAGTCTGGGCAGCTTTGAGGCTCATCTGTCCACCTCTTAGTGGAGCTGAGATTCAGGAGAATTGCCAGCTGATGCCATCTCTCAATGTGCTACACTACTTTCACTGACAGAAATACACTCACCATGAGCTGCAGAGAGAACTCAGCACTCACCACAGAGGATGTGGATGACAAAGTAACAGCCCATGGGCTCACTAAACCAAGTTCTGCTCTCCCAGAATGTTCCTCCTTACCCACAGAGACCAAAGAGAACAACTGTAGGTTATTTAGTGGCAAGTTTAGACAGGCTTCTGAAGCCAAAAAGAGAATAATCACAGGAACAAACCAACTTAAAATGACAACTCTTACAATCAGGAACACTCGTGCACCTAAACAAAGCAAACATCAACAGGCCTCCTACAGCTCTCAGGAATATTCCAGAGCTTTGCTTACAGTCTGGGCTCCTTTTCTTACTCTGCACCTGAAGGTCAGTGAGTGGGACTCCATCACATTTCACTGAGCACAGCTCCCCAAGGGATCAGCTTCCTGCTGCCTTCAATCAGCTTCCCACTAAGGAGTATCTGCACACATGAAGGATGCAGCAGCAACAATGCCTTAGGGGAGGGCACAACACAGCAAGCACCAGAAGGCTTGGAGCATCTGTTGGAAGTTTCCAAAAGGTCCTGATTTCTGCAGTAATACACCCAGAGATGGATTATACCCCACCCAGCTGAGACAGATTCACCCATAGAGCTCTTCCCTAGCAGAGCACTGTGAGCTGCCAGTGAAGCTGCCTGAGATCACGAGGGAGCTGCATATTCCTGCTAAGTTTCACTCTGTACTGGCAGCAGTGACAGCTGAAATGCTCTTCCTGTTCTGGACATCACATGTTCTTTCAACACAGATCTGCAGCACAAACACTTGCTCTGGCCCCCAGTAACCTGCTGAGAGAGGTGCAGAGCTCCACACCCACTCCCAGGCCGCCACACAATCATGTGAGTGAGCCACAGATCACTTGTGCAGGAGCAGTCTTTCTGAATGCTCCAGCAATTTCTGAGCACAAACTCCACAGTGAGAGGGAAAGGACAACTCAATCAAGACAAGTAACAACAAAAGCAGAAGAAACAAATTCCTCAAGGTGCTTCTCTGCCCCAGGAGACTCAGGACCCACCTGAAACACTTCACACTTCCTGCTTGCTTTGGCATCAGCTCACACACATCACTTATGCTGAACTAGCCCTTCAACTCACCATTTACCCCCTTGCTGAAAACCTGCCAGAAGAGGTAGAAGGCAGCCTTCATCTTCAAAACACCCTTTGGGTCCCAAAAAACTGTTGTAGAATTTCATGTCAAAAAACATACCCTGACCACAGTGATCTCTACAAAAGATGGAAGTTAAAAATTCTGAAATGGAGGTGAAGTCAGATGGAGGCTGATGGAGTAATCACTGCAAAACACATCTGAGCTTCAAATGAATTTTAAAAAACAGAGGTACAGAGCTTGGTATTCAGCTTTTCCAATCTTATTCTGCAAAGGCAGACACTGAGAAGCTAAAGTCTGAGTGCTCAGAGCAGAGGCAGCTTTTGCTAGAGCTCCTTCCACCAGTGCTGCCATGCTGCTGCTATGGTGGTGACACAAGCAGGGGCAGCAGCACCAGCCCTCCCTTTGCTGGAGAGCCACTGTGTCCAGCCAGCTCCCTCAGGAGCAGCAGGAAGGGCTATAAACAACCACAGCATCTCCCAGCAATCTGGTTTAAGAGGACAGACACTGAACTGCCACAGTATTTCATGCAAACAGCAAAGGCAAAGATGGATTTCAAACATCCATATTCACCTCCATCCTGTGACTGCTGCACAGTGATGGTGACAAAAGACACAGTTTTCTTTCCAAAGTCAGGCTGCAGCTTTCATCTGGGAGCCTCAAATGAACACTTCCTTCACAAGAGCTCACTGCTAAAAGCCCACATCACCTTCTGCTCTCAGAGGCAGCACGTGAGGCAAACCTTTGAACACTGGCCAGCTCTGTTCCCACAGAGGGAACAGCAAAGGAGCTGAGACAACTGTTTGAAACCAGTCAGGCAGAGTGACACAAACACCAAGCAGCTCAAACAAGCAACACTCAGCCAGAGATGTGACCTGCCACCATCATCACAGTAACAATAGAAAAGCTGCTCTTCCATCGGGGCTGGGGAGAGGAGACTGAAAATCTCCAAGGATTTGTGCAGGAAACATTTGCTAACCTGAAGATGCAGCAGTGAAACAGGGCAGCAGCCCAGCTACAGCCTTGGGACCACCATAGGGTAAGTTGCAAGCTGTGACTACCTCAAACTGCTAAAACAGAAATAATTTTGCAACTTCCCACAGGATTGTGAAAGAAAAAGCATTTCAGGTGAACTCTGAGAGCTCCTGGTTTGGTTTTTTGTTAGTTTGGGTTTTTTTTTTGAGAAGTGAGCACAGTTCCATACACAGGTGACAGGAAGGGGCATTAGGATTGTGACTGCCCCCTGAGCACAGAAAGCCTGATCTCTCCTAGAAGTCACCCACCCTGCACAGACAAGAGTTGTGCCAACATCCTCCTCAGCAGAACCCCTCATTCCAGAGGACACACTTACTGTTCCAGCCAGGATATCGTGGGGACAGCAATCCAGAAGGTGGCTCTTGCACACACGATCGTCTGTAAACTTCACCCTTTGTCTGGTTTCATCTCCTGAAATTCATGTGTGGTTTAAATAAGGAGACATTAGAACACCAAGAAAACACAGGCATCAGCATGAACATTTCACCTCAATATGCAGATTAAAATATTTGGTGCTCCTGCTCCCCAAAATTACTCCAAAAAAAAAAAAAGCTTAGAGGGTAACAGGATATTCTGGAACATTTGTAATTGGCAACAAACACTATTTTAGCATTTATTCATCCAGGACACCATGTTAAACACAGTGCTGGCGAGCCAAGCAATGTCCAAGGCCTGTCATCCACATAAAGAAGCAGCACAGCCAGAGGAAAAAAGGAGACAGACAGGCTGGCTCCCAGCCAAAACCTGTTTATTTTTTTCCACCCTTTCTTTCTCTTAGTGTGAAGAAGGGGCAGGAGATACCAAACCCCACGCTATCAGATCATAAAACAGGGCTGTGCTGGGCAAAATTTACAGGCAACTGCTCTTTGCTCAGGTGATAATTGAGCCATCATCAGTTCATTTCTTTGGAACCCAGCTATGCAGGGTGTGCTCTCCAAGGCCCTGCAAGGAAGGAGCTGGCAGGTCCTGGCCTGGAACACACCACGTGCTGCCCACCCCCAGCCCACCCTCAGAGGACATTTTACACTCAGGAGCCACTTAAACGAGACAATATCAGAAAAGCAAAAAATAAATAATAAAAAAAGAAACAAAGTTAGTCAATACACACTGCGAGCTCCAACACATACTATACCCATCTGCATTCTTCAAGACCTCAGCTGCAGAATTTTATGCCCATTGTTGAAAAGTTTTAAAGGAAAAGCTTTCTTGCCCACACCTGCAGTAAGGAAGTCAGGGGAATGATACATAAAAGTAAAGGCAAAGTGGTAATGGTATGTGACAATTTTAAAGCTCATCTGTGCATATGACACAGGTATGTGTAATACTAAAGTATGAATATAGTTTAGGATTCACAAGCATCCAGGAATAATGTTGTGTCTACTGAATTTTTTTTAAATTTTTTTTTTTCTTTCTAAGCTACACTTTTAAAGTTACTTGTGAAAAAAAGCAAACACTTTTTTTTTTTTGTTATAACAGCTTTAAAAATTGGTTGTGACTCACGGCTCGATGAACATGAGGCTTTTCTGCAACTCCCTTGCAGATTGATGTAGGCAGGCAAAGATACACTGAACCTTTATAAATAAAATAGAGGGGCCACAATTGTTCAGTTTGTATGAAATAAAAATATGGGAAGCAATTCAATAGCAACTCAATACACAGAGAAAGAAAAGCACTTATTCACTTACGAAACAAAGTGCAAAGTGCCTGGACAGCCCTGTTAACGTGCCAAAGGGAATTTAAGTACCCAGCGAGTCGCAGAAGGGAGACACAAACCGCAGCGGGACCGTATTTTGCACGGGCTGTCACATTTCTCGTCCCGGACAGCACCGGGCGCTGCGGGCACACCTACCTACGCGCCTCCGGACGTGGGGCACCGAGCCGGCCCCATGCCTGTCCGCGGCAGCGGGGCCCGGGGCGGCGGGGCGGCGCCGGGCGCTCTGTGGGGCCGGGGGCGCGGCGGGATCACCGCCGGCCGGGCGCGGACAGGCCCAGCCCGCTCCGCCGCCCCGAGGCCGGAGCCGGGAGGGCGGGGGTGGATCGCGCCGCAGGTCCGGAGCGGCGGCAGCAGCCGGGCCGAGCCGGGCCGGGCCGGGCTGGGCCTCGCGCGGTGAGGCGGCCGCCAGGCCGCGGCGTTTCCTGCAGGCCCCGCCCGCCCCTACTCACCGTCCCGGGCCGTGCCCATGAGCTGGTCCAGCAGGGCCCGCATCTGTGCCTGGGCCGACATGGCGAGGCCGGTCCGGAGGCGGCGGCTCCGACCGAGACCGGTACAGGGGCCTGGGGCGGCGGCGGCTCAGCGGCCTCAGCAGCGGCGACGCGCGGCGAGCGCTGAGCGGAAGCGGCCCCGCCCTGCGCCGCGCTGCATGACGGGAAGGGTAGTCCGCCAGGGGGCGGGATCCGAGGGGGCGGGCCTAGTGGGCGTGGCCTGAGAGAGGCAGCGGTGATGTCAGAGAGGCGTGGTCTGGCCGAGGGGCGTGGTCTAACCGAGGCGGTGATGACAGAGGGGCGGGGTCGGACCGAGGGGCGTTTTCAGGTCGAAGGGGCGGGGTCGGACCGAGGGGCGGGGTCAGGTCGAAGGGGCGGGGTCGGGCGGGGGCAGCCCCATCCCGGTACCGGTCCCGGCCCCGCTGCGGCGGGACCGGATCCCAGCACCGCTGTGGTAGCCGCCCCGGGGCTGGCCGGCCGTGGGCACGGTAGCCAGGCTGCAGCGGCGCCCCGGGCACAGGCTGATGCCCGCCCGGAGCAGGGTCGGGCTGCGCTGGCTGCCGTCCCCACCGCGCTTCGGCAGCTTGGGGCCACCGTGGGGAATGCGGGGAGGGGATTGCGGGGCAGGGAAAGCCCCTGCCGGGGTGGGAGTGATACGTGGCCGGGGCAGGCGGAAGCACCACGAGGCACGGTGGGCGCACGGACAAGGGGACGAACCCCTCTGGCCACGGGCACAGCCCGGAGAGAATGGACAGGGCAGGGCAGCACTGCGCGGTCCGTGGCTGCTCCCCCAGCTGCTGAGGGGAGGACGGGCCGTGGTTTTGCAGGAGCTTGGGCCGTTGCGGAGCTCTGCCGTGAGCTGCGTTCCCTGCCTGGCTCTCTGAGCTCCAGCTCGCACCACGTTTTACCTCTTGTCTCTTCACCTTGAGCTCCCGGCGCCGGCTGCTCTCTGGATGCTCCCTCCCCGTACCGAAGAAATGCCACCCATCTCTTTACCGGCACAAAGCTCCAAAGGCAGCGAGGGTTAGAGCCGGAGCCCCGGTGCAGGATTTGCCACAGCCATGCCTGCTTTTCCCCCATCTTTGAAGCTCCGCTGGCTTTCAGGGAACGGCAGCGTGAGCCAGCCCCGAGCAGGGCTGTGCCGCCGGCCCGCCCCGGTGCGGCATCCCGGCTGAGCAGGATCAGAGCGGGGTCTGCGGGGGGCTCTGCAGGCAGGAGACCCCTGCACTGTGGGACAGGAGCTCCTCATGCCCGGCCCGGGCAAAGTTTGGAGCAGGGATGGCCACCCTGGGCACTCCAATGGGTGCAAAGCCACATGCCCACGGCTGCTGCAGGAGCAGTGGAGTTGTCTCTCCCCGCTGCCCGCCCTTGGAGCAGTCCTGCTGAGCCCCGAGTGTTCCTTAAGTGCGTGATTCCTCCCCACAAAGGACAGACACCTCATCGCTCCCAACTCTGTGAGCCAGCAGCCAAGTCACGGGCTCCCCACACCTTGTCCCACACCTGGAGCTGTTCGCCAGCATGGCCAGACCCTCCCCAGCTGCCCAAAGGATCAGCGCAGCCCTTTCCTCCGGCCGGACTGACCCTGTGGGAGCTCTCCCCATCTCCTGCACTGCCTGGGGCAGAGGTGCCTGGGGACAGCAGAGGGAGCTGCCTTTCCCCGGGGATCAGGGTGGCTGTCGGTAGCCATGCCCAGCCGTGCCAGTGCCGAGCCGTGCCGGGCGGGTGGGTGACAATGGCTGACGTCAGGGAGCAGAGCGAAGGGTGCCCGTGGTTAATCAGCTCCCATCCGCCGTGTTTGCCCAGCAGGGCCCGGGTGGCCGCTGCTCCCGCCCCGCTCCGCCGCTGGGAGTGTTTGGAGAGAGGAGAGGGAGCTCTGCGGAGCCGGTGCCCAGCCCTGCCCCCGCAGGGAGCCCCAGGGCCCGGGGAGCGGGTGGGTGACAGCCCTGCCCAGGCGGGGACACTCCCCTCGGCAGGGCTCTGCACCCTGCCAGGAGCTGGGGACCCCTCTCAGCACTGCAGACACCTCAGAACACGGTGCTCAGGGCAGGGAGGGCTCCGAGGGAGAGACCAGGAGCTGCGGTAACCCCAAAAACAGGAGAGCAGGGCAGCTCTGGGGCAGGGCTGTGGCTGTCCCCAAGCCCAGTGGCTGGTGTCCCACTCCCTGAGTGTCCCCAACACCTGTGACAGGGTCTGGTGCTGTGCCAGGCCCCTGCCATCCCTTCAGCAGTCAGGGGCAGGCTGTCCCATGTCCTCTGGCCATCCTGTGTCCTGGTCACCCTGCATCCCCAGCCATCTGTGTCCCCTGGCCCTGTTCTGTGCTGCCCCAGATGACCCCGCTGGCACATCCTGCTGCCAGGGCAGAAATGGCACCTTTGGCACAGCCTGTCTGTGAGCTGGGCTGAGTGCCATTGTCCCTTCCTCGCAGAGGAGCCACGGGCCATACTGTGGGGTGAAAATGATGTCACCCAGCTCTGTCCCTGCCAGGGGGCTGGCCCAGACACTCTCCACATGGCATGCCCACCTTTGCATCCACAGGTTCCAAAACCCCTCCCAGGGCTGGTCAGGGAGCCCAACATCCATCTCAAAGGAGCACAAGGCTGGAGATGAGTGCTCTGAACCTGCACGGGTGTGCTGCAGCACTGAGGGGTACCCCAGAAAAGGCTTTGCCCACTGCAGTGGCAGCCCCTGTTTGCAGAGGCACGGCTCGATACGCAGTATGTTCTTCAGAAGATCCCTACTCCAGGAGTCAAAATAGCATGAAATTTAATTTTACGCCTATTTGACAAAGCTTGATTTCACCTCCAATCAGCAGGGAGATAAGAGCCCTCGGCACAAGTGTGCGGGCAGTTTGGCAGCTGGGGCTGCCGATTTAATAGGTGAATTTACAGGGACAACACTTGAAAATCCCCTGGCGAGTGAACCATTAAGGTGAGCCCTGCCTTCCGTCCCCGCGTCCCTCCCCGCGCCGCTCTCCCGTTGCTGGGCGCTAAAGCAAACCCCAGCTCTGTTTACCGAGTCTACTATTACAATACGGCTACCAAATATTTGCCAGCCGTCAGCTCGCTGCTCCGCTATAAATACTTCAGGCCCAGGTGGAGGGCCGGGCAGGGGGAGCGGCGCGGGAGCCTATGCATGGCCGGGCGGCAGCGCCAAGGTGAGTGCGGAGCCGCTCCGGGCGATGCCCTCCGGTCCCGCGGGTTCCTCCGGCCGAGGGTGGCGGCAGGACAGGCTGGGGTGGCCCCGCTGCCCCCTCCCCGCAGCCCGGAGGTGAGGCTGAGCCCCCACAGCCCAGCCCGGGGCAGCACCGGGGGTACCGGGGTGGGGACGGCACAAAGAGGGACACGCAGAGATGGCAAGGACGATCTTAGGCTGGGTGCAGGTCCCGGCACCGTGCTTGGTGTGGCAGGGGCAGGTCTGGCTCCCCAGGATTTCAGGATTTGGTCCTGCCCTGAAACCCTCTCAGCATGGCCTGGGGTGTCCTGCAGCGAGGCAGGGCTGGGGACCCTTCAGCACAGGTAGCACGAGCTGCAAAGGGGCCACATCCAGCTCTGCTAAACCCAGCTGTGGTCAGAGCCCACCAGGCCAGGGCAGGGCAGGGCAGGGAGGCAGGGACGCTGCACCAGGCTCAGGTTGGCCCTTTCCACAAAAACCTGGGCAGGAAAGAGAGGGCTGGGGACTGTCCCACAGAGCTCACAGGCACCAAGACAATGCGCAGGGCCAGGGAGGGAAAAGGGCAGAAGGGTGGGACAGATGGACCATCTGCAGAAGCACAGCCTGTTGCCCACTCACTCAGAGTTTGTGAGCCCAGAGGGGTGCAGGATGGTGTGGGGTAACCCTAACATGAATGGCAGCACCCACCATCCCCCTGGGTGAGCTGAGGGAAATGACAGGGACCCTCTGCCAGCTGAGCAAGGCAGCAAGGGGCCTGAGACAGGACTCTGTCACCAGGAAAGCCAAGGGCCATTGTGTGGGCAGGGCATGGGGCTCTGGGGCCCTGAGCTGCAGGGTGGGTGCTGAGCCCCCATTCACCTCCATGCACAGCCCCGGGGTGAAGGGGAGCATCCCTCTGCCCCACATCCCCACTGCCCTGCATCCCATGACTTAGTGTGGACATCCATGTCCCACAGGTCAGTGCAAACATCCTTGCTGCCCCACATCCCAAGACTTAGGAACATCCCCACTGTCCCACACCCCATGGTTTGGTGGGGACATCTCTGTTGCTTGATGTCCCAGGGTTCAGTTAGAATATCCTCACTGTCCCATGTCCTGTTGCTTGTAGAGGGATGCCATCTCTGCTACTCCATGTCCCACGACTCAGGGTTGTGCTTCCATTGCCCCATATCCCATGTTTTGGTGGGGACACCCCTGCTGCCTGCTGTCCCAGGGTTGAGTGGGGCTGTCCCAGGGGGAATACCCCCACTGCCCTCTTTCCCACAGCTCGGTGGGTACATCCCACACCCCGTTATTTGTGGGGGACATCCCTGCTGCCCTGTGGCCCCACCTTGGCCATGGTGTGGCACAGCATGGGCTGCTGGGCTCCCAGGGCAGCTGGGCCAGGGCTGGTGCCGGGCTGTGTCACCCTGACCCCGGTGCCCCTGTGGCCCCACCTTGGCCATGGTGTGGCACAGCACGGTCCCCTGGGCGGTGTGTCAGGGCTGGTGCCAGGCTGTGTCACCCTGACCCTGCTGTCCCTGCCGCAGGGTGACTCCCGGGGGTGCCTCCGAGCGCTGGCATGGCCGCGGGTGTCATCCAGCCCCTGGCCGAGCTGCGGCTGCCCTCGCCCTTCCCGCACGGCCTCCTGCTGCCCACGCACCCTGAGCCCGACTTCCCCGACCTCTCCGAGGAGGAGGAGGAGGAGGAGGAAGAAGAAGAGGAGGAAGAAGAAGAGGAGGAGGACGTGGAAGCGGTGGAGGAGAGCGTGCGGCCGGAGCTGGCCGGTGTCTCCAGCACTGCCGAGACCACTCTGCGTCTCCTCAAGTTTTCGGAGCTCATCAGCTGCGACATCCAGCGCTACTTCGGGCGGCCGGGCCGGGAGGAGGCGGCCGGGAGCCGCCCGGTGCCCGGGGACTGCGGCTCGGCCCCGAGCGCCCCGGCCGTGCCCGAGGCCCCGCGGGGCAGCGCGGGGGCCGCGCACAGGCTGGGCCCGCTGGCCGAGCTCTTCGAGTACGGCGTGCACCGCTGCCTGCCCGGCGGCAAGAGCCAGCGGCTGGAGAGGAAGTACGGCCACATCACCCCCATGCACCGCAGGAAGCTGCCGCCCTCCTTCTGGAAAGAGCCGGGCCCCGCCGGGCTGCTCCACACCGGCACCCCCGACTTCAGCGACCTCCTGGCCACCTGGACAGTGGAGCCAGGGCCGGAGCTGCCGGGCGCTGGGCGGGAGCTGCTGGGCCGCCCGGGGCTGGAGGCAGAGCCCTTTGCGGGGCTGTGACCCCAGCGTGGCCCCGGTGCCGCCACGTGCCACCCGGTTAATGATAAACCCGGTGGCCCCAGTGCCAGCACCGGGGCACCCGGAGCGGCCGGCTCGAAGCCGGTGATGGGACGAGTGAATAAATGACTCCCGCCAGGCAGCAGCGTGTGCGGTGTCCTTTGCCACCCGCCACTGTGCGTCCCTGCTGGCAGAGACAAAGGGCACCACGGCTTGGCGTGACCCGGGGGCTGCTGGCTGCAGCGGGAGGAGCAGGGCAGCGCAGAGCCGGCGGGAGCCAGCAGCCCGTGTTTACTCTGGGCCCAAGGCGGTGGATCCCATCCCTTATCTCGGCCGCGCCAGGGCAAAGGGCGAGCGGGGCCTCATAAAGCACCCGGCAGTCAGCACACGGGGGACCCAGCACTGCCCTGGGGACCCACTGTGCCCTACAGCTCCCCTGCCCCAGAGCAGGGCTGGCTTTTCTTCCCCACGGCCTGGTTGTTACCAGGGCCCAGCTGAGGCATCCTCTGCTTTGTGTTGGTGTTGAAAGGGAAAAGAAGCTGGGAAGGGGCAGCCAGCCCCTGCCTTGAGCCCAGGATGCAGCCACCCCCACCCCCCAGCCTGTGCCCTCCCAGCAGCAGGAGTGGGGACAGAGCTCGGTTCAGCCTTAAGGGAAGCAAGAGACAGGCAGCACCACACTAAAAGTACAAACAGACTTTATTTCAGCACAGATCCTGCAGTCAAAAGCCTCTCCAGGCACCAGGTGAGGAAGGGGCAGTCCCAGGGCAGGGGGCAGGGCAATGCTAAGGAGAGGAGGAAGGATGGGGGAAGACAGGAAAAGTGAGGTGCCAGGGCTGGCTTTGCTCCCACCCCCGGCCAAATCCAGGACTGGTGGTGGAGTTTGGGGTGCCTCGAAGGGCCCAGGCTGCTGGAAGGGGCCAGAACATACCCCAGGAGTGACTCTGGCTCCCGGTGTGGGAGCAGCAGTGGTGGGAGGACTGCAGGACTGGCAGAAGGGCACAGGCTGCAGGACCAACATCTCCCCAGTGCAGGCAGCTCTCCCCTCCCCATCCCTGCCCCAAATCCCAGGGGTGTCTCCCCACACATGGGTTGGGGTCAGAGTGCCTGAGGGAGCCAAGAAAGAGCCAGAGGCAGCAGCTGCAGAACCAGGGGAGCCCTTTTATTGCACAGCCAAGCAGGGCACGTCCCCCTCCTCAGTGCCAAGGAGCAGGGAGGCAACCCCAGAGCTCAGCCCAACCCAGCAAGCAGGACCACAGGGCAGCAGGGAATGGGGGCCCGGGGGCAGGAAGGAGCCCCAAGGTGTCCCCTCTGCTTCTCTCACAGGCCCTGCAGCCGAAGCTTGGGCAGGACCAAGTCCAGACAGCCCAGACTGGGTGGATGAGGCAACAGAGGCCACGTGCGGTGTCAGAGAACTGTGCCCAGCTCAGTAGGGCAGCCCTGCTCCCCATGGAACACTCCAGCCTTCACCCAACCATCAAGGAGAGCCTATTCCAGGAGCTAACAGAGCCAAGAGTGAATTTTGATCCCTCAGGGAAGCAGAGGAAGGGGTGACAAGAGGAGGCAGTAGACGTGGGAAGGCAGCAGCAGGCAGGAGGGCCAGGGCAGCACGGCCATGGCAGTGCTCCAGGCACTGTGACACCTGCAGGGACTGGCCCAGTCCTCTCCCCACCTCCTGCAAAAGGGGGACCCCAGCTCCCAGGGGCCGGGGTACATCTCTGCTGGGCCACGCTGCCTCACGTCTGTGCCAGAGAGAGCTCCTCCAGGCCCTCCTTCCCCAGCCGGTACCTGGCGAGGTCCTTGCGGGTCACCATTCCCACCACCTGCCAGAACAGGGACAGGGTCAGCCTGATGTGGACAGGGAGCTCACAGGCTCACACAGAGCCTGGGGACAGCGTGTCCCTGTCCCCTGGAGGAGCCCAGGCTGCTGGGACACAGCGAGCAGGGACTCACCTCGTTGCGATTGTCCACGACCACCAAGTGCCGCAGGCCCAGCGCTCGGAAGAGCTTGAACACCCGGGGCAGGGACGCCTCCTGCAAGGCAGAACGGGCTGGGGGGGCTGCAGCACCCCCAGGCAGCCCCCACTGCTCACCCTGACCCCTGGGGGGCTGTCACAGGGGTCCCTGGGCGTTACCTGGGGCACGGTGTAGGGCGAGGGGTTCATGAACTCGCTGAGGTCAATCATGCACTCGCGCTCATCCTGAGAGACGTGGATGGACTGGATGGGGGGGAAGCGGGGGTAGGCGTCCCGGAAATCCTTCAGCTTCAGCCGCCGCTGCACCAGGCTCAGGTTGGCCCTTTCCACAAAAACCTGGGCAGGAAAGAGAGGGCTGGGGACTGTCCCACGGAGCTCACAGGCACCAAGACAATGCACAGGGCCAGGGAGGCAAAAGGGCAGAAGGGTGGGACAGATGGACCATCTGCAGAAGCACGGCCTGTTGCCCACTCACTCAGGGTTTGTGAGCCCAGAGGGGTGCAGGATGGTGCTGGGGTAACCCCACCACCGAATGGCAGCACCCACCATCCCCCTGGGTGAGCTGAGGGAGATGACAGGGACCCTCTGCCAGCTGAGCAAGGCAGGCAGCAAGGGGCCTGAGACAGGATTTGGAGAGCAGACACAGCCCAGAGTCTCCAGGCAGCATCACCCACCTTGTGCTTCAGCAGGACGATGAGCTGGGAACGCAGGATCAGACCCCGCAGCCCGGCAACCTGCAACAGGCACCGTGTGAGAGGGTCCCCACTGCAGCCAGCCCTCGGGGGCCACCCCAGCTGCAGCCCCTCCCCAGGGACACCCAGCCTGCCTGTGTGGTGTCAGGGTTGCTCTCCACCACGGGGAAGCCGTTGTGGTTGGAGGAGGTGTCACTGAGGATGTCCACAACCGTGCCCACGCGCTCGATCCTCCGCAGGCAGGTGACAGGAGTGCTCATCACCTCCCTGCAGGGAAAGCTCTGGGTGAGCTCAAGGCAGCACACGCTGAATCCTGCAATCACACACTGGCTTGCTGGGAAGGGACCTATAAGCTCCTCTCATTCCAAACCCTTTCCATGGGCAGGGGCACCTTCTACTGTCCCAGGTGGCTCCAAGCACCATCCAACCTGGCCCTGGACAATTCCAGGGACCCAGGGGCAGCCACAGCTGCTCTGGGCAACCTGTGCCAGAGCCTCAGCACCCTCACACCCTAAATATCCCCCCCACCACAGTTCACACCCTAAATATCCCCCCCAACACACATTAACTCCTCAGTGCTGCTGCCTCCTCTGTCCCCAAAAGCTGCCAGGGAGAGAGGAAGGAACACACTGCAGATCACATCCCTGCTGGGGAAGAAGCTGGGCTGTGGTACCAGGGGACAGCAGGCTCCTGCAACCTCCACTCCCAGCTCAGGCCAACATTGGGCTCCAAAGGCTGCTGCCACAGCCATGCCCAGCCCACCTACCTGGCTGTGAGGGAGTGGGATGTCACTGGGGCCTCCCAGTGCAGGAAGGGGACACTTTGCAGCTGGATGTGCATGTCATACAGCCCCTGCAACAAGAGCCAAGCCATCAGGAGAAGCCTGGTGAGGTGGCAAAGGCCACAGCCAGGCAGCAGCTCATCCCTTAGAGCGAGCACATGCCTGTCCTGGCCCCCCATGGCCCCCCAGCCCTGGGGAGCACAGCAGCCCTCACCTCCACAAAGTAGTCTCCCACAATCTTTGCTGTCATCAGCACCAGCATGATGGGGAAGCCATAGGTGACGTTGCCTGTTGCCTCCATCATGATGACAGTGAGACTCAGGGTCATCCGCACGATCCCGCCTGCCAGAGGCACCCAGGGGGTTTAGAGGGGCAAGGAAACACAGAGTGAGGGCATCACAGAGCACCTGAGGGCCCTGGATCTCCCAGTGACCCCCAAGTGACCCAGTCAGAGTGAGGGCTGTAGCCATGATATTTTCCGAAAAATCCTTTCTTTAGGATTTTTTTCTCTTGAGAAGCTGAGAGGCTTCAGGAACAAAATGTAAACAATGGTTATCTGCTGCTGTGGAATGCAACAAGTGGATTTGTGATTAGTCTCATGTAGTTGTTTCTAATTAATGGCCAATCACAGTCAGCTAGCTCAGATTCTTTGTCTGAGACACAAGCTTTTGTTATTATTCTTTCTTTTTCTATTCTTAGCTAGCTTTCTGATGAAATATTTTCTTTTATCTTTTTAGTATAGTTTTAATATAATATAGATCATAAAATAATAAATCAGCCTTCTGAAACATGGAGTCAGATCCTCATCTCTTCCCTCATCCTAAGACCCCTGTGAACACGGTCACAGAGGGCATCACAGAGCACCTGAGGGCCCTGAATCTCCCAGTGATCCAGGACTGCCTCCCCAGGGGTTAGCCCAGCCCTCACTGTGCCTGGCAGGGTGATGAGGAAGCTGACAGCCAGGCTTCAGCTGGGAAGGAAGCTGTCAGGGAAGCAGGGAGTGCTTTTTCCCATGACATCTTTCCCCCAACCAACACTGTGCCATGGGGAACTCACCCAGCTGTGCAGCAGCTCCCATCAGGGCGTATTTCCCAGGATCAGCCCAGATCTGAGCACAGGAAAGAAAAGGAGCCAAGTCACCTGCTGGCTCCAGGGCATTCAGAGATAGTCAGCAGAGTCCTGGCCCCCAAACCCCCTCCAAAGCGGGGAGAGCTGCCTGAGGCTGCCTGAACAACCCAGCTGCTGGCAGCGCTCCACTGGGAGGTGGAGAGGTCCAGACCCAGCTCATGAAGACATCAAGCAAGGAGCCAGCCCAGTTCAGAGCTTTCAGCCAGCTCCAGGCACGCTGTCTGAGCATGCCACCAGCCCAGCAGCGAGGGAGGAGGGCAGGGTGCCAGGGCTGCCCAGGCAGGACTCACCGAGCCCTTGGTCAGGTAGGACAGGGAGATGCCAAAGAGCCTCCCCCAGGCTGCCCCGATCAGCAGGGAGGGGATGAAGACCCCTGCAGACACTGTCAGGCCATAGGTCCAGCAGGCCAGGAAGAAATACATCAGTGTGAACATGCCCAGTGTCATGGGGTTGTAGGAACCTGGGGTGGGGACAGAACAGAGTCAGTGCTGGTCCCACAGCCCAGGGGACACTGTGATGGGCTGTAGCCACAGATCAGGCAGCAGCAGCCCCACAATTCACTCCCAGCAGAGAGAGCCTCTCTTCTTGGGCAGCACCTCCTGCCCTGGCAGCACGGGTACAGCCTTTCAAACTGGCTGTTCAGGTTATTTCTGCCCCCTCCAGCACCCCCCACCCAGCCAGGGCCATCCCAAGCCCTCACATCCCATTCCCCCATCTCATGACTCGTCCCCTCCCAGCCCTGTGGTTCCCAGACTCCCATGATGAATTTCAAAGCCCCAAGGGAGGGACTGCCAGGGCTGAAGGACAAGGTTGGGAGGACAGAATCCCACTGCCAGCTTTGGGATTAACTGAGCAGGGCATGTCCTGCAAAGTCCCTCCCATCCTGCAGCTCCCACAGCAGCTCCAGCCAGTGCCACACTGTCCCACAGCACAGGCTGTGCCACCCCAGTGAGACCCTGCTGACCCCACAACCCTGCTAAGTGCTATTTTGGGATTGCTGAGCAGCTCAATCTGGTTTAAACAAGTACTTTGCAACCCCTCCTTCAGACAGAAGCCTTGAGCCAGGGAGGAGCCAGCACTGCAGGAGCAGCCCCAAGACACAGGATGGTCATCTTGGTCATCTCCTGGCTGCAGGTGGCCAAGCTGCACCCCCTGGGCTGAGGATCTCTGCTCCCCACCCATGTGCAGCTGGGTACAGAACTCAGATTCCACAGCAGGCAGAGGAGATGCTGGGGTTACACCAGGTCCAAGGAAAGTGGAGCTAGAACCTGGGAACCAAACTGCATTTCCCAAGCAAATCCAAAGCCCAAGATCCACCTCCACAACCTGCCCAGAGGGTAAAGTCATTATGGGGCAAGTGGCCCTACTAATTAAGAAAACATCCCAGTGACATTTCCAGAACAGACTTCAGACAGACAGCAAGGGTCAGACATGCTCTCACACAACTCAGAAGCAGCACAGCCTGCAAATGTGCAATACCAAAACCAGGTCCTTGGCCCCACAGCCCTTTGGCTGAGCTCCGAGGTGCCACCAGGCACAGCACCCATCCCTCCTCCTCCTTGACCCAGCAGTGGCCAAGGCACACATGGACCCTCTCTGCTGACGTTCAAGGCCTCCCTGCTGGGTGCACTGACCTGGAGGGTCATGGAAGAGGTTGACAACGCTCTTCTCAGGTGTGTTGAAGAAGGCAGTGGCCATGGAGTTGTACTCTCCATCAGCACAGAAAAGCTGAAAAAGCAAGATAAGGAAGGGTTAGAAGTGGCAGGGAAGGCTGGGGGACGTGTGCCAGCGAGGAGGCAGCTCTGGGCAGGGAGGACACCTACAGCATCCTTGGGTCTCCAGCTCTGCCTGCACTGGAGGGCATCAACTGCAAGGTGCAGCGTCCCAAATCCAGCAGGGTCCTGTCTCCCTGCTGAACCCCCCAGGCTCAGGGTGCCCCCACCCTGAATGCATTCTGCATCATGTCCTACCTGCAGGGGATATGCCACAGAGCTCCCCTGGATGGGCTGGCAATCTCTGGAGCAGTAAATCATGACAAAGCCCACAGTCGCTGTCACTGCTGCCACCAGCATGGCCTCAACCACCTGCAGGCAGGGCCTGTGGATGTACCTGTGAACACAGGAGTGACAGTGGCACCCAGGGGTGTGGGCAGCACCAGCACAGCCTGGCTGGGCATGTCACATCAAGCACATGACAGTCTGGCTGCCTCTGCTCCCTGCCCAGACCCTGCCACACTGTCCTGCTGCTTGAAAAGCTGCTGACAGGTAATGGCTGGGTCAGACTGGTCTCAGTTGGCTTTAGCAGCTCTCTCCCTTTTCTTAGTCCTTTCAGAGCACATGACAGTCAGGTCTGCAGTGTCTGCACCTCTCTGGGCCCTCCAGTCACTGGAGGGAAATATTTGGCAGGGTCAGAGCAGTGCAGGTCACAGCCACAGGCAGTGAGAGGCACGTGGCACCTTTCAGGAACTGTTGTTGCTCACATTAAATGAGAGATTACAGCCTTGCTTCATGTGGGAATGCCACTTTGAGGGAATGCAGAACCCACATCAATCCCCTTCATTACCTGTGGGCTCTTACCTGATCCGGAACATTGTCAGCCAGTAATTGAGGGCATTGAACAGGGCCCCGAGGATCCCACCTGCAAATGGGAGGGAGGAAAAGCTCAGCATACAGGCCCCAGGCTGCCCACCACACAGGGAACCTCTGAAGATCATCCACACCCATCCAGAGTGACCAGCAGCACATGTGAGTGCTGTCCCTGCAGGACCTGTCACCAAGAGGAGCCTGGCACCAGCAGCAGGGGCCAATGTCACAGTGCTGGCACCAGGCAGGCAGAGGACAGGCCAAACCCATGGGGATAAGGGCAGCTCACATGGCAGCAAGGGGCTGCCCAGGACTGCAACACACTGACCCTGCTCAACATGGGTTAAAGGGGCTTGACTTGCTCCTAGGGCTGGGCCAGGATCCAGCTCTCATCCCTGCATAAGCCCCACAAGCAGCCTCTGTTCCAGAATTTAATGGATTCCCCATTTTCCCCAGGAAACTGGACACCAAAGCCCTTTAGACCCAGACAGAGAACAGAGGAAATTATTCAGACAAATCAAATGGAAAGAGCAGCATTCTCTTACCAACCACTCCCATAAAGATGAAGATAGGAATTTCCTGGATTGTGTATCCCATTTTCTGCAAGCAAGAAAGAAGTGGGTTTCACATCTCCTGGCCCATCTGCAGTCCCACAGTCAGTGACTGACTGCTGGGACAGCACAACTCTGCCCCAGAGCTGCCCCAAAGTGTCCCCTGAACATCCCACAGCCTCCAGAAATTCCTTCTGCTGGGGCTGGTGGAGCTGAGATCTGGCCAGACCCCACTGGCTGCTAAGGCAGAGCCTGCCTCAGCCCCTGGGTGAGCTTATAGACAAACTGATGTCCCCAAAGCTGCTGAGGGCTGTGTCCAACCACTCCCCAAAGCCCTCCATGGGGAATACCTGTGCCTACCTCACTGTCAAATCTGCCAAAGTTGATGAGCCCAGGGCTGGAGAGATCCCAGGCATTGCCATGGTAAACGCTCAGGACAGAGTTTAGAGTGAAGGTGGAGATCATGGAGGCAAAGAACTGGAAGGAGATGCAGCCCAGAGTCACTGCCAAGTTCCCCCAGCCCCAATTCCTCACCACATGCTCCATACACTACCCCAAACAACCCCCAAGGCCCTTGGGCAGGGCTTGGTGCCCACAGTGTGCTGGGGACAGGAGGTCACATTCCCCATGGTGTCACTCTGGGCAGCTCACACTGACCAGAGTCTGGCTTCTCCTTTTGCCTCTCTGTTGCCCTGGGGCACAGCCCAAGGCAGCTCCCTTGGAAAGGAGCTCAGCCAGGCCCAAATCCAGCCCCTGAGGAGAGGGCACAGGAGGGGAGCTGGGATGCTGCTCCTGGAGCAGGGCTGTCAGGAGGCCTGGGGCTGCAGGGCACCCAGAAAAGGCAATGCCTCACACCACACCCAGCAGCTCTCCACTGTTTTCCAGCACTTACAATTCTCCATGTCAGGAACTGGTTCCAGAAGGAAGCCCCTTCCTCCAAGCTGAACAGGACACCCCCTGCAAACACAAGATACAACATCTACACAAGGGGCACGTGCCACAGCCCCTTGGCTCCAGCACCAGCCAAGCACCCAGGCCATGTGCCCACACTGCCCAGACCCTGTCACAGGCAGGCTCACCAAGCCATCACTGAGGCACTGACCACAGCAAAGCCCCCCACTGCCATTCTCCTCCCCAGGGAGGCAACATTTGGGATCTGGGCAGGGCCAACACCTGCACGGCCTGGCAGGAAAACTTGGAAGGCCCCTGCAGTGCCCCATGCAGATCCCAACAGCTGCCTCCAAGCAGGTGGGAACAACCTCCTGAGGAAATCCATGTCCAGGCACTGCTCAGTGCCAGAAAGCATCAACTCAAAATGAAATTGAACAGACTCAGGACAATGTCATCAGTGAAGTTCAAAATACTAGACTAGAAATTTCAACATCAAAAATACAAGCAATCTCACCCTAGAAATATCTAAAATAGAAGATGACAGAACAAAAAAATCAAACCACAAAAAATACAGCTGCAAAGTCAACATCTTACAAAATTACAGCAGCTTTTAAAAGATATCAATTAAGTTCAATCTGTTTTAAGAATTACAAATTATAAACTTACTCCACTTTTGAACATACCTAAGAGAAGACTATAACATCAAATCTTCAAGAACTTTGACCTTTAAAACTCAAAAAACCTTAAAAAAATCACTGAAACTCTTCAAAAAAACCCCAAACACATCTTTGTACTCCAAAAAAACCCTTTTCCCTCACAGTGTTAAAAAAAATACAACTTTACAATTTCATATTTTCAGCAAGACTCTTCTGTAAAAAAACCCTTTGTTGATATAAAATAAAAATAATATAAAAATAAAAATAATATTAAAAAATCCCTTGTAAATAATAAAATAAGACACGCACCCACGGGGGCACCGAAGGCGGCCGAGACGCCAGCGGCAGCTCCAGCTGACACAAAATCCCTCTTCTCTGTGTCCCTGCGGAAGTACTCGAAGATCTGAAACAGGACAGAGGGCACCTTCAGGGCTGAGCCAGGGTATGACAGGGATGATGCCAAGCCACCAGTGGGAGCAGCACAGAGGGGCACCTGCAGCACAGCAGCCCCTGGGAGCTCCACACCAACCTTGAAGTCTCGCTTTAAGGACGTGGATCTTCCCTGGGAGATGCCAGCAGCAATCACGGATCCAGAGTGAATCATGGGTCCTTCCTAAGGGCCAGAGAGCACAGTCAGACTGGGGAAGGAAGAACAGGCATGGCTGGATGCTGCTCACCAGCTTGCAGTTCTGAAGCTGGATTGGGAGCATTTCTCTCAGGGAAATACAGACCTTGACATTTTCCCCCTTCCCATCCTGGAGGTGTTCAAGACAGGTTGGACAGAACTCTGAGCAACCTGGTCTGGTGAAAGGTGTTTCTGCCCATGGCAGGGGTTTGGAATGAGATGATCTTTAGGATCTCTTCCAACCCAAACCATTCCATGGTTTTATGAAATCCTTATCCTAGCATGTGCCTCCCTTACCCACCTCCTGTGGAAACAAGTGTTTCCCTTGCCTGCCTTCAATCCCAGCCTGCCAGAAAGGTCCCAATGGGACACCCAACTCTCCCCCATCTACTGTTTGCAGGGACAGCCACTGATGGACAGGGGCTGCTGCTCTCTGCCCTCAGCCAAGCCACACACAGGCTGGCACGGTGGCACCACGTGCCATAGGGGCTCCCCAAGCCTGGCAGCGCCAGTCACCTTGGCCAGGGAATAACACTGGGAAGTCACCACAGGGCCCCCAGCACCCCGTCCCCAGCACAGGACCGGTGTCAGGCTGTGACACAAGTGCCAGCAGCGGGGACCAACAGATCAGCAGCACTTTGTGCACATCACCTTCCCAACAGCCAGGCCGCCGACCACCGAGAGGATGACCCCGCAGACTTTGATCACCAGGGTCTGCACAACAGAGAAGGACACAGCAGGTCACAGGGGTGGCAGAGGAACAGAGAAGGACACAGCATGTCACAGGGGTGCCATACAACAGAGAAGGACACAGCATGTCACAGGGGTGGCAGAGGAACAGGGCCATGGCAGCCACAGGGGACACAGACCCAGTGGGCCCCAGGCATGGGAGGAGCCAATGAGCCCAGGGAACTTGTGATTCTCATCCCCCCCACTGTGGCAAACAGGGTTGGTCAATTTTCTTCTTGGCCAGAGCAAAAGTCTACCCAAAGCTGCTCTTCCCAGTGCCAGCTGCTGGTGCCAGGGCAGGAGATTTAACCTCTGGACACTGGGGAGGAACAGCTGTAGAGCTGGGAGTTCCTGCCAGCTCCTGCTGGGCCACAGGGTGGGCAGGGACCACTCCAGGACCACACAATGTGCCCAGGCCATCCCAACACCTCCTGATTCCTACCTTGAGCCGGACAACATGTGGAATCTTCACGCCATTGAGGTAACATTTGATCTGGGGAATGCCACTGCCAGCTGCCACGGGCTGCAGGGAGCAGGGAGAGCTGTCACACACAGGATGGGGACACAGCAGCCACCTTACCCCTGTCACACAGCACACCCTCAGGGTGGCTCTGAAATGAGGCCAAAGCTCATCAACAGGCTCTGGAGATGGGCTTGAGGGAGACACCCACTCCCTAAGGGCAAATGTGCCAAGGAAAAGGAGCTGGATGGGTTCCTGGGTACACTGAGGTGTTCCCCACCCAGTCACAGCTACAGAAAGGTCACACTTGGTGGCCAGGGAGAACAAAGGCAACGCCACAAGGAAGGCACTGTGGATTAGAGTGATCAACAGGGAGTCCCAGACCCTGGCTTGTCCTCCAGAGGCACCCAGCCAGACTGGTCAGTGCTGGTGCTCGGGTACACCCAACACAGAGAGGCTGAGCTAGGGCCAAGGCTTGGGAGAGCTGCAGCCCCGCCCAGGGCTGGAGCACAGCCTCTGCCCCAGGCTGCCAGCACATCCCAGCAGCCTGCCAGCCCCACAGAACCCCCCAGCACAGCTGGAGCCAACACCGAGGAGCTGGGGCTACCAGGAGCCAAACTGGCAGAAACACATTCACTGGTCACAAAATTTCACATTTTTTGTGGAAACATGACCCTGCTTTGCCCATGTAAAGAACCCAGAGCAGTTTCTGACTCTTACCTCTATGAAGGCAACGATCAGAGAGCCCACCATCACCACACTGGCATTCAGGGTGGCCCAGAGTAACAGGGAGAAAGAGAGGCCTCCTTTGGCTGTGAACTTGTCAATGTCTGGGGCAGCAGCTCAAGGAAAATCCAGTATTGCTTGGGTACCATCCCTCCCACCACAGCATCTCACAGAATCACAGGGTGCTTTGGGCTGGATGCCACCTTAAAAACCATCCAGCTCCCCCCCTGCCATGGGCAGGGATGCCATTCACTAGACCATGTTGCTCCAAGCCCCTGTCACTTGGAGCACCCAGAGCAGCTGAAACGAGCCTCCTCTGTCACAGCAGTGTCCAGGCACAGCTCAGCCCTGCAGAGCAGCAGAGTCTGTGCCACCAAACCAGAGCGAGGAAGCGCTGCCCTCTCCCCGCAGGACCCCTCTGTCACAGCTCCCAGGAGATGCCAGAGGTCCCAGCTGGCCATGCTCTGTGAGGATACTGTCCTTCACCACCCGGTACTTGAGGCCAGCCAGGTTCTCCACCACGATGTCGATGAAGCAGGCGACAAGGCCAGTGAGGATGCCGATCATGGCGCAGATCACCCAGCGCTTGATCTCCACCGTGCGGAAAGCCTGAGGGGTAGGAGCCCTCAGAGCCTGCTGCCAGCCAGCCTGGCACCCAGGGCACCCCAGCACACCTGCCACCTTCCCCAGCACGCTCCCAAGCCTGGGAAGCTCTGAGGAGAGCCAGGGAGCACCAATGCTGGCTGACCCAGCGAAGCCTGGACACAATTTACTCATTTTAAGCAGTGCTCCTGTTCCTCTGTGGGATCCCTAAGGTGCTTTTCCAGCTTGCCTGCCTCCATTAGGCCCATCCTCCTGGGGTTCCTGCTGTGGCACTGATTCCCAAAGCCCCCAGGGCAGATGTTTCACATGATTCCAGAAGTCCCTCTGCTCAGGGACCTGCCCCATGCCACCAGGCAATGCCACCATGTGCACCCAGATTAGCTCCCATTCCAACCACCTCATGCTGGGTCCTTGATCCTGGGGTTTCACAGCTTGTCACCAGCTGGTCAGTGCCCATAAACCCATCCCAGCTCCACCTAGGCTTTAAGCACAACCTCCTCTGGCCCAGAGAAGCCCCCAGCAGCCAGGCAGGGGGAACAGCTTCCCTTGTCCACCCCAGCTGAGATGATCTGTGGGCAGCCCAGCAAGACTCACCGCATGGTTTATCCTCCTCTCCTCCTCCAGGAAGAGCTGGTTTTCACTGTTGTCATAGTCCAAGCTCTAGTTTGGGAAGGGGAGATGCTGTTATTGTCTAAGACCAGGTGAAGAGACCCCCATGTTGAGGAGTGCTGCCCTCTGCCCCTCACCCTGCTCTTGTTATCATTTTCCTTCCTCCATTCCACTCCTTCTGCACTGAAACCACCCTCATGGGGCAGCTGTGAGCCCTGGCCCCTCACAACTCACCTGCTGCAGCCCAGAGGGCAGACACAAGATGTGGCAAATGGGCACCTACCTCATACTTGAGTGACAGCAGCTTCTCATTGTGGGGGATCTCGTTGGGACGCTGCCGAGGGACCTCTGTCTCCTGTGGGATGTGATGTACAGCTCAGGATGGTCAGGTCAGAGTCCAGCCCTCCCATCCACGTGCAACTGTTGGTTTAACTCCTTCTGATGCTCAGGAGATGCACAGAGGAGTGCAGGTGCAAGCTGCCTGGCAGGCAGGGATGTGGGATGCTTTTCCACCACTTGGATGTGTGGGATTTAAGGCAGCTGGACCAGGGGTGCACCCTCAGCAAGCACCACTGCCACACTGACTGGCACTGAACACAAGCAACTCCATGCCCTGGTGGAAGGCAACCTTTCACCTCAGCAGGAAATTCCTCAGGCCAAAAGCAAGGAGCTATTTCAAGCAAACCCATGTTTTTGGGCAGAAACCAAATTCTGTTTCCCAAACGCCTTTGACCATTCCCAGCTCCGAATTAGGGCATTTCCTGAGGATCCCAGAGGGGCCCCTGGGCCAGAAGCAGCTGAGGTCACCCAGCCCAGGAAGACCTGAACAAGCTGAATGTGAAGGAGGGAACAGCAGCAGCTGTTTCTGGAGGAAGGGAAGGGGTCCCAGTAACAGGAGGCCCCTCTCTGGGCCACTCACCAGCTCATGGGTGTCCTCATTGAGGTCCACATTGCTCAGCTGCCCGATGCGCAGGAAGGAGGAAGGAGTGAGCTGAGGAGAGAAGGGGAAATGAGGTCAACTCCTGAAAGCTCTTCAAATCTCTCAGGAGGATGGAGCAGGGCTGCAAGATGCTCGTGCTCTGCCTCCCTCACTGAGCTCTGCCTGCCCCCCAAAACACAGCACCTGCTCTCAGAGGACACACCGAGGAGGTGGCATCCAACACCCTGGAGGGAACCAGAGGCAGCAGCAGCCTGCCAGGGTTTGGGTGAGCTGCTCCAACCTGTCAGGAGGCAGAGCCAGCTCACCTGGGGAGGTGCCAGCAGCAGTGGCTCCCTGGGGACTGGCCACCACCAGCCCCTGGCACGGAGAGCCGTGCTGACAATCCTGTGCTGAGCAGCACGTCCCACACTGCCCTGGGGCTGGGGAGGGACAGAGCCCCTGCACAACCTGCCACCTGCACAGCCACAAGCTCACCACGACGTGCCCTCAGCTGCCAGGCCCAGCCAGCAGCAAGGGACAGCTGAGGACACGTCTGGCTCTGCCATCTGCTCCACAGCAGCGGTGACCAGCCAGGAGAGGAGCACATCACGTCAGCTTGTCAGTTTGTCACCCCCTGAGCAGCTGGGACCAGAGTGACAGCCAGGCTGGCTGCCAGCCAGGAGACACAGCAGGAAGTGGGCACACTGCTCCTGAACAGCCCTGGGGACTCTGGTGTCTCTCTGAGCCAGCCCTGGTGTGATGCTGGGAAGCAGCAATTGCATCTCCCTCCGGGGAGCAGCTTCTCCTTTCACTGGTGATCACTCGGGGTTTTTGCTGCCAGTGCAGTTGCACAGCATGGGAGTTTTTTCTTTTTGGGCACCTCCATCTCCTGGATGAGGCAAGCAGGGGCTTGGGCTGCAGCTGAGCAGTGCCACAGGGGGACCCAGCTGGAGCAGGCAGGCTGCTGTCACCCCTCCAGCCCCACAGGGATGCACAAGGATCTGAGCACTGTCCCCAAGAACAGCCCAAACACCATTCCTCAGCATTAAGATCTTCCCCTCCAGTGCCTCACCCCTCCCCAGCTGTCAGGTTAAAGAACTAGAGGATAAAAGAGGGATGGTGAGAGCAAGAGCAGGGCTGTGGCCTGTTGGTGTCTCTCTGCTGGCAGGTCCCAGACCCAGCCCCTCGCTGCTTTAATCCCCACGATCCCGTCTGGAACGTGAGGCCAGAGCTGCTGGGAGCCCTGCACTCACTGCAGAGGAAGAATATCCCTTTGTGTTTGCAGTCTGACCTATTTTCCCTTTTTTCCCTCTGCTCCACATTCCCCTTCACTCCCTGACCTGCAGATGGGTTCTGCCCCAGCTTCTCAAGCCCTCTCTGGTGCCCTTTAGCCCCCAGCAGTTCCAGCCCTCAGTGCTCCATGCTGCCATTGCCACACACTGGTTTGGCAAAGCCTGGGCTTTGCTTCTGGTCCCTCATAGCTCCACACTCCCAGTGGAAAGGATCCAGGTGGAGCCTTTTCCCAGCAGTCAGAGCAGACCACAGTGGATTTCTAAGAGCTGGGTACACACAATGCTGTCACCTCCCTGAGTTTAGGGTCATGAGCTGGATACAAGAACTGCCTGTTCCAGTGCCTGCCAGTGCCCAGCTGCTCTGGAGGCAGCTGAGGTTCCAGCCAGGCCCTCACCATCCCAGGGAGAGAGAAGGACACATTGCAAAAGAACACACCTACACTGGGACTGAGGAAGCACAAGGATTTAAGGCTCCTGTAGGTGCCACACATCCAGGCAAGATCAAGGAGATGGAAAATGTCACTCATGCCATGTCCCTTGTGTCCCTCAGGCAGCACCAGCCCTTCAGGGAAAATTCTCCTTCTCTTAGCAAGGGGGTCTGCAGACACACCAAATGTGGCTGAACCAGTGACATCCCACCCTGTTCCCTCCTTCCCTGTGCACAGAGCAGTCAGGGCACAGCAGCTCAACTCCCCATTGACTGAGCACCAGCAGGACACAAGGACAGATGCAGGGAAAGGAGGTGCAGTGGAACCTGAAGCTGAACTTAGACAAGCAGCACATTTTTAATATCCTCCCCCTGAGTCCGGGCACCCCTGTGGCATCTGCAAGCAGAGGCCTGGCTCCTGTCTCACCACCACAGGGATCACATGCCAGGAGGGCAGGAAAGAGCTACTTCCAGCAGCACCCAAGAAGGACAAGAGAAAAAGGAGAGATTCAGGCAGCCTGGAGCCAAGAGAAAAGGTTATTTGTGCACAGCTCAAAGACTCACTGAGCAATGCCCTCCTTGGGATGTTTTCAAACTCAGCCAAGGCAGCTGCTGATCCTGGGGACGTGTGATGTTGGTGTGACTGTGCTGTGATTATCTGCACATAAAAGCATGCACTGCTGCCAAAACCCAGAGGGCACAGAGGGGTTAACAGCTCTCCTGCCCCAGGAGAGGCTCTGGGACACTCTGAGCCTCACTCTGCCAGTGGCACACGAGCACCCAGCCCTCAGCCCATTTGGGTGGTAATTTCATCCTTTCATCCTGAGCTCTGCAAAGAGATGTCTGGAGCCTTGGTCTGAATTAAAATAAGTTATCATCAGTGTTAGTGGGCAGGAATGTTGGCAGGCAGGGCTGCTCCTCCAAGGGACCTCACCAGGCTGCAGGGAAGCCCCCAAATGCAAGAGAGGCAAATACAAAGCCCTGCACCTGGAATGGAGGAGTCCCAATGGTCTTAGTTGAAAAAGTCTTGCAGTGACCTGGTGGGTGAGGGAAGAGGTGTCAGTGGCACAGACCTGGAGGGGAGGTGGCCAACCCCCTCCTGGGTGGTGCCAGAGCACTGCCAGAAGGTCTGGGGAAGGGATCCCACACCTCCACCTGGCACCTGCAATAGCACACCTGGGACTTGGCATCCAGTTTGGGCTTCCTGGGACAGAAAAGGCACAGAAAGTGACCTCAGCAAGAGAGTTAGGGGCTGGAGCACATGGCAAGATACACAAGGAGAAGCTGGTGCTTCTCAGGGAGTTCTTCATGGCATCTCCAGACACCCAACAAGGGGTTACAGACAGCACAAAGCCAGACTTCCCTGAAGCTTTGCACTGATGGGACAAGGAGCAGTGGATAAACTGCAGTAAGGGAACTTCTGCTCAGATATCAGAGCCAAACGTTCACCCTGTGGCTGGTGACACACTGAACTTGGTGCAGAGTAGTTCCCAAAGCTCCTCTGGGTGTGTCCCTCAGGGATCTGCTCTGAGCAGGGGCTGGACTGGAGCTCATGGCTGTAGCCCCCTCAGGGACTCCTGAGCTCCCCTTCCCCTTTGCCATGCTGGCACCCACTCTGAGACCAGCAAGAGCAAACTGAGGATCAACCTCAACATGAAAAAAATCCAGCAGAAGATCTCAACCACCACCTTCCAGTCATGCCCTGGATGCATGATCTCCATGACCCAGGCCAGGCTGGGGGATCCCCAGGATCCAACCCCAGCTGTGTGCACAGTGACCAAGCCAGGCCCCCACACATTGCCCTGGAGAGCCATCAATAGGGAGTATCTGCCTCTGCTCCACAGCCCATTTCCACAGGGATGAGCCTGCAGGACAGGACCCAGCATGAGGAGAGGCCCCTGGACACTGTCCCTTGTCACCACCCTGTGCTCAGTAAGGAACTGGCAGCACGTGACTTTGTGTTATCGATGAGATAAAGCCCAGCACAGACCACAGAAGCTATGGGAGGGAAGGAGGAGGATTTCCAGCCCTCAGGGCCCCTCTTGGCTTCAGAACACTCTGCCCCTCATACCAGCCTGGGTGGAAGACTCCAGGCTGTGTCACTGGTGTGTCACCAGCACGAGGACCCTGTCACTGGCTCTGTCAGGGAACAGGGGAGATGAGCTGCAGGGCTTTTGAACCCCCCTCCTCTGACACACAGCCACAGCTGGGACAGGCTTCAAACCCACCCAGCATCATGCCCAAAATGCCTCACAGCAGGACAGAACAGGGCTCTTCACCTCCAGGCTCACAACAGGGGAGAAAACACCAGACTCTCCCCAAGGTGTCAAGACTCAGCTTTTGCTTCCAGGTTCCTGCTGCCACTGCCAGGGCACAGCTCCTGCTTGACCCTCACCTCCACCAGGATGGGAAATGCTGGCATTGCCCTGGCCTTTCCCCTGGCACAGGAGCACACAAGGATGAGGCACTGCCACAGCCCCCAATAGCTTGAGCAACCTGCAGAAAACTTCCTGAAGTTCCCGTGCTGGGGGAGGCTCCTGCCACCACCCCAGGGCAGTCACCTCCAGGCTCAGAAGGGCAGGCACAAGCAGCCTCTCTGCCAGTAACCTGGGGTGTGCAATCTGCAGCCCATCTGCCAGGAATCAGGGCTCACCCAGCACTCACACTTCCCTTTTTCTGCCTCCTCCCACCAAGATTTCTTGACTGGCCACTTTTGTGCACCTCGTTACTTGAGATGGAAGAAAATGAGACCAGCAACATCCAGAGATGCAGGATAAACACACAGGGGCTAAGAAGGACACCCTGCCCAGCAGCAGCCTGGTTTTCATGATGGTGAGCCCTTGCTGCAGGCACCCTTTGAAGCAGGAGCTTCAAACCAACCCCAAAGTCAAGGCACTTCAGCACAAATATCTTTGATGGTAGCAAAGGAGAAATGTTCCTTCACAAAAAATGGCTCATGATGGAAATTGGCTGCTCTTACTAACATTTTCCACCCACTTCCCAGCCTGAGAACCACCACACGTGGCTAAGGAGAGGGACAGCCCCCAGCAGGCACAATGCTCAGAGACACAACTGCCTCTCACCCCTTGCTGTGCTCCAGGCACCAGAAAACCCTGTGAGAGGATGAAGGCTTGGCCAGCCCAGCTGGCCCCAAGCAGAGCAGACCTCAGGGACAGGCCCCTCACACCCCTCCACAGCCACAGGGGTGTTTATCCAGCCTCTCCTCACCTCCCACCCAGCAGACCTCGATCTCAGTCCCTCTCAGCGGGGAGCTGCAGCCCCGTGTTTCCTCTGGGTGCCTTAAGATCACTTTCATTTCCATTTAACAAGCATGTGACAAAGGGAACAAGTGATGTTAGGGGATGGTTTTTTTTTATTACCACAACCCAGGTTTAAATCTCCCCTGAGCTAAGCAGCCCCAGCCTCTCTTTATCTCTCCCCCAAAGCTGTCCTGCCTTCCTGCTCCAATCCACACGATTGAAAGTCATCTGGGGCACAGGGAGAGGCACTGCCCAACACCAAAATACAGCCCCAGCCCTACAGACACACCCCAGCTGCCACTGCCAGGGGCACCTGTGCTCTGGAGCTCCAGCAAGGTGCTCCCTCTCCTCCTGGCCAAGGAAAATGCCACTAGTGCCATGTCACAGCTGGCACCTGAGCTGCCTGCACTGTGGCAATAAATGACATTGGCAGGCCTGGGCGTCCACCTCCAACTGCCCCTCCTGCAGCAGGCCTCAGGCACTTCTTCCAAACCACCAGGAAAAGCCTTCCCCAATGACCCCCAGCCATGAGATCTGGTTAATCCCTGCTCTAACACCCTCCAAACCCCCAGAACTCCCCATGTGCTGTAAATATACGGGGTCCTGTTGCACTGCCAAGCAGGATTACTTTTATTTTCACCCCAGAACGGCTGCCATGGCACAGCTGCCTCCTTGCAGCTGCCATTCCCTGCTCCCAGAGCACTCACAAGGCTCTCCCAGCCTAACGAGCCCTGCATTTCCCTCTAATTAGCCCGATGTTCTGACTTGCCCAGGAGCAGGGCAGCACAGAATTGTGCTGGGCCAGACAACCCTGCTCACAGCTGCCACAGTCTGGCACTGCTCCTCCCTATCTAAGCTCAGGCCTCCCAGAAAACTCTCCACAGGGAATTCTAGGATGCCACCTGGAAGCAATGCCTGTCCCACCTGGTGCTGGCACAAAGTGCTCCATGGTCCCACCCTGCCCAGCCCAGCACCCTCAGCTTCACTCTGGAACAGCTGCTGAGTGCCTCAGTTTTCTTCACTGAGCTGCAAGAGGGGGAGAGAACACCAGGCAGGTGGCTTGAGGGCACACTGGAGAGAAGTTCTCCTCACTTAATTACCCCAAATTAACTTGGAAGGAAAACTGGAAGGAGAACTTGGAAGGAACTGGCCTCCCTCTGTGACAGGCCCACCTTGGACCTGCTTTTTGCCAGAGTAGCTCCATCCATCCCACAGGACACCTTGCACCACTGCAGTGTTGGAGGCTCTCGTGTCTGAGCCCTACCTGGTGATCAGCAGCATGTCAGGCATCAGGCTCTCACAGAAAGACATTTTTAACAGAAATTCATTTAGCACAAATTAATTTTACATGGACAGATACAGACAGGACAAGGGGGAATGGCTTCAAATGAAACAAAAGAAGATTAGATTAGATATCAGTAGGAAATGGGGGTGGGCAGGCCCTGGCACAGGGTGCCCAGAGAAGCTGTGGCTGCCCCTGGATCCCTGGAAGTGTTCAAAGCCACACTGGATGGGGCTTGGAGCACCCTGGCCTAGTGGAAGGTGTCCCTGCCCATGGCAGGGGTAGAACAGGATGGGTTTTAAGACCTTTTCTAACCCAATCCACGCCGTGATTCCCTGAATGAGGAGCAGCCCCAGCGGGCAGGAGCAGGGCCCTGCTCAGTATACGGTGCTGCTGCCAGGGACCGTCCCAGGGCGGGGGAGCAGCAGGGATGGAGCCGGCTGGGCACTGACTCAGCCCCAGCTCAGTTTTTCCCCCGTGAGTGCCCCGTGCCCCGGCCATGGCTCCCCCCGGCCCGGCCGGTTCTGCTTTCCCAGCCCGGAGCGACCCCGACCGCCCCCGCCCAGCCCCGGGGCAACGAACGCGGATGAACACGACAGGGGAGGGGGCGCACACTCGGCCCACAGCCCCGGCCCGGCCCTCTCCGTGCTCCCTCCGGCGCGGAGCCCCCGCTCCCGGGGGCGGGACCCACCTGCCGGCCGCTGCCCGCCGCACCCGGGCCGCTACCGTTGAGCAGCGGGGTGGTTTCGCCAGCACGCCCGTCCTCGTCGTCGTCGCGGTCGCGGCCGGACCAGGACACCTTCTTGGCGACGTTGGCCATGCGGGGCGGGGGCGGCGGCGGCGGCGGCTGCTCCGCCGGGCCTGCCCCGCCGCGCGGTCATGTGACCGCCGCCATCACGTGCCCGTTAGGGCGGCCGGAGGCGCCCCGAGGCACCATGGGAGTTGTAGTTTCGGTGGGGAGGCCGCGCCCGGAGCGGGACGGGACGGGACGGAATGAATGGAATGGGATAGGATAGGATTAGGGTAGGACAGGACGGGACAGGATGGGACACGACAGGACGGGATGGGATGGGATGGGATGGGACGGGCTGAGCGGGACCCCAGTGGCGGCGGCCCGAGAGGTTGCGAGGCTTTGCCCCACGCACACCCAGCCCCCCGGGAACACGGCGCTCCGGGAACGGCCGGAACCGACGCTGCTCCAGCTCTCCAGGCACAGAATTCCCCAGAGTGTGCTTGGCCTTATGGAGCAGCACAGCTCGGCCCGAAGCCCTGCCCCGCCAGGAGCCCCGCGGGCACGGGCAGCTCACGGCACCGCCGGCGGCGGCGGCGCTGGCTCCCCCCGGTCACGGCTGTCCCGTGCTCCGCTTCCCTTGCTCTGATCAGCGGCAGGGAACGAGCAGCGCCACCCGCTCGGGCTGCACGGGCTGAGCAGCTCCTGCCCGGCTGTGAGCGGCACCGAGCGCGGCAGTGAATGAGCAGCACAGAGATAAATTGGGTTTCTCTAACGTTCGGAGCGTTTTAATAGGAACCATGAGCTGTGCATCCTCTAGGAGCAGGTGACCTCTGCCTTTGGTCCCACCTCTGGCTGCCAAGACCCTTTTCCTCCCTCGGTGGTGGCGGTTCTGAGATGCGCTCCCTGCTGGGTGTCCCATCACCCCGGGAGGGTTCAGCTCGGGTCGGGAGCGGCACCGTGAGCCAGCCGTGACCATTCCCGCTGTCAGCCTCGTCAGAGGCAGCGCTGGAGGCACGGACACGCCACCCTCCGCACCCCGCCCCGCAAGGAGGCATCGGCCAGCGTGAGGAGGGGGCCGCGGGGCAGCCCCCGCCCTGTCGCCATTCTGGCCACCTCCCCGGGCAGGAGAGCCCGTCTCCAGAGAGCGAAGCCAGCCAGGTGACCCACAAAAGCTTCTTCAGTGCCCAGGTCCATGTTGGGGCCGTGCTGCCCCCAGCCCAGCACCAGCGAGCCACCAGCGGGGATTCCATAGCCCTGCTGGAAGCCGGAGCCGGCAGCCAGCAGCCTCCTGTCCACGTAGAAGCGGTACCGGCCCTGGCCCGAGGACCAGGTGAGGCACAGGTGGTGCCATTTGCCGTCCAGGAGCGGCGCCACCGGCAGCTCCCGAAACTGCCCGTGCCCCAGGATGAACCGTGCAGAGCCGGGGCGATCCCCACCGTGGCCAAGCACGGCCAGCTCGCTGTGCCCGTCCCCGGTGGCGTAGGAGAGGAGAGCACCGAGGCGAGGGGCTGGGGTGGCCAGCCAGGCACAGAGCGACACCGACCGCAGCCCCCGGTGCGGGCCCAGCCCCAGGACGGCCCCGTGCCCAGCGGAGGGGTCGGGGAAGAGCAGGACGGCTCCGGTGCGACAGGCGGGGGAGGCGGACACCGGGGCGGGGGGGCTGTGCCTGCCCTGTCCCGGCTGCCGGGGGGCTGGGGGCTGCTCCTGGGGAGCCGTGGTGGGGAGCATCGATGCCACGGTCGGGGGTGCTGGTGCTGCATCCTCAGGGCTCTCCTCATCCTCCCGGGGCGCTCCCCCAGGCCCGGCAGCAGCGGGCAGCCAGTGTCCTTCCTCCTGCCGGTGCTGCTGCCACCGCCGCGTCTTCGGGGGGCGAGGGCTGGGGGTGCTGAGGACAGCCTGGCCCGGGGGCTGCTGCTCCGGCCGCCTGCCCCGGCTCCGGGCGGTGTCTGGCACACCGTGCGGGTTGGTGCCAGCCTCCACCAGCGCGGCCGGGGGGTGGGTGAGCAGGGGCTGTGGGGGGCTCAGGGCACCCACCGTCCCCTCCAGCCTCTTCAGCCTGCGGCGTAGCCGCCGGCCAGCAGTGGCCAGGCGGGCCAGCTCGGCACCCAGGGCGGCCCGGGCAGCGTCGGCCGCCTCCGCCTGCTCGGCCAGAGCCTGGAAACGTCCATCGATGTTGTAGGAGATGTTGTAGTTGCTGGCGATGCTCTGGAGATGGTTCACTGTCAGTTCCTGGAGCCGGAGAAACTGCAAGGGAGTGGGATGATGTGGGGCGAACCCACGGCCCCGTGTCGAGTCCCTGCCCCGCCCAAAATGCTGGGTGTCCCCCTAGCACAGGCTGGCAGCACCCCGTCCCCGCGCCGGGCACCCACCTGCTCCTCCAGGCGCCGCAGCCGCAGGAGCAGGGGGCCGGGACGGGCCAGGGGCGCCGGGGCCCGAGTCAGGCCGCCCTGCAGGGCAGCAGCGAGGATCAGGCAGAGGGGCAGTGCCATCCCCGCCATCCCGCCGCCGGACGCTTTCTGCCTGCACGGCAAGGCCGGCCCTGGCCCCCCTGGTGTCCCCCCGGGCAGCCTCCACCGCTGATGAGATCCACAGGCACCGCTGGCACGGCCCCGCACCGGGGCTCCCGGCGCTCTGCGGGGGCGGCTGGCCCCGGCCCAGAGCTCCCGGGGCTCCGCGGCTGGGGCCGGGCCGGGGGTGCTCGGCTGTGAAAGGAAAGGTGTGCGGGGGATCCTGGGCACGCGGCTGGATGTGGGGCAGGGGGGGACAGGCTGGGCAGGGCCGGCAGGACAGGACAGGGGAGGTCGGACGGAGTGGTCGGTGCCGGCTGGATAGGACAGGACAGGGGGGATGGAGTGATCAGTGCTAGCAGGACAGAACAGGGCAGAACTGGACAGGACGGGGCACGGCAGGGCAGGGCAGGACACCACAGGATGGGACAGAGCAGGTCAGATGGAGAGATCAGTGCTGGCAGGACACGACAGGGCAGGGCAGGACAGGACGGAGTGGTCAGTGCTGGCAGGACAGGGCAGGACAGGGCAGAACCGGTCAGACGGAGCAGTCAGTGCCGGCAGGACAGGACAGGTCGCACAGAGCGGTCAGTGCTGGCAGGACAGGGCAGGACCGGTCGGATGGAGCAGTCAGTGCCGGCAGGACAGGACAGGTCGCACGGAGCGGTCAGTGCCAGCAGGACAGGACAGGACAGGTCGCACGGAGTGGTCAGTGCCGGCAGGACAGGACAGGACGAAGCGGTCAGTGCCGACAGGACAGGACAGCACAGGACAGGACAGGACAGGACAGGTCGCACGGAGCGGTCTGTGTCCGCAGGACGGGGCCCTGCCGCAGAGCCACCACGAGGGGGCAGCACGCGCGCGCAGCAGCGCCCGAAGTGGGCGGAGCTTTACAGCAATGGGCGTGGCTTCATGTGCCGCCGCAGGCCCCGCCCTCTCCTTAGCCCCGCCCCGTACCCTTGAGCCCTCACAAGATGGCGGCTGCAGCCCTCGCCCGTAGGATCGGCCGCACAGGTGCGCCTGGACCCTGCCCCGACCGCTCCTGCGGCGGGCTCGGCTGTCCCCGAGCCCTCGCTCCTCTCCGTGACCCTCCCTTACCGTCAGGGTGTTCCACGTGTCCCCCTGCCGTGGGGTGGGGTGTCCCTGTATCCTCCCTGAGCGGGTCAGGGTGTCCCCGTGTCCCTCCGTGTCCGTGCAGAGCGGTTTTGGGGAGCGCCCCTCACACCTGTGGGGGCTGTGCCCTTCCCGTCCTTACCTGTCTGTGTCCCCAGGTGTGCTGCCCCTGTGCTGCCGCCTCCCAGCGTGGGACAGGGCCAGCCGGCCGTCCCCCAGCCCCCTGCAGCCCCCGGGCCTCCCGCTCGCCCCGTGCCGCTCCTTCAGCAACAACAAGATCCAGGTGGAGCTGGACGAGAGCTCAGGTACGGCGGGGGGCACGGCCGCGGGGTCACCGTCGACCCACGGGCACTGTGGGGACATCCCTTCCACCCCTGTCCCGTGGCATGTGCGGCTCTGGGCATGGAAAGTCACCAAAGCCCCAGGTGTTGCAGCTGCTTTGGGGGCTCAGGGAGAAGCGCTTGGGGTTGGGAGTCGCACCAGTTGTGGGCACTTCAGGTGGTTGGTGCTACAGACAAATCCTGGCTGTCATTGTCCCCTGCCTGTGCATTGTCCCCTCTCTGGGGGTCCCTGTTTTGGGCACCTGGTTGAGTGGCAGTGCTCCATCAGGGAAGAGCTGTTGGGAATTTCTGTGGCCTGGCTAGCAGGAATAGCTGTCACGTGCTAATGTCCTTGCACTGAACAAAGGTGTCCAGGCCTCTTCCTGTGGCTTCCCAGCTCCTGCTTTCAGGTGTCTGGGTGTGTCCTTGTGCTGTTCCCAGGTGGCCATGGCTGCAGCAGTCAGGGAGAACATCTTGGGTAGGGTAGTGCAGTGTGGGCAGGGACAAGGGCTCAGAGCCCTTCCCTGGTGCTGACAGGCTCACAGCAGGTGTGTGACCCCTGGACACAGGCTGCTTGCTGTGACAGAAGCCACAGGCTCGACCTTCCCCACTGAGGCCAGAGAAAAGGGAACTGCTGGGCACTGTGACCCAGAAGGTGACTGGACTTTAGGACACATGGGGTGCCACCATGCATGGTCTGGTCTGTGCTCCAGTCCACCACCCCCTGAGTGACCCTGGCTTGTGGGTGGATTTGGGCAAAGACAGGACCTTGCCCTTGGCTCTGCTGCTCTGGAAACTTTTAAACAGCCAGGAATGTTGTTGAGTGGGAGTAGGAAGCCACAGTTTGGTGAGGGAGACAGGGAGGTGGGTGAAGCTTCCCTGGGCAGGGCACTGTGAGCTGCTGGGGGGGAGTCTGATGTCTCTGTGCTTATCCTGCTCAGGTGTTGCCATGATGAAGTTCAAGAGTCCCCCAGTGAACAGCCTCAGCCTGGAGTTCCTCACAGAGTTTTCCATAAGCCTGGAGAAGCTGGAGAACAACCGGGCCTGCCGGGGTGTGATCATCACCTCTGTAAGGGTTTGCTCCTGTTTGGGTCACTGGTCACTGGCAAGGGAGGGCCCCAGGCACCTTGGATTGGCTCAGGGAGGAGGGGAGGGGGCTCTTGGAAGGGCCATGATCATTCTTCTGTGCCCTTTTCTAGCAGAGGAATGACAACCAAGTGTTGTGCTTTGTAATGAAAATCAAATCAAATCTGGTTATCTGCCAACCTGACACATCCTGTTACGACTCCTGGCTCACCCACAGGGAGCTGCTGAGAGATGCCAGTGCTTATTTTCAGATGTGGTGTGGGGACAAGGTGATGCCTGGCAATGGGACAGGACAGGTTTTGTGCTGTGTGGGTGATGTACTCACACAGGCACCATGACAATAAGAAATTGTGTTGCAAGCAGAGTCCCAGCACTGCATGCCATGGTAATGGGATAATGCAGGCTGTGGGAGCACTGGGGAGATATTTTCAGAACCCCAAAAGACCCTGATTTATAGCACATATTTATCACCTTCCCTTCCTCCAACTGCCAGGCTGAGAGCTAAAGGATCCTTCCTTCCCTGTGACTCTCAGTGACCTCTGTCTTTTCCCAATTCCAGGCTGTTCCCAAAATATTCTCCTCTGGCCTGGACATCACTGAGATGTGTGGGAAGAGCATGGAGCACTACACTGAGTTCTGGAGAGCAGTGCAGGAGATGTGGCTGCGGCTCTACGGCTCCAACATGGTCACAGTGGCTGCAGTCAACGTAGGTCCCTTGGGCCCACCTTCCTCAGGGTGGCATTGTCACCTGCTGTGGCTGCTCTGGGCTGTGTGGGCAGGGACAGCTGAAAAACCAGGCTGGAATTCATCCAGGGATGTGTCTGTTCAGGGTGTTCAGGCAAAACTGGTGTCTGTCAGTTCTGTGGGGTGTGGGAAGGTATGGGAGTGTGGGATGCTGCAGGCTCTGTGTAAGCTGCAGGCACTGCTGGGTTACATTTCAGCATTTCCAGCAGGTTTTGCTCCTCCAGCTGGGGTTCTTGGCCAACAGGAAAGTGCTGCTGGAGTCTCCATGCCCATGGATGGGTCATTACATTTTTGGTGTCTTGTTTTCATTTTCCAGGGAGGTGCTGCCCTGGCAGCTCACAGTGGTGTCTGTCCACAGCCCCCCCTGAAGGCACTTGGGTTTTCTCTCAGGCATCCTGTGCAGGGCTGAGCAGCACTGAGCCGTGGAAAAGATGGAAGGGAAATCTTCCCTGTGAGGGGGGTGAGGCCCTAGAACATGTTGCCCAGAGAAGCTGTGGCTGCTCCATCCCTGGAAGTGTCCAAGGCCAGGCTGGATGGAGTTCTGAGCAACCTGATCTAGTGGAAGGGTTAGGGTTAGGGTTAGGGGGCTGGGGCTGGGAATGAAATGGGCTCTAAGGTGCCTTCCAACCCAAACCCTCCTGTGGCTCTATGAAACCCTGATAAACATCAGAAACCTTCTTTAGAACCGTTTTGAATCAGGTGATCAGAAATTTAGGGGACATCTGCTCTGTCTTCCTGGTGTCTTCTGCGCTCTGGAGTGATCAGCAGGGCTGGGGGGTGTTTGTAACCATGTCCTGGTCTCACTGTGTCCTTCTCTCTGCCAGGGTTCCAGCCCAGCTGGGGGCTGCCTTATGGCCCTGTCGTGTGACTACAGGATCATGGCAGAGAACCCCAAATTCAGCATCGGCCTGAACGAGGCCCAGCTGGGCATTGTGGCTCCCTTCTGGTAGGACACTGCCTCCCACTTGTAATATCATGTGTAGATCTCTAGAAAGAATTCATCTCCAAGTCGTTAATTAGTCAGTTTGCCAGGTCATGGTGGTGTGGTTTGTGTGTCAGGGGTCAGGTATTTGCAGCTGCAGGAGATGACACCTCATTTCTGTCCTGTCCTGCAGGAAAAGCTGAAAAGCTTTCAGGCTGCAGAATGTCCTCACATCCTGCACCAAGGACCTCAGTTCTGGCCCTGCAATTAGCTCCAGAACTAGTGCTGGGAGGTCTCATGGGTCAGGCTCAGTCTGGGAATAGGCTTTTCTCTGAGTACACACTGTGTACCTGCAAAATCCAACAGTGTGGAGATCTCTGAAAGCATGGAGGCACCAAGACACTGACACACAGGCCCTTGTTTGCCCTAGGAATGTGTAAATGTACTGTTGGGAAGGAGCTTTCAGTCACAGCAAGTGGGTACCCACAGGCACTGAGAGTAAAAAGAGCAGCTTTCTTACAGAGGAGAGGGAACTCTCTTGGGGTACTCCCAAAAATGGCTCTTCTCACACCATTTTCACATCATGACTGAGCCCACAGCTGCTGTTCAGAGCCCTGAGCCTGGGGAGTGGGACCAGGATGTTCTCAGAGCCCTGAACCTGAGGAGTGGGACCAGGATGCTCTCAGAGCCCTGAGCCTGGGGAGTGGGACCAGGGTGCTGTCAGCTCTTGGTGTCCAGGTGAGCTGCCCCTGAGCATGGCTTTCCCTCCCATCTCTTGCAGGTTTAAGGACACGTTTGTGAATGTTGTGGGACACCGAATTGCTGAACGCTCCCTCCAGCTGGGCTCCCTCCACCCTGCACCTGAGGCCCACAAGCTGGGCCTCGTGGATGAGCTGGTGCCAGAGGAGAAGCTCATGGAGAAGGCTGCAGCTGTCATGGCACAGTGGCTGGCCCTTCCTGGTAAACCTCTGTCAGAACAGGAGGGGACCTGGTCTGAGTGGGAAGTGCTGGTGCCTGGGAGCTAACAGTGTAACAGTTTCCATTGAAAGGGGAGGTTTGGATGGCTGGGAGGTAGGAAAGCTCAGCCCAGCAGCCTTGGGCTAAAGGAGAGGGACACTGTGCTAATGTTCAGGGCACGTGGCTCCAGCTCAGCTCATCCTGCCAGACCTGCTGAGTCAGTCTGGAGGTGTCTGAGCTCCACAGACAAACTGAATCTCTGTCAGTGGAGGTGTTAGCCCAGGAAAGCTGCCATGGAGCTGAGTGAACAGGCTGGGTGAGAGCTCCTGGGTGGCTGCCAGCCTGGTTCATGGTCTGAATCAACTCTTGGCACTCTGGATGGCAGTGATGGGGCTGTGGATGAGGGCAGGCAGACAGCACAGGCATCATGTGTTTGGGCTGCTCCATGGCTGCAGCACAAGGCTCCTGGGCTGGGAGAGGGCTCTCCACAGATCTGCCCATGCCACCTCTCCTCCCTGCTGTCCTGGTGTTAGAGTGACACCTCACCCCCCAGACTAGGGAGCAAATCTGAGCTGTGCCCTCTCCTGACTTCCAGGAGGTCCCATGAAGATCTTTCCCCTAAATCAGACCCGTGTCTGGTTGGAGGAGGCTTCAGCACCTGGATGCTGGAGCAATTCGGGGTTCCCAGTGTGTGGATGGAGGGGGTCAGTCCTCATTTCATTGTCACAAAGTGCATGAATAAAACATCTGTGCCCCAGATGTGCTGCACATCACTGCACCTGGCTCTGTGAGGGGTGTGTGCACCTGGCTCTGTGAGGGGTGTGTGCACCTGGCTCTGTGAGGGTGTGAGCAGATATGTGCTCGAGGCCTCAGCCAGCTCCACCAGCCCCTGCTGCTCCAGCAGCATCCACGTGTCCATGTGGAGTGGCACAGGCCCAGGGATGAGCTTGAGGGAAGTGTTGCTGGCTTTGTACAGCATGGTTGGCAGGAGCAGAACTGTCTTGCAGGGATTGAAGGGGTTGGTTCAGGGGAACTTAGAGCCACAGCAGTTTCAAATAAGAAGGAATTTTGGTTGGTTGCTGGTATGTATTGGAGGTGAATATTGGGCTCTGGAGGGCACAGAGAGAAGGAGGTATGAAACTTTTGTCATCTTTGCCAGTAGATCAGTCATTTCCCCACTGAGCAATACAACCATAATTTATTGTGTGAGAATTTATCCAGTTCAGCTCCCAGCTGATGGGTTTTTTTCTTACTCCTCTCCCTGCTGCTTTCAAGAGCACTTTGCTGTGTGAACTATCCCGTTAGACCTGCATTTGGTGGCATTGAGAGCTGGTCAGGGGTGAGACCAGGGCGTGTTGCTCATCCTTGCTGTCCTCTCTGCAGACCATGCCCGCCAGCTCACCAAGACCATGATGAGGAAGGCGGTGTTGGACCGCCTGGTAGCTCACCGGGAGGAAGACATCAAGAACTTCATCAGCTTCGTCTCAAAAGAGTCCATCCAGAAGTCCCTTCGCATGTACATGGAGATGCTGAAGAAGAGGAAGAGCTGAGGGTCCAGCTGGTCCCTGGGAGGTCAAGTCACCCTCTGAACCGCTGCAGGAGCTGTTGGTCTCACAGCGAAGCCACCCGCAGTGCCACCAGTTGGTGACGTGCCACCTGCTCCCACAGCCAGCCAGCTGCCCCTTCCCTTTGTGCCTGTAGAGTGCCTGACACCACTGCTGCCTTCCCCAAGGGCAGGGAGAGTCCACCCAGCCCCCCAAGGAATGGACAGGGACAGGGTCTCAACACGCCGTGGCCCGAGCCTGACGGTCCTTGGATGTCCTCCCTCCTGTCCAACAGTTAATCGTGAAATGAGGTTTGTCAATAAATCTTCAGTGAGGTAGGAGATGGATGCTTTGTTCCATGGCTTGTCTGTGGTCACAGTGTCCTGGCTGGTGGCCTGTCCCCAGGCTCTGGTTCGTGGTGGGCTCTGGGCACAGCCAGCTGCCATCCTTCTCCAGACTGGGATCTGGGGCAGCCCATGCATAGCACTTGTGGGTGGGGCTGAATGGAACACCTTCATGGGGATTGGTGGTGGGAGCTGGAGCTGGATCCTGGTCTGTGGCTGCAGGAGGAGCTCAGGCTGCCAGCTTCACCTCGACTGGGTAGTGGTCACTGACTGCCAGGGCCTGGAGGAGGACAAGAGGTGGGAGATGTTCAGTGAGCCACTCACCCCACACTCTGCTGCTGGGGCTCACAGGGCAGTCAATTGCCCTGCCAGAACCTTCTGTGTGCTGGAGGGGGCACACTGTCCCCAGCCCCAAGACACTCAACACACAAGACTCTCATGGAGAGGTGGCCAGCCGTAGCTTGGGGTGGGCACTGGCAGGGGGCCACCTCCCCTCCAAGCCCCCATGTCTCAGCTAGGGGCTCTGTGCCAGTGATGGGTTGTTGAAGGTTGGCTTGAGTTACCCCATACCTTGAGTCTTGCCCATGGAAGACAATAAAAAGCCCTGTGCGTCTCCTCTCTTCCCAATGGGGACAGGCAGTGACCCCAAATCCCTTGTCCTGTTTCTACCTTTGGGTCCCTTGTCACCTTGAGCCCCTCAAAGAGACAAGGACAGCCCTGCCAGGCTGGGCCAGCTCAGCTTTGGTGCCTGCTAGAGCCCCACATGTGTGATCCTGGCTCACCTCCTCCTGGTCCAGATGGAAAGCACACTGGAAATTGTAGATACCAGCCGAGTTGGACAGGACGCTTCTCTTCAGCTTGCTGCCACACACCACGATCCTGCAGGGGAGATGTGCGTGGATGGTGGGTGCCACTGCTGCCCCTGCTGGCAGTGCAGGGGGTCCCTGGGGTGCCAGGGAAGGGGACAGTGGTGCCAGGGAAGGGGACAGTGGTGCCGTGGTGGCAGTGCTGACCTGTCATAGGCGCAGTCTGACTTGCCCACGGTGGTGTCGGCGCTGTCGGGGATCAGCCATTTGAAGATGTCGCTGGTGCGCAGGCGGATGGAGGGCCAGTCACCGGGCTGCACGTACGAGCAGTCGGCATTGAAGTCCCCCAGGAACATCATGTTCTACAGGGAAGATGGGAGCTGTGGTGGTGAGCTGTTCCTGCCACCAGCCCTCCCATGGGGGTGGCAGGGACCACCCTGTCACGGAGCAGGAACAGGGTTCTCACCCCACCACTCCTGCACTGGCTGTGCGCGCCTCGAATCAGGGTCCCAGTGTGGGTCAGACAGTCCCTGAGGCTCCGTGCCCAACCTCTGTGTGCCCCCCAGTGCTGGTGACGCTCACATCAGTCCCCCAACCTCTGTGTGCCCCCCAGTGCTGGTGACACTCACATCAGTCCCCCACTTGTTGATGATGGCCAGGTAGACGTCGTAGAGTGCATCAATCTCAGCAACAGCATTGTGTGGGGCTGAGTGCAGGGGCACCAGCACAAACTCCTTCACCTCTGCCACGGGAGAGAGGGATGTCAGCCCTACAGCCACCCCATGCCACAACCCATGAGGGCCACTTGTTCCCCCACTTACTGGTGCTGGGTGCTGAGACCCTCAGGATGAATGGCTCCCTGCTGAAGACATCCTGGGGGTCCTCATACTGGTAGGTGTCCACCACAGACACAACATCTGTCCTGTGGCAACAAAAGGATGGTGACCCTGGGACTTGGCACAGCCCCTGTGTCCCCTCCCTGGTGCTGGTGGCCCTGCAGTGCCATGTCACAGGCTGCAGCACTGCCAGCCCCATTACCTGTAGATAAACAGGTACATCTCCTTGTAGTTCTCCCGTCCCAGGGGGCCACTGATCTCGTAGTCGTACTGGGATGTGGATGCACTGCAGAGACACAAAGGCAGGACAGTGACGTGGCTGGGACCGTCCTGGATTGGCTTTGGCATGTCTGGGAGCTGAGTGGCCCCAGGGTTTGCACCAGCTGGTCCTGCTCTGGAGTCCCCATGGTTCACAGTGCCCTGGTTGTGGGGTGACATGAGATAGAGTGGCTCTGAAGCCCCCAAAGCCTCTCCCCCAGGGGCTCCTTGGGCACAGCATGACGTGGGGCGGCTCCTGTCACCCTTTCTCTGCAGGGACATTCCTTACCTTCATTTGCAGCAGAGCTAAATTAGGTCAGTGAGTAGCCTGGGGCTCTGCAGCACCCAGCGTCACCCTCCCTGCCCTGGCTGCTTTGTGACCATGCTGGAGGGGACACGGGGTGAGGACATGGGCTGGGCACACCTGCTCAGGAGCATTAGCTGCCTTTCGACACGGCAGCAGCAGCAGCTTCCGCATGGTCCTGAGCTGTGCCCTCTTCCAAAACTGGGTCAGCACCCAGCTGGTGGGGGGCTGCCACCCTGCTGTGGCCAGTTTTAGCCCACCTCAGCAGCCCCTTTTCCTCCCAGGGTACCAGAACCACCCCCTCAAAGCACCATCCACTGCTGGGCCCATCCTGGGGTGCCCTGGCCACTCACAGGGTGTTGGGGTGCAAGGTCTGCCTGTCCCTTCCTCCCCCTCTCTTGCTTCTGCCCTGTCCTGTTGAATTTTGGAGACTGAGCTTGCCAGAGCTGTAGTTCCTTTCCATCCTGCATGCTCTGGTGAGCTTACAGCTTTCAGAAGGGATTTGTATCCCTTGTATCCCCATTCCCTTCACTGGATTATCCCCAGTGTTGTTTTCAGTGCCTCCTCCTTGCCCCAGCACGTTTCTCCTAATATCCTATTTTTTTTTCCCAAAAATAAACTCTCTGTTGATGGGTAACTTTTTTCCTCTTACTGCTCAGGCAACCTGGCTTTCCCTGCTGGTGCTGCCATCCCAGTCCCAGCCCCTGTTGTACCTGTTGAGCTGCTCCATGAGCTGGGTGACGGCGCTGAGGTCGGAGTCGCGCACCTCCTGCACCAGCACCACGTCGTAGCGGCGCAGGACCTGCGGGGCCGAGGGGCACAGCTCAGGGCCACTCTCCCAGCCACCTCCCAGCCAGGGACATGGCTTCAGCACCATGGGGACTTGCATGTCCCTTGGAGCCAGGGCAGATGCCCCCAGGGAGGGCTCAGAGGGACTGTAGGTTGTGCCTGACACCCCAGCAAGCCTTCATCCACCCAGGCCATCCCCAGCACTGCGATGCCATCCCATCCTCAGCCACATCCCCATGTCTCTGACACAGGAGCCCTGTTGGGGTCTGTCCCAGCACACAATCCCATGGTCCACTGGCTACACTCACATTGATGATGATCTCTGCCACTTCCTTGTTGGACATCTTGGTGTCACCAAAGGACTGGATGTTGAAGGCACCGATGCGCAGCATGGCAGTGGCTGGGCACAGGAGGAGAGCCACAGCCAGCAGGGACAATTCCAGTGTCACAGTCCCCATTCTTCCAGGATTGATGCTGGGTCACAGGGGTGCAGGGATGGGAGATGAACTCGGAACACTATTTTGAGTTTGAGGTGGAGGAAAAAAACATATAGATCCTTCCAAAGTCCTGGTGTGTGACAGTGTGTCATGGTGGGCATTGCCCAGAGCAGGTTGCAGAGCTGGTGTGGGCAGTCTGCCAGCTCACCACTCCCAAAGAAGATAAATCCTGTCTCACCACTGTGAGCCTGCCTCTTCCAGCTCCAGCGATCACCCAGCTCCACTCCCCCACCAGGGTGTCTTCACTGCCCACCAGCCCCATCCACCACTGCCAGCATTCCAGGCACCCCAGGCTGTTCCACATCCTTAAACTTCACCACACCCCCCCCCCCCCCTTACTGCTGGGGTAAGGAGCCTCATCCCAACTCATCCCAGTTCATCCAGTCCCACCTGGTTGCAGTTGAAGGTGCTGATCCCGGAGCCGTCCTTACCTGGCTGAAGGTGCAGCACCTCTGCCCTGCCGGCAGCAGGACGGGCAGCTTTATTCCCGGCAAAGCAGGATGAGTCTGACACCCCCTGGGGGTTTTGACATAACTTTGAGCTCCTTCCCACATTGGGAAACCAAAAATCCCACAGGGTGACAGGGTGGGGCCAGCACAGCCATCCCTGTGCTGACGCAGCAAAGGACAGACAGGGAGACTTGGAAATGCTGGGGCATCCCTGTGGGACTGGGTGGGTGTGTGGGACTTGGGGGCTGCCATCTGGGGTGGCACCTGGACCATAGAGTGGGCACGGTGGCCAGGCAAGAGGTGAAGGGCGCTGGCCTTAATTGGATGATTCAGACAGTGTAATTAGAGGGAAGAGAAGGAAATGGCCAGTGTGTGGGTCAGGCAGGTGAGCACCACCAGCCATGGCAAGAGGGGATGGCTGCAAACCCCTGCAGCAGCCCCAGTGTCACCCAGAACAGCCCCACTGGTGACCCAAAGTAGCCCCAGGAGGGCTGGCATTCCCCATGCCAATCCATGGCATTCCCATGGCCCATGGCATCGCCCCAGGATGACAACAGAGCTGGCTGTGGCGGCTGCTCATGCCAGGACTTGCCAGACTCTCATGTGCACCTCCAGGTTTTGTATCCTCACACCCAGTCTCGGGATGAGTCCCCTGTCCCTCGGTGCTGTGTCGGCACCGAAACCCCTGGGAAGCCCCAAGCCCCCTAGGAGCTGACTCACATCCTCCCTGCACCCTGTCAGTGCCCTGTCAGCAGCCCTGCAGTCAGAGCCAGGCAGGCTCTGCCAGAATGTGGCCCTGTGAGCTGGCAGCAGAGCATCCTGCACCCTGGAAAGGCTGGAGCTCCCCAGCCCCTTCCCAGAGTCCTGGCTTTGCCACCATCAGCTGAGAAGGAAGCAGAGCTCACTTGGAGCCTCCCTGGTTCTCTGGCAGGGGGCTGAGGGGCTTCTGGGGATACTGAAGGGACCTCTCTTCCAGAGCTGCAGATGCAGGAAAAGGCTCATTTTTAATGGAAGCAGAAAGCAAAAAACTTCCACAGGAGCTCAAGGACTCCTTGCAGGGACAGTGGGCAGCTTGGCTGGCACCAGTGGCGCGTGGGCTCCCACGAGGGATGCAGGTGTTTGCTGAGGTGTCCTGGTAGCCACTGGAGTGGGGACAGGCTCAGAGGGCTTTCAGGGTCACCTCCACTGGGAAATGGTCGCTGACAGCCAAAGCCTGCGTGAGGGAGAGCAGAGTCACCCTGACCACAGTCAGCTCATAAATCCTGAGCTCATCTGGACCCACTGCCACTGTCATAGCTGGCTGAGACTCCAGCGTTCCACTCCAACCCCCAAAATTTAGACCATACCCCAAAATGCTCGATGTGGAGGGTTGATTTGGTACAACAGCTGGGGTTAGGCCACCCTTAGGGGCACCCTTGGGAACAGGGAGCCCTCCCATGCTCCCAGGAGCTATGGTGGGGCACATCCCAATGCTGGTGGGCTCATGCCCCAGCCAGCCCCTCACTCACATCCTTCATCTGGAGCTGGAATTTCTTCTGGAAGTTGTTGACAGTGGCAGAGCCAGGTTCAATGTCTTGGCGCAGGGCGGTGCCGCAGGCGACGATGCTGCCGAGGCATCGGGGGGGTGTCAGTGCCCTTCAGTGCTCCCCATGCCAGCCCCCCGTGCCCCCTGGCACGGCACCCACCGGTCGTAGGCGCAGTCGGTGTCGGCCACGGTGGTGTCGGCGCTGTCGGGGATCAGCCACTCGCAGGCGCGCAGGGAGCGCAGGCGGATGGATGGCCACTGGGAGCTGGGCACGTACGAGCAGTCAGCGTTGAAATCACCCAGGAACATCATGTCCTGCAGGGCACTGCACTGAGTCCCTGTCCCTTTAGGGAGCAAGGACTGCCTAAAATCTTAAGGGAGATTTTTTAATCTACAAATCCCCCTGAGGTGACCCATCATGCAGGGACAAGCCCCCAGGAATGGCCGGAGGGCCATCCAGCAGCTCCCTGCCTGGAGACTGATGGCATGGCCCCTGCTCTGATGGGTACAAGAGGCCTCCTGTGGGACCTGCTCATCCCCTTGCTGCCCTGGGGAGGAGCCAAGCTCCCCAACGCTGCTTACATTGGTCCCCCACTTGTTGATGACATCGGTGTAGACATCATAGAGCGCGTCGATCTCCTGTACTGCGTGGCTGGGCTCCGAATGCAGAGGCACCAACACGAACTCCTGCACCTCTGCAGGACAGCTGGCCATCAGCCCCTGGCTTGGTGCATCTCCTGAGCAGGGAATGGGAACCCCAGGAAACCACCCCAGACCAAGCCCCAGCTAATGGCCAGGAAAAGTATTTGAAGGGAAAGGGTGTGATGAGTTTGGTGCTCTGCCTGTCCCTCAGACTGGAAATTCCAGTGGGGAGCTGCATGCCTTTGTGCATTGTTTGGGGTTTGCTCCTTGTTTCCCATTAGCATTTGCAAGCCAATATGGTTTTGGGCAGGAGATGGGATAGTGTGTGTGCCCTGAGGAGGTTCCCAGGAGATGGAGGTGATGGCATGGGGTAGGCAATGGAACGAAGTGGGAAATGGGACATGATGGGAGACACAAGGGATGGGGGATGACAGGTGATAGGAGATGGTACATGATGGGAGATGGCACCCAGCCAGAGGAAGCAGGTGGTGGGATATGGCACAAGATGGGAGGTAGCACATAATGGGATGTAGGACACGATGGGAAGCAGCTGGAGATGGGAGATGGCACACAACTGGAGAGAGCTCATGGTGGGAGATGACAGGTGATTGGTAGGAGATGGTACATGGTGGGAAACAGCAGGGGTTACTGGCCATGCTGGGCAGGGACATAGGACCCCTGGGCACCCATGGGTGGGACCCTGGTGAAGGATTGCAACCCCCCTGTGCTTGGCAGGCACAGCTCTGGGCTCAGCCCTGCGTGGAGGGGACCCTGTGCCAGGTCTGGGCATCCCCCAAGGTGGGCTCTGCTCACGTGTGGTGGGTGAGGAGAACTTCACAATGAAGGGCTCCCTGCTGAAGGTGTCATTCCCACAGGGTTCACAGCCATCATCGTAGTAGTAGCTTCCCAGCACGGAGACCATGTCTGACCTGAGGGAGGAGAGCAGGGCAGCCCCCAGCACTGCTCCTGCACAGCCCAGGCCCCCAAAGGTACCCATCCCCTTTGGGGGTGCTGGGGAGGGTGGCAGGTGACACCTGGCAGCATCCCTTACCTGTAGATGAAGAGGTACTGCTCCTTGTAGGTGCCCCGACCCAGGGGGACGCTGATCAAAAACTCGTATGGGCGCTTCCCAGCACTGGGAGCAAGTTATGGAGAAGGTGAGAGGAGGCTCCTGGTGCTCCCCAGCATCCACCAGGCTCTCTCCAGCTGAGCCAGAGGTGCCCTGGCAGGGCTGGAATCCACCCCAGAGTCCCCTTTGCAGACACTCCCACACCAAGCCATTGGGTCACCTGTTGAGCTGGTCCATGAGGTCATGGACGGCGCTCAGGTCGGCATCCCGCACCTCCTGCACCAGCACGATGTCGTACTCCGACAGGATCTGGGGGGACAAGCTCAGAGCTGCTCTCCCCTGGCCAGGAGCTGCTCTGGGGTTGCTCTTCTGGGCTGCAAAGGCTCCCAGGCTGGCAGTGGGAGGGCAGCAGGGACCTCCGGGCCAGGGAGGGACCCCGGTGCTGGTGTGCCCTTTGTGTCCACCACCACCTACCCAGCAGCTGCTCCAGGGGAGGAACCTGGGCAGCATCAAATTCACCCAGCCTTGACTGGGGACCTGCAAGGGTGGAGATGGCCTGAGGTGGGAGATGGTGATGGGGGAAGAGAAGATGTATGGGTAGATGAACGGATGGATGGATGGATGGATGGATGGATGGATGGAAGGAAGGATGTAGGAAGCAGGTGTCCCACTGCCCAAGCTGGCTGCATCCCAGAAAGCAGAGCATGTCCAGGCCTGCTCCTCCCCACACTCACAGAGACAATGATGTTTGCGATGGTCTGGTTGGCCATCTTGGTGTCCCCAAAGGCTCTGATGTTGAAGGCACCAATCTTCAGCGTGTTGGCCACGTGCAGCAGGAGAGCTGTGACCAGCAGCGACAGCACCGGCCTTGAGGCTGCCATCCTGTGCAGAGGTGCAGGAGGGGCTCAGCTGAGAGGGGGATTTAGGACAGACAACAGGGATAGCCAGGGTATTCCTGCTGGCCATACTGGTTTCACTGGGAGCCATCTGTTTTCTGGGGAACCACCAGGATGCAGGGGTTGTACCTCTGTTGCATGGGGCCTCATCCTACCTGTCCCTCCTGGAAGGAGACCAGGCCACTCACAAGGCTGGAGTGGAAAATTCCCTGGCCAGCGAGTAAGTGTCATTTCATAGTGACACAGAGCAGTCACTTCCTCATTCCCCATGAGGAAGAGCTCAGCCTGGACACCTCTTCTGGCCCTGGATTGATAGCAGTGGCCAGGGAGCCCAAAATCCCTTGGCTTGTGCCTCTCCCACCTTTCCCTGGATCAGTGCCAGAGACCCCAAAGACCCTAGAGCAGCTGTGCTGGGACAGAGCAAGGGATAGCTCCTCCTGACACCCCACCTTCCTCACTGCCTGGAGCATCCTCACCTGGGTAACCTGCCCCTCCCCTGCCCCCCCATCCTCACCCAGCAGTGCCCCTGCCCCATCCTCACCCAGCTGGCTCCCTCAGGACCCTCTGCAAAGGCAGTGCTGCAGCTCCCACCCGCGGGGAAGGTGTTTGGGAAGGATTTCCCCTGGCACTCGACTGCCTTGGGGTAATGTTTCACCAGCCTGGGCTCCTGAGTGCCTGATAAACGGGCTGAGAGAACAGGCAAATGCTCCAGCTTTTGGTACACCAAATCTGAGCCTGAGGAAGGATTTGCTGGCCTCAAGCTCACTTTTCCTTCTGGGGCAGCTGCTCTAGTTAAATCCTCACTTTTCCCACTGGCATTCCTGCTCCAAACTCTTCCCTCTAACACCACAGTCCCTTCAGTTGATAATGCAGCCATTTGGCAATGCCATGATTTGGTCATGCCAAAAATTGCCCAAAGCCCCATAAATCCTCCCCACTCCTGGAGACCACAGCAGCCTCTGATACTCCCAGGCAGAGGCACCTGCAAGGGGCATGTTCACCCCTGAGCTGCACCCAGGTTTGGCCCAGCAGAGCATTGTGGTAGAATTGAGCTGGAGGAGGTGACATTGTCAAGGGAAGCTCCTGGGGGGGTGGGAAGAGAGGAGAGCAGGACCTACCTTTGATGTCGTCCGAGGACTCTGGAGGGGGAAGGATCTGCACCTGCATTTATGGAGAGGGACACTCTCTCCTTGCCAGGTGGGTGCCCAGCCAAGGATCATGTGAGGCCGCAGGCTCCATATGGCATTTTTCACGGAAGCAAAGGTCTGCTCAGTGAAAAAAGAGCTCTTTCAACCTCTGCCAATGCCTCCCACCACAGGTAAGGCCGAGAGGGATTAAAATGCCAACAAGAGCTCTGCAAGGTGGAATGAATGTCAGAGATCTCTTGTGGGGATCAGCGGCTTCCCAATACATGGCATGGGCAGCTCTCACTCATCACCAGATACAAATTCTCTTAAAAAGCGTTTATTTCACCAACACAAATCATTCCCACCCAGCACCCCACATTTCCAACAAGCTGTGAGTGTGCTGGGGCCAGCAGAAGCCATCCCAGTGTGGTCTTTGGGTGTGAAGCCAAAAGCTACAAAAGAATAACAAATCCCTGCCACGGTGCCCACCCCCAGACCCTCCCCAGGCGGTGCCCTGCCTCAGGCCCTGTCCCTGGGAGGGCCATGCAGTGCTGGGGGGTGGCAGCCCTCCACCCTAGCCACTCACACAGCGGCCTTGGCTGATGTCCCTGCCTCCAAAAGCAGCTGCCATGGTTCCCAGAAGGTGTGCAGTGATCCTTAGGGGGCTGGGGGCCCTGCCAGCCTCTCCCCTGGAGCCAGGCACCCTCCAGAGAACGGGTGCTCCCCACAGTGGGATCAGGGCTGGACCTAGACCCCCCCAACAGGCTCCCCAGGTTGGACCCAGGTTTCCCCAGCCAAACCCTCCATGGTCAATCCCTCTTCAGGTCAGGAACCCCCCCAGGGGCCAGACCCAGGACCAAGACTCTCCTGAGCCAAGGTCCCCCCAGAAACTGTCTCACCAGGCTAAGATCCCCTCAGAGTAGAGTCCCAGGGTTTAACACCACTTCTGGGCCAAGACCCCACAAAGATCAGAGCCCTTTCATGCCAACACCCCCAGGGCTGGACCATCCTCAGGGCCAATACTCCCCCCAGGGCTAAACCCCACTTCTGCACATCCCACAAGGGCAGCAGGAACAAAGGTGCACTTCCCAAAGCCCACAGCCAAGAGCCAAGCTTCTCCCAAGCCAGGAGCCCCTGAGCCAGCCCAAGGAGCAGCCCCCAGGGCCGATATCCCCTCACGCCCAGACCCCTCCATGCTGAGACCCCTTGACTCAACCCCAGCACCAGCCCCCGGGGCCAAGATCCCTCCAGGGCCGAGACCCCCTCAGGGCCAGGCTCCTCCCAGGGTTGGGAAGCCTGTTTGAGTCCCTCAGGACAAGCTGTCCCCAT